>NC_143583.1:227822588-228442445 GCF_048544385.1 Mastigoproctus giganteus | reverse complement strand
GGCGCCTCTGTAGCCAGGTGGGAAGGAGCAGCAGTGCGTAGCACACGCTTCTTGATTAGACCGGGGTTCGAGCCCGTCACCACCAAATACGAAGGATGCGGAAAGGTCACGAAATGACCACCGCATATCCCGGAGCAATATGGCCTTAGTTGCTAATGCTCCTAAAAATCAAATAACAACAAGCTCCATACCATATATTGCACAATACCTTCAGTTTTCTTAAAGATAAATCTATGTCAAAAGGAGAAATTCAATCCAAAGCCACAGCATTAATCAACATCTACTCGTCCAACTTAGATGTAGACTTTGTTGATGAATTCCTATTGTTTTCGGCACTATACCTGGACAAAACGTCTGTGGCAGAATTAATAAAGGCACAAATAAAAGATAAACTGATTACATGTACACATTGCTTTAAGAATTTATCTATCCATAATTGGATCGAATGCTGAAGGAGAGCACTCATTTTCAAAACTTAAGCAGATCAAGAACTGTGTATTACGAGCCAAAATTGCTTATTGTCGTTGCCACTTCTATGTATATAGAACGATATTACTCATCATATGGACTTCGAGGATATTATTAAAGATTTTGCTACGAGAAGCCGAAGCAAGAAACTTTTGTAATCTTAAGAAATGTTACGAGTAATCTAGATATTGATGATATCGTAGATTTTATTTCTTTTAATTTCAAGTATAATGTTGAAGTTTTATAGTTGCATTATTTTTAGGCTGAAAACCTTTTCCTTCCTTTTTTTTTTTACCTTTTTTTTCCCTTCTTTCGTATGTCCTAGGCACAGTGACTAATGGGAAATCCGGCTCTGCAATGCCGACTTATTTTCTTGTTTGTGTCTGGTGCTGAATGATGTTTCCGAAGCAGCTACAAATCGACATATTTGCTGGATCGAAGCGTGTCGGCAGTGGGTCTACAATTTTAAGAAATAGGAGTGAAGAAATTGTTTTTGTCACCATAAAAGAAGCTCTGGTTGGGCTGACGATCAGATTCATTTGTAAAAATTCTCGTTCATATTCACTCAAAGAAACTGGTATCGTACTCAGAGCTTTCATCAAATGTTTCAATTCTTTCGAAACAGTCTTATCAATTAGGTATTCCCAAAATCCAAGAATGTATCTCTTTCATTTAACTGTAACCTAATTGACAATTTTCTGACTTCTTTTCATCAAATGTCAACATTTCATGTTTAGAAGGTTTAATACCTTCGTTGTCGTCATTTTTCTTCTCTCTTCATCAATATTATCACAAGTTCTTTGAACTAGTTGTTAAATTTGAATTTTTTTTTCTTTCTTTTTTTGAAACTTCTTACTTAAGGTGCCTTCTTACATTCAATTTCTCCTCCACTTTGCTCTCAGTTATTGCAAAATTATTTAGTTCCCTGCCAGAGTTTCATAAGCTTTTGGCCTCCACTTCCCTACAGACTTCTTGTGTGATTCTAGATGCAAAATACTCATTCAGTTTGTCAGCCTCAGCAGTTTCATCAACAATTGAACCGTCAACGTAAAGTCGACCAATTTGATTCATCCCCTTCCTTTTAGAGTTTATATAAGTAAAGAAGTCTTCACTGTTTTTCTTTGCATCCTTTGCCAAAGATTTCTCACAATCTGCCTTTGTTTGCCTAATGTCTTTTGTGACTTGATTACAGACTATCTTATATCTACCATAGGCATTTTTCTTCTCTGCCACGAGTCTCATTAGTTCATCCATTTAGGCCTAGGCCTTGAACAGTATTTCTTAGTTGGTATGAAAAGCCTAGTAGCATCAAGATTAATTTCTTGAATGCTTCCCATTTAGAATTTGCTGTTGGTAACATCATCAGTTGGTCCCACTCTATAGAATTTAAAAAACCTCTGAGACCACTGTAGTCACCTTTACAAAAGCAAAAACCCTTCCCTTTACTCCTGATGGTAGTTACAACTTTAAGCAAATCCCACATCAGTACACTGTGTTCACTGCCACCTAGTGGTTCCTTTATCTGCAAATTCCTAATGCATGCATCATCACTGCTGATAATCAGATCAAGGGTATTACTCCCTTTGGTTACCCCTCGAACATGTTGCTCTAGAAAACAATCCTCTTTAAGCAAAAACTTTAAGCAAATCCCACATCAGTACACTGTGTTCACTGCCACCTAGTGGTTCCTTTATCTGCAAATTCCTAATGCATGCATCATCACTGCTGATAATCAGATCAAGGGTATTACTCCCTTTGGTTACCCCTCGAACATGTTGCTCTAGAAAACAATCCTCCAATAAATCCACAAAAGTCTTGCTAGTGCATGTGAGTGACCAACCCACAAGTTCCAGTCTATATCTGGAAAGTCAAAATTTCCTATTATAAGACAATCTGATTTACTGGCCCACTGTATTTCTCTGTACAGTATGCAATGTACTCATCAGAGTCATTAGGCCTATAACACAATCCTACTCTCAACTTCGTTTTCCCAGTGCTTATGCCATACAAAAATGACTCAACATTGCATTGTCCACCAATGTTAATTGGATGCACTTCCTTAGATTTTGTGTTTCTTAACTAACAGCATCACTCCTACTCCTCTTCTATCCTGTCTGTACACATTGCAATACCCAAATTCCAATTCTGGATTCCTTATGTCTGTGTGACACCATATCTCTGGTATACCAACAGTATACCAACAGGTGTCTTAATCAGCACCTCAAATTCATCAAATTTATTTACTATACTCCTAGCATCGATGTACATGTGAGTATACATGCACCTGGTCTTACTCTTAGTTACCCCTAATGCAACCCATGTATTTACTTGTTCCACGATGAGTCCCTTGAAATCCCCAGTACTTCGCTTTCCAGGCTGCTGCTCATTCCAATAGAAGCAGTGCAAGAATCACTTTCACCTTTGCCTTGGGCTACTGTTAATCCATTAGTCTGCAAATGCCTCCAAGTTAGCAGTTTTGCGACACACCTAACAGTGCCTCGATAGCATCAGCAAATATACTTGCATCCTTTCTATTTAAGTGTATCCCATCCCTGTAGAAACAATCTCTCCTGTTAACAAGCACAGACAACGCTGAGTAAAATTCTACCCCATTAGCCTTGCACAATCTCTTCAGGGCCGAACTGACTAACAAGGCCCTCATCATATACTCCCTCCTATCATGCCTGGCAGAATTGCAGAAACTTTGAAATTTAATCCTCATATTTCCCACTCTTAATATCATTAGTGCCAACATGAAAAACAATATCACCTTTGTTCCCTTAAAAGATGATATCTGTTCTACATCATCAACATTTGTCCCTGGAAGACATACCCTGTCGCATTCCACCTATCCTTTTTGCACAATATATTTTCCGTGTCCCTGACAATAGAGTCACCGACAATAAATAGCTCCTTTGGAACCAGCGCATTCTGCCCTGAAGGTTGCCACTGTGTTGTCTGATGCACGAGTGAGCTCTGGCATTGACGTCGGCAGCTGAGAGTTTGATGAGCCTTTTCTATTCTTTCGAGGGCATTTACGCAACTCTTCAAACTCTCATAGACACCCATCAGAATGCTGAGTTGGTGCCTAATTTCTTGACATTCTGTGCATCTAGAATGTACAAAGATATCCTCCTTGGCTAGGTCATGTCTTATTCCAGAAAGGTCTGCAAACATTTCACAAGTTGCATATTTTTTTAGGCTGTAATGCATTGGAGAATCGTTCCCTTTCGTTTCTCCCACAAGCCACAGCACTCCCACTACTTTGTGCACGTTGCTTTGCTGCTCTAGTCTGGGGCATGATTTTCATTTAAATATAATGTAATTAATTAACAACGAAAATTAATAAATTCTATTGTAATTTATTTTATTATACTATTCTAATGCAGTAAATATGTATTCCGCTATAGTTTTACGTTTACTTTAGCTACCAAATTCGAGATATACGCTATCAAATTACGCTATACTATAGTGATCACAACGTTGGTTTTAAGGGTTTTAATTGTAATAAATAAGTATTTTGAAGGTTTTAATCATTTTTTTGGCATATATCTTTTGTAATTAGTTGTATCCTTAGCTAAATACAAAAGATATATCCCCAAAACTGATTAAAACCTTCAAAATATTTATTACAATTAAAATCCTTAAAACCAATTTATTACAATTAAAATTAATAGGAGGGTAAAGCAGTAAATCTTCCACAAAAATATGGATAAGGTAGTACCAATGCAATGTATGTTCCATAACATAGGAAATTAAAGTAAATTAAGAAGTAAAATAGTAATAAAATTAAAATAAGTGCTTACAGTGTAACTTAATTCTTTTATCACAAGCAAACAGTAGAAGGCAAGGGAGTGAAGTGAGGGAAGGGAAGAAAATGTAACTAAAAAGTGCAGACAGTGAAATGTTAAGGACAGTATGAACATTCGCATCACCCTTGTATTGCACTAATAGCTTTATGAATGAGAAAAAATGAGAAGTAGAAAGATAAAAAGCTAAGAAAAAGATATTAAAGTCTACTTGGGCGAGTTGGGATTGTAAAGTCCCATCCTTTTAGGAAGGGCTCTGACTAAAAGAGAGTTAGTAGAAATAGAAAGACTAATAACAGATGCTTGTGATGAAAGAATTTTGTGAAAAGCCAAAAAAAATAATGAGAGCCAAAAGAAATAAAAAAAAAAGTAAATTGCAGCCATTATCAACCCACTGCACAATCTGCAGTGGGTTGATAATGGCTCAACAATTCATGATGAGGGAAATGCACCATAATCTGCCATGCTGGTCCAGTGCGGGTTGGCAGATCGATCGTATTCAGCAGCCAGGGGCTTGAACCCCAGTCTAGGGGTTCAAGGAATAATCTCGGCTACGGATTACCTACGAAGTAGTAAATACTTACAAATAGAGAGTACAAAATAGATACCAGGAATTTTCAAGTAATGCATAGTAAATAGTTAAACTATTTACTACATATTAATTACGTAGTGTTGGCAATTCTTTCCAGGATCTTGCATAAGCAACTGGTCAGAGCTACAGTAATTATTTGGTATTTTTGATTCCTTTTCCTGGTTTGGGAATTGTCAAGTGTCTTGTGCCAGAAGTCCAGTAATTGCTCTTTGACATAGATTCTGTTGGAAACAATCCACAGATTCTGACAAAAGATGTTTAATCATCTCATAATGGAAGTTACCTGGCCTGACAGCAGTCACTTGGGATAGAGGTAGTCTGCTTTCAGTTCCCATTGTGTAAAAGGCTGGATTTAGCCTTCATAGCCATTTGAGGACAGCTGCGATTGCCATTTTTCAGATGTTTGCTTGAGGGCCAGAAACTATTTGAATGTAAGATGTTTTGGCTGACACTTCATCAAATATCACCACATGCATGTTGCCAATTGCACATCCATTATGCTCTAGGATTGACAAAGAATGTGATGTGTATTTGTCCTTCATTTTCTGGACCTTGTCTCTGACAACTTTTTGTGTTGCTGCCTGGCTAATGGGGGATGTGAAGTTGATCCAAGATTCCTTCTGACTCTGACAGAATGTTCTTTGGCACATGCACATTTGAAAGCTATTAGATTCACTGTGTAGGATACCTATGAAATATCCCCCCACACTTTGTTTTGTACCTTTTTTTGCTGCTGTGCAATCTGCATTCCATCATGGTTTTGGAAATGGTGGAAAGTGAGTGAATGTCTTCAGAATTGCAGTTGCCACTGCTTGGACAATACTTTCTGTGATGTATTTAAACTGCATCAACATGTAAATTAGTGGAATAAGTATTCGGGGGTAGTTAAGCTGGCAGCTTAAGGAAATTCAAAGGTCAGCTGGATGGTTTGATTCAGAATTGAAATAAAGAATCCAGGACCCATCTTCAGTGATTACTCTGCTTAAAAAACTATTTTTCTCACATACACAAGAAGGCAAATATATAGATTATTTATTTTATTTTTTATAGATTTATTTTTATTTAGTTATTTATTTTTTGGCTAGTGCAGCAAAAGCCTTGCATCATATGAATAACACTAATTTTGTAAATGTTTGTGAACTTGGAAAGGCAGTTTAGAACGAGAAAATATTTTGGCCATATTTACCTGCTTAACGCTATGCTATAAATTATGCTCTTGTATGAGGGGTAATCAAAAAAGACTGAGATAAATTAAATAAAAAATATAAAAAAAAAAAAAAAAAATGGTTTCAAGCTTTTTATGGTCATCATTTTCCATGTAATCCTCACTTAGCTCAGTACACTTTGTTTCATCTCTACACCAATTATCTAAACACTTCAAAGAAACTATTCTCTGAGAGATGATCTAGGATATCCCAAGTGACATTTATTAGTTCGGTGTCTGATGGAAATGTCAGCATATTAGCTCACTCTCAAGCTTTGGAAACAGAAAAGGAGAGAATAATCTGCACAGAGTGGGAGAACTGTTTTGATGCTTAACTTGTAGTGTTTCTTCAAAAGTTTGGGCATGTGCACTCTTGCACTGTAAAGATGTAATAGTCATCTGGATGTTATAAAGGCAGTGGAAAATAAAAAATCTGATTTTTTATTTTCCACTCTGATTCAATTTCTTTAAACTTCACTGTAATATTGTCCAAGCATAGTACAATGTTTTTCCACAGAGGAGTGGAAATAATATCTTTCACACTGAAAAACATGACCATATGCGCTTGCCAGCAGAATTCTTAGTGTACTGGAGATGTGGTATGCTTCTACTACAATGCACTATTTTGATTCAGAATTGAAGTAAGGAATCCAGGATCCATCTTCAGTGATTATTCTGCTTAAAAAAATATTTTTCTCACATTTCTAGGTGTTTTTGGAGGCAAATACAGATGTGAACTCTAACCTGTTTTGTTAAAGAGTAAGCAGTTTTGGGGGTGGGGGGGGCAGTCCAACATGAACAAATGTGTCATTCCTAAACATTTTTTCAAAATAATTTTGTGATCTCATAAGTAATGCTCAAGGCCTCTGCAAGTTTTCTGACTAAAGTTTGTCTGTCCTTGAAGGACAACAGCAGATGCAATACTAATAGCTGCATCAGATATTGATGTTAGTGGACACCCTGGGATGGGGTCATATTTTATCTGCATCTAAAAAAATATTCTTTTAGTAGCACAGTATGCAGGTATACCAGGAACTGGAAATTGGTGAAATGATGAGCACTTAGACCTGCATGGAGTGTAATCTGCCTTTAATTTCTTAAAGATTTACAGATTATTCCCAGGCATATCGTGGTACTACCTGTATACTTCTTCAGTTACTGTAAAGACAGAGGAACTGGTAAATTATGGTGACTTGATTTATAGACAGGTGTTAATTTGATTACACATTTCTTATTTGTAGGTTTAGTCTTGAATTAGTTAACAAATCTGCAGTAATTTCCAGAAATTACTGCAGACCTACAGAGACAAAAAAATATGTCAGGGATGAATATTATATAATAAGTTTAAACATATATAGTTTTCATTAATAATCATATAGAATAAAAGACTTATTTCTGGCAGAAAGTTCTTGTTTTATTCTTGTTAAGCTCAGAATTATGCTTTTATTCTACTTATGCTATGACATTTTAAATAAAGCTAGTCACATTTTATGACATGGAATTTCTGCATTAAATACTCCAGGCACCTGCAGAAAAATTCTAGAATATGTTTTAAAATAGTGAATTCAAAGGCAGACAGTAAAAAGAGAAAGTATATGAGTATATTATATATATATAATAAAGAGGCAAATAATATCTATTATAGTATTAAATTTACAAAAAAAATTTTGTAAGCGAAAAAAAATCATTTTGTCACTTACTACATGTTACACAATATATAAAAAATAGCCACAGTGCCCAATAATTTCTTCAAATTAATGAAACACTTACCAAAATAACTAAGTTTCTTTGACTGCATCTTTGTTCGGATTAATTCCAATGGACAAATAGCAATGGCCGTAAATGCTGCAGAGAAACACAAAGTAAATTAATAAAAATTCTGTATTTAAAAATTCACATTTTCTGATTTATCAGAAAAATTCAATGAATAATGAATCAAATACTGGGAATAAGTATGGACTAGGAACGATGCTAGTAACCAAGTGGATGCCATTATCTGAACTCTGCTAAGTAATTTTATTACTTTAAAATTATTGGTTTTTGTTATATTTTTATTTAAAATTAGTAGTGCAGCTATTACTTTATTTAATTTAATACTGTTTCTTACCTGGCATCTGAAATTCAAAGAAAGTGAGAGTTGATGTAAGAAGAAATTTTCCGCTATTTACACCGATATTTCATATTGCTTTTTCTAATTCCAATGGAATATAGTTAATATTAGAAATGTGTTCACAAAGGCTATAAACTAAGTTTATAACTTTATTATAATGTAACTATATAGCATAATACATATTATTGCAGCATAACCTGTGGAGAGTGTAGTGTTATTATTGCATTTAGCTATCACTTAGTTTAATGAAGGGTTATCAAATTAAATTAAATTTGAGAAATCATACCTCAGTGGAGCACTGGAACAAAGCAAAGAGCTCAAAGTAAAAGTAGTAAGGTTGCTGGGGCTCAGAGGAGAACTGAAGAGGGCAGTTCTACAAATCATGGCTTATAAAATATGCCACTTCAATTTTTGCAGACTACTTGGAATGTGATATTATTCTGCAAAATGGATGTCAATGCATGTGTTCATTAAAAAGAATGTGAGGAAATGCAAATTCAGCATTCTAATGAGTATTTATGAGAGCTTGAAGAACAGGGTTGATGCCCCTTGAAGGAATTAAAGTGGGGTGGTTCATCAAACTCTCACCTGCTCACCTCAATGCCAGAATTTATGTCTGCACATCAAATAATGCAATAACAACCCCACACAATGTAGTAGCTACACTTGTCCCACACATCATAGTAGCTACTACTGGTGAAGCTATTAGCAGGGAAATTGGAAATGTACAGTGCAAAAAAGGATAAGTAGAATAGGACCAGGGTAGGTCTATCAAGGTCAAAAGTTAATGATGTTGTAGAGCAGTTATCTTTAAAAGGCACAAAAGATTATGTTATACACATTAGCAATAATGATATTAAGAGCAGGAGTCTGAGGATAGGGCAATGATGAGAAAAAAAAAAAAGTCAAAAGTTAATTTAAATTTCAGTGTCTGTTTCTGCAATTCTGACCAAAATGATAGAAGGGAGTACACAATGAACTTTATCAATCAATTCAGCCCTGGAGAGACCGTGCAAGACACATTGGGCAGAAGATTTACCAGCTTGGTCCGTAGTACTTGGTAACAGGAGAGAAACTGAGTTTACACTTTAAGTATTTGATGATGTTAATGGAGCAGTGTTAGGCGAGTTGTAAAACTGCTAGCTTGGGGGAGGGATATACAGACTAATAGTTTTACAGCAGCCATAGTCAGAAATAAAACTTATTCTTGCACTGCTCCTATTGGGATACACAACAGCCAAGAAAATAAGGTGTTGGTGATTACGAGGCCTGCTGGCAGCCTTCACAGAACATGCTTGTACACTAACACTAGGAGTACAGAAAATAAGTTTGACGAATTTGAAGGGTCATCAAACCATTCAGGTATAAGGGATGCAGAATTTGAATACGGAGAGAAAACATATATAGAAAGGATAGACAGAACAGGAGGTGTTATGTTCTTGGTTAAGAATCACGCAGACTCTAAGGCAGTGCACCTGGTTGATACAGTTGGACAGTGTAATTTTGAATCAGTTCTCTGAGTAGTGCATATGGAATGCTAGGATAGCTCATAGGGTTCTGTCAGTGATACACAGGAATTTTGTCAGCAGAGACAAGGATGTAATTATTCCACTGTATAAGGTTAGGCCATCATATCTTGAGTAATGGATAAGTGTCTGGAGGCCTCAATTTTGGTAAGAATGTGAATTTGTTGGAAAGGGGGTGCGCAAAGAAGAGCAACAAGATTAGCAAAGGGAACAAAAGGATATCCTTAACTAGAAAGATTTCAGTTTGAAAAATTGCAAAAAATATCCAAAAAATTGTTTGGGTAAGTGGCAAACACGATAAGGGTATGTGTGTACTTGCAGAAGGAGATTATATAGAAACACATTCACAATGTAAACATTTATCAAAGAATAAAAGTATTTTTTGTAATGGTTGCCAAACCTTTATCAGATAGAGTGAAAATAATGATTATTAATACATCAATACAGCATTTGGAACTTTATCCTATCCATAAATCAACCAAGAAATTTGATTTAGTGAAACTTTCCTGAAAATTATTTAGCACATTTAAATAGTAAATACAATACTGCTTTACACATTTTTAAGCATGTTCTGGAACAGTATGCATCAGACACATTTAATTAAATATAACAGGAGAAACTCACTTAGGAAAACTACTTAATTAAACAAGAGAGAGAGCGAGAGAGAGAGAGAGAGAGAGAGAGAGAGAGAGACTTACCTCTTGCTCCACCACCTGACAAAACAGGAACCCAAAGTGGTTGATGAGAACTCTTTAAGAAGTTCACAATCCTTTCTCGCATCTGATCATATACAGTTAAATAAAGAACTGCTGATGGAACAGCCATGAATCTTGGGGGTGGGAATAATTTAACAATAAAAAAGATTAAATGCATTAAGTAAACTGATCAAATAAACACTTCTCTGCATAAAACAAAAATTGATTTATTATTCACTGCTTGAAGGAGCAGTTAACAAGAAATAGCAAAAACATACTGAGTATAAGGGTTTCTATTCTAATTGTTATCTACCCTAAGTTTACTTGATTTATTAATTTGTTTAACATATGCATTAAAGATAAACCAATAGGAAGAAAACACCACAGATGACCAAGAAGTAGATGGAAAGACTGACCTCATCTTGAGAGCTAGGAACAGGCTTTCTGAAGCCTAACACTAAAATCAAGATAAGATAAGATAAGACAAGACAATTCTGTCTTTGGCCATGAACATTTTGGAGTTTGTCTTTATGTCACATGTCTCTCTTTCCGAAGACAAGCAAATCTACCAACTTCTTTCAAAAAAAAAAAAAAAATGGGGAGAGGGTGGGTTGAGAAATATCTTTAAACTCATCTGAAGTCTTTTTGGAAATTTACTGAGCATATTTTAAGTAATAGTTTCATAACTGGCATCATTGGAAAAATATTTCTGAAATCAATTTCCATACTTCCTTTTTCAATGTGGTCACTGTTTCTTCAAATTCCCTTCTTAGAGTTTTGCATCAGATTTGCTAAGAAATATCTTAATTATCCATCCTTGTTTTAAAATTGCTTCATTTATAATTTCCCATAATGTAGAGCTAATATGACTTTTGCTGGATTCAGAAAACTTTTGTGTTAAATTTTTTTGAATCCAAAGTTGAGAAAAGGTTATTTCTTCCTTTGGAAAAAATATTACCTTTATTCCAAATAAAGTGTTTTAGTCCATATTTTTAATATCCGTTTTAATTGTTTCGTAGAAATCTACAAACTTTTTTTTTCACTTGAAAAAAAAAAATGTGACTGAAAAACTGAAAGATTTAGAAGGCCTGTACATTGTAAACTAATTTACAATTTCTGAGACACATTGTTTGTACTTTATTTATGATCAATGTTTAATAAAATTCGAGAGTTAGGATTAAATTTGAAAGTGTCTGCAATTCTGCTCAGCCACAATAGGAGGGAGTATATGATGAGAGCCTTGTCAATCAATTCAGCCCTGAAGAGATTGTGAAAGTTCATTGAGTAAACGTTTTCTCAGCATGGTCTGTGCTTGTAAGGAGAGATTGTTTCTACAGGGATGGGATACACTTAAACAGAAAGAGTACAAGAATATTTGCTGATGCTATCGAAGCAGTGTTAGGTGAGTCAGAAAACTGCTAGCTTGGGAGAAATCATAGAATAATAGATTAACAGTAGCCACAGGGAGGTGAAAGTGATTCTAGCACTGCTTCTATTGGAATGGGCAGCAGCCTGGAAATCGAGGTGCTGAGAATTTCAAGGACTGCTGGGAGTCATCATGGAACAAGTAAATACAAGGGTTGAATTAAGGTAATTAAGAGTAAGAACAGGTGCATATATACACTTGCATGTACACCAATGCTAGGAGTATAGTAAATAAATTTGAATTGCTGGTCAAGACATCAATGGGCCTCCGTAGCCAGGTGGGCAGGAGGAGCAGTGCATAGCACATGCTTCTTGATTAGACTGGGGTTCGAGCCCATGACCAAATACGGAGGATGCGGAAAGGTCAGGGAATGACCACCGCATATCCCCGGAGCAATATGGTCTTAGTTGATAATGTTCCTAAAAACCAAATAACAACGACATTAATGGCTGATATTGACGGGTTGGGATATTAGGGACATGGTGTCATACAGAGGTAAGGAATTCATAACTGGAATTTCGGGAGTACAATATGTGTACAGAAAGGATAGAAGAGGAGGAGGGGTGATGCTGTTAGTTAAGAAACACAAATCTAAGAAAGTGCATCCAGTTGACATGGGTAGACAGTGCAGTGTTGTGTCAGTTTGGTGTGACATAAGCATCAGGAAAGCAAAGTTGAGAGTAGGAGTGTGTTATAGGCCTAATGACTCTGATGAGTGCAGCGAACAACTACAAAGAAATAGAGTGGGCAAGTAAATCAGATAGTCTTATAAAGGGGGATTTTAACTTCCTAGATGGAACTTGTGGGTTGTTTGCTCTCACACCAGCAAGATACTTGTGAATTTATTGGATGACTGTTTTCAACAGCAGCATGTTCGAGTTGCAACCAGAGAAAGTAATACTCTTGATCTGATTATCAGCTGTGATTATTCATGCATTAAGAATTTGCAGATAAAGGAGTCACTAGGTGGCAGTGATCACAGTGTACAGATGTAGGATTTACTCAAAGATGTAACTACCATCAGGGGTAAAGAAAAGGGTTTCTGCTTTTGTAAAGGTGCCTACAGTGGTCTCAGAGAATTTTTAAATTCTGTAAAGTGAGACCAACTGATGATGTTACCAACAGCAAACTCTAAATGGGAAGCATTCAAGAAATTAATCTTGGAAGCTACTAGGCTTTTTGTACCAACTAAGAAAATACTGTTCAAGGTTTAGGCCTAAATGGATGTCACATGACCTAATGAGACTCGTGGCAGAGAAGAGTAATGCAGGACAACAATATAAATTATCAGGAGAGACAGAAGCCTATGGCAGATAAAAGCTGGTTTGTAATCAAGTCACAAATGATGTTAACGAGAAATCTTTGGCAAAGGAGGCAAAGAAAAACAGTAAAGACTTCTTTACTTATGTAAGCTCTAGAAGGAAGGAGATGAATCAGTTTGGTCCATTTGATATCAATGGTTTGATTGTTGAGGATACTGCCCAGGTAGTTAACAAACTAAATGAATGTTTTGCATCTACATTCACACATGACGAATTCTGTAGGGAAGTGTAGGCCAGAAGCTTATCAAACTCTAAGAAAGACTTAAGTTTTGCAAATTACAGTGTCTGGAGACCAGGCACCAGCGAGGTGATCTGATAGAGGTGTATAAAGCCTTGAATGGTTTGAGCATGCTCAATGCTGATGGGATTCTTCCTCTAGCTCAGAATAATCACCTGAGAGGGCATAAATTCAAATTGAGGAAAGACAGATGTAGGATAGACGCGCGGAAATTTGCCTTTAGCCAGCGGGTGGTTGGTTGGTGGAACAGACTTCCATCCCTTGTAGTGGAGGTTGATAGCCTAAATAAGTTTAAGGCTCAGCTGAACAGGTATTTTGAACGAACAGAGGGGTGAAGTGGAAGTGGCTTTTTTTTTTTTTTTTTTTTTGGCTGATGCTGCATAAGCTTGCTTTCTTGCATCAAATGCCTCTACTAATGCTAATGCTAATAGGGAGTTAAATGATTTTTTAATAAATGGGAGAATTGGAGGAGAAATTGATCTAGTTAAACATAAGGAAGGCACCTGGGGTGGATGGGATTTATCCAGTTATATTAAAGGAGGCAGCAAAGGAATTAAGCAGGCCCTTAGCCATGATTATGACGGCATCCTTGGACTCAGTGGAGGTCCCCATGGACTGGAGATGTGCAAATGTATCCCCAGTTCACAAAGGGGGATCAAAAAGTGACATGAATAATTAGAGACTTGTTAGTTTAACTTCTGTTCAGGGAAAATAATGGAGTCACTGGTTAAAGAAGCACTGCAGTATCATCTAGACAAGACTGGAATTATAGTTCAGACACAGAATGAGTTTGTTACAGGGTAAGTCTTGTCTGGCCAATTTGAATGGATACTATGACGTGGTCACAAAGGAACTGGATAAAAAATAATTTTGATATCATATTCTTGGATTTTAAGAAAGCTTTTGATACCGTTGCACATGAAAGACTAATGTACAAATTGGACAGTATAGCATTAAGGGTAAGTTGCTACAAAGGATAAAAGGATGGTTGATTGGACAAAGACAGTGGTAATCAATGGCTGCTCTTCGTGGACTGTTATTAGTGGAGTTTCCCAGTGTTTGGCCCATTTTTGTTTTTTATATTTATTAATGATATCGATGAAGGTATATCATATTAGGCTTAATATCCAAGTTTGCAGATGATACGAAGTTTGGCAGAGTTGTTAATGACAGTAGGGACGGTCGGCTACTGCAACAGGATCTAGAAAAGTTGAGCAGATGAGCTGAGAGGTGACAACTGAAGTTCAAAATTGACAAATGTAAAGTACTGCATATAGGTAGCAGTAACCCTAGTGTTATATACCGACTGTGCAGTACTACACTCAGGGTAGTGGAGAATGAAAAAGACCTGGAGGTAATTGTGCAATCAGGTAAGTTTTCTAAGCACTGCAGACATGCTGCAAGAGCAACTCATGGGGTCTTGTCAATGATATACAGGAATTTTTCTAGCAGGGATAAGGAAGTGATTATCCCCTTGTATAAGGGCAATGGTCAGGCCACACCTTGAGTACTACATACAGGTCTGGCGGCCTCATTTTAGGAAAGATGCTGAGCAACTAGAACAAGTATAGAGAAGGGCAATGAGATTAGTGAGTGGAACAATGGGTTGCTATTACCAAGATAGGCTCTGCGAATTGCAATGGGTTGCTGTTACCAAGATAGGCTCTGCGAATTGCAATGGGTTGCTGTTACCAAGATAGGCTCTGCGAATTGCAGCATCTGGAGACTAAGCACCTGTGTGGTGATCTGAATGAGGTGTATAAGGCCTTGAATGATTTGAGCAAGCTCAATACTGATGGGATTATTCCCCCTTGCTTAGATTCTGTACCTGATGGGGGTATAAATTCAAATTGAGGAAAGACAGTTGTAGAATAGATATTTAGAAATTTGCCTTTAGCCAGCAGTTGGTTGATTGCTAGAACAAACTTCCATCTGTCATTGTAGAAGTTGACAGCTTAAATAAATTCAAGGCTGAACGAGATAAACTTTTGGAGTGAATGGATGGGTGAAACGAGAATGGGTTTTTTTTTTTTTTTTTTGGTTTTCTTGCATCATATGCCTCTACTAATGTTAATAAATGCCACCTTCCCCCTCTATCTGTCCCTTCCCTCTCCTCTCCTCATCACTCAACAGTCTCAATCTGATCAAGATTGTCCTGCATTTTTGGACCTTGGAGAAGACATACTTCCACCAAGAGGATTGGGCCTTTGTTTCTGGATTACAGTCATAGCTCTCACTAGTAATGATAGAAGCGGTTCCTGTTAGTAATAAATAGTATAAGTTGGTTTCTCTGTAAAAAGAATGGGAATAACATAAATAGGATGGATACTGACAAGTGGACAAAAATATCAAAGAACTGGAGAGCCATTGGCAACAAAAGTAGAGGAAGGTGGAAGGATGATCTATCCAAACCCAACAAGTTGCATGCTTAATGGGAAATGGAGAAAAAAAAGTTCTCTATAAACTATACAGTTTGTTTGTTATAAAAAGTATTTTTGAAGGATGTGGGACTAAGAAGTTTAACTTCACATTACAGCATTTCATTGTATAATGTAGCATTTATAAGATTGAAGTCCCATAAATGCCAAAATATGCTGGATATATACAGACATACACATATATATATAATAATAAATCCAGAATAAATTAAGCTATAAATAGCAGTATGAGCAGTGTATCAGCAGCTTGACTCACTACTAACCAGGTAAAATAATACATCCAAAAGAAATTAAGTTTACTGATGTCAGTACAAGTGCCGCATCAGCAACTCGACTGACTACTAACCATGTAAAATAAAAATACACAATATATCCCCCTTATTCTTGGGTTTCTTCTTCTTCATCTGGTATTATAACTCAGGGTGGGTCTTAGCCTTCTTGATGATGTTCCACCAGTAAGCCCTCTCAGAAGTCAAACTTCTCCAACTTCTTATTCTCATGGTCTTTAAGTCCTCTTCTACGTCATTAATCCATCTTTTCCACAGTATTACTCTTGCCCTCTTACCAATAGGTTTCCATTCCATTATCCTCTGAGTTGTTCTGCTGTAGGCAAGTCTCTGGCTCTTCACAAATCTGACAATGTCCAAACCCTGAATAAGATTTTGACAATCTCCGGGATCCACCAACATCTTATATGGGCCCAAAGACTTTTCGCAAAATTCTATGCTTGAACACTCTCAATAACCACTCATCTTTACTCATTAATGTCCAAGCTTCACAACTGTATGTTACAATAGTTTAGTGCTGTTGTATATGTTAAAATCATCTTCATTCTACTGGTTTGCCATGCTACTGGCACACATTTTATTTTATTTTTACCCTACATTTTATTTAATGTTAAATACACACAACATGTTGTAGTTTTTGCATGTTTGCTGCCGCCACTGTTGTCTGCTTTACTATCTCTATTTTTTATTTTCATTTCATTTTACATTTATTTTTGCCATCTATTCTTCGATTCATTTGGATATAATTTGAATTACATGTAGAGGGTGGTAGTGTGATGAATTATTATTGCTGCATCCATACCTCTATAGCCCAGTTTATTTCCAGATATATATGTTTAGCAGTGTTTTTTTCCACATGAGTAACATGTTCTTTCCTGTCTCATTTGTTTAACACTGCATAAGGACCACCATTATGCAAATCTATTGCATTGGCAGTTTGATTATAGTATAATTCTGTCGCGGCATGGATTTTATTAGAGTTCGAAATGCAATGATTCCCTGGCTATTGTGGCCTCGTGGTCCTCCGATGAGATGGGGCATAATGGTCAGTCTATCCTATTCAATTTGATATTATTTTATGTTCTACTATTTTTAGTCTTATTTTTATTTATTGTCTTGTATTGTTGGAGAATACATTTATATATAGTGATATTTCATGTAATTCGGTAACCGGTGCCATCAAGGGAGCACCACCCACTAAATTTCTTTTAATTTGGACTTCATTTTCTAAATTATTTAAGTGTTTCTCCAACAGTACCCTATTTTCATTATATTTCCCCTCCCACCTTATTATTGGGTTTAGTGCTGTTTTACCCTACGTTTTATTTAAGTTATATATATATACACAGGGTGTCTCAAAAATATTGGTACAAACGTTTAGGGGAGGTAGGTAACATCTAAAGGAATGTGAATTGCATAGGAACCCATAACCGGAAACATCACGGGAAAGTAGTAGCAGAGGCACAAGAAGCAGAAATGACACAAAAGGCAGTAATTAGTGGCAAACATTTATTTGACACAATATTAACAATGGAGTACGAGATGGATGCATTTCATGATGTTACAACAGATGCTCGAAGGTTCCATGAGATGAGATGCAATGCATGCGTGACACCAATCCAGCATGGATGGCGGACATGGTCGAACACACCTGGAGTTTCTTTGACAACAGCAGCAGCGCAGACGAGTCTCGCCCCGAGATCCATTTCCATCTCCACAGGCGATTCATACACGATAGATTTGAGGCCCCCCCCCACAGAAAGAAATCAAGGGTCGATAAATCAGGTGAGCATGGGGGCCAGGCAATGGTCCACCACGGCCAATCTATCGACGCCCAAAACACCTGTTTAAATGGTCCCGAACACACCTTCTATAATGGGCAGGCACCCCATCATGTTGAAACCAAATGTTGCATCTCACATTTGCTGGAACATCGTCGAGTAACCCTGGTAGAACTTGTTCAAGAAAGATCCGATATTTAGCTGAGTTCATGCGGGATGGTAACAGGTATGGGCCGACTAAGCAGTCACCGACATACCTGCCCACCATTTACTGCAAAGCGATGTTGTGCCGCACAGGGGGCGCACAACGTGTGGGCCCTCTGCTAATCCATACACTAAGTACATGTCTGCCAGCTCACAGTTCGTATATCGATGCATGCTCTTCGTGCGGCGACTACTGCTTAAATGAGTAAACCAGAAATTTTCCCTCTCGCAAACTGATGAACAGCGGCGTGTACCGACTTACGGTGACATTTCCGGTTATGGGTTCCAATGCGATTCACATTCCTCTAGATGTTACCTACCTCCCCTAAATGTTTGTACCAATATTTTTGAGACACCCTGTGTATATACATATATATATATATATATATATAAGAAAAGTTATAGTATGTCTAAAGCTCCAAAATGCGGAGTGCAGCAGTAGAGGAAGCAAAAAATATAAATAATGTGTGGTTTGTAGAATAAATAAAGTGTCTATGAAAATGGAAATGAAAAGTACACAAGGTGCCAGAACTAAGAGAAGTTTAAGGGATAGTAGAAAGTGGAAGTGAAGTAGTGGTTAAACAGGTGAAAGAATTTGAAAAATCTAGTGCAAAAATGAACTGGAATTGATAAAAAAAAAAAATATATATATATATATATATATATATTTTATATAAATAATATAAATATATACTATATATAAATAAATAAATAACACTATATTCAGATATGGGAGGGCAATTTTAGCAAGAGGTCGGAAGGCGCCTCCGTAGCCAGGTGGGAAGGAGCAGCAGTGCGTTGCACACGCTTCTTGATTAGACCGGGGTTCGAGCCCGTCACCACCAAATACGGAAGATGCGGAAAGGTCAGGGAATGACCACCGCATATCCCGGAGCAATATGGCCTTAGTTGCTAATGCTCCTAAAAACCAAATAACAAACATACTAACAAGCAAGAGGTCGAATCAGGGGATAACAAAGTGCAAAATCTGAATTTAGTAGATGAAAATATGATACGTAGCCAGGAAATTCATCAGGGACTACTGTTGACCATGTATCAGGCAATGCGTTTCCAAACTTGTCTGTAGTATAGAAAAAGGGGGGGGGCAAATATGCGGTCTTTTAACGTATTACTAGTGCTGTTTTACCCTACATGCAGTCCCTATGCAGCGTAAAAAATGTAAATTAATTTACAAATTTACAAAAGTGTAAAGTGGAATATAATACAAATGTACGGAAGGGGTGAAAGGTAATGAAAAAGTATAGACAAGCAAATGGTATAGGGAATGGTAAATTCTAGGGGAGGGGAAGGGGAAAAAAGATGTTCAAAAGAAGGCGAAAATAGGATTTAGGATAGACGGAGTGTTCGGATCACCCTCGTATTGCAAAAATGCATCGTATTGTAATGTGTGTGTGTGTGTGTGTGTGTGTGTGTGTGTGAGAGAGACTTACTCTTCTACAATAGTAAAACACAAGCAGTTGCTCATGGCATCTCAAAGGCCTTCGATCATGTTTGGCATGATCTAAACAAGCTTCCATCTTATGGTTTACCAACTTTTTTTTGTAATTGGTTATCCAGTTTTCTCTCTGTTCGCTCACTGCGGGTGATGGTATATGGCTCTCTGTCTTCTAACTTCTCCACTAATGCCGGTGTCCCCCAAGGTTCAGTTCTTTCCCCCACTCTTTTGCTCTTGTATATTAATGACCTTCCATTAACCGGAAATCCTATCCATAGTTCTGCCGATGATAGCACATTGCATTCCACTTTCCATTTTGAAAAACCTTGTCCTGCTCAATCAGCTTCAACTTCTCAAATATCCGCTACCAATTCCTTAAATGCCGATCTCCAGTGGGAAAAAGACAACTTAGTCGATTTCAATCCTTCTAAAACTCAGTCTTGTCTTATATCTCGCAAAAAGGATTCTTCTGCTCCTATGCTTATCTTTGGTGACACTTCAATTTCTAGGCAAGTTGATATATCTCTTTTGAGGATTATCCTGACTTCTAATCTCTCTTGACACAAACACATTCCAAATACTGCTTCCTCTGCATGTTAAAAACTTCGTTTTCTCTTTTGCTCTAGGCGTTACTTTTCTTCCAAACAGCTGTTCACTCTTTACAAATTGCCAATCCACACTACCATGGAATATTGTTCCCACATCTGAGGCGCTGCCCCCAAAACCTATCTCAGGCTTCTAAATTCCATTCAGAAAAGGGCAGTTAGGCTAATTAATGACTCATCTCTAACAGAGTCTCTCCACTCGCTGTCTCATAGACTTACTGTTTCTGCTGCATGCCTTTTCTACAGATACTGTTCTATATGGGCACTGTTCTTCTGAATTGACTTCTATAATTCCCGCTCTCTCTCTTTCAAAACAGCCGAACATGTGCCACCACCAGCCAACATCCATTTACTGTCCAACTTCAAATTCACAGAACCAACTTTTCATCTTCTTCGTTTATTCATTCAACTGCCATTTTCTGGAACAACCTTCCTTCATACTTATTTCCTGAAAATTATAGTCTAGAGAAGTTCAAGTTTAATGTCAACAAATATCTTCTGTCGTCTTAGCATTAGCATTAGTAGAGGCACATGATGCAAGAAAGCAAGCTTATGCAGCATCAGCCAAAAAAAATATACCTGTCCAGCAGAGCCTCAAATTTATTTATGCTATCAAATTCCACAACATAGGATGGCAGTCTGTCCCCACTGAACAACAACCCGCTGGCTTAAGGCAAACTTCCGCATATCTATCCTATATCTGTCTTTCCTCAATTTGAATTTATGCCCTCTCAGGTGATTATTCTGAGTAAGAGGAAGAATCCCATCAGCGTTGAGCATGCTCAAACCATTCAAGGCTTGTACACCTCAATCAGATCACCTTGTGGGTGCCTAGTCTCCAGAAATTGTAACTTGTAAACCTTAAGCCTTTCTTTGTAAGAGCACCCCTTTGTTCCATTCACTAATCTTGTTGCCCTTCTCTGTACTCGTTCCAACAGCTCTGCATCCTTCTTAAAATGAGGCCTGCAGAACTGCATATAGTAGTCAAGGTGTGGCCTAACAACTGCCTTATACAAGGGGATAATCACCTCCTTATCCCTGCTAGAAAAATTCCTGTATATCATTGACAAGACACCATGAGCTACTCTTGCAGCCCATCTGCACTGCTCGGAAAACGTCATATCTGCCTGCACAATTACCCCCCAGTCCTTTTCGTTCTCCACCACTGTCAGTATAGTACCAGATTTGGTACGTTACTCTGGGTTACTGCTTCCCATATGCAATACTTTACATTTGTCAATTTTAAACTTCATTTGCCACCTTTCAGCCCATCAGCTGAACTTTCTAGATCCTGTTGCAGCAGCGTACAGTCATTAGTATCCTTAACAACCCTGCCAACCTTCGTATCGTCTGCAAACTTGGACATTAGGCTTAATATACCATCATCAATATCATTATAAATACAGAAAACAACAATGGACCCAACACTGAACCCTAAGGGACTCCACTAATAACATTAGTCCATGATGAGCAGTGTACTCGTTCCAACAGCTCTGCATCCTTCTCAAAATGAGGCCACCAGACCTGTATACAGTACTTAAGACGTGGCCTGACCACTGCCTTATACAAGGGGATAATCACCTCCTTATCCCTGCTAGAAAAAGTCCTGTATATCATTGACAAGACACCATGAGCTACTCTTGCAGACCATCTGCACTGCTCAGAAAACTTCATATCTGCCTGCACAATTACCCCCAGGTCCTTTTTGTTCTCTACCACTGTCAGTGTAGTACCACAGAGTTGATACGTTACTCTAGGTTTATTGCTTTCCATATGCAGTACATTACATTTGTCAAGGTTAAACTTCATTGGTCACCTCTCAGTCCATCTGCTCAACCTTTCTAGATCCTGTTGCAGCAGCGTACTGTCGTTAGCGTCCTTAACAACACTGCCAACCTTCGTATCGTCTGCAAACTTGGACATTAAGCTTGATATACCATCATCAATATCATTTATAAATACAGAAAACAACAATGGACCCAACACTGAACCCTGAGGGACTCCACTAATAACATTAGTCCACGATGAGCGATGACCATTAATTACCACTCTGTCTTCTCCCACTCAACCATCCCTTTATCCATAGCAGCAATTTGCCTCCAATGCCACACTGCTCCAATTTGTTCAGCAGTCTTCCACGTGTAACAGTATCAATAGCCTTTTTAAGGTCCAGATATATGATATCAAAGTTATTCCCTGCATCCAGTTCCTTTGTGACCACATCATAGTATCCAATCAAATTGGTCAGGCAAGACTTTCCCTTAACAAAATCATGCTGTGTCCAAGCTATAACTGAAGTGTTGTCTAGATGATCCTGCAGTGCTTCTTTTACCAGTGCCTCCATTAATTTCCCTGGAACAGAAGTTAAACTAACAGGTCTATAATTACTTGTGTTGCCTTTTGATCCACCTTTGTAGATCGGGGTCACATTTTCACATCTCCAGTCCATGGGTACCTCCCCTGAGAAACTCTCATAATTATGGCTAAGGGTTTGCTTACTTCCTCTGCTGCCTCCTTTAATATAACTGGATAGATCCCATCCGCCCCAGGTGCCTTTTTTATGTTTATCTTCAACAATTTCTCCTCCACTTTCCTATCAGTTATTACAAAATCATCTAGCCCACTGCCAGAGTTCAATTCACCTCTGGCATTCCCTCTCACTAAATAATTCCTCATTTGTGAATATAGATGCAAAACACTCATTTAGTTTGTTAGCCACCTGAGATCCTCAACTGTTGAACCATCAATAATCCAGTGGACCAATCTGATTCATCCCTTTCCTTCTAGAGTTTACATAGGTAAAGAACTCTGTTGTTTTTCTTTGCATCCTTTGCCAAAGATTTCTCATAATTTGCCTTTGCCTGCCTAACCTTCTTTGTGACTTGGTTACAGACCGGCTCATGTCTATCATAAGCTTCCATGTCACCCATTAATTTATATGTATCCCATGCATTATGTCTCTGCCATATGTCTCTATTTTTTTTTTTTTTTTGTTAGTTGTTGGCGCATCGGCTTCTGTGGCCATAATGCACCTCCCAAGGTTTTTGCAGTACTTTGATCCAAGCCCGAGGTGGGATTCGAACCCACGACCTTTGGGTTGCCAGGCAGGCACTTTACCGACCCGGCTAGCCCGGTCGGTGCCATATGTCTCATTAGTTCATCTGACATCGATTTAGGCCTTGAACAATATTTCTTAAACCTCCAACCCAAGAACAGTACAAGTATGATAGGTTCTAATACCTCTCGTGTTTGGGGTTTTCATAAAAAAATAATAATAATAAAAAAATTAAAAAATTGATTACGTAATTATTTTTAAGTCTAGAAGTGATACAATTTTCTTTACATATGGAAAGAGGTTACTTTTCTTGTAACCTGTGTTACAATCATTTTGTAATAATAACTGAAATAAAAGTGAAAATGTGCTATGAGTTACGTGAAATAAATTGGCCTGCATATATACTAGTACAATTGTCAGCTACATAAAGAGTGATGGTAAAAATCAAGAAATGAGGATTCTAGGCCAAATCATCATATGGAATAAAATGATGGTATTTTGTATAATTATTTTTACTTTTCTTGTATGTGAATACAAGATACAATTCTAATTCCAATTTGGTGGCCATCCAAATTCAAAAGCTCCGGATGAAAAAGATTTTACAGTATTATTTTATAGCACACTGTGGCAGTTTCATTGCCTGTATTGTTAGAATGGTTTTCAGTAGAGCACAAAATTTTTCATTATCTGTTGTTTTTTTAATAAAGAAACAGAGATGTGTGGGATGCTTAGTGCTTGGCATTTAAAATTATTAAAATATTTTTAAATTTTCATATTATTATAGTCAAACATGAAAATTTGTTATTTTCATGTTTGACTTTAAAAGACAAATTGACAGTATTGCCTCCTACTGAGGCCTTGGTGAAACCTTTATAGCTGTTCTTGATAATGTTATCATATGACCAGAATATCACTAAAAAACTGACTCAAAAATCAAGTTTTTTTTAGTGATATTCTGGTCATATGAAAACGTTGATACCAGCCTTTGGTGCGTTATGAATACACTGATCCCAGACTTAGGTGTGTTATGAATAGAATTAAGAGATACCTTTACTGCAACAAGAAGGAAATATATACAAAAATTATGTTGCAGTATACTCATCGTGGCCAAATGCCAGAGATTGATACAACAAGCTTTACACTTCAGATATGAAAACTAGAGACTAAGGATTTCCTATACTCAGAGACAACTTTTGTAAGCAGATTCTTTTCTCAATAGTGAAACAGACTTAGCTAATTATCAAGTGAAATAAATCCAGTACAGTATAAAGAGAAAGGATCAGATTATATATAAAACGAATATTAGTGACTCTACAGTGACCAGTGAAGTGCTCTCATTCATATACAGTTTAATCTTAGTCCACTTTTTGCTTGAACTCATATTTATTAAATATAAAAATCATTCTTTTTTATATTATGAAGAGCTTAATTTGGAAAAAATCTCAACTCACAGTGTTGGTGGTAATCCACTCCACAGCGAACTAATCCCTTCAGCTCGTGTAATCTTGACAAAAGCATCCTGTTAAATGGTAGTCAAAATAATTAGAAAACTACATTATCAAATAATAATAATAAAATAACACTCTGATAACTACTTCAATGACATATTTTGTCCTCTTCATTTCATAGTATGTTTAAGTTTAGTTCCAGATTCGATAAGAATAATATCATCCTGAAACTGTGGGATTTATTATTTTTCTCAATTTTTTTATGGTTAAATGTCAACGAAAAGAAACAGCACTGAAATGGACAGGAAACCAGGAAGGATGCGACATAATCAAATTGACATTATTAAGGAACTTGAAAGATTTTTCAGCAAAAAAAAAAAAAAAAAACGGTCAGAACAAATGAAACAAGAAACAATCAAACATTATTTTAAAAATTTACTTTAAATTTTTTCCCACAAAATTTGCAGTAAAATACCTATCCGAATATGTAAACATGAATTTTTATGTATAAGTTATTATTGTTATTATATTTTTAATTAAATAAATTTGTTTTTTTTCACACTATTTAAAGTCTTTTTCTTTTTTCTTAATACATAACAGAATTTATTTAACTTTACCCTACGTTCAATTATCTGGAAAATTTTGCTATCCAGAAGAGTCTGACATTAATTATTCCAGATAACTGATGCTATATTGTATATGAAATCAAAATTTTTTATCCAGTTCCTTTGTTACTACATCAGAGCATCCAATCAGATTGATCAAACAAGATTGCCCATCAAAAATCCATCCATGCCCCTCAAATGGGACTGTAGTTAGCTGATCTCAGAATATTGCCATGTAAGGGCAAAAATTCCGATATCAACTAACTACGTTTGAAGTCCCATTTGAAGGAACTTAACCCATCACCAGGACATGTTTTTCCTCCCTCAAATAATGGGAATATAATTCAGGATGAAAGCCATCAACAATGACCACATTTTTTCACTGGCTATCGACAACTATGTATTTTTAAGTGAAAAACTTCATAAGCAGCAGTTTTTTTAAATCTGGGACACAGTTATTTTGACACAATGAAATAAGATAAGTGTAAATCCAGTAAATATCTTTAATTATGAATACTTTGGAGCTTTCAAGACAATCATGTCTCTTCTTCAACAGAGTTTGTTGTTGTTTGTTATTTGGTTTTTAGGAGCATTAGCAACTAAGGCTATATTGCTTCGGGATATGTGGTGGTCATTCCTTGACCTTTCCGCATCCTCCGTATTTGGTGGGGACGGGCTCAAACCCCGGTCTAATCAAGAAGCATGTGCTACGCACTGTTGCTCCTTCCCACCTGGCTACGGAGGTGCCTCTTCAACAGAGTTTGAACTTAACACATACAGTTATGCGTGCAGTGAGGCGTGTGAAGGCACGTTATTCAGTCATTAAACTAGCGTTCATTGTTGCTGCAGGGACATGCGCAGTTCTTCTTCAGCACTTGTGGAGATATAAAATGGTTCTCTCCAAGATGAGGTGCAGTCTCATGCCCTTGCAGCGGTTCATGGCTCTCGAATTGCTCAATATATTGAGTGACTCCAACCACAGGCGGTGGCGGAAGTGCTTGGAGTGCTCTATTATTTCGTAGTCTCGTTTGAGATTGAGGTCGTGGCGAGTAGCCCAGAAGTGTCACAACAATAAACTTGTACACCAACCATTTAAATTGAATTAAGAAAATTAATTTTAATTTTAATACTGTAAAATAAAATATGGTACAAACAATCTATTTACAATAAATATAAAACTTAAAATGGATTAAAATATATAAAACATTTAAAATATACGATAAGATAAAAGCGCTAAAATTAGACTGTAGCTTTCGGAAGCATCCGCTTCCTTTCTCAACAGTAAGTTAAAACTTACACAACACATCCTTAAATAGCAGGCTCACGCACTTCCACACGTGGTTCGACCGGCGCATGGGCAGTACTCCCTTCATGCATATCAGAACCGGAAGTGGCTCAGGAGTGTGGAAGGCAAAACCATTCATCCGTACTGAGGACCACAGCCTCAAAGAGGGGATGCATACGCATACTCCTGTCTCTGTTAATAGTATTATTGTCTGATGAAGAGGTTTGCAAGCTTTCGAGCCATTTGCGGTTCCAGAACCCATGTGCCTGGTCAACGATGACCACATCCTCTGGGGAAATCTGGTGCTGCTTCTCCCAAAAATGTTCAGCCACAGCAGACTTTTCATAATCTGCTGCTTTTATGGCATTCATGCGCTACCCCAGATGATCTTTAAATTGCTGCCTAGTTTCACCCACATAACACTCCTCACAATCCGGGCACTTTATCACACATACGACCCCACTACTGAAATCATTCGTTATAGGGTCCTTAACCTGGACACCACTGCGTGCAACCTACGCCCTGGCAGCTGCACACAGCGTGTCTGGCATTCACGAAGCACTCTTGTTATACGCTCAGTAAGGCCCGGATAGTAGAGAATGTATGCGGTGGCAACTGGCACAAATGATTAACTCTGCCTGAGCATCACCCCTCCTTATATATTTATCCATGACCCTCTGGGGGTAGCCGCATTTCTTAAGGTCTGCTGTGACTCGTCTAATTTCCTTTTCTATATCCTCAGAGGGACTGCAGTGGGACTCTATCCTATCTAATAATGACTTAGCGACGCTGCTCTTATGTTGCATAGCTTGCGCCAAACTATAGTGGGTGTATTGGCCCCAGCACATAGGTTTTTTAAACACTTGTTTTAAGCCAAGGCCTGCTCTAGAGACCAATACATCTAGAAATGGGAGGGTACCAGCTGCTTCCACCTCTGAGGTAAACTGGATAAATTGGGAGAAGCTGTGAAGCAAATGAAGTACTTCCTCCTCTCTCCCCTTCTGAATAATAGTGAACGTGTCATCTACATATCTTTTCCATTTGCGCAAGGGGAACTCTAACCCATCGAAAATCCTGTTTTCCAGTTCCTCCATGGCCAAATTTGCTACTATGGCACTAATGGGAGAACCCATGGCTGTGCCATGAACCTGCTTATACCACAGTGGTGCTAGAAAGGCAAAGTTCCACACCGGAGCAAATATCTTTCACACTTAAAGGAGACCTACTACTTAAAGTATCATCTCTTTCTAAAGCCATTCTTATACACTGTACCCCATGAGAAATGGGAATGCATTTAAATAATGATACTACATTAAAGGATATCATAATTTCACTTCCTTCTATAGTTTGATCCTTTACAAAATCCTTGCTATCCTTGACAGTGAAAATAGAGTGTCCTACTATAGGGGCAACCAACTTAGCTAAAAATCTGGACAAAGCATAAGTGGGACTTCCAATAAAAGATACAATAGGTCTGAGTGGGACCCCTACTTTATGTATTTTCGGAAGACCATAGAATCTGGGAAGCTGACATCCCGTTGCATACAAAGACCAAAATACCTCTTTAGTGATCTTCCCCGCTTTTAGCCAATGCTGCTGTTGTTGTTGTTATTTGGTTTTTAGGAGCATTAGCAACTAAGGCCATATTTCTCCGGGAATATGTGCTGGTCATTCCCTGACCTTTCTGCATCCTCTGTATTTGGTGGTGATGGGCTCAGACCCCCGGTCTAATCAAGAAGCGTGTGCTATGCACTGCTGCTCCTTCCCACCTGGCTACGGGGGTGCCATTTAGCCAATGCTGTGCAACTTTATTAACATGTCAATCTAAGTTAACCAGTGCATTTCTTCAGGTAACCCTATACGTAGAACTGTCCTGTAAGAATTCCAAAGCTTTTTTTATGATAATCCTCCTTATCTAAAACTACAGTCGATCTACCTTTATCAGCTGGTAAGACCACGATTTTATCATCACGTCTGAGTTCGTTCAATGCTCTTCTTTGACTAAGGTTAAGGTTAGAAGGCACCGTCTTAGCTTGACTCAGAATAGCAGCAGATTTAACACGAATTTCATTAGCCAAAGTCGCCGGCAATTTACCAATTGCCTTTTCAATACCTATGGCTATTTCAGCAATAGGTGGTTTGGGAGGTATAAGTGCAAACTTGGTCCCCAAATTCAACACTCCCTCCTGTTCCTTGGTTAGCTGCTTACTACTCAGATTATGAATAAAATGAGTACTATTATCACTGCGTTGAACCACCTCTTCTTCTAATAAACAATTAAACTTGCTGATCTGTCTCTGTCTATAGGTGTCAGCTATTCTAGTAACTTTATCCAACACCAACCTCCTTATTAGTGCCAAATGCAACTAAGATACACTACTATTAATATTGCCTAAATGCAAACCTATTTGTCTCCTGGTATGTCTCAAATCATCATGTAATTTATGTATCCAAACCTTCGACACTCTCTTCTGATACCATACAATAGTCCTCGATAACCGCTCATCCTTAAACGGAGCCTCGACCCTAAATCCACGTGGTATAAGTTCATGTGTCTTACAGCGGAATACAAATCTCATGTGCTGCTTCTGTCTAGCCTCTCTTTAGAGTAATAAGAACGCCTTGTGGAACATGACAGAAATCCACCTTGCTGAGACCAGCCCGTAAGCGCAGACAACTTCTGGGCTATATCTTGAAACAGGCCTCTGAGGTTGGGAAAACTCATGTCACAATAATAAACTCGTACACCAACCGTTTAAATTGAATTATAGCGGTATGCAAATCTCTCTAGAGATTTGTGTACTGCTGTAAGATACATGGACTTATACCACATGGATTTAGGGTCAAGGCTCTGTTTAAGGATGATTGGTTATCGAAGACTATTGTATGGTATCAGAAGAGAGCGTTGAAGGTTTGGATACATAAATTACATGACGATTTGAGACATACCAGGAGACAAATAGGTTTGCATTTAAGGCAATATTAATAGTAGTGTATCTTCGTTGCATTTGGCACTAATAAGGAGGTTGGTGTTGGATAAAGTTACTAGAATAGCCGACACCTACAGACAGAGGCAGATCAGCAAGTTTTCCCAACCTCAGAGGCCTGTTTCAAGATATAACCCAGAAGTGCTCTGCGATTACGGGCTGGTCGGTCTCAGCAAGGCGGATTGCTGTCGTGTTCTGCAAGGCGGTCTTATTACTCTAAAGAGAGGCTAGACAGAAGTTGCACCTGAGATTTGCGTACTGCTGTAAGACACATAGACTTATACCATGTGGATTTAGAGTCAACGCTCCGCTTAAGGATGATCGGTTATCGAGGACTATTGTATGGTATCAGAAGAAAACATTGAAGGTTTGGATACATAAATTACATGACGATTTGAGACATACCAGGAGACAAATAGGTTTGCATTTAGGTAACATTAATAATAGTGTATCTTCGTTGCATTTGGCACTAATAATGAGGTTGGTGTTGGATAAAGTTACTAGAATAGTTTCTAGAATAACCTTGCTGATCTGCCTCTGTCACCTACAGACAGAGGCAGATCAGCAAGTTAATAGGTTATTAGAGGAAGAGGTGGTTCAACGCAGTGATAACAGTACTCATTTTATTCATAATCTGAGTAGTAAGCAGGTAACCAAGGAACAGGAGGGAGTGTTGAATTTGGGGACCAGGTTTGCACTTACCTGTACTCACCTGTACCTATTACAACATATCTGCACCATGTTGTAATAGGAACAGGTGGGTTCAGGAATATCTGTTCTTTTAATTCTTCCATGGCGATGTTGGCTACTATGGAACTAACAGGGGTGCCCATAGCAGTGCCATGTGCTTGTTGGTATACGGAATCCTCGAATGTGAAGATGCTGCTTGGCAAGCACAGGTTGAGGTCGGTACAGATGTCGTCAGTAGACAGTGATGTTCTGTTTGGAAGGTTTGAGTCATTATCAAGGAGCCTCTTGGTGCAGTGTACGGCCTGCTGAAAATTGTGGCAATTAAAAAGAAACGTTATTAAAAAGAAACACTATTTACGTTAACACAGATTAACGTAAATAGTGACACTACATCAAATGATGCCATGACAGCGTTTTCAGAAATTGAGAGGTCTTTAATAAGGCGAATAAATTTGCTGCTTTTATTGACAGTGTGCATGGTATTTCCTACAAGAGGTGAGAGGAAATATGTTGGTGACATATCTCCTCATGGTGCAGATATGTTGATGACATCTTCACCGTCATCCCACATGGCTCTGAAACAACACTACTAGAATATCTCAATTCCCTGTCTGGGTTCATCCAGTTCACTCTAGAGTTAGAAGTTAACGGATCACTCCTGTTCCTGGATGTCCTAGTAAAACGTGTAGGCCCACACCTGGAAACCTCAGTATACCGTAAGCCTATGAGGTGCGGGCAATTCACAAACTAGAGATCTGGCCATGCCCCCAGTCGTCTCAACAGCACTGCCCGCACTCTATTCTGCAGAGTTTGGATCCATTCCAGCACAGATGCAGCGAGATTTCTCGTGTGAGGACAAACTTAACCAATTGTGGCTACCCAACACATTTACTAGACAAGTGCCTATTGCAAACACAAGAGCTCACAGTCTACCCGAGACCACCAACCCAGGACAATATACCTACTGCCTACATTCCTTACTATTTAGGCATGTCAGACCAGATCTCTAAAATCCTCAGGGAATACTGCATAAAATGTGTACAGTTGCCCTGTAGAAGCCTACGTTCTCTAGTCTCCACTGTAAAGACCTCTGTCGCCCCTCTCTTACACAGCAGTGTAATATACTGCATAACCTGTAGTGACGGCTACTACGTAGGAGAGACTTCGAGACGTCTTCAAGACCACCTTGCGGAACACGACAGAGAAATCTGCCTTGCTGAGACCGACCAGTCCGTAATCGCAGATCACTTCTGGGCCACGACCTCAATCCCAAACGAGACTATGAAATAATAGACCACTCCAGGCACTTCCGCCACTGCCTATGGTTGGAGTCACTCAATATATTGAGCAATTCAAGAGCCATGAATCGCTGCAAAGGCATGAGACTGCACCCCATCTTGGAGACAACCGTTTTATACCTCAACAAGTGCAGGAGAAGAACTGCTCATGTCCCTGCAGCAACAATGAACGCCAGTTTAATGACAATAACATGCCTTCACATGCCTCAGTGCATGCATAACTGTATCAGTTAAGTTCAAACTCTGTTGAAGAAGAGACATGATTGTCTCAAAAGCTCCAAAGTATTCATAATTAAAGATATTTACTGGATTTACACTTATCTTATTTCATTGTACCATGGATCCCAGTACAACAGGCCCATTTATACTTATGTTGACACCTTAACACTTATAAATTTTTAATGAAACAGAATATTAGTGCATATAATAGGTTTTGTATTTTTTTTTTCTTGGTTAGCAATTACCTTTCATAATATGAATGATCACTCATTCAGTAGAGAATGAAATTTTAATCAGAAATCTATTCACAACCGTTATAAAAAGATGGTGTGAAAATCAACCTGTATACACATATCACGAATATGAAATTTCATATTTAGAGTTAAAATTATTACTAATGAACAGGTAAAAAAAAAAAAAAAATATATATATATATATATATATTTAAATAAAAATTCAAGGAAGTGAAATCTACCTCACACCCAATCATGTTATAAAAATGAATACACTCAAGATGGAAGTACCAAACAGGAAATACCAGTAGTTTCAGGTAAATAAAATGCTACAAATTTATTTGCTAGAATTTTACCATTGTTCCTTTAAATTGTTGTGATTCACACCAGTAGGGCATCTGAACTGCTGGACCATGACTTCCACCACAGCACATTTCCAATTCACCGCACCACTTGATGCATTTATTGCTGCTAGTTAGGAGTTCTTTCTTTTGAGCTTGGAGACGAACCTTCACCACATCTAATGGTGTGACTGAAAAAAAAAAAAAAAAATACAAGAAATATAATTCTAATTTCATTCTCAAAATGCACATCTGAAGGAATGTTGATAAATTAAGTAATTTTGATATTTCTAAATAATAAAACATTAAAATTTACTTTTTAATAATTAAAAGATACCAGCCAAGCATCTTCTGAATATTTTTTAAGAAGTTGAACGCGCCAGGAAAAAAAGAAAAAGAAATTCATATTATAGATTTATCAAAAATAAGTGTTACACAGTATTAGTATGACCAAATGAACTTTTTTTGCATCAGCCAAAATAATAATAATAAAACAAAACTGAATATTCCTGCAATTTCTCACTGCTGCTGCCATTCTGGAAAGCAACTCAGTCCAGTGTTTGACAATCTGCAGCCCAATGCAATCCTACTGCACCAAACACACTCCACTCAAACCTTCCTGTTTTTTTTTAATGAAACTCCGAAACACGAAAGGTATTTGACAATAGGGTATTAGAATGATTAATATTTAATGTCAAAACAGCTTTATGTCCTGAAGAAATTTCTCTACTTGTTTTCAAAACCTGTTCTGTTTTGTGGTGCCTCTTCTGATTTTTTTCTCACTGGCATTTTAACTTCTGCATGGAAATTTGCTCATATCAAACCAGTTTCTAAAAAAAAAAAAAAAAAAAGGGTGATAAATTCTTCTTCAAATTATCACTCCAGTGCACTTTCCAAATTAATGGAGAACTTCACAAACTGCCAACTCAAACTTTCATCTGAACAATGATCACCAATATGGATTCTGTCAGCATTGATCCAATGATGTTATTTGTTTAATGTTATATACCTTCAGATAAATTTGATGAAAACATTTATTAGTGAAACTAAGTTTAAGGACTCTTTGTGTGCTGTGTTATAACAACTAAATATATTAAAGTAGCACCGCTTAATTTTCAGCACTCACCTCTTGGAGAATCCACTTGGATTCTCCAAGATTATAAAAGACACAGTTAAAAAGAATGAGACTTACTTGTACTAAATCATTACTGAAGCCGTGGTTCAATTTAAATTTTAAAAAATTAAAACATGAAATTAATTAAACCCATTAAAATATGCGCATAAGAAAGAGAATGTACATTCCATTTCATGGTTGTCAATTAAAATTGTAAAGGTGGTAATAACCTTGAATAGATTAATTATTAATGAAAAGCCAATAGTTGTGCAAAAGCATCGATATTCGTCTTCATTAGCTTTGTGAGAAGAGGAATGCGAACGTTATTAATAAGAAGAGCTATTACCAAGATGCAATTCAGAGCATGTGGGAACTTTATTTGTGCCAAGTCCCAAATAGGGGAGAGGTTGAATGGGAGTTTTGTGTTTAATACAAAGGGTACTAGGAAAGTTTTGCAATACAGCTTTGTTTATTTAATTTTTTCAAAGTAATTTCCTCTACATTCAATACACCTCTCCATCCTCCGAAACCAATCTTTAAACCAGTTCTGCCAAGTTTCACTAGGGACTAAAGCACACTCGTTGTCCCAAGCCCGTAGAAGGTCCTCATCACTGGAAAACCGCCTCCCTTTTAGCTTCATTTTCACATGCGGGAACAGTGCAAAGTCGCAGGGAGCAAGGTCTGGACTGTAGGGAGGGTGCTCGAGAAGTTTCAGTCCTGTCGTGGTCAAATATTCGGTGCAGGCTTTGGCGCGGTGAGCTGGAGCATTATCGTGATGGAGGTACCAGGTGTCCATTCTTGACTTTGGCCGCAGGTTCTTCATAGATCCAATGACTTTAGGCAGGCATTGTTCAGTATACCACTTAGCTGTGACTGTCTTCTGCATGTCCAAAACGACACGTTCCACAATTCCATTCGATTTGAAAAATACAGCTATCATTTTCTTCTTTACAGATCGGGATTTTCTGACAATTACGGGTGTGTCGTCATCATCAAAGACCCAAACTTTGTTTTGGGCCTTGGTTGGCAGATCGTAATAGTACAGCCAAGTCTCGTCACCTGTCACGATGTTGTTCACATACCGAGATTGTCCCTTATCAAACTTTTTCAACATCTCCCGGCACCAAGTCACGCGTCGTGTCATCTGCTCTTCAGTCAGTTGATGCGGCACCCAGAGAGAACAAAGTTTCTTCACGTGCAAATGATCTTGCAGAATCGAACGAATTGCTGGTGCATTTAGGCCCAAAGTATCCTCTATCTGTTGGTAGGTCACTCGCCTGTTTTCGTCAAGCATTTTCCTCACAGCAGTAACATTTTCCTCCGTAACTGACGTTCGTGGCCTTCCCGGCCTCTCAGAATCCTCCAGAGTGAAATTTCCCCTTTGGAATTCTCTATACCACCTAAATATCGTTGTACGATGTGGACAATCATCATCTAGTGCAAGAGTCATTTCTTCTAAGCACTGGTCTATGGTTAAACCACGCACAAAATTATACCGCAAAACTGTCCTTATCTCATTTCGTGACCACGATGCCATCGCAAGCACTTTACACTCTCACTACTAATGAATAACTGAGCCCATCGACTTGGCGCGGCGGCTACTATGCACGTATGAACAAGTCTCAACATGTAGCAACAAGCAGCTTCCTGTGATTCATTGTTGCGTCATATTGCAAAACTTTCCTAGTACCCTTTGTATGTTCAATGATGTGTGTCAACAAAACCATCCAATAACTAAAGCTTTATTTTGAAGAATTTTATAATTAGATTCCAATTTAATTATAGTAATACCTGAATCAATCAGTGGATTATGGTTATGGGAATGAACATGCTGTGTTAACTCTGTACTAGATAGGTTAGACTTAAAACTATTAAAATGATAGTACGTGCACATATTAGAGATTTTGGAAGTACCAAATTTAGTCATGGTGCTCCCACGACTAAATTTGGTACTTCTAATTCTAATTGAATAAATCTAATTCAATTTGGCATTGAATTAGATTTATAATATTATTATAATCCTGTGTAGTGTATTTGTGTGTTGTTCTATATGTAGCGAATTTGGAACCTAGTTTATTATATGACGAAAAAACTATGGTTATATTTGTGTTTGCAAAGACTTGCCGAAGGCATTTCGCGAATTGCCTGTGGTAAGGGAGAACGACTTGGGTTCCTGGTTTTCCATCATGATGACTGTTGCATTTCCGTGGGCTATTAATTCTGATATTAACCTTGAAAATGGTATCATTTATCAACTGTAGTGGATACATCCTATCTAAGAATTTTTCATGAGATATTTAAGTTTGACACCAAAATCATCCTGTATATAACTATATTTAACCTCATTATGGATCTGGTTAAAAAGTATAGATTCTTTAATGTATAGAGGATTATGCAAATGAAAATGTAGGAATTTACCCATGTATGTTTTTTTCCTGTAAATCCTGTGTCCACTTTATAAATGGAAAGGTTTAAGATATTGATTGAATTATCTAATTCCATTTTGAGGATAAACTTTAGTCTCCCGTGTATCGTGTTGAATGTGTTAAGCAATACATCAATAGTTTCCTTGTTACCAATTAGAAGAATGTCATCCACATATCTAATGTAAAGTCTAAGATTAGAAGGAAACGGTTGAAGCACTTTTTGTTTGATGGAAGCCAAATAAATTTCTGACAATGGGGCTGATATACCTAGAGCCATAGGGAGACTGTATACCTGTTCGTAAATTTTGTCCTGAAAATGAAATTGTTTTGCTTTAATTAAGAATGACGTGAGTTCCAAAATACTACTAATATTTAAGTTAGTCCGTTTAATCAAAATGTCATCTGCAGTTAGCAATTCCCTTAAGGCTTGCAAAGCTCCTTCAATGTGTACGTTTGTGTATAAAGGATGCAAGAATATCACTGTCTGAAATGGTAATGGAATTGATATGTTCATGCGCTTGTTCAGTTTTATATAGTCGAAATTTTGAAAGCCTCATAAGAGGTGAAATGATGTTGACCAGAAATGCAGATAAATTCACATATGCAAAACTTAAATTTGTTTAAGCACCCTTCAATGAATTGGCATACGCAACGATGTTTTCCCCCACATTTCCAGTATTGTTAAACTGCATAAATTGAATTATCCTTTACGGCCCATTGTATCGTTCAACCGTTCCACGTATGCTGTTGCGAAGTTAATTCCACAACATGAGATATGCCAAATGGTGAAGATAATATTTTGAAGACTAAATGCTCAAGGCATAATACATTATGGGGTGAAATTAACTATATAATATCAGTGTAAATACACCATAGTTTACCATAAGTTTAACTACAGTGTAACTGCACTGTTTAGATTTTATCTCATATTGTGGCTACCTTCACAAAGAGATACCAGGTATTGCACTACTGCAAATAAATAACATTTCTCTAGTAGAAAAAACTACTGTTATTTATTCTCAGTAGGCACCACCACCACCAAGATGTGTTTCAGAGCTTGTTAGCTCACTCATCAGTGGGTAGGCAGGTACCCTGGTAATGCAGACCTGCATCAAGGTTGTGAAGTTAATTCCAAAATATGAGAGATGCCAAATGGTGAAGATAATGATATTTTGATTGTGGCTACCTTCACAATGAGATATTAGGTACTGCACTACTTCAAATAAATAACGCTGTCCATCTGGGTGGTGGTGCCCAATGAGAATAAATAACAGTAGTCTCCTCTACTAGATAAGTATAATTTATTTGAAGTAGTGCAATACCTGGTATCTTGTTGAAGTAGCCACAATACGAAATAAAATCTAAATGATGCCATTACACTACGTATGTAGTTAAACTTATTATTATCATTAGCCATATGGTGCAAGGAAGCCTGAGGCTTACCAGCCAAAAAAAAAAAAAAAAAAAAATTTTCTGAATTACCGAGAGAGAGAGAGAGAGAACAGAATCACCAAGAAAAAGAAGAATGATGATATCCAGCTCAGGATCCTGGGTGTGCCAAGCCCATACTCATCAGATGTGAGCCCCTGGGTGTTACACCGATATTATATAGAATTTGATAGTACAGTTGATTCCGGTTAATTGGGACACTTTGGACCAATTAAGCGAAATTTTAATGAGCTGAAAAGCACATTCTAACGGAGGCAAAAAAGTATCATTAAAATAAAGGGAATGTGGTATTTAAAGAACCACGCTGTATTTAAGCGTAGCTTAAATACAGCGTGGTTCTTTAAATACTGTAACTTAAATACAGCGTGCTTTAAAGAAGCACGCTGTATTTAAGTTATATTGGTGTAAACATTTATTTAAAAATAACTAAAGCTAAAAGCAAACAAAATGTACGTATGTATATATGTAAAATGAAGATACAGTACAGAATAATATCCGTGTCAAGCAATGGTTACACATTACTTAAGGGTTTTTACTTTGAAAAAATTTATGAAGTGTACCCTAACGTGTTCTCTTTATAGACTGCAATTGAACAAAGTCGGCGCAGGTATCTAATGCTGATAAAGGACTGCCTTCATTGCCTTCCTGCATGAAATAACATCTCAATTCAGCGATACATTTCCTGGCATCCTGGTTAGTCACTTGCTTAGGTATATCATCATCATCATTTTCTTGGTCTTTTGGTGTCTCTGAGTGTTTTGCCGCAATTTGTTTAATAATCATTTCCTCATAATCTTCATTTTCATCGTGGCATTGAAGGTTATCGTCAATCGTTAAAAATTCTTCACAATTTTGGACCTGTTGCAGTTCCAAAGCCATTTCATTTTCTGTACAGCTTATAGCATCTGAATCACAATTAGTCGTGAAACCACATTTAGCAAAACAATTCCGAATTGTTTTGCTGCTTATTCCTCGCCAGCTATCGGCGATAAATTGTACAACTTTTAACACTGAAACTTTTGCACTAATCTCTATTGATTTTGAAGATGATATCAGCAGAATTTCCTCAATTGCTTCAAGGATGTGATTAACCAGCTTTCCGCGATAATAGGTCTTCAAATTTTTTATAATTCCCACATCCATAGGCTGCATCAAGGATGTGGTGTTAGGGGGTAAAAATTCTGGTTCAATATTTTTTAAACCAGCTACATTAGAATGTGTGGTGCAGTTGTACAATATCAACAGAATTTTTCTGGACTTCTGTGTCCCAGTTCATTAGCCATTGCGTAAAAATATACGTGGTCATCCACGGATGCCTTCTTATTGGCATAATACGAAACTGGCAAACTGCCTATTGTAAGCCCCTTGAAACAACGAGGTTTGGCACTTTAACCAATAACCAAAAGTTTGAGTTTATCATTTCCTGACATGTTTCAGCAGCACTGTTACACGATCCAGTGCTTTCTTTGAACCGGACAGTGTTATGTGTTGATAACTGAGGGAACCATCCGGCGTAGCACAATAATACAGACCTGTTTCATCGGCGTTGTGAATGTCATCCCCATTAAATTTTTTAAGCAACTCTGGCAGTTTTTCAGATTTCCATTGCTCAGCATCCTTCTCGCCATGTGCTTTTTTGTAACTAATGTCACGTCTACACTTCCATCGAGACAACCAACCATCCGTCGCTTTGAAATTTACATGACCTAGCTTTTTTGGCCAACTCTTCTGACTTGGTTTTTAGCATAGGGCCGCTACACGCACTCCTCGTTTAGATACAGTGGAAAACCATTGATTCAAAGCAACTTTGACGTCTTGATCTTTGCCTTCCCTCTTTCGCTTATGAGATGTTTTCTTTAAATCCACACGCAATGTCCACTCCTCTCTAAGTTTTTCTTGTTGCTGTAGCAGTCGTGAAATTGTAGATTTTGGCACCTTTATTATCTCCGCTAGCTGATGATGACTGATGTTAGGAGGTTGACTTTATCTTGTCAAGAATAGCGATTTTTTTCTGAAAGCGACAAATCTTTACGTGACATCTTGACAGGGGTCTTAAATGTACTGAAAAAAGGGGGGGGGGGGGAACCAAAATCAGTGCACTGTTTGGTACAGTTTTTAATCTATTCTAACCCACAAGATGTATACATATATACCTAGTGTGATCGTAAACAACTGCAAGCAAAATTTTTTCAGAATCCGATTACCACGACACAGAACAAATGTAAAACAACCACTGTACAGCACGACTTCGCAATAACTGATTCGGCTGCTGCCCGCATGATCTCTTTGTTACGAACCATCTAAATTAGTTTATTGTTCAATAAACTATATTTAGATGTTTGTGCGTGCCATCTAAATATAGTTTATTGTTCAATCCAGACCTTCATTTCCCCAATTAAGTGGCGAGTTGGCCCAAATAAGCGGAACAAATTCAGGCTAAATATTTGTTTTGTTTCTGTTCTTCACAATTTGCCCAAAATAAGTGGCTGCCGTGATGCCCCAATTAACCAGAATGCACTGTATAAACCGGTGCCCCCCAATTAATCGGAATGCACTGTATAAACCAGAGCTAAGATACTCAATATGCTCTACGTTAATTTCAATATTTGTAGAAGAATAAGAGAAATTTAAGTCAATATGGTATGTAGAACACTTTTGCATGATACTCTCCAGAAATTAAAACGAATATGACATTAACGCAAAATGAGCCGATTGGTTGGTTGGTTGTTTGCTCTTTAATGGCACATCAGCAACTAGGGCTATAATGCAACATAAAATGAGCAAGTGTTGGGGAGCTCGACACCACAGTGTTGCCTTTCTTTGTCTTGGTCCTTCGTTCTAAATTCCTCTTGCTTAGTTTGCAATATTTTCTTTTCTTTTTATCCTTTTTTGTTTTTCAGTCTCTGTCAGGTCGGCTATGAAATACATGTCAACTTCTTACTTACCACCACATTCAGTCTGGCTTCTGCACTCGCTTTTTCAACTTGGTTTCATTACTTTAACCCTGTGCTATGTATATTTCATATCAGAAACAGAGGCCTTACTTCTTGCTATATTTCATTTGTTTTTGGCAGGCTGGTCTTGAAGTTAAAATCATCGGATCAACAGCATTAAGTACTATTGTTAATATATTACTTTTATTTTTCAGGTACCTATGATTTTTTCCATTGTTACTACTTCCAGTTTTGTCAGCTTTTCTCCATTTCTTCCACAATCTACTTATCTACATTCCATTATGGTTGTAGGGTATTTCTACTAGTGCCCCTAGTCCATAAACCATCCTAATATATCACTAAACATCATTCTTTATTTTGCTGTAAACATTCACTATAACCTCTTATTATTAATACTTTATATGGAAATTGTATTAGTTTTATATAAATTTATGTCAAAGCACAACACAAAAATCACTTAACTAAAGGATGCAAAAACAAAACACACGGCCAACACATTTACAGTCATATATGAAGTTTTCTGAGCAATGCAGACAGTCTGCAAGAGTAGCTTATGTGGTCTTGTCAATGATATATAGGAATTTTTCTAGCAGGGATAAGGAGGTGATTATCCCCTTGTATAAGGCAATGGTCAGGCTACACCTTGAGTACTGTATACAGGTTCAGAGGCTTCATTTTAGTAAGGATGTAGAGCTCCTGAAACGAGCTCAGAGAAGGGCAACGAGATTGGTGAATGGAAAAGGGTTGCTCTTACAAAGAAAGACTAAAGTTCTACAAATTGGAATGTCTGGAGACTGGGCACCTGCAAGGTGATTTGATTGAGGTGTTAAGGCATTGAATGGTTTCAGCAAGCTCCAGGAAATCCTTCAGTTTAGCATCATGCGTAACATTCAGCTCGCAAGTCACCGTCAGCTCCAATCTATCATTAATCGTATTCTGATGGAACAGTTGACTTGTCACCGAACCTGTAATTCTGACGGAGAATACGTGGCGCTTGCTGAATTAAACATGATCTTTCAGTAATTTTTTATATTTTTAAAAGAATAAGTGAAATTTACTTCAATATGACACGTAGAACACTTCTGTATTATACTCTCCAGAAATTAAAACAAATATAACATTACAGTAAAAATTAAATTGAAAACAATTAAACATAATTAAAAATCAATTAAGTAAAAAATTAATTCAAAGAATTTAAAGAAAATATTCCAAAACAAAAATGATAGGAAGGAAAATCATTTTGCAATATTTTCGTTAAATTTTTTAAATTAATTTTTTACTTAAATTTTTAATTTGTAAAAGAATTAAAAAAACAATTTTCAATTTTTCAATTGTTTTCAATTTAATTTTTACTGTAATGTTATATTCGTTTTAATTTCTGGAAAGTATCATACAGAAGTGTTCTACGTATCATATTAACATAAACTTCTCTTATTCTTTTACAAATATTGAAACCAACGTAGAAAGTATTGAGCATCAAAGTTCTGGTTTATACTATCAAAGTAATTTTTTATATACCTTTAATCTGTTTTCAGAAAGAACTTAAATTAATTTTCTATATTTTCAGAAAAAATAATGAAATCTAAGAACTTTCAGTAATTGTTGTATAATTTAAACGTGTTTAACGTATCATGGCCAGATCACAAGTTACCATCAGCTCCAACTTGACTGAGCACACGTGACGCTCACTGTATCTGCTGGTCTATATACTGCCAATGTACTACGTACTCACAGTAATTTTTTTTAATCTTATCTGTATTCCGGGAAAATAGCTATTTCAACGTGTTTTCAGAAAGAATAAAAAACAATTTCCTGACTATGTAAGAATTTCATTACAAAAATAATAAAATAAACGTAATTATAAAAACAATAATGGAAATAGGTAATTATTATTAATTTTAATTAATTATAACACTGATATTTTGTATTACCTAAAAATAATATAAATATACTTTGTGATTATTTGTATATTCACAAAGGAGGATCAAAGGCTGACACAAGTAATTATAGACCTGTGAGTGTAACTTCTGTTCCAGGAAAATTAATGGAGGCACTAGTTAAAGAAGCACTGCAGGATCACCTAGACAAGACTTCAGTTATAGCTCGGACACAGCATGGAAAGTCTTGCCTGACCAATTTGATTGGATACTATGATGCAGTCACAAAAGAACTCGATGCAGGGAATAACTTTGATATTATATAATTGGATCTTAGAAAGGCTTTTGCTACTGTTGCACATGGAAGACTGCTGCCCAAATTGGAGCAGTGTGGCATTGGAGGCAAATTGCTGCTACGGATAAAGGGGTGGTTGAGGGGGAGAAGACAGCGAGTGGTAATCAATGGACACTGCTCATTATGGACTAATGTTATTAGTGGAGTCCCTCAGGGTTCAGTGTTGGGTCCATTGTTTTCTGTATTTATAAATAATATTGATGATGGTATACCAAGCTTAATGTCCAAGTTTGCAGACAATACAAAGGTTGGCAGGGTTGTTAAGGACACTACTGATGATATGCTGCTGCAACAGGATCTGGAAAGGTTCAGCAGATGGGCTGAGAGGTGGCAAATGAAGTTTAACATTGACAAATGTAAAGTACTACATATGGGAAACAGCAACCCCAGAGCAACGTATCAACTCTGTGGTACTACACTGACAGTGATAGAGAATGAAAAGGACCCGGGGGTAATTGTGCAGGCAGATATGAAGTTCTCTGAACAGTGCAGATGGGCTGCAAGAGTAGCTCATGGTGTCTTGCCAATGATATACAGGAATTTTTCTAGCAGGGATAAGGAGGTGATTATTGGCTTGTATAAGGCAATGGTCAGGCCACACTTTGTGTACTGTATACAGGTCTGGAGGCCTCATTTCAAGAAGGATGTAGAGCTGCTGGAACAAGTACAGAGAAGGGCAACAAGATTAGTGAATGGAATAAAGGGTTGCTCTTACGAAGAAAGGCTTAAGTTTTGCAAATTATAGTGTCTAGAGACTAGGCACCGGCGAGGTGATCTGATAGAGGTGTATAAAGCCTTGAATGGTTTGAGCATGCTCAATGCTGATGGGATTCTTCCTCTTGCTCAGAATAATCACCTGAGAGGACATAAATTCAAATTGAGGAAAGACAGATGTATGATAGATGTGCTGAAATTTGCCTTAAGCCAGCGGGTAGTTGGTTGGTGGAACAGACTTCCATCCCTTGTTGTGGAAGTTGATAGCCTAAATAAATTTAAGGCTCAGCTGGACAGGTATTTCGAACGAAGGGAGGGGTGAAGTGGAAGTGTTTTTTTTTAGCTGATGCTGCATAAGCTTGCTTTCTTGCATCATATGCCTCTACTAATGCTAATATGTTTGCAATAATTTGTATATGTCGCACATTGCAGTGTTAATAATTAACGTCAGGACAAGTGCCTTACGATTGAAAGGCAAGTGTTTTATACATTAATTGGTATGTGCAATAAAGACAAATTTTTACAAATACAGTGAAACTTCTCCTAACGGACACCTCTCGTTAACGGACATCTCTCTACAACGGACATTTTCAAATTCCCCAACTCACCTCCATTGGTTTTAACGTGTTTGCAGCTTCTGTCTAGCGGACATTCTCTGTAACGGACGCGGACAGGCAATCTGCACTGTTTCGTTTAGATTAGCACTTAATTTGATCTCCACATAACGGACTGCGGGAGAGTTCACGGCCCTTTTTCTAGGAACTTTTCTTCCACATATTGCCTCAATCTATTTTCTATTTCCGATTCTCTGAATTTTATCAAGGTTTACGTCGCGGTTCTAAACCCTTTTCAAGAATTTTTAAGGCACGTGTAAAACTTCTGATGAATTCGGTGTGTGTGCAGGGGGCGGGGTGAATTTGGTCGGCCTTTCGTCTTTTGAGTTTCTGTTTTCAGTTTTGTTCAGTGTCGTGTGAAGTGCACAATGTCTTCTCGTAAACATTTAACTTTAAAAGATAAAGTCGAACTCATTAATGCGTATGATCGGCAAAAAAATAGTGTTCACAATCTCGCTGCAAAATTCAAAATCGGGAAGACGCAGGTAAGCGACATCCTAAAGAAAAAAAATGAACTGCTCAAACAATTTTGGCAACACGGAAATGATCACGTTCAAAAATCATTCCCGAATACTTTTGGACTTCAAATTGACAATGTTATGGTTTTGTCGCGCAGGTGCTAAAAAAATTCCCATTAATGGGCCTATTATTAGGGAAAAGGCTTTGGAGGTTGCGAAATCTATGGGAGTAAATGAGTTCAAAGCTTCTGCGGGATAGGTAGACAAGTTCAAAACTCGGCATAAAATTTCTTGGAAAACCGTAAGTGGTGAAGGTGGATCTGTTGATACTGGGATTGTAACAGAGTGGACTGTCAAATTGGAAGAGTTAAGTCGTGATTTTGAAGCTAAGGATATTTACAACTGTGACGAAACAGGGTTGTTTTTTAAAGCTCTTCCTGAAAAAACAATGAGTCTAAAAAACGAAAAGTGCCAGGGCGGAAAAATTTCGAAGGAACGCTTGACTGTACTATTGTGTACAAATATGCTGGGAGACTTTGAACAACCTCTTATTATAGGAAAACCACAAAATCCTCGTTGTTTCAAGGGCATAAAGTTGAATCTTTTGAATGTTGACTGGAAGTCTAATAAAAAATCGTGGATGACACGAGATATCATGAGCGAATGGATAAGTCACTTTAACCCAAACATGATTCGTCAAAACAGAAAAATTATTCTTTTCCTGGATAATGCTGCATCTCACCCGCACATTGAATTGTCCAACATTCAAATCGTTTTTTTGCCACCAAACACATCTGCAGAGTGTCAGCCCTTGGATCAAGGGATAATAAAAAATTTTAAACTTCACTACAGAAAACGTGTTTTAAGACATCTCATTGAAAACATGAACGATGTAACATGTGCAAGTGACCTTGCAAAGAAAATCAGCATCCTAGATGCGATTCAATGGATTTCCTCTTCAGTAAACGCAATTAGAAAACAAACTGTCGTGAACTGTTTTGTAAAGTCTGGCTTCTCAAACGCAAAAATTGAAGTTGTGAACAGCAATGTGGAGCACCAAGAAGAACAAGAACTTCAACATCTATTGATAATGTACGATACTTCAGCTACAAGTGACGCTGGCTACAAAGATACAGACTCAAACCTCACTACAGAAGATGGTGCTCTAGATATCAACGACATTATCATCGATATTTTTCAAGAAGTTCCTCATGAGGATGAAGAAATGGACGGAGGTCATTCTGTCGAAGAACATATTAACGACGAACCACCGATGAAAATAGAAGAAGCGCTCATACAAATCAATCGTTTAAAAATGTTTTACGCCGCTGAAGAAGATACTGAAGGACTTTCGATGGTTTCTTCACTCCAAACAAATGTTGAAAACAAAATTATCAGCCGGAAGAAGGTGCAGAAGAAAATAAGTGATTACTGTATGTATTTTTCTTAAGATTAAGTCATAATATGCATAGCACAATTGTATGTATATTATTTACAAAAATATTGTGCAAAATCTGTATATATTTTAATTTAATTTTACATTAAACGTTTAACGATTTTTCTTTCTTTCTTTTTTTTTTCTCCCTCAGACTTCTTGTTAGCGGACACCTCTCTCTAACGGACAGATTTTCATTCCCCGTGGCTGTCCGTTAAAGGGAAGTTTCACTGTATATACAAATAATTACAAAATATATTCACATTATTTTTATGATAATACAAAATGTCAGTGTTATAATTAATTAAAATTAATAATAATTATCTATTTCTATTACTGTCTTTATAATTCTTATATAGGAAAATATAATTCTTTCCTATATAATATTCTTATATAGAAAAACACTTCCCTGTATAATTCTTATACAGGAAAATGTTTTTTATTCTTTCTGAAAAAGTGTTGAAATAGCTATTTACCCAGAATACAGATACGAGAAAAAATATACATATACTGCGAGTACACTGCCAGTATATAGACTGGCAGAATACAGTGAGAGTCATGCATGCTCTGTGACAATTCCCAGCATATAAACCCGCAGATACAGTGAGCGCCACGCATGCTCAGTAAAGTTGGAACTCATAGTAACTTGTGATCTGGCCGTGATGCATTAAACATGTTAAAAGCATACAATTACTGAAAGTTCTTAGATTTCATTATTATTTCTGAAAATGTATAAAATTATTTTAAATTCTTTCTGAAAATAGATTAAAAGTATATAAATTATTACTGAATGATCTTATTTTTTGTTATTTTTAATTCAGTGAGCAACGTGCATGCTCCATCAGAATACGATACACAACAGGTTGAAGCTGACCGTGACGCATAATGCTAAACTGGAGGATTACCACTCAATGCTGATGAGATTCTTCCTCTTGACCAGAGTGGTTGCCTCAGGGAACAAATTCAAATTGAGGAAAGAGTTGTAAAAAAGATGTGCAGAAATTTGCCTTTAGCCAGTGGGTGGCTGATTGCTGGAACAAACTTCCATCTGTTGTTGTAGAAGTTGACAACTTAAATAAATTCGAGGCAGAACTAGACAAACATTTAGAGTTAACGGATAGGAGAAATGGGAAGGTTTTTCTTCTTTTTTTTTTTGGCTTATGATATATATAAGCTTGCTTTCTTGCATCACATGCCTCTACTAATACCAATAAAAGCCTGCTGTGTAAATTGGAGCAATGGCATTAAGGGCTAGTTAATGCTAGGGATACTTAAGCATAAGAAGACAGAAAATGGTTATCAATGGGAACTGCTCTTTGTAGACTAATGTTATTGGTGGTGTTCCTCGGGGAAATGTTCAATGTTGGGTCCATAGTTGTTTTCAAGATTTATCAATGATATTCATGACAGAATAGCAGGCTCAATTTCAAAGTTTGCAGATGATACAAAAGTGGGCAGAGTGGTTAATGACAGTAACAATGGTATGCTACTTCAACAAGATTTTGAAAAATTAGGTCAATGAGCTGAGAAATGGAAGTTGAAGTTTAACATTGGCGAATGTAAGTACAGTCAGTCCTCGTATAACACTTGTTTACACTACACGAATTCGATCATACACTATTTATAAATAGGGGAACGATATCGTATATAAGACAAACTGAATTCGCTTATGCATGATTTGCCTTTGTGTTTACAAGAAATGGCAGTCGAACTTGGAATCACCCCAACTGACACAACACGATAGGAATGAAGAGATTCTGAAAATGTATTTATGTTTTTATATCAGTGAAAGGGAAACACATTTCACCATAATAACGTAAAAACCCACACAATTCCAGCTATCGGTATTATCGCAAATGCAATTAGATCGAGTTGACCACCAGTTTATAACAGATTCCACTAGCAGAAATGCAACTGGAAATTGTTCTTATTGTTTTATGGTAGTAACCCCCAGAAATGTGCTTTAGAAAATGTGAGCTAGTGGGGTGTTAATAGTATATCTTTGCCTTTACGGTGTTGTTTATTCAGTTGCTACACACGCGTAGCTTTGTTAATGTGTATCAAGCGTGCCTCCTCATTTTATAATTGTGCTTTATTCCCTAAAAATAAGTAAAATACTTAAAAAGTGTGAAAAGCAAGCATCCTGGTGAAGACACTATGGATTCAGAGAGAAAAAGAAAAGCAGTCGATAGACAGAGGTGGAATGGGTCAAAAATTATTAGCCGGAAAATTTGTAGCAACCTCATACTAGTGTTTATGGCCAAAATCATACTGGCCTCCAGCCCACCGGGGTTTCCCCAGTAAGCCTTATGGCCAGTCCGCCTCTGTCAATAGAGAAAAAATATGAAATTGTGAAACACTAAGCGAAATGAAAGACCATGTGATATTGTACATGCTACAGGCCTAAATGAGGCAATGCCGAGAATTAGGAAGAATGCAGAGAAAATAAAAACAACTTTAATAGCAGGAACAACTCAAAGTGTAATAAAATCTGTTAGATCAAGACACAGAATTGGATGAGATGGAATGGCTATCATCCGTTTGAATAGAAAATCAAACAAAGAACAAGTTTGCTTAAGATAGAAGCAAAAGCATTAGCAATATTTTATTACGTAATAAAATACATAAGTATTATATTACAATTATTTATTGTGTTTGGTAATGTTTTGGTTACAAATGTGTGTTAAATCTTGGGTGGTCGGCACCTAACCCTATTGCACGAGGGTTTCTAGGAACACAACTATCGTACTATACAAGGACTGACTATACTGCAGATAGGTAGCAGTAATCTCAGAGTAACTATCAACCGTGTGGAACTACACTTAGGGTAGTAGAAAATGAAAAAGACCTGGGGTTAATTGTACAGTCAGATATGAAATTCTCAGAGCAGTGCAGATGTGCTGCCAGAGTAGCTCATGGAGTTTTGTTAATGATATACAGAAACTTTGCTAGTAGGGATAAGGAGGCGATTATCCCTTTGTTAAGCCATGGTTAGGCCGCATCTAGAGTATTATATATAGGTCTGGAAGTCTCACTTTAGTAAGGATGTAGATCTGCTGGAAGTGCAGAGAAGGGCAACCAGATTAGTTAAGGAAACAAAAGTGCTCTTACCTAGAAAGGCTTCAGCTGTGCAAATTGTAGCATCCCGAGGCTAGGCACCTGTGGGGGTGAGTGAGGTGTTTAAGGTCTTGAACATATTGAGTAAGCTGAATGTGAATGGCATTCTTCCTCTTGCCGAGACATGTGAAGGGGTATAAATTTAAGTTGAGGAAGAATGATTGCAGGATAGATGCACAGAAATTTGCCTTCAGCCAGTGAGTGGTCGATTGGAGGAACAGGCTTCCATCTCTTGTGGAAATGGATGGCTTGAATAAATTCAAGGAAGAGCTAGACAAACAAATTCTTGGGGGGATATGGATGGTTGAAGTGTGTAGTGTTTTCTTTTTGTTTGGCTGATAGTATACAAGCTTGCTTTCTTGCATCATTTTTTTTTTTTTTTTTTTTTTGGTAGTTGTTGGCGCATAGGCTTCTGTGGCCATAATGCACCTCCCAAGGTTTTTGCAGTACTTTGATCCAAGCCCGAGGCGGGAATCGAACCCGCGACCTTTGGGTTGCCAGGCAGGCACTTTACCCACCTGGCTAGCCCGGTCGGCTTTGCATCATTTGCCACTACTACTACAGCTTTAAATGGATTGAGCATATTTAATGACGATGGTAGTCTTACTCCTTCTCTGGCAACACACACAAACACACATAAGGGGCCAAATTTAAATTGGAAAAAAAAAAAAAAATGGATGGCTGCAGGATAGTGTGTGCAAATTTGCTTTCAGCCAGAGAGGAATTGACTGTTGGAATAAACTACCATCTGGTGTTGTAAGGGTAAGTAGTTTAAATAAATTTAAGGAAGAATTAGATATATTATAGATAGGATTGTCAGGTGAGGTGGATAATGTTTTTTTTTTTTTTAGCTAATGCTATGTTTGCTGCTTTCACCATTTGCCACTACTAATAATAATAAAATAACTCTTCCTCTCTTTATGTAGATGACAGTTTGCAATCTTTCAGATTTTGTTTCACCTGTAATCACATCAGTGAACTAGACACTATTATTTGATATGAAGAACATGAATGCTCTTTCATGTCATTCATGCATTTTCAATTTTGATAGCTTATGTTTTTTCTTTTCTTTCCAAACCACAAAAACTACACAGCTGTTTAAATTTTTATGGTTGTTATTATTCTTAATTCAAGTCACAAATGAAGTTAGGCAAGCAAAAGAAGATTACAAGAAATCCTTGGCAGAGGATGCAAAGAAAAACAACAAAGACTCCTTTCTTGTCTTATGTAAACTCTAGAACAAAGGGAATGAATCAGATTGGTCCACTTGATGTTGGTGGTTCGACTGTTGATGATCCTGCTCAGACAGCTGACAAACTGAATGAGTATTTTCCATCTACATTCACACATTAGGAATTCTGTAAGGAAGGGGAGGACAGAAGTTTACTAAACTCTAACAGGGTGCAAAATGATTTTGTAATAACAGAGAGCAAAGTGGAGGAGAAATTGTTGAAGTTACACATATGGGACAGATGGAATTTATCCAGTTATATTGAAGGAGGCAGTGGGGGGGGAAGTAAGCAAACTCAGCCATAATTATGATAGCATCCTTAGATTCAGGTGAGGTCCCCATGGACTGGAAATGTACAAATATATCCCCAATTCATGAAGGGGGGTTCAAAGGAGGTAGAGTTCCTAGAACGAGTACAGAGAAGGGCAACAAGATTGGTGAGAGGAACAAAGGAGTGCTCTTACCAAGAGGATTAAGTTTTGCAAGTTGCAGCATCTGGAGACTAGGCACCTGTGAGGTGATCTGATTGAGTTGTATAAGGCCTTGAAAGGCTCAATGCTGATGAGATACTTCCACTTGCTCAGATTAAGGGCCTGATGGGGCATAGATTCAAATTGAGGAAAGATAGTTGTACAACAGATGTGCCGAAGTTTGCCTTTAGCCAGCAGGTAGAGACTACCATCTGTTGTTGTGGAAGTTGATAGCTTAAATAAATTTAAAGCTGAACTAGACAAATATTTGGAGTGACGGGATGGGTGAAATGAGAAGTTTTTTGGTTTTTTTTGTTGTTCACAAAAGAGATAATAAACCAAGCTAATTAGGATATATTTAGTCTTGTTTAACAGCGGTGTAATAGCATGGGAGACAGGCTTTATTACCAAACTAGCATTAGCATTAGTAGAGGCATACGATGCAAGAAAGCAAGCTTATTCAGCATCAGCCAAAAAAAAAAAAAAAAAAAAAAAACCCACTCCCATTTCACCCCTCCGTTCGTTCGAAATACCTGTCCAGTTGAGCTTTAAATTTGTTTAGGCTATCAACTTCAACAACAAGTGATGGAAGTCGGTTCCACCAACCAACCACCCGCTGGCCAAAGGCAAATTTCCGCACATCTATCCGACATCCGTCCTTCCTCAATTTGAATTTATGCCCTCTGAGGTGATTATTCTGAGAAAGATGAAGAATCCCATTGGCATTGAGCATGCTCAAACCATTTAAGGCCTTATACACCTCTATCAGATCACCTCGCCGGTGCCTAGTCTCCAGACTCTGTAATTTGCAAAACTTAAGCCTTTCTTCGTAAGAGCAACCCTTTGTTCCATTTACTAATCTTGTTGCCCTTCTCTGTACCCGTTCCAGCAGCTCTACATCCTTCTTGAAATGAGGCCTCCAGACCTGTATACAGTACTCAAGATGTGGCCTAACCATTGCCTTATACAAGGGAATAATCACCTCCTTATCCCTGCTAGAAAAATTCCTGTATATCATTGACAAGACACCATGAGCTACTCTTGCAGCTCGTCTGCACTGCTCAGAGAACTTCATATCTCCCTGCACAATTACCCCCAGGTCCTTTTCATTCTCCACCACTGTCAGTGCAGTACCGCAGAGTTGATACGTTGCTCTGGGGTTACTGTTTCCCATATGTAGTACTTTACATTTGTCAATGTTAAACTTCATTTGCCACCTCTCAGCCCATCTGTTCAACCTTTCCAGATCCTGTTGCAGCAGCATAGCGTCAGTAGTGTCCTTAACGACCCTGCCAACCTTTGTATCATCTGCAAACTTGGACATTAAACTTGATATCCCATCATCAATATCATTCATAAACACCGAAAACAACAACGGACCCAACACTGAACCTTGAGGAACTCCACTAATAACATTAGTCCACGTTGAGCAGTGTCCATTGATTACCACTCTCTGTCTTCTGCCACTCAACCATCCCCTTATCCATAGTAGCAATTTGCCTCCAATGCCACACTGCTCCAATTTGTGCAGCAGTCTTCCATGTGCAACAGTATCAAAAGCCTTTCTAAGATCCAAATATATAATATCAAAGTTATTCCCTGCATCCAGTTCTTTTGTGACTACATCATAGTATCCAATCAAATTGGTCAGGCAAGACCTGCCCTTAACAAAACCATGCTGCGTCTGAGCTATAACTGAATTCTTGTCTAGATGATCCTGCAGTGCTTCTTTAACCAGTGCCTCCATTAATTTACCTGGAACAGAAGTTAAACTAACAGGTCTATAATTACTTGTGTCAGCCTTTGATCCTCCTTTGTGAATTGGGGTTACATTTGCACATCTCCAGTCTATGGGTACCTCCCCTGAGTCCAAAGAAGCTCTCATAATTATGGCTAGGGGTTTGCATACTTCCTTTGCTGCCTCCTTTAATATAACTGGATAGATCCCATCCACCCCAGGTGCCTTTTTTATGTTTATCCTCAACAATCTCTCCTCCACTTTCCTCTCAGTTATTACAAAATCATCCAGCTCACTGCCAATGTTTACTTTACCTACATCATTCTCCTTCCTGAATAACTATTTAATAAATGCAACTCAATAACAAAATAACAGACATTGATATTTATAGTGCAAAGCTGAGAAAAACTATATTACTATAAAACATATCTTACCAAACAACGAAGTAACAAAAGCACCTGTGCAAGAAGAAATCATCTGTTGGACTGGTGTGATGCATTGCGGTTGCCAATTGCTATGCTGCTTGGAACTAATTTCGGACATCACGGTGGACACTAATCAACGATACCCAATTAAAAATAATATCAAACTATACATTTCGATATACATAAAAACGTTAAACACATACCAACCAAAATTTTAATAAAAGAAACATTTAACATCGCCTCGACTAGCATGCTGCATTATTCCAATTCCAGCAGCGCACTCTATCACTTAGTAATACTGCAATTTTTTCATAGAATAAACAATAAATAATAATATATTAATTAACCCCTAGACTGATTTTCTTACATTATCTGGCACTGCTATTAACTGAAGCAAGTATAACTAAAGAAAATAATAATAATAATAATAATAATAATACAATTTAGTCATCAAAAATATTTGTTCGCAAAATATAAACTTGTTCAGAAAATTAAATTCCTTGGCATGTTATAAATCATCACATAAAATAGTTTTCCATATAAATATTACAGCTCTGATTCATACTATCAAATATAAATTTTCCATACAAGATTATTACACATAATGTATTCCACATTTTAAACAAAGAGAACTATTTATATTATGGCAACTCTCATCTACTGAATCATTAAGTATCAAAAAATTTCTGATTAAAAATTTTAATTTCAAAATAGTCCAATGAAAAACACTAATTAGTGTACACTGGAGTTCAAAGAAAGTGCATCACCTAGGAATTTTACATTTCTAACCCTTTTTCGCGATAGTATGACTAGCATCACAAATAGAAATATAAACAAAAGATATTTATTAATAGTTAAGGCAAAGTTAAGTAATATTTGACAAGTGCTCTCAAAAATATTCCAAAATGAGCATTTGCAACCTTTATACTACAGTTTTTGTAAACTCTACAATTACGACTGAAATGTAATCAGACGCCCTCAATTTGCTTCAGTTCATTATTTTAAATGGAAAACAAAATGAAGTTCACCAGGTGCAAACTAATATTTAGTTGAACCGCCTATGGCCCTGATGACAGCAGCACTCCATAGAGACATTGACAGCATCAATTTCTGAAGATAATCAACTGATAGTTCGTGGTTTCAAACACGAATTATGGCTTCCTGAATTTCGCAAAGGGTCTTTGATTTCTCTCTGGCAACTGCATATTCCACGTGATGCCAACAGTTCTTTATAGGATTCAGGTCCGGTCTGTTTCCTGGCAAGCTAACAGTTGTAATGGACCATTCTTCCAACCATTTTTTCACCTGTAACAAATGTAAACACATTATAGTCGACCCTCTAATGCAGAAATGAAGCTAAACTACAGAAGTGCCTACTTACACTTTTCGCCCGATGACAAGGAGCAGAGTCGTCCTGAAAGATGCAGTTACTTGGCAGGTTTAAATAGTCTAATGGTTGGCAGCAATGTGCCTTCCAATATAACTAGGTATCCATTGGCATTCATGGAACCTTTAATAAACTGCAGGTGACCTAATTCGCGATACCAAATGCACCCACATATCATTTGGCTGGTAGGGAATTTAAATGTAGACATCGTACAGTCTGGATGGTATTCTTCACCATGTCAACCGCAAATCGTTTGTCTCCCATCAGAGCCATGCAGGTTGAATTTCTTCTCATCCGAGAAAATAACTAACTTCCACTGCTTGGGGGTCCATTTGGCATGCTCCTTGACCCAAATTAATCGGGCATTTTTCATTTTTTGTGTGGGGAGGGCTTCTTCTTAGGACGACGGGCTACAAGTCTATTTTTAAAGAAGCGTCTTCTGAATGTTACTGCATTCCTGTATGTTCCACCCGTTCTCTTTTCAACTCAGACGAAGATGCTTTAAGGTTTTTAAGGCATAAGCGATTCAAACCGCGTCTTCTTTTGGCGTAGAAGTCGTTTCCATCCAGTTCCTTTTTTCCTATCAGGAGAACCAGTATGCTTGAGTTTGTAAAGAAATCCACTCACTGTCGACCGATTACAAGACACTCTATAAGCAATATGACGTAAAGCAACAATAGCGCTCTTTCTTGGTGGTGTCAACTGCACGTATCTAGACATCCTGACTGAAACCCTTGCAGAGCGTGCATATATAGCTGAAAGTAACAGCTGATGCAATATTACGTCAGTATCTATGCGTGTCGATCTTATCTGGTACAATCTGAAAGAAATATTGCCATATATTTATCCTTTCGTTATTCAGACGACAATTACAATTTTAAGGGTGATGCACTTTCTTTGAACACTAGTGTATATTCATTGTATGCCTTTCTCCAAATATATTTATTTAGTACCCTAGGGTGAAACAAAACAATTGCTTTTGGGTTCCGTAAATTATGTGAGAAATTCCTTTGCTCATTCAACTCTTCAAAAATAATGTTCAGATTTTTCAAAATTAAAAATTAATTTCAGTTTTCGAACTAGATAAATGATTTTATATTTTAACAAAAATTAACTTTTCTTATTCAAGCCAGTCCAAATATTTAAGCATTTAGCATTAGCATTAGTAGAGGCATTTGATGCAAGAAAGCAAACTTATACAGCATCAGCCAAAAAAAAAAAAAAAAAAAACCACTTCCACTTCACCCCTCTGTTCGTTCGAAATACCTGTTCAGCTGAGCCTTAAACTTATTTAGGCTATCAACTTCCACGACAAGGGATGGAAGTCTATTCCACCAACCAACCACCCGCTGGCTAAAGGCAAATTTCCACACGTCTATCCTACACCTGTCTTTCCTCAATTTGAATTTATGCCCTCTCAGGTGGTTATTCTGAGCGAGAGGAAGAATTCCATCAGCATTGAGCATGCTCAAACCATTCAAGGCTTTATACACCTCTATCAGATCACCTCGCTGGTGCCTAGTCTGCAGACAATGTAATTTGCAAAATTTAAGCCTTTCTTCGTAAGAGCACCCCTTTGTTCCATTCATTAATCTTGTTGCCCTTCTCTGTACTCGTTCCAGCAGCTCTACATCCTTCTTAAAATGAGGCCTCCAGACCTGTATACAGTACTCTAGGTGTGGCCTGACCATTGCCTTATACAAGGGAATAATCACCTCCTTTTATCCCTGCTAGAAAAATTCCTATGTATTTTTCCTATTATAAGTCTCAAATTCCTATTCATTAAGTTATTTATTACTTCAGATAGATTTGCTAGTGCCCATAAATTGACTAAATAATTGAGGTAGAAATCCAATGATACATAATACAGTATAAGGTAACTTTTGTTCATAGATCTAACTTATTCTTAATGTAGTAAAAAAGTACACATAAAATCTTATTTTTAATACAAATTTGTTATAGGAGTTTCTCGACAAAGACTGTAGTCAATGAACAACCCAAGGTAAAAAATGATTTGAAATTTCTTCCACAGTTTGACATTCGCAATTTTGGAAATTTTGATAATGAAGGCATTCGTGTTTATGTAATTTAATAGAAGGATAATTTTCAAAAATTTGATGAGCGGATCTAATTACAAATTTTTTTTCCACACTGACCGTCAATTTATTATGATGTAGTTAACTCTGCAAAGGAATAAGATCCTGCTGTTAATCATGAGTCACATTTGTTAAATTCTTTCCTGCTGAATATAACATTATATAATCTGTATAAAGTTTTGTAAAAGATCTCTTAATTACTTCAAATATGTCATTTATATAGATATTGATCATTATTGACCCTGAATGAGTGCCTTTAGGTGCCCCTCTCTTTATTATTATTATTATTATTATTGCTGTTATATTATTTCTCCCTAAATGGGGGTTCCACCTCGTGACGGATATTGCTACCAAGTATACAGGGTGGTTGTTGTTATGCCTGGTGTTACTGCTGGTCGGGGAATTCTCTGACTGTCATCAGGCGTCCAGGATTGCGACTTCTGGAGTTCCTTGTACCTGTTCGCTGAGAGACCTGTTGCTAGGCTGTTATATGTGGTCTTTGGCACCATATCTGTAGTTGACACGATGATCGCGATGGTAGTTACTTGATACATATGCCACATCTCTTTGATCTTCTGTCTTGGGTTCGTGAATTTCCTGATTTTTTCCCCATGGTATTTCTGCAGATTGCCAGTGTTGGGTACCGCTATATCAATCAAGTAGGTAGGCTTTTCCTTCTTGGCCACAAGGGTTATGTCCGGTCTGTTGTGCGAGATTGTCCTATCCGTTGTTAAGGCGCGGTCCCAGTACAGCTTGTGTGTTGGGGTCTCTAGCACAGCCTGGGGTCCGTACGTGTAGTACGGTACACTTTCTTCGTTCAACTGGTATTTGCATGATAGCTTCTGGGGATAACGGGTACCTGGTGGTGTCAATGAGTGTACTCAGTCTGGGTGATCACTTTGCATCCCGCGGTCAGGTTTTGGATAGTTTTTCGGGCCAGGCTCCTGGATCCTTATGTTCATTACCTGGTCTTGGATGGCGAGCATGAATCCTTCAGTCTCAGGAAGAGCGTCCCGCCTGTGAGCTATGCATTGGAAGCAATTTTATCTATGTGATCTTGACAGATATCATTGCAGTGTCTGCTATGGAGTGTCTTCTCTGCCCGTCTTTCTAGATTCGGTTATGCTCGTGGTTGGGAGGGGACCCCTCGCTTACGTTAAGTGAGGTATACCGCTTGTTTGTCTTCCTAATGGCCTGGTGGAGTGTTGCTGTGTGTTTCTGGAAGTAATCCTTCAGGTTAACTATCGCTCTCTTTTATTGCTCAATGAGATCTATCAGGCCTCTTCCTCTTCTTCCGGGCAACTGTCAGTCTCTCTACGGCAGATTTCGGATGATGTTGGCGGCTCTTGGTGATCATTGCACTTGTCTTTCTCATGATATCCTTCGACTCGGAGTTAGTCCAATCTATGACCCCAAAAGAGTATATTGGCACCGGAACTGCATAGGTGTTTATGGCTTTAATTGTGTTCCGGACGCTGAGCTTTGCTTTCAGCAGGCTTCTAAGTCTCTGATGGTATTTTTCGGTCAGGCAGGCTTTAATTTCCTTGTGCTGTAACTGCTGAGCCTGTATCATCCCCATATTTGTAGGCCTTTCCCTCTGCCATAGTTTCTATCTCCTTAACAGTCTGCAGCTGGTATTTTCGGTTGACTAATTTTCAATGGTGCAATCCATGGGTCTTGCATTTGTCTAGACCAAATTCCATCCTAATATCATTGCTGAATTCTTCAGTGACCTGGAGCAGTTGCTGGAGGTGCTTCTCGGTTCCCGAGTAGAGTTTGATGTCATCCATGTACATCAGGTTGGTGAGTGTGTACAGGTTCTTCCTACCTTCCTTCTTTGAGGTTATATCTGTATTTGCTACTGTTGAGCATAATGGACAGCGGGTTAACTGCTAGACAGTACCACAATGGGCTCAGGCCATCTCCCTGAAAGATTCCTCTCGTGATGGGGATTGACCTGGTTGTGATGTTTTTGACATTAATGGTGGTATTCAGTTTCGCCACCATTTCTCGTAGAGAAGTTTGTCACTACCGGATTGACTTTGTAGATGTTCAGCGCCTCTATTAGCCAGTTATGAGACACGGAGCCGTAGGCCTTGGCCAAATCGATGTAGGCTATGTACATGTTGCGGCGCTTCTTGTAGGCTTGTTCCTAAATGAGGCATCTATAGTTCATTGCTCCCTGCATCATTGCTCAGCCGCTCCAAGCCTTTCTGCTGTTCGGCCATTATGTTCTGGCTCGCCATGTCGTCTGATATATTCCTGGTTATGCAGCTGATCGGGATCTTGTACAATGTTGGGAGGCAGGTGATTGGCATATATTTCGCTGGATTTCTTATATCTTCGTCTTTCGGCTTCAGATATGTGGTTCCTCGAGTGAGAAACTTCAGGATTTCCTATGGGTGCTTTATCATTTGGGTGAACTGCTCTGCCAAGGTGCTTGCTTGTGTGTACAAGTGAGCTTCTTGTACCAGTTGTTGTGAACATTATCTATTCCTGGAGATCGCCAGTTTGTGAGCGTTCTTCATCGTCTGTTTAACTTCTTCTTCCCAAAATTCCCACCCTTTCATTTCTTTTATGTCCTTGGTCTTCTTGCGTTCTAGTTCTGTCCAGGTGGCTTGGCAGTTATGTCTTACTTCCTGCTTTTTTCCCAGAACTCATCAATCGTCTTCTGCTCGAGTGGTCCGTTCCCTTCTTTCCCGTTCTTCTTCGATACTCCTGTGAAAGCCGCTTTGGTCCGCATCATATATTCGGTTGTTTATTTTACTCTGGAAGCTCTCTTTGTATCGGTGTAGTCTCTTGCTAAGAGTGAGGAAGTTCTGCTTCAGTATGTCCAAGTACTCTCCTATTCTCTGAATTTTTGTCTCTGCTGTGGATGCTATCCCTCTTGAGGATGCTTTTCACTTTTCCAATCAATTTCTTACTCCTATGACCCCGTTTGTACTGAGTCAATTGGCCTATCTTGGCCTTTAATTCTTCTATCTTCTACTGAAGTCTTCTTTCCCAAGCTGGCGATTCCTTTTGGTTTCAGTTCTTCTCCTGCTGGTTTAGCATTTCTCTTCCATTAATCCTAGCGGCCGCTATGGCAGCACAATACATGGCTGTGTGGATGGCCTCCAATGTTGCACCATTGTTGTCGAGGTAAGGTGAGTAGTATAAGGTTGGAGTTCTAACCGAGTATGGCTCTATGAATTTTGGCGTCAATTTTCGTGCGTGCTGCCGCCTCGGTCGCTTGTTTTACCGTTTAGGTTTTGAGCGTGTGCCGGTGAGGCGAGCCGAGGTTTAGGCTTAGCTGTTGCGCCGAGGCTTAGTTGTTGAGTCGGGAGGAAAAAATATTTTAGTTCTTATTTCGCTCGCTAGATGGCACCACTATTTTCGAGTTTAATTAAATATAATTTTTTTTTCCTTTTTCCGAGGCTCCAACATGGGTTGGAGCCTCGGAAAAAGTACTAAGTGTAGTCGTGGGGATAAGCACCTTACTGGCAGTCCGGTGCTTATCCCCACGGCTACCCCTTAAATTATAAGAATATGTGAAAATGTACCTGTTATAGTTAAGAGTGTGTGTGTCTGTGTGACGTAGGAAGATTGTATTTTGCATACGAGCTTTGTTCTGATTGGAGGGGGATATGAACCGGTGTGCTGAATGGTTGAGGGGTATAAACGAATACGGCTCTGAGTTTGCCGGTGATTTCTGGCTGGGTTGTTGCCATAGAAATCGTCTGTTTTTGCCGTGTTGGTTTTTCAAACTGTTGTCGGAGGGTGCGCAATGAATTGTGGATTAGCGCTCACGCACGAACATACACACACACACACACACACACACAAGAAAATCGAACAGCAGACATATTGCATTCTTTCCCAAGATCTGAAACAAAGGATTTGGCGGGAAAGATGTGGACACTGTAGACTTCGACTAACATACGGGTACCGGGGGCCACAACAGTTCGCGCACGGAGATTGCCATGACAACAGAAACATCGGAAGACCCAGATATTCTTTCGCCATCTGTTGAGCCATTCTGAAAGTTGAAAATCTGAAATTAAGGATTTTATTTAAGGTGTTTAAATATATATATATATTTTTTCCAATAGCTATGACTTTGAAGTTTAAATATATATCCATAGCTATTCAAAGTAGCATTGTGGCGCCATCTTTTGGTTCTATCTGCAAGCTGAGAATCTGAAATTAATGATTTTTATTTCATTTGATGTCCTTTTGTTTAATGTTATGTTTTTTTTTTATGGCTAAGTTTATATATATATATTTTTACCCATAACTATTTATGACGGCTCCATTTTCCTCTGCGAGTTGAATTTGTATCCTGATGTTGAGAGCCTTTCTATCTTGGGAAAAAACCTGAAAAGTAAATGTCTTGATGTGTATATATATTTATTTACCGTCTTCGTGAAACGCTGGCGCCATCTTCTGTTTCTATCTGCAACTTTGAATTTTTTTAATCTATATTTGAAATAATTTTATGTCTTTTTCTTTCCTAAAAGTAACTTCTCAATTTTTTTTAAAGAGGTTATTGATTAATGGAAAATTAAAACTTAATTTCTACTTTCTAAGAAAAAAAGACAGACAATATTTTTTTAAAATAGATATGTTTTATTGGTAAATAATAAAAAAATAAAATAAAAATAAAAATTACAACTTAGGAGGTTATTGTTAGGTTTACCCCATCACCGTGTGTCGTCATCACCCCTTCTTTGAATAGCAACATCCATAACTCACACAGGGCACAAAGAAAAAATCATAAGAGCCATAAGTACTCTTGGTTGTCATACCTTAACCATAGGCTCTCCATCTGGAAAAGAACAAAAAAAAGAAATTTAGACGATTACAATGATCCACGTGTCGTGGGAAGTTTTAGTGGTATTAATGCATTACAAAAACATACAAAATTACCAGGCGTATCGTGAAAGAGTACTTTTCATCTCAACCTGCTTATGTGGGGCACAAACCTCAAAGAGTTAATTTTCCTAGAAACCAAATAATAGTTCCAGGACTACACCATATGTTTCAATGTGACTTAGCAGAAGTTTCCAATCTGTCTGATGATAATAGTGGAGTGTGTTATTTACTCGTCTGTATAGATGCCTTTTCTAGATACGCCTGGGTGAGAACACTTAGAAATAAAACATCAAAGCAGATGGTAAAAGCATTCAAATCAATTTTCAAGGAAGAAACACCATTCAGTCTTAACAGCGACTAAGGCAAAGAGTTTACAAACAAAGATGTGAGGGCCTTATTTAAGTCTTTCAACATTAATTTCTATACTACTAGATCGGCAAAAAAGGCTGCCATAGCTGAACGTTTCATCCGAACTCTGAAAGAAAAAACATTTAAATGGATAACTTATTCTGAAAGTAAGAAATATGTCCATGTTCTTCCAGACATTGTAGCTACTTATAATCGAACGCCACATCGAACCATAGGAATGCCACCAGCCGATGTCACTTTGCATAATGAAGAAGACGTCTACAGGAAATTGTACTTGGAAAAAAACCAAAGAACAGATTCCTAAATTTAAACTGGGGATCATGTCGTTCTAAGTACAGGTTCACATCTTTTCCGCAAAGGATTCTGGGGGTAGCTGGAGTCGTGAGATTTTTACTATATCTCAAGTATTGAAACGAATAAAGCTAGTTGTGTACAGAGTACAAGACAAAACAGGTGATACGATCCAAGGTACCTTTTATGAACAACAGCTACAGCTTGTTAATATCCACGACACGTTGCCACTCGACGTATATCTTATTGAAAAAGTACTTAAGGAGCGACGTGTGGGTGGAGAGTGTCAATTGTGTGTTAAGTGGTTAGGATATCCGGCTTCCTACAACAGTTGGGTTTTGGCTAAAGATGTTCTTCTTAACCCTACCGAGTAATGCGTGTATGGATTTCCATACCCAGAATACGCAATCTAATTTTACTATCGTCTTACCCGACACTATAGCTCTCGAGGGTAAGTGGGAAGTTGCACTGGCAGAAATACACGTACCTAAGTCCTGGGCCAATATTTCAGAATGCTGGGCTTAGTTTGCAACTCTGCAGAAAGAACCGACAGTTAGGAACCCCGAGGTTTACATATCGCACGACGAGTACGAAAGTTCGACTAAATTGATTGAACATATGTGTAGTCTTAATGCCAATTTAGAGCTTAAAGTAGAAGAGACAGAATTCACAGTGAGATTCACAATTCGTGTTAAAAACGGCTGTGAGTTGCGTATGACTTTACGAACTGCCAGAATTCTAGGGTTAGTCCATAAGATAAGTGGATACCTAAAGGTAAAATAGTGTTACCATCAATAATAGGAGGCTTGTGCTCGTACAACCGCCGACTTGTGATGTTCGCGAGCATAAAATTCCTTATGGTCATTACAATAGCGTCTCCGAAATTCTAAAGGTTATGACTTTTATAGCCCCCGAAATTAAAGGTTCTGTTAATACCCATGGTTTTGTTTCTTTCGAAATAGAAAGCAGTGTGCGTCTTCGTTTCCCTGAGACAGGACTCGGCGAGTTACTCGGTTTTGAGCGTACGCCCGATGGTTTCGAAGGAACTGCGAGATCGAAATTTCCGTGCTATATAAATAGAGGTGTCGGCTGTTACTTCGTTTATAGTAACGTGATCGAAGATCAGATTGTGGGTGATACCAGAGCACCTCTTTTGCGAGTAGTACCGTTCGGAAGCAGAGGTGAATTCTTACATTTGGATTATTACCCTGTGCTTCTCTCAAACATTCAATCCGTTTCTTACTGAGACTGTGCTCACACGTGTTGCCAAGCAAGGGATCTACTGTCATTTATGTACCCAGATGGCTGTGCGTCTAAAACGCAACGCTAACTTCATAAAGTATCTGTCGGAAGTTCGGCCGAAACAGGCAAGCGCTCTATTAGAGAGCTCAGACCCCACCAAAATAAATTCGCTGTGAAAAACATAATCAAAGGCAGCATTCCTTTGCCAGACAGAGTGAAAACCAAGTTACATCGCAAAAAACGCCTGCTCAGAACACTAGCAGATAAAAAGTAGCATTTAAAACCAGGCAGAAATTAATACTTCAGCAAGGAGGTGCACTGTTTCCGTTATTAGCAAGCATCGTAGCTCCACTCATTACAAGTCTGATCAGAAGATGAGCGAATCTTTCCGCAAATTCTTGCTTCTAGCTGCACCGCCAGAACAAAAACAGATGCTCTCTTTAGACGAGAAAATGTCTGCAATCTTAAAAAGACAGGATTTCCAGCCCGAGTCTAAAGTTAAAATGTATTTTCAGATACTGCAGATATATTTAGGTTTGAAAACTAATGCCGCAAAACAAGCAACTTCGACGGCATCAAGCGACAGCAAGACCACCGTATCGAACGCAACGGCGTCGCTACCCACAATTCCCTCTGAAGCGCAGCAACAGCAGCCCGAGGCCTCAGTCATAAAATCCGTAAACCGGTCAAGCGAAGATATACTGCTTTGATTTCTCCACGCCATCTGAGACGCAAACATACGTGGATATCGTTATGGTAAGTACTTTTTTCAATAAAACAGACACTTTTTAAAAATAAATAAAATTTTATTTTGTAGGTAAATGCTGAATTACATCTAATGTGGCAATTACAACTAATGTGGCAATTACATCATTTGCCCACAAATCTTTACAATAATATTTGTTTACAATCTTTGGCATAGAAATGCTTCTACATCTATGAGTTAGGAAAAAAATACAGTGCAGTCCACACGCTATAGATTCGGGATGTTGAATTGGTACTTTGGTATAAGTCCATTTCTTACTCTTCTGGTTAAGGAACTCTGCAATGTCTGGTGTCGGCGGTCTTGCAAAGCTGTCGAAATATTGACTTTCGTTTTTTTCCCAGGAAAATACACACCCAATGGGTACCAGGCATGTGTGAAAAGTCAGTATTGATGACTAGAAGTGGCGGTTTTCTCTGTATTCTTGACGGTAATTCGTCTCTGGCATAGACGTCGATCAGAAGTTTTCTCGATTCACTGTCTGCTTCTAAAACCTTCAAAATCTGATCAGTGTTCATAATTTATGAGAATTGATCGGTCTTTAGTCACAGAAAGAATGTTTTCGAATTCGGCATACAAGATCACTGTTACGTTTTCGGGAAGAGGTTCTGCGAATTTCAGTTCAAGTCGAACTCCGCCTCGCCGTAATGAGCTGATGTGTTGACCGACTGCATTTTGGTCTGGAGTTGATTTGGTAGTTGTTGGCGCATCGGCTTCTGTGGCCATATTGCACCTCCCAAGGTTTTTGCAGTACTTTGATCCAAGCCCAAGGCGGGAATCGAACCCGCGACCTTTGGGTTGCCGGGCAGGTACTTTACCCACTCGGCTAGCCCGGTCGGCGATTTGGTCTGGAGTCAAATCGAAAGCATAAAACACATTCCCTTCAGTATAATCCAAGAGTGATATGTCGTTTCCACAGTCTGAATTCCACTTGTTTAGTGATGTAAAAAGAGACAGGTAGGACCTGGTATAATGTCCGTTCTTATAATCGGGTGTTAGCGGTATGGAAGGATACTGTACACCATCAGCCGTAAGAAGTAAATAGCACAGGTTGTAGTGGGCAAAATTAAATGGGTTGGTTTTGAAGGAGCCATTGAATCACTGGACACAATACCGACTATTAAACGAGCGGGGATCTGGCCAAGATATATATTGTCTCTGGTAGAGTCTGACATACTTTTGGGAATTGAGAAGTACATTAACTCTGTTAATGGGATATACAAGTGGGTGCTTTTCAAGAACGCTCATGTGGGCTAGCTGTATGTTGGGATTAAGCTTAACTTTACGCACAACAAGACAGGCTTCGCGTATATAAATCTTCGCCGTATTGTCGAGAGACAACAGACAGAACTCGGGCGAACTGCGAACCATTCTCAGGCGGAACGATACATTGTTAATAATATATTTGGCCTGATGGCACAAATCTAGTCTGAGACGTCCCAGAAGTTCCACAGTTTTGGTGGTTTTCGAAAAAAAACTTCATACGTTGATTCATACCGCTGTTGGGCTGAGAAAACATTTACGAAACATCGCAAACATTGTGTTCTCCGAACAGTTCTGTAGTGAGTTGGGATCTTTTTGCTCCGTTGTCAAAATTCAAAAGCGTTTCTAAATAAGCTCTATAGGCGTATGTGTCGCTGCTTGGATTTATTAATTTGTCTTGAACGAAAAGATCCACATGTTTAAACAAGGAGTGGAAAAAGTTGTTGACAACACCCACAGTCGACTGCAGTTCTTTTCCATCGCTTTGGGTTAACTGTACTTTGAGTCGCAAATAAGTTTTTCCCAGGTCCAAATATTCTTCCGATGTTCCTGGTATGGAAAATTCTACTGGCCCCGGGGTGTCCACAGATGCTAAAGGCAAGAAAGTAACGTAGGAAGAGCCCTTGATGCACAGATTAGTAAGCAGGCTGTGCAAACAGGTCTAATTCCGACATTCATCACTTCCATCATTGAAAGATGTCCTATTTTTTTCGACGCTTGCCTCCACTCTGACTACGGACTTTTTGCTTAATGGCCTATCCCACTTCAGATTTATAAATGATCGTAAATGACATCATCGATCATATTACGACCTCCTGACAACACTTGGCAACAGATGAACTTAGCAACCTAACAATAACCCCCTAAGTTGTAATTTTTATTTTTATTTTATTTTTTATTATTTACCAATAAAACATATCTATTTTAAAAATATATTGTCTGTCTTTTTTTTCTTAGAAAGTAGAAATTAAGTTTTAATTTTCCATTAATCAATAACCTCTTTAAAAAAAATTGAGAAGTTACTTTTAGGAAAGAAAAAGACATAAAATGATTTCAAATATAGATTAAAAAAATTCAAAGTTGCAGATAGAAACAGAAGATGGCGCCAGCGTTTCACGAAGACGGTAAATAAATATATACAGTAATACCCCGAAGTCACGCGATAGGTGGGTCCGACGAAAATCGCGTAAGTCGGGGTACAACTTTGCATATAAATACATATAAATTTTGCTTAATTGGGACCAAGGACTAACAAAAACACTAGTTTAGAAGAAAAATATTAATGAAATTGCAGTTCTTTATACATATTAATGCAAAATATGTATTAAAAAAACAAATGACTTACGTTAAAAAGTTATTTCGATGTCGATGGCTTCATAAAATCTAACAAATTCGTCTGACGACACAGCGCGTTCTTTTTTTCACGCAGAATTTCTTCGTAGCAAGCTAATAATTTTTTTTATTCCTTGCTTTGTAGCTATAACGCGTTCTTCGTTCCATGTGCTTTTCGCCGTTGCTTCATTTAGGCCTGTAGCACGTGCAATATCACATGGTCTTTCATTTCGCTCAAAGCGTTTCACAATTTCATATTTTTTCTCTATCGACAGAGGCGGACTGGCCATAAGCCTTACCGGGGAAACCCCAGTGGGCCAGTGTGATTTTGGCCATAAACCATAGTATGAGGCCACTATAAATTTTCCTGGGTAAGAATTTTTGACCCAGTCCGCCTCTGTTTATCGATAATTGCTTTTCTTTTTCTCTCTGAATCTGCAGTGTCTTCCCCAGGACGCTTCCTTTTCACACCTTTTAATTAAGTATTTTACTCATTTTTAGGGAATAAAGCACAATTACAAAACGAGGAGGCAAGCTTGATATGCATAAACAAAGCTGCGCGCATGTAGCAACTGAATAAACAACACCATAAAGGCAGAGATACGCTATTAACACCTCACATTTCTAGGGGTTACTACCATAAAACAATAAAATTCCAGTTGCGTTTCTGCTAGTGAAATCTGTTATAAACTGGTAGTAAACTCGATCTAATTGCATTTGCGATTATACCGATAGCTGGAATTGTGTTGGTTTTTACGTTATTATGGTGAAATGTGTTTCCCCTTCACTGATATAAAAAACATAAAAGCAGCAAAGTTGAATTTTGTTCATCTTTCGCTCTCATTCTCCGCCGTCGCACCATATATCGATATCATATGAAAAACGACCTTGAAGATAGTGGGCGGCAGCGTTGCCAAACGAAAAAATCAAGAACCGCATAACTCCGAGTTCGCGTAATTCGGGGTAGCGTAAGTCGGGGTATTACTGTATACACATCAAGACATTTACTTTTCAGGTTTTTTCCCAAGATAGAAAGGCTCTCAACATCAGGATACAAATTCAACTTGCAGAGGAAAATGGAGCCATCATAAATAGTTATGGGTAAAAATATATACATATAAACTTAGCCATCAAAAAAAAAAAACACATAACATTAAACAAAAGGACATCAAATGAAATAAAAATCATTAATTTCAGATTCTCAGCTTGCAGATAGAACCAAAAGATGGCGCCACAATGCTACCTTGAATAGCTATGGTTATATATTTAAACGTCAAAGTCATAGCTATTGGGAAAAAAAATATATATATTTAAACACCTTAAATAAAATCCTTAATTTCAGATTTTCAACTTTCAGAATGGCTCAACAGATGGCGACACAATATCTGGGTCTTCCGATGTTTGTTGTCATGGCAATCTCCGTGCGCGAACTGTTGTGGCCCCCAGTACCCGTATGTTTATCGAAGTCTACAGCGTCCACATCTTAACCGCCAAATCCTGTTTTAGATCTTGGGAAAGAATGCAATATGTCTGCTGTTCGATTTTCTTGTGTGCGTGTATGTGTGTGCGCACGCGCTTGTGTGTATGTTCGTGTGTGAGCGCTAATCCACAATTCATTGCGCACCCTCCGACGAGTTTGAAAAACCAACGCAGCAAAAACAGATGATTTCTATGGCAACAACCCAACCAGAAATCACCGGCAAACTCAGAGCCGTACTCGGTTTATACCCCTCAACCAATCAGCACACCGGTTCATACTCCCCTCCAATCAGAACAAAGCTCGAATGCAAAATACAATCTTCCTACGTCACACACACTCTTAACTATAACAGGTACATTTACACATATTCTTGTAATTGAAAGGGTAGCCATGGGGATAAGCACCAGACCGCCAGTAACGACATGGGTTGGAGACTTGGAAAAAGGGGAAAAAAATGTATATTTAATTAAACTTAAAAAATAACAGGCGCCATCTAGCGACCGAAATAAGAACTAAAATATTTTTTCCTCCCGACTCGACAACTAAGCCTCGCCACAACAGCTAAGCCTAAACCTCGGCACACGCACAAAACCTAAACGGCAAAACAAGTGACCAAGGCGGCAGCACACATGAAAATTGACGCCAAAATTCATAGAGCCGTACTCGGTTAGATCCCCAACCTTATACTACTAAGGTATTATGTGCCGATTGAAGTAGGTTCAACATGGTGGTTCTATTGGGCCTCTGCTTCGGTATCATGTCGGTCCTTGTGGGGTCCACCCTTCAAATTTTTCTAGGGCCTTCTTCCACACGTCCGCTATTCTGGATATCATGATCTCATCCCTTTCCACTTCAGCTGCTGTGGGTTGTATTTCTTCTTGCTCTTCCTCCTCCGGTTCTGCATTGACCATATTCTTTATCCTTTGTAGCTGATCGCTCACATCCTGATTGATTTTTTTCCAAGATTGCCAGAACTATTAGGTTCTTCTTGACAATGGTCCTTCTCTAGTCCAATGTTCACTGCCCAGTGACTTGAATATTCGGGAAGGGAATTGTTCCAGCCACTTGGTATGTAGTCTCTCCCAGTATGTCATATTGGCCTCCAGCTTCGTTATTTCGTAGTATGCTTGCATGAGGTACATATTCATTTCATGGCTCCACTTCATGCGTTGGCGTTTTCTTCCTTCCTTCCTGTGTGGTTACTAGCGTAATTGCGCAGGAGGCGCTTCCAGTTGGGAGGCTGAATGGTCTTGTCCTTCTCTTGTGTTAGCCATATGGAGGACAGCACCACTTGCTCGACTGTCTTCCACAGACCATCTCTAATTTTTCGGCCTGAACGCAATGACTTTATCCTGTGCCATACTCGATGCAATGTGATTAATATTTCTGTGACCTCATTCACCTATAAAGGTAGACCTGTTTAGCTTCGACTTGTCGAGTGGTAGTTCTCAGAAGTGACAGCAGATGGTGCCACAATCTGCCTTACCCGTCACCTGACCTTGGGTAATGTAAGTTCATTGGAGGAACTTTCATGTTTTTTTTATTTATTGAATTATTAATTTGTATTACTCTTAATTAATTTATTATTATTCTAATTTATTACACCAGTCTTCCAGTATGATCGAGCCGTGTCGCTTCTGCCAAGGCGGGACTTGAACCTGGGCCCATCAGGCTGGTGATCAAGTGTCGTAACTACTGGGTCATTTGCGCTTCTTTTTTTCTTCTTCTTCTTTCTTGTGCAAGGAAGCCTGAGGCTTATGCTGCACACTCCAAAAAAAATTTCTGAGTTACTCCGAAAGAGAGAGAGAGGTAGAAGGGAATCCCCAAGAAAGAGAAGAATGATGATATCCAGTTGAGGACCCTGGGTGTGCCAAGCCCATACTCACCAGATGTTAGCCCCTGGGGTTATATTAAATGATTTTCCTAATTTAATAGAAGGATGACTATTTTTTTTCCAAACTGGCTGCTAATTAGCATTACTAGATGCATATGATGCAAGAAAGCAAGTTTCTACAGCGTCAGCCAAAAAAAACCCTTCCAAATTCACTCATCCATTCGCTCCAAATATTTGTCTAGTTCTGCCTTGAATTTCTTTAAGCTATCAACTTCAACATTGACAAATGGAAGCTTGTTCCAATAATCAACCACCCGCTGGCTAAAGACAAATTTCCTCACATTTATTCTACAACTGTCTTTCCTCAACTTGAATTGATGTCCCCTCAGGGGTTAATCTGGGCAAGAGGAAGAATCCCATCAGCACTGAGCATGCTCAAATCATTCAAAGCCTTGTACACTTGAATCAGATCACCTCACAGGTGCCTAGTCTCCAGACACTAATTTGCAAAACTTAAGCCTTTCTTTGTATGAGCAACCCTTTGTTGCATTTAGAACGAGTCCAGAGAAGGGCATCTTGCTGCCCTTCTCTGTACTCGTTCCAGCAGCTCTACATCCTTCCTAAAATGTGACCCCAAGGCCTGTATGCAGTATTCAAGGTGTGGCCTGACCATTGCCTTATCAAGGGGATTAACCCATCATTTTCCCTGCTAGAAAAATTCCTGTATAATTTATCAACATGTAGCTAACTCTGCAAATGATAAAGATCCTGTAGTAAATCAGAAGTCATATTTGTTAAGTTCTGTCCAATTGTATATCATATCAACTGCATAAAATTTTATAAAAGGTTTCTTAATTACTTCAAATACATTATGTCATTTACACTGAGTGATCACTGAATTATGACCACCTACCTAATATTTCATAGGTCCTCCTTTTGCCCTCAGCAGCAGTTAATTCGACGTGGCATTGATTCAACAAGATGTTGGAAGCGTTCGGGACGTATGGCCAACCAAGCTGTGTGTAATGCGGCCAGCAATGCAGGTATGGAAGTGACTGGTGTATTCTGAAGCCTTATATGACTTTCCAGTATCCCACAAGTGCTCTGTGGGATTGATGTCTGGGGGGGGGGGGTTCGGAGGCCAATTGATATGCTGGAAGTCAGAACTGTGTTCCACAAACCATTCCTGCACAACAAATGCCTGATGGCTAGGTGCATAGTCATCTTGGAAGACACCATTGCCATTCGGAAAAAGTGTACCAACCAGAGTGCGGTGCAGTCAACAAGCAGTTGACGATAGCAGATACCACTGATACGTTGTTCCAAATGCACCACAGATCCAAGTTCCTGCCAGTGAACCATTATCCGCACCATACAACTGCCTCCACCAGCCTGCACTTTTGATATCATGTATAATGGATCAAGAGCTTCATGTTGTTGATGCCAAATCCGTACACGACCATCCAGTGTGGCGTATATAACGTGACTCATCCGATTAGCACATCTTCGTCTTCTAACGTCGAACTTGCATATTCTTTTCACCAGGCATGTCTTTTATGGCGAGGAACCTTGGTTAGGAGAGGATGCCACAGGGATCATCTGCTGGTATAGCCCATGCGTGCGCTGCATGGTCATGACAGATATTGTTCCGGGTTGGCCCATGTTGTATTGGGTAGTCACCTCTTCAACAGTCCTGTGCCTGTACGAGTCATCAGACCCGGCGCTCACCTCTAACATCAACCTTCCGCCGACTTTTGCAGTTTTGCCCTAGGGTCGTTGTTTGTCCATTTTGACACCAGTCCTGCTACACTTTAATTCCGGTGGCTCTTGAATACCCCACCAGTTCAGCCATTTCGCAAATCAAGTCACCAGCAAAGCAGCCTCCCCCACTTTACCTATAGTTTTTAGGCCACCGGAATTTTTCTGGTGGCTTAAAAACAATAATATTCTTTCTATCACCCTTTCGTCAACATATGCCAAACAAGTTTAAAAATATAATTATGCCTAAATTAAATTACAAACATTCACAAACCTTTGGCTTTTTTAATTCTAGCGTTCACCCCACAAGTTTTTTTATATATACAGGGTGTTTGTTTGACAAATGATAATCAATAATCTAAAGGTGAAAAGTAGAAATTAAAATAAGCAAAAAGTCCCAGTGAACATCGAGCTGCAAATGAACCGTTTTGGAAATAATGCAAATTTTCTATTGATCCGGCACTATGGAAGCACTCTGGGAGGGTGGTCTGTATTGCTGAGACCTTGTACACGCTGGATATGGTAGGAGCACAGTAATTGGCGATGTAAAATTCGCCACTCTTGCAGAGCAACCCTCCTTGTCAAAATTCCTGGATTTTGTTCTATTCTTTCTAAGTCTATACACATAGCACAGTGGTATCGTCACTGTCCTCCCCCACACCGGGTGAAAAAGGCCCGAGTTCGAATCCCGGGCCTTTTCCACCCGGTTTAATGCGAGGAACTTTAGTGGGCTTTTTTCACTCCGCGGCTGAGTTAGTTGGTCTGGGCGTAGATAGCAAGGTTTTTGCTCCAGAAACTGGGTTTTTTCGTCCAGCTAACAGACAAAATCGACCATAGAACACATGCAATTAACATGACACAGCACAGCAGTTGAATTTAATTGGTAGCAGAGCCTTCACCGTCCTCCTTACACCGGATGGAAAAGGCCCAGGTCCGAATCCTGTCAATATGAGGAACTTCAATGGGCTTTTTTCAATCTGTGACTGAGTTAGTCAGTCTCAGGCGTAGACAGCAAGGTTTTTCCTCCAGAAACTGGGTTTTTTGAACAGCAGACAAATTGACCATAGAACACACACACACACAGCATGGCAGATGAATTTAATTATTCCGGTGGCCTAAGTAAGAACATTATTCTTTCTAGCACCCTTTCATCATCAGGTGTTATGCTTATGGGCCTACCTGCTCGTACTGCATGTGCAAAGCACCCATGTTCTCTAAGGTATTGATGTACCCCGATGAATGAGTGCCCGTTGGGCTGCCTTCAGCAGGGAAATGCTTCTTGGTATAAACGTGCAGCCTCAAGTGCACTGCCATTGGCTTTACCATACATGAAGTGCATGTCCGCATTGCTCTTCGTTGCTATAACCTATTTCCATAGTATGCTGTTACGTCTCCAAATAAGCATAACCTAACTTATACAAACGAGTGGTAGATCCCAATTAGAAATGTGCAATATCTCAAAAACGATTCACTTAAGGACCCACATTTACTAGGCTTTTTTTGCATATTGTGGTCTGCATAGTTCACCTTTAAATTGACCATCACTTTTGAAACTGTATATAGGCCCTAGCCACTGTATATAGGCCCTAGCCAGATGGCAGGCCTACCAGAGTAAAATAGAGCTACTGGGTATCTGGTCTGCATCCATGGAGCTAAGTGTGGGCAGCGGCGGCTCCTATCAGGGACCCAACAAACAGCTGTGCCATGATAATGGAAAAGGCACTCCTATACAACAGACGGGAAGAACCCTTGTCGACAAGAAGGAAAAGACTTCTTGATCAAAGAGATGTGGCATATGCAACAACCATCCCAAAGATCCTACATAACAGCCAGGCAGCAATAGGTCTCCATAGGCCGTTGAACACCTACAAGGGACTCCAGAAAGTCGCAATCATGAACATAAGGGATATAAGTTCCTCAACCAACAGTAACAAGACATAACTGCCACACATAGTTGGTATCGGGAGCCCTCACAGGGTGGAACACCCAAATCAGGGAGAAATAATAATAATAGGGGTGCAATTGCCTTGTGATTGCAACACTGGACTACTAGCCTGGACCCTGGGCCTGTTTTGGCAGAAGCAAATGCAGCTCTGCCGCACCAGGATATTGGTATAATAATAAAGTTAGAATATTAATGATAAATGAATAAAATAAATAATAATCTTTGCAAAAGTTGCTCCAGCAGACCTACCTTCCCCAAGGTCGGAATAATGGCTAAGGTAGATTGTGTGAAGCCATCTGGTGTCACTCCTAAGAACACACACACACTACCACTGGATGTAAGCTGAAAACAGGTCCACCTCCATAGATGAAGAGAAATGATAATCATGTTGCATCGAGTGTGGCACAGGATAGTCACTTGCAATTCAGCTTTAGCCAGAGGGCCGGTTTGAAAAGTCAGTCTCCCAAGGAAAACAATAGTTAGTGGTGCTGCCCCTGTATGGCTACTGCAAGAGAAGGGAAAAACCATCCAGCCCCACCAACTGGCAGTGTTTCCTGCACAAATGACCACCCAGAAAGGAAGAAAGTACTAACCCACAAAGTGGAGCATTGAAATGAATACATACACCATGCAAGCATACACTGAAAGGACAGCATTCATGGGATACGTTGTTCTTGGGCAACATGATGCTGTCACCCCTTGCTAGTGGATGAACCCACTGCTTGGCAGGAATATAGGTAGACTGCATTCACATAATTCAATGTCAGTATGAATAAACGTTTTGAGTTAACAGACTTTGAGAGGATGATATTGCTGAGGTGATACAGAAATTGCACTATCTACACTCGACAGTATCAAGAGTATCGGGAATACGCCATTTCCAGAATAACATCTCATCATGGACAGAGGTGTGAGCAGTGAAAGGTGTTGGATGAACGTGGCCGTCAACGTTTCAACGTCATTGTTTCAGCCAACCGGAGAGCGAGTGGCACAAATGATCACCGGCTTCAACAAGGCAAGTGGAAGAATCGTCTCCAAGACCATCAGGCAATCATTAATAATTAGCAGCAATAGATTATGGGAGCCACTGACCCACCAGTCCCATTGCTAAAATGACATAGGACTCTACACCTCAACTGGGCAAAAGAACATTGGCACTGGACTCTGGATGATGGGCTTCCTGATATGATCAGTCCTGTTTCCAGTTATTTTGAGTGGGCAGGATGCATATCTGGAGGAAACTGCACGAAGCTATGCATGCACTATGTCAACAAGGAACTGTTCAGGCAGGCAGGTGGACGGTTGGTAATGGTCTGAGACATGTTCAACTAGCACAAGTTGGGACCTCTGGTACATCTCTGAATGGTCCAGGTTACTTGTCCATCTGCATCCCTTCATGCTCATTGTGCACCCAGTCAATACTCTTCCAGCAGGGCACTGCACCTCCCCAGAGCCGTGGTGACTAGAACATGGTTCAAAGAGCACTCTGCAGATTTAACCACCATGGAATGGCTTTCCAGTTCACCAAACATGAACCCTGCAGAGAATCTCTGGGATGCTGTGGAAAGGTTTGTTCAAGCTTTGGATCCTTCCCCCGGGAACACAACAGAATTAATAACAGCAGTGTAGCAATCATGGATGGAAATATATGTTGTTTCAGGTTTTACAGCACAATGGCAGCTAGGGAGCTATTATGCACCGAAATACATGTGGAACACTTTTGTGAACTAGTGGACTCAATGCCTCACCATGTGACTGCTCTTATCCAGGCAAAAGGTGGGCCACCCTGTTACTAGGTAGGTAACCCATGATTTCTGTCCACCCAGTGTACTAGATAGCATTTTTCTCTTGAAGCCCTGTAGTAGTGGCATCAAATTCTGCAGATCAGCTAGAGAAATAGAAAATAGTTGTGCATTAAAAATTATGACAGTTCTTTACTGAACAGCCCTCATATATAAAATAAAATATATGCTTGGGTGGGTTTTTATCCAACCACCATGCCATGATACCAGACATTCCCACTTTCACAATTAATTATCCAGTACCATTCTCGGAATGTCCCAACAAACACACAAGAACTGAAAATCATTGAAACTGCTCTAATTTCTTGCAGTAGTCTGCTCGTTACATCATGAGCCTTCTCTTCAAATGGAAGGGAAGACTCATGATGGAGAATGGCTACATTTTACTGATATGGAATTACATAAATGAATATTATATTGCATTTATGTCATTCTTATATTGGTACAATGAACAGCAGAATTCTCTCTTACTTTACTCATTTTTGAGCAATTTCCAAGGACAAGTAAGAAATTTCACCTACTTTATCACAAATAATGTGCTACCAAATTTAAAGAGAAAGCTAAAAAACAATTTTTAAGAAATAAAACTACTTAGTGCTCTTCCTTCAACTATTTATCATTGTTAGGAGATTAAGCCGTATTCTGCAGAAATTTTGTTTTTCTACTGGTAAATTTTATGCAACTTTTAGTGAGGTTACAATCAGGTTGTAAATCAAAGATCCAATGCAGTTCTCTCCCTACACTGCATGCTGATGATGGTAGAATGGGGTCAGAGGCAGACAAGGCAATGAATGCAGCTAATCTGCTAACCACCACCTGATATGGAGCAGATAGGGATTGGCATTATGACATTACAAATCTGGGAGTGTGACATGTTTCTTGTCACTAGTCATTGGATCAGTCCTCCCATTCTCTTCTCCTGTTGTCACAAATGCCCTGGCAATGTAGCAAAGTACCTTCCTGTTTCCAAAGGCATCCAACCATTCAAGCATCATGACCCACATTAATGCCAATTTGCCATGTTCAACCATCCAGCTTCTGACAATCCAGTGATCTCACTTCTTTCAAAATTTGTAAGCTCTACACAATGTTACCTTAATGCACGTTAAGGCACACTTATAAATAGTCAGTCACTCCCTGCATTGAAATCTTCCCAATTCTTTCTACGTGGGCAATTTCAATGATGGGCAGTACATTAATAACCACCATGACATATTTATGCAATATTGACATTGTATTGGTATTGATATTGGCAATATTGAACTATAAAAATTCATGATAATTTATTATTGAGAGTGAAAACATGGTTACATCATTATTAAATAAGTGGACATAAATATTTATGTCCACCACTTGGATTCTTTATTACGTTTCAATTTATTCTATTTGATTTATATTAATAATTTAATTATTTCTTTTGAGTTCAATTTCTGTTTATTAAGATTTCTTAATTTTGAGTTGCATATTTGCTTCATTGATTGTTGGAGTTAATTTTTATTTTTGTGTTTTCTTATTTATTCTAGAGAGGGCAATAGCAATAGTATATATTATAATTAGTTTATTATTAATTTGGAGTTCAAAGTGCTGGTTTCCCTTGAAAATATAGTATTTGTGGGCTATTTGTTTTTGGTTATTATTTTAGTAGTGTTCATTCTCTGGCGGAATCTCTCTTTGGAGAAGAAGTCATGTGTGCTTTCACTCTTCTGAGGGCATGCACTGCTTTACTCCTCTTTTTAATATTATTTTTGTTTTGATATGTGTTGTTAGGTTCATTCATAGAAGCAGAATAGCACCGTACCTTGCCTTGCCTATAACCCTATTAACAGCATTAATTAATTTTCTGTATTTATTTTGTGGTTTAAGTGTTTCCTAAATTTAATTTGTAAAGTTATTTATTATTCTGATTTTTTTTAAAAATAATCAGTGAAATGACTTAAAGAAAATGGATTAAGAAAATTTATATAAAAAAGATCAAATGAATACTTTTTTTTAGTAATTGACTGAGTAATAATGCAATTGTTTTCAACTAATTAATAAATGAAAAAATAAAATTTTATCAGAGGAATTAAACCCAAATTTAATTTTGTACAGAGCAAATGCAAAATAAAACATTTTTAATTATATAGTAAGGGAAAAAAGTATTAAAATAATGTTTAATTGTACATTTACTTTTCTTTACATGTATATTTTATTTTTCAAATAAGAGAAAAATACTATATCCATCTGCTAACTCAGAGCTTTCACAAATGAGAGAAAAAATATAAAATGCTGACAATTTTGTTAACAATACAGGAAAAACTAAAAGGTATCAGAAAATTTTTATATGTATCCCTGACAGAAGTTTTTGGGTAAGTTAACACTACTATTATATATATATATATATATATGTGTGTGTGTGTGTGTGTGTGTGTGTGGGATGCACACATGCACATTACACATCCAAATCTCATCAGAAATTCAGAGGGCAACAGAGGCTAATATATCTTCCATATTTTATATTATGTTGAAATTTATGAATTCTGAATAAACTAGAGGCAATATGATAAATGATATGAGTGGTCAATTTAGAGTGTGATAGCCCACCATCATTCAGTTATTTTCATAGGAAGAATGTTTTACAGGCACCAGTCCACCTTGGCTACAAATATATCTGACTGAACAAATATGGTCTGAATTTTTAGGTAATTACTGACGAATGCTTAATTAGTACATATGTCATGAAGAAGGCTTCTGGCAAATAAAAAAGACACTTCTATATTCATAAAACATCATTGAGCGTAGATTTTGAGTATATGGTGTCCTCAGCCCTGTCTCTTCTTTCTGAAAAGGAAGATTTTCCATTCAAAAACTTGTATATTAAAAACATACACACATATTCACAATAATATATGAAATGAAGGGCATTATTTCACAGATAGGTAACATCGAACTGAATGTTTTCAATGAGAAATACTGCTCTGCATGATGTATATGCTAAATTTAATTGCATAGGCCACTCCTGAAAATTTTTTCAAGGCTGAATAGCAGCATAATGCTAAGTACCGTACTTATGGTATACAGAGAGAAGAATAATTAATAAAATAAATAAATAAACTAACAGTTATAAACAAATTTTGACAGACTGATAAAATGGGGGGGGGGGAAATAAATGCACATCACAGCTGAGCCATCAAATGATATGCAGCCATCAAATGATAAGCTGATATATCACAATTTAGAAGTTATCACAAGCAATGAAGTTTCCTTACATCTTGCTTTTCTTCTCTGATTTAAAATCCCCCTCAACAGTGGGTTCGAGGAGGATTTTCTTCTGATTTAAAATTCCCCTCGAACCCACTGTTGAAGGCTGTGACATATTAGGAAATTATCCCCCATAAACTTTACCAGCATGTCAGTCTTTGTTTATAACTATTGCAAGTTGATTTATTTACTGTTAAAAATATATAAATAAAATATAACTTTTGATTAAATGTAAAATAAAATATTACTATAAAATGTTAAAATATACTGAATTAAAAGCATTAACAATATAATAAATTAAAATCTGAAACAAGTGCTTTTGGCGTGTTTTACAGTATACCACGTGGAGATTGTAATTCAAGCTTTCTCGGTGAAGCCATCCATTTTCTGGAGGACCGCTTGAAAGACCATATTACAGCTGTGCTCTATTAGGAGGAGGGATATGATGGCCCAAACGATGTCCAAATTATTCATTGCACTTTATGCCTACAATTACTCTCCATGCAAGGATTTAGGACAAAAGCTGGCTTTTTCCTTTGTTGTCCTTCCATATAATTGCAATTTCAACACCTGAATTACACCTCTCCCAGAGGCAGCTGTCGCTGAAGAAAACCCTAGGAAAGAGTATTCTGCCTTGAAATAAAATATAATATTCTTAAAATTTAATATTCCTTTAAAATTCCCAAAAAAATAGCCTATACTACCCTTTTCAAAAAAATCCACAAAGATTTTAAATTTATTTTATTCATTATGGATTTATTTTAAATCCATGAGATTGCAGATCCTCTGCAAGGAAAAATTACAATAAATTATTAGCATTTGTCCAATTTTATGAAAATTAGCGGGTCTCAACTACTCAAGTTGTCTGACCAATTATTCATTGCACATGAGATTTCAAGATTAGTTACTGGTTGGAATATGCCCACATACACAGCACTAAACACAATTTGAACAGAAACGATGATATGTGAACAACATCCAATCTTTGAATCTGGAGGAACATTGCCTAGTCTTCTTTTCCAAATTTTCCCCCACCATCTTCTCTCTCCCTTCTTCTAAGTAGTTCTTGAGTGACTAAAGGTTACGCTAACCTTGGCACAGTAGAGAATTACTCTTTCCTTTCCGTCTCTTCCTCCTTTCCCCCCTCCATGTAATTTTACTCACTGCCTCGCTGAAAGTGTTAAAAGGCAACTTTTTTTGCATACCAAAAGGTCCTGTGTTTTAGATTTCATTTCATTTATACTTTTAACGCTTTTAATATTTTTCTGACCTTCGAAGGCATTTCAGTCATCTTAATTATTGTTTCATCTCCATATATACGTCAAGTATTGTATTTGGTGTTGTGATAATGCTACTATTCAGTCTTTCTGATAAAGACTGAATGATGAATGCTTTCAGGAACAGTATTCACCATTCAATAAATTTAGCTTATACAGCTAAATTTTCTTTCTTTCAAAACATTTAGTTACACATATATAATAAGGCTTGAGATACAACATTAATAGCAAACTATGCTTAATGAACTACCATATTCATGTGCATATTTGTCAGTTTCCGTATCCTTATTTTATAACAGAAAAGTATGTTAACATTCCAAATATAAAAATTGCACAATCATTTTGCTGATTTTCAATTTATGAATTACAACTACATGAAAATGATGCAAAGTTCAAATACTGATCTTTACAGATTCTGAAATATAGGCATCTTTAAGAGTGCCGGCCACACTTCAATAAAAAAATTCAATGGCAAAGAAACTGTAATTTAATATTTATTTTTCTAAGTTTTTTTTATAAAAAATTTCACTTTTTTCAGTTGACTTTATGACTCATCTTCACTGGTAACTTTCACAAAATTTTTTACACTAAAATGTTCTTCACTAGAATTTAGAAAGTGTTTCTTTCATTAATCATATTGTAACAATGAGAAATTACATTTGAGAAAGAAAATTGGTGTTTTCTTCCTTGCAAGTGCTAATGTACCATTAAATATGTTTGCCTAGTTCGGGTTAAATTCAAAGAAAAAAGCATTATTTGTTGCTGTATTAAATATCATAACTGAAAATTTGTTTTTAGAGTTTTAAGATGTCCATTTCCACTTACATTCTATAAGACCCACTTACTTTTTCTGACAGAATACGAATTATTGGCTGCCTCAACCATTATCAGTTGTCCTAAGTATTTACTGTACAATTCTTTTAGCTTCAAAGGTGGTAATTGTACATGCTGATATTCCTTATCAAAGACATCGAAATGTGTAATCTCCTTTTTTCAATCTTACCTGGCTTAAAATCTCTCCACCCCATTCTGTCAAATTCATCTATCGCCTCTATCGTTCTCCCAACTCCACTAAATCACTTGGACTCTTTTGACCTCCTTTCTTTGAAAGGAGACTTTCTCCAGTTAAACTTTCCTAACAGTGAGGTAATTTTCCTTGGTGATTTTAACATCGCAACTCCAGCTGGCTTCAGTTTTCTAGTCACACAGAGCGAGTTGATCAAGATAGTGAGGCTTCTCCAATTACTAATGACCTCACACAAAACCTAATACACTAGATTGTCAAAGTACATGGTTGAAGTAGGTGGTCCTGTAGGCACCTCAGATCACAACTTGACAATGGTCTCTCCTCTAATGGAGCCTTTCATTAACCATTCTCAGCCACGTTTGTTATTACAAGAATGTAAAATGGGATGATCTGCTAGATCTCTATTCTTTGGTTGGAATACTGTTTTAAATCTCCTGATGTGTGAATGTTTGCATATATCATGTCAGTGAAATTATTCTTGTTGGGATGAAATCCTTTATTGCCCACTCCAACTTAAAATCTCATTCTTTATCTAAACCTTGGTTTTCCAATAAATGTGCTAAAGCTGTTTGAGATAAGAACATTGCATATCACAAATGGCTTGCATCCAAATCTCCAGTTTCATTTTCTGCCTACACTAAAGCTCACAACAATTGTAAGTTGACCAATCAAAACTAGAGTTTAAACAGGCCAAGAGCCAAAAATTTGCTTCTTGTCCAAACAGTAGTCAAACATTCTGGTCTCTTCCCAAAGCTGCTGGCTGAAACTTTTGCCCATCTAATACTCCCACCTCCATTCTATTGCTTTCTCAGCTAAACATAAAGGTGATCTTGGAAAACCACCTCCTATCATGCCCAGTACATTCCACTCAATGCCTCTTATGGTCTTCTGTCAAAAGGATGTCAGAAGAATTTCGAACAATCTTGATGGTATTTCTTCACTTATCCTCAAAACCTATGCTCTGAGCTTACTTCTGTCGTGTCCTTTTTTATACTTTTTCTTATTCCACTGGTGGAAATTTGCTCATATCTAGCCAGTTCCTAAAAGGGTGACATATCTCTCCCTCCCATCCAATTATCATACCATTGTACTTATCTCTACTCTTTCAAAAGTAATGGAGAAATCCATTAACTGCCAAACCTAAACTATCTCAAAAACCTTCGATTCGATCAATGATTTCCAGTATGAATTCTGTCAGTGTCAATCCTCTGGTGGTATTTTGGGTTGAGTTGCTCATTTAAGGACAAATTCAATGGAAAAGATTGGTGAACCTCAAGCAGTTGCTCTTGACATTTCTATGACTTTTGATTGTGCTTCGTATAAAGGTCTTCTTAACAAGTTTCCATCTTCCAACTGGTTTTTGCAATTAGGTATTCCATTTCCTCTCTGACCACTCTCTGCAGGTTATGATAAATGGCTCTCTGTCTTCTAACTTCTCCACTAGGGCCAGTGTTCCCCAAAGTTCAGTTCTTTTCCCCCACTCTTTTCTTCTTATATATTAATGACCTTCTTCCACTGACTGCGAAAATCTTATCATAGTTTTGCTGATGATAGCAAACTGAATTCCATCTATCAGTTTGAAAACACTGACCTGCACGAACAGCTTCAGCTTGTCAAATATCCACTACCGATTCCTTAAATGCTAATCTCCAGATCCAATTCTCCAATGGAGCAAAAGTAACTTAGTTAATTTTTCATTCTAAAACTCAGTTGTTATATCTCAAAAAAAAAAAAGGAATCGATTGCTCCTTTGCTTATCCTTCAATGAAACTGAGAGTCCTAGTCAAGATCACATATCTCTATTCAGGATTACCCTGACTTCTACTTCTAATCTCTTCTGACACAAGTACATCACAAAATATTGCTCCCTCTGCATTTAAAAACTTGGATTTTTCATTTGCTCATGGCATTGCTTTTCTTTTATGCAACTGCTTATTCTGTATAAATCTCAAATCTTCCTTATTATAAATATTGTTCCCACTTATGGCATGGTGCCCCTTTCTCAGGCTTATGGATTCCATCGAAAAGAGTGCAGTCAGGTTAATTAACGACCTGTGCCTTACAAAGTCTGTATCACTCATGCTGCAACCAGTCAGCATCAACTTACTACCAAACCCTCAAACTCACAGAACCTTTCTTCTTTCTCATGTATCCAATCAACTTCAATTTTCTTGCAACATTACAACAACCTTCCTTCACATATATTTCCTAAAAATTGCTACCTACAGAAATTCAAGTCTGATATCAACAAGTATCTTCAACCCACACATGGTACTAAGTAATACTTTTCATGTTTAGAATCCTCATAAAAAAAAACCCTACCTATTTTTTAATCCATTAGGCTACACCCTGAGCACAACCATAGGTTAGAATTATATTATTTTGCCATACAACATTTATTGTATTACATTGTAAATCTTATAATTTTCAAATGAATATGCATGTATAGGGGGGGCTTCCAACAAAATATACTACTCTGAGCAAGAATAAAAGTTGGCTTTTGTGAATATAAAGATCACAGAATTATTCGCTACAGTTTAAAATCTGCTTTCTGAAAAAACCCTTAGAGGTATGAAAGTCCAAGTACTTTTACATATACATATTAATTAGGCCAATAAGCTTTTAATATATTAAATATGAAGATATTATACTGTTTTGTATATTTCAGCATAATGAAATGTGTGAGGTGTGCAAAACTATTTGATCCAAGACCTTTTTTGATAGTAAATGAATGGAATATTTATACAATGTACTTTATAAAATCAAAGATGCTGTTTATCACTTACCTTAATATTAAATGATTAAGCAGCTGTTTTAAAATGATTAACACCAACTGTAGCCTCTGCAAGATTAACTACTTTCAAGTTAAAGCCAGTTTCATATGACACTCGTTTTCAATTTATTTCAGCCATACTTGCACTATTTATGAAAGAATTAATAAAACTGGTTATGTGATTACCAGTACTATCAACTGCACTTCCCTATTAAAACAAAGGCACTTTGATATATTTTCTGACTACTGTCCAACAACAAATGTAGATGCTATAAAAGTTTAGAAATGTAATACTGTCACCTGGATTTGGTTTACAAAACACTGTACAACAAAAAATTATTGCAATTAGATATGGAAAAATATATGCATTGCTCACTCTATAAAGAACTGAGAATAAGGCGAATTTTTTCAGGAAAAATTCCATTTTGTTCTCAGTTCTTTATATAGTCCTCCACAAGAGAAGACATTTGACATTATGGTAGCTATGATAATGGACCAGTTCATTGCACTAGTAGGTTTTGAAGATGTGTGTTTTCCACAAACATCAGTGGTAATTTTAGATCAAAAACCATTACAAAATAAAAAAGAAAAGAACACTTTACTACTTAAACTACCAACTAGTGTAATTTGTTGGTCCATTGCAATGATAATCACAAGTGTGTTCACAAGCTGTTTTAAAACAGTTAATAATTATAATTCAGCCAGCTTTTTATAGTTACATTCAGATCTTTATAGTTATTATTCAATAAAAATCTAGGGGTGAAAGCCTCAGACTATGAAAACTTAACTAAACATAAGTTAGTGCATTGAATCAAGTCTGTATGTAGTACTTCGGATAAATTATTACATAAGACTTGATGATGCAATGCACTAACCAGTATGTCTTGTTAAACAAGACATTAACTTGTACGTCCTGTTATAATATTTTTAAAATTATTTCAAATTATTAGCATAAATATTTTTTTCTGTATGTAGAAAAATGACACGACCCTATACAGGTGACCCCATACTTTTTGATTTTGAAAATGTCCAAAATTTTTCAGCTTATACATGAGCGCCTACAGTATGTTTTTTATAGAAAAACTCTGTTACCTTTTGATAAATTTTAGTGGTTTCAATTTCTTTCTCTTTTATAATTAAGTTAAACAAAATTCACTATGCTGATGACAGTTTCAATTAGTTCTTAAGCTGACAAATAGCTCAAAAGTTATCAGACTGTCATAATCAATAAGTACAAAATAGTTAATGATAACTGTATTTTGTTATATGTTCTTATTATATGACTAATTGTACACTCCTCTGATCTGTGTGGCCATGCCAGAGTATAAACAGAAAATATTTAGGTCTGGCGTAGCTGTGAAAATACAGCAGCACACACTTTATTTGATAATGATTTTAACCCACATGAGCAGATAGAGTTAATAATATTCTTGTCAAATGACCAGTTGTAAACTCTTCTGATCTGTGATTATGCCAGAATATGAACAGAGTTTATTTGCGCTTTTTTTTAAATTCACTACCTGGCACACTAGCAAATTTTCACCAAAAAATAAATAATAATAATAATAAAAAAAAAAAACACTTAAAAATTAAAATATCTATTAAAATCATGTTGGTTTGAGTTTTAGTATTCATCCAGTATTATTTCAAATTTTGATTTGCATCAGCGAGTGAATCAAAACTGGAGAAATTTGACAGTAAAAAATCCAACAGCTTACTATTGTGCAAGCTTCATCGTATAACAGTGTATAAACAGGGATAAATGTTTACTAGATGCACAGTAATAAACACTGTAGCATTAGCAATGCATTGGGTTTCAATTTTATGTTTTGGAAGTGAGGTTGTCACTTAATTTACAGTTCCATCAGTGTAACAGTTATTAATTACACAGGAGATCCTATACTGTAAATTATTATTTCACACACACACATATATATATATATATATATATATATATGTGTGTGTGTGTGTGTGTGTGTGTGTGTGTTATATATATTATATGTGTGTGTGTGTGTGTGTGTGTGTTATATATATATATATATATATATATATATATATATCTCCATTATTTTAAATTAAATAAAACATAAGCCAGTAGTATAGCAAAAACTGTAGAGCGAAATTTTTATGTTAATTTTCGCTCTACAGTTTTTGCTATACTACTGGCTTATGTTTTATTTAATTTAAAATAATGGATGTATTTCAGCTTCATATGGAGGAATTGCATGTCGCTGCCTCTAATGAATGCTTAATTATTTATTCATTTTACTATAATTTAACATTATTTAATATAATTCAATGATAGTATATATTTCGGCTTCATATGGAGGAATTGCATGTCGCTGCCTCTAATGAATGCTTAATTATTTATTCATTTTACTATAATTTAACATTATTTAATATAATTCAATGATAGTATATATATATATATATATATAGAGAGAGAGATTTATGCAAATTCATTTCTCTCTTTCTTTTCCATGATCAAAAATACTATCAGTTTTTCTTACCAAATGAAATTCATATCTAAGGAAAGAAAAAAAAATATAGACAGTGGGGTGTAATCTCTTAACTTGCATAATGAAGTTATCTGATTAGAGTTTGTCAATATACAATTCATTATGAGCAATATTTTTCTAGTATAAAACAAGAAGTGGTCTAAAGACTTCAAAATTCACCTTGGCACTAATTTTTACAAGTTTATAATGCAGTTTCCAATAAAATGATTTTCCTAGAAATTCAATTACATATCAAAGAGGCATTAAAACAATATATATTTCAAACAACAATTAGTATTATTATTAATATTAGTAGTAGCAATTGATGCAAGAAAACAAGCTTATAAAGCATCAGCAAAAAAAAAAAAAAACCCTCCAACGTCACCTGTCCATCCCCCTCAAATAATTTGTGCAGTACTTCCTTGAATTTATTCAAATTACCATCTTCCACAATGACAGATGGAAGTTCGTTCAAACATGCAACCACTCGCTGGCTGAATCCAAACTTTGGCACATCTAACCTGCAATCATCCTTCCTAAATTTGAATTTATGCCTCTCATGTGTATAGTCTGAGCAAGAATGTCATCACCAACATCATTCAGCTTGCTCAATCCATTCAAAGCCCTAAACATATCAATCAGATTACCTGGCAGGAGACAAGTCTCTGCAATTTGCAGAACTGAAGCCTTCTAGGTAAGAGCACCCTTTTGTTCCCTTCCCATTCACCAATCTGGTTACCCTTCTTCCCTTGTACAAAGGGATAATCACCTCCTTATCCTTGCTAGCAAAGTTCCTGTATATCACTGAAAAAAACACTATAATCTGTCTTGGCAGTCTGTCTGCACTGCTCCTAAAATTTCATATCTGACTGCACAATTACCCCCAGGTCTTTTTCATTTTCTACTTCCCTGCGTGAAGTGCCACACAGTGGCACTTCACGCAGGGAAGTAGAATCTAATTTTTCTAGATCTTGTTACAGTAACTTACCTTGATTATTATCATAATCACCCTGCCAACCTATGTATTATCTGCAATACTTAGACATTAAACCTAATTTTATTAATAAATATAGAAAAGAAAAATGGGACCAGCACAAAACCCTGTAGGCTAACACTAATAACGTTTGTCCACAAAGAGCAGTGTCCATTAATAACTACTCTTTCTTCTCCCACTCACCCTCCTTTATTCATAGCAGTATTTTGCACTGTTACAATTTGTAAGGCAGTCTTTCATGTGCAAAAGTATTAAAAACTTTCCTGAAATCCAAATATATGATATTAAAATTAATTTTTGCATACAGTTCTTTGTTAGTGCATCACAGTGTCTGATTGGTCAGAGAAGATTGTCCCTTATCATTTCCACATTGGAACTGAAATATAATTATGTTCCTGTCTTGATGGTCAGCATTAATTCTTAACCAGTAACTCCATTTTTTCATTGGGGCAACAGTTAAGCTACCAGATCTGTAATTACTCATGTTACCCTGTGATCCCCATTTGTGAACTGGGATATAGTCTTTGTGCATGCTTGACATAAGCAGTGAAGAAGTTAGGTACTCAGCGTTGTTATAGGCCTTTATGAGACCTTAAAGAACAGAGTAGATGCCCTAGAAGAACTTAAACCCATAAAGGGGGGACAAAGGGGGGGGTACCCATAAAGCTCTCACCTGCACACATCAATGCCAGAGCTTGAACTTGATCATGAGGCAACACAGCAGCAGCCATCAGGGCAGAGTGTGCTGGTCCCACAGGACCTTTGCACACTAATGTAATTAAGGATGTCCCCAGGGATCCATGTTGGGCCCATTGTTGTTTTCTGTATTTATCAATGATATTGATGATGGTATATCAGGCTTACTGTCCAAGTTTGCAGACAATATGAAGGTTGGCAGGGTTGTTAATGACACTAATAATTAGTACGCTACTGCAAGAGGATCTAGAAATGTTGAGCAGATGAGCTGAGAGGTGGCAACTGAAGTTTAACATTGACAAATGTAAAGTACTGCATATGGGTAGCAGGAATCCCAGAATAAAGTATCAACTGTGTGGTACTACACTCAGGGTGGTAGAGAATGAAAAAGGCCTGGGGCAATTGTGCAGTCAGATAGGAAGATACAGTCTGAAGAGTAGCTGATGGTGTCCTGTCAATGATATACAGCAATTATTCTAGCAGGGATAAGGAAGTGATTATCCACTTGTATAAGGGAATGGCCAGGCCACCCCTTGAGTACTGTATACAAGTCTGGAGGCCTCATTTTAGGAAGGATGTAGAGCTGCCTGAACGAGTACAAAGAAGGGCACAATGAGATTGGTGAATGGAACAAAGGGTTGCTCTTACAAAGAAATACTTAATGTTCTGCAAATACTAAGTTTCAATAAGGCCTTGAATCGTTTGAGCAAGCTCAATGCTGACAGGATTCTTGTCTTGCCCAGATTAGTTTGCCTGAGGGAAAAAAATTAAAAAAAAAAAAAAAAAACAGTTGGAAAACTGTTGTAGAATAGATGTGCGGAAATTTGCCTTTAGCCAGCAGGTAGTTGCATGCTAATACTCAAGATTTCTAAGAGGTACAAGCTAAAGATTATAATGATTTATGCACCAACATCGAGCCATGATGATGAAGAGGTTGAAGAAATGTACACTGAAATTGAGAGTCTTCTAGATGAGCAGAAAACCCACTACAATATTATTATGGGGGACTTCAATGCTAAGGTTGGAAAAAGGCAAAACAGCGCAGAAAGAGGAACTATAGGAAATTTTGGAATTGGTGAAAGAAATAAAAGAGGTGAAAGACTTGTGGAATTTGCAGAATCTCAAGGAATGTCAGTAATGAACACTTTTTTCAAGAAAAGGGTCAACAGAAAGTGGACATGGAAGAGTCCAAATGGATTAACAACTAATGAAATCAACTTCATCCTCACTAACAGAAGATATATTGTGAATGATGTTACCGTCCTGAATAAGGTAAATGTTGGAAGTGATCACAGGATGGTAAGATGTACACTTGACATAGATGTAGGAAAGGAAAGGAAAAAACTGACTCGAGTAAATAATACAAAGGTCTTTGAAATAACAGAGGAGGAGAAAAAGCAGTATGTACTGGAACTTAAGAACAAGTTTGAGCTTCTGCAGACTGCTCAGGACCAAGATATCGACGAGGAATATTACAACTTTCTGAAAGTGATAAAGCCCAAGAAACCTATAAGGAAAAAGAAATCCAGATAAGAAAATATTAGTCAAGAAACACTTGTCATGATGAACCAAAGACGACAAATGAAGAGCAAGAAAAACACTGACAGGGAGAAAATTGAGTATACTGAGTTATGCAAAGCCATTAGAAAGAGACTCAGAGAGGACATAAGAAGATTTAACACAAGAAAAGTAGAACAAGCATTAAGGGAAAACAAAGGATTTAAATCAGCAGCCATGAGCAGTAATACAGAAAGACAAATGATACTGAAACTGAAGAATAGCGATGGTGTACTTATAAACAGCAGAGAAGGCATAATTCAAATAGCAGAAGACTACTATAGAGAATTATACAAGGAGCGAGGGAACGATACCACCAGTGGGGAACTTGGATTGCAAAGTAGCAACACATACGACATACCCGATATTCTTCCTGATGAGGTAGAACATGCATTGAAGAAAATGAAGAATCGGAAAGCCCCGGGGGAAGATGAAGTTACTGTAGAGTTGTTCAAATTGGGAGGAAGAGACATAACACAAAAACTGGCAAGGCTCTTCACAAAGTGCATTAGAAAAGGTGTGATGCCTAAGCAGTGGAATAATGCAATCATAGTTTTGCTGCATAAGAAAGGAGATAAATCAGAAATTGGAAATTATAGACCAATTAGCTTGTTATCCCATATCTACAAGTTGTTCACAAGGGTCATTACTAACAGATTAGAAAGAATACTTGATGAGAATCAACCGAAAGAGCAAGCTAGCTTTAGGACAGGATTCTCAACTATGGATCACCTTCACGTAATATCACAGCTAATGGAGAAAGCAAATGAATATAAAACACCATTATGCCTGGCATTTGTGGATTATGAAAAGGCATTTGACTCCATACAGCATAAGGCAATGTTTCGGGCACTGGAAAGACAAGGCATAGATACTCCATATATTATGATTTTGAAGAAAGTATATGAGAGTGCTACATCCTTTATTAGACTAGACAAAGACAGTAGCAAATTTAAAATCGAGAAAGGAGTTCGACAAGGAGACACAATATCTCCGAAGCTGTTTACTGCTGCCCTTGAGGAAGCTTTCAGAAGATTAGACTGGTCGCAGAAAGGAGTCAATGTGAACGGAGAGTACCTAAACCATTTACGATTTGCAGATGACATTGTGGTCATAAGCCACGATCCCAAAGAATTAGAGGAAAATCTTAATCAGTTAGTAAGGATTTTGGACTAAAGATGAATATGGCTAAAACAAAAGTAATGATGAACAAGTATGCCACGGAAAGGGAAATAATGATTGAAGGAGCAGTAATTGAAAAGGTGGAGTCATATACTTATCTGGGACAAGTTATTAGCTGTAATAATGATAAATGGCTGGAAGTCAAGAGAAGAATAAATTTTGGATGGATAGCATTCAGGAAATATAGTCACATACTGAAGAGCAATATCCCAGTTTGTCTGAAACGTAAAATAATGAATCAATGTATACTCCCCACCATGACTTATGGAAGTGAAACTTGGGCACTCACCAAAAGAATGGAAGAGAAGCTAAGAACTACACAGCGATGAATGGAACGAATTTTATTGGGAATCAGACTGTTAGATAAGAAGAGAAACACATGGATTAGGCAGCAAACTCAAGTAAAGGACATTCTTATCAAAACTAAAGAACTAAAATGGTCTTGGGCAGGACACATAGCTCGAAGATATGATGACAGATGGACTAAGAAAATAACAGAATGGTACCCAAGAGGAGCTAGAAGAAAACCTGGAAGACAAAGGCGGAGATGGATAGATGAAATTCATGAGTTTTTCAGTAGTAAATGGATGGCCAGTGCTCAAAACAGAAGGAACTGGAAAGTTGCTTCATCCTGCAGTGGATTGAAAATGGCTGATGATGATGATGAGTTGCATGCTGGAACAAACTTCCATCTATCATTGTAAAAGTTGACAGCTTAAATAAATTTAAGTCAGAACTAGACAAACATTTGGAGTTAATGGATGGGTGAAATGGGAAGTTTTTTTTTCCTTTTTTGGCTGATGCTATATAAGCTTGCTTTCTTGCATCATATGCCTCTACTAATATACATTTGTATATATATATATATTTTTTTTTATGTGAACCCCAAACACGAGAGGTATTAGAACCTATAGTACTTAGTACTGTGCTTGGGTTGGAGGTTGAGAAGACGAAAGAAGATATTTGTTGACATTGGACTTGAACTTCTGTAGATTGTAATTTTCAGGAAATACATATGAAGGAAGGTTGTTCCAGAAAATGGCAGTTCAATGAATAAATGAGGAAGATGAAAAGTTGGTTCTGTGGGTTGGAAGTTGGACAGTAAATGGATGTTGGCTGGTGGCGGCATGTGTTCGGACTGTTTTGAAAGAGAGAGCGGGAGTTATAGAAGCCAATTCAGAAGAACAGTGCCCGTGGAAGTATCTGTAGAAGAGGCATACAGCAGAAACAGTGCATCTATGCGAAAGCGAGTGGAGAAACTCTGTTAGAGATGAATCATTAATTAACCTAACTGCCCTCTTCTGAATGGAATCAAGAAGCCTGAGAGAGGTTTTGGGGGCACCACCCCAGATGTGGGAACAATATTCCATGGCAGGGCGGATTTGTGATTTATACAGAGTGAGCAGCTGTTTGGGAGAAAAATAACGCCGAGAGCGAAAGAGAAAACCAAGTTTTTTAGATGCAGAGGAAGCAATATTTGTAATGTGCTTGTGCCAAGAGAGATTAGAAGTCAGGGTAATCCCCAAAAGAGATATATCATTTTGCCTAGAAATCGGAGTGTCACTAAACATAAGCATAGGAGCGGAAGAATCCTTTTTGCGAGATATAAGACAAGACTGAGTTTTAGAAGGGTTGAAATCAACTAAGTTGTCTTTGCCCCACTGGAGAATTACCTGAAGATCGGCATTTAAGGAATTGGCAGCAGATTTTCGAGAAGTTAAAGCTGATTGAGCAGGACAAGGTTTCTCAAAATGGAAAGTTGAATGGATTGTGCTATCATCGGCAAAACTATGGATAGGATTTCCAGTCAATGGAAGAAGGTCATTAATATACAAGAGGAAAAGAGTGGGGGAAAGAACTGAACCTTGGGGGACACCGGCATTAGCGGAGAAGTTAGAAGACAGAAAGCCATCTACCATCACCCTCAGTGAGAAAACTGGATAACCAATTACTAAAAACAGTTGGCAAACCATAAGATGGAAGCTTGTTTAGAAGACCTTTATGCCAAACACGATCAAAAGCCTTTGAGATGTCAAGAGCAACTACTTGTGTTTCACCGAACCTTTCCATTGAATTAGTCCATAAATGGGTAACATAAGCCAGAATATCACCAGTGGATCGACACTGACGGAATCCATACTGGCGATCGTTGATCATACGGAAGGTTTCTAGGTGGTTTAAGAGTTGGCGGTTAATTGATTTCTCCATTACTTTAGAAAGAGTAGAAGTAATTGCAATGGGACGATAATTGGATGGGAGGGATTTGTCACCCTTTTTAGGAACTGGCTGGATATGAGCAAATTTCCAAGCAGAAGGAAAAACACCTTTGGAATAAGAAAGTGAAAAAAGCGGCAAAGAATAGGAGTAAGTTAGGAGCACAGGTTTTGAGAACAAGTGGAGAAATACCATCGGGACCTGGAGCTTTCTTAGCATCAAGTTTCATCAAAATCCTTCTAATATCCTTTTGACGGAAGACCACAGGAGGCATTGAATGGAGCGTGTTGGGAATGGTGGGAGGTGTTTTACCAAGATCATTAATACATGAGCTGGAAGAAAAATGGGATGCTAGCAGGTCAGCTTTATCCTTGGCTGAAGTGACAACAGAACCATCTGGTTTGGACAGAGGTGGGAGCAGAGATGGGCAAAAGTTGCGGCCAATAGCTTTGGCAAGAGACCAGAATGCTCGGCTACCATTAGGGCAAGAAGCAAGTTTTCTACTCTTAGCCTGTTCAAACTCTAGTTTGGACTGATTAATAACTGCTTTACAATTGTTGCGAGCTTTGGTGTAGGCAGAAAATGAATCTGAAGAATTAGAAACAAGCCAATTACGATATGCAACGTTCTTCTCTTGGACAGCCTTAGCACATTTATTGGAAAATCAAGGTTTAGATAAAGGGTGAGATTTTAAAGTGGAGTGTGGGATAAAGGATTCCATTCCTTCAAGAATAATTTCACTGACACGATCTGAGCAAACATTGACATCAGAAGTTTTGAAACAGTAATCCGACCAAGGAAAAGAAGAAAAGAAGTCTCGCAGGTCATCCCATTTTGCATTCTTGTAATGCCAAACAACACGAGGTTGTGAATAGCCATGAGATAAAGGTTCCATTGGAGAAGAGACAATCACCAAGTTGTGATCTGAAGTGCCTAAAGGACCTCTCACTTCGACCGGGTACTTAGAAGGGTTGTTTGTGAGAAAAAGATCAAGCGTATTGGCTGTATGATTAGGATTGTCCGGTATTCTTGTAGGTAAGTGAACAATCTGTGCTAGGTCATTAGTAATTGCAAAAGCCTCAGCATCTCGACCTGCTGGGTCCGTGTGACTAGAAAACGGAAGCCAGCTGGAGTTGTGAACATTAAAATCACCAAGGAAAATTACCTCACTGTTAGGAAAGTTGGACTGGAGAAAGTCAAGTTGCAAAGAGAGGAAGTCAAAGAGCTCCAAGTGATTAGTGGAGTTGGGAGAACGGTAGAGACAACAGATGAATTTGACACAATGAGGTAGAGAGATTTTAAGCCAGAGAAGATCAAAGAGAGGAGATTCCAAATTGCCAAGTCTCTGACAGGGAATATCAGAACGGACATATGCACAAGTACCACCTTTGAGGCGAAAGGAATCATACAGCGAATAATTTGGGCATCTGAGATGAGTAGTAGTTGAATCAACTGATAACTGAGATTCTGTCAGAAAAAGTACATGGGGTTTGGCAGACTGTAAGTGGAAATGGACATCGTTGAGATTAGAATTGAGACCACGTATATTTGTGAAATGAATTAGGAAGTCCTTGGGAGGTTTAGATCTTTTCACAGATAAGCTTGCTCTATTAGTTTGACAATTCATTGTGTATTCAATAGTAAGAAAAAGTGGGTGGGACATGCTGTATGAAGTAATGAAATTTTTGGATATGGCATACATGTGGTAAGAATATACCCAGATCCTTGACATAACGTGGCCTCGACAATGCTCCCCGCATACACACTACTCGGACTCCCTCCAGTCACTATCTGGCAGAGTAGAGGTAGCAAGATTATACACTAGCTGATCCGGAAGCCTCCTAGAGGGTTACCAATAGGTTCGGTCCGGTGTACTAACTAGCGGCCGGCCTGCGAACACCGTTTTAGAGCTGTACCCTCGAAATGTAAGGAATATTGGATCTCGCCACGACGTTCATCATAACCTCAAAAGTCATCAATCATACTGCATGATGGAAGAGATAGGGAAGAGTTTACCGGAACTTAGCTCTAGAGACTAAACATGGGTTCACAACTTCAAGCCTCCAATAAGCAAAGTGGTGGTATTTCACCGGTTGATGAGAGTCATCTACCACCTAGTACTGCCTGGTAACACAGAGGGGCGCCGGTCCTCCATGTGGTGTGGGCGCCACACCTCGACCCCTGCTTACGTTGGTTCACACCTAGGTGGTCACCCACCATGTACTTGTGCATGGAGGGTATACCCAGGATTACTAACAGTCCCACCATCGTGAAGGTGCAAGCAGAGGATTTGGCTGTCACAGACCGTCCGGACTTCGCCGAAATTGGGTCCACTTGACTTGAGTGTCACCCGAATATCAGTTCCATCAGCGTTTTAGACTCCCAGGTAGCAAGTACAGCTTGTCTGGCATATCTGAGAGAATGTCTGTGATAACCTCAAGGACCCAATATAATTTCACTATTTGATATAATATCACTATATTTGATATAATATAGTGATATTATATCAAAGGAATATAATTTGTCATCGGATTCTAATTTTATATTGTTGACTGAAGAAAATAGGTGTTCCGTGTTCTTTATGCGATATTTGGAATAATTCATTAAAGGTTTTAATAAGTCTACTACAAATTTTTCCAATTTGCTGCTGAAGTATTTTTGAAACTTACTATGGACCTTAGTGGTTTGTCGGATTTATGTAACTTAATGGCACCAAAAATGTAGGGCAAATGTGTTATATGGGATAAGAGGTCTATGTGAAAACTGCTTGTAATCTTTTCTTTGAAGCGTAATCTTTTTAATTCTTTTTCGATTTTTAATCTGATGGTGGTAATAGAATTTTTTTCTAGTTTCTGGTATGTATTTGTATCTTGTAGGAGTATTGTCAGTTTGTTGTCATAATCGGATTTGTCTATTAATACTATTGACTTGCTCTTATCAGCCTTTTGAATGATTATGGTTTTATTCGTGGCTAATTTTTTGATGCACTGAAAATTTTTTTGATGCACTCCTCCTTTTAAAGGTTAGGAGTAAGATTTGATTTTTTATTTATTACATTATTTATTTGCTTAATTAGTTTTTTTCTATTGCTGTGGCCATGTAATACTGTTTGGACTCACATATTCATTGTATGGGACCTTTTTTGGGGCCAAACTGTAATTGAGGCCTTTACAGAGAAGATTGTTAAGTTATAGTTGGAAAGATTGGTTCACCGTTTGCAGAAAGACAGGTACCTGAAGAAGAGACCATCACCAACTTGTGATGGTCTCTTCACATAGGACATAGGACTTCACATTGAGGGAGAATATATTAAAAAATTCCATAAAATAAATCTACACATCTTTTCTGAAAGCATTTTCTGAAAAATTTGTGTGGAGTTCTACCAAAAAAGAAAAATACAGAAACAGATTGCGGAACTTACTAACTGATCATTCCCTTTCAACCTCTTCTCCTAATGTTACAAAATGCACACTTCCCCTGCCAATTGGATATAAGCTGGGCCTTAGCATTGAAGACATACTTTATAAAACTATGTACCATATTCAAGGTGTGCCACTGAAGTCTATCCTTGGAACTGTCGTTGACTTTCAAGGGGCTTTAAATTGGATATGGTAGGAAAGCAAATTGTGGGGCTTTAGAAAACCTCATTGTTCCCAAAATATAACAGTAATAAGAGAATATTTCATGGACAGTATGTCAATAGTTTGCATATATAAATTCTACACAGAATAGAAAAGATAATTTGATTGCCTTAGGGTTTGTCTTGGGATCCTTTCTTTGGAACACTGACTGGATAAATGGCCCAATAAAGAACCCGAAAATACAAAAACAGTTGTATATGCTGATGATTTGCTCATCTTGGTCTCAAGGACTCCTGTACTCAACTTAGAAAATCAACACAGTGTATTAGAACTCTTGCACTGGTGCAAACACACAAATTAGCAGCCTCAATAGCAAAATCAATGCTAATGTTACTAAAAGGAAAAACTTTGTATCCTAAAGTGCAGTTAAATCAAAACCTGTAGTCGTACCAAAACCAATCCATTCCAACATGACAATGATTAAATATCTAGGCATGTTAACTAGAGTATAAATTAATGTTTATTCATGCATCTAACATATATTCTGGAAAGAGTCAAAAGGATTATACAACTGTCTTTTTGCACTAACAAAGTATATGGGATTCAGTATACAAATGCAACTAAAGTAAAAACTAAAAATCATCTTGCAAAAAAACCAATGATGCACAGACAACTACTGCTTCTTACGATGAGGGCACTGCACTCTCTCTCGACAACCAGCTTCTAAAACCAGGGGGTTTTAGATCAGGGATTCAGCTACCATGTCTGAAGACAGAGACCAGTGAAAATTATGAACATTGCAGGTGTTATCTAAAGAAAAATACAGAATCTGGAACCTCCTAATGGCAACTGTGTTTGGAGGCAGAGATAAAGGTGCAGTCACAAAGAAATTCCTCCTGTAATTTCAGACTATCAGCTCCAAAGATTAAAACAAAATAACAGTGAAGAATGTATACATTACAACCCCTTACAAAACACAACACTACTCACACAGGTAGTAGTAGAGGCATGTGAAGCAAGAAAGCAAGTGTATGAGCTTATGTATAATCAGCCAAAAAAAAAAAAAAAAAAACCACAATTTCACACATTCATTCCCTCTAAAAGACTGTCCAGTTCCTCCTTCAATTTAAGTTATCAACTTCCAACAACAGATGGAAGTTTGTTCCAGCAATCAACTACCTGGCTAAAGGCAAATTTCTGCACATGTATTCCAAAACTGTCTTTCCTCAATTTGAATTTATACCCCCTCAGGATCGTAATCTGAGAAAGCGGAAGAATCTCATCAGAATTCAGTGTGCCCAACCCATTCAAGGCCTTAATACACCTGAATCAGATCACGTCACAGGCGCCTAGTGTCTGCTGCAATTCGCAAAACTTAAGGCTTTTGTGGTAAGAGGATGCCTTTGTTCTCCTCACCAATCTTGTTGCCCTTCTCTGTACACACTCAAGCAACTCTACATCCTTCCTAAAATGAAGCCTCCAGACCCATACGCAGTATTCAAGGTGTGGTCTGACCATTGCCTTATACAAAGGGATAATCACCTCCTTTTCCCTACTAGCAAAATTCCTGTATATTGACATAACCTGCTCTGGCAGCCTGTCTGCATTGTTCAGAAATCTTCATATCTGACTGCACAATTACTCCCAGGACATTTTCATTTTCTACCACCCTAAGTGTAGTACCACACAGAACGTTTCTCTAGGGTTCCTGCTACCCGTATGCAGTACTTTGCATTTGTCAATGTTAAACTTTAATTGCCACTACTGAGCCCATCTACCCAACTTTTCTAGATCCAGTTGCAGTAGCACAATGCCATTACTGTTATTAAGAACCCTACCAACCTTTGTATCATCTGCATACTTGTACATTAAGCCTGATATACCTTCATCAATATTATTGATAAACATACAAACCAACATTAGTCCACAAAGGGCAGCGTCCATTGATTACCACTGTCGTCTCCACCCTTTTATCCATTGTAGCAACTTGTTCTTAATACCATACTGCTCCAATTTCTATAGCAGTCTTCCGTGCACAACAGTATCAAAAGCGTTCCTGAAATCTAAGTACAGGGTTGTTAAAATTAAAGTATCCCTATGTAGAGGGCTCTGGAGCGAGTTCTAAGGCTTGTACTAAACAGAAATTTGGACAACAGGTACAATAAAGAATGCACTCACCATTTATAGGGAAAAAAAAATTAGTTACAAAATTTGTCACTATATGGCGCTGTGAAAATACAAGTCACTTGAAGAGCGCTACAATTGTTCAATGTGTCCTCCATTTTGGTCAACAACAGTTTCCATTTGAAGAACAGCATTTTCTACAGCAGAATGTAACATGTCAACTGGAATAGCCAGCACATGATGTCTAATGCTGTCCTTCAGATCTGCCAGAGTTTGACATCCTTCCCGATACTTCTTCAAAAAACTCCACAACCAGAAATGTTGGGTGAGGTCCGGTGATTGGAGTGGCCAAGATGTCTGGAAACAACGGCTGATGACCTGTTCGTCTGTAAAATGTTGCCTTAGCAATCTTTGGACACAACAGTGGATGTGGGGGTGGCACACCATCTTGCATGAATATGGTATCCTGAAGGCACCCACGTTGTTGCAGCTCTGGTATTGCGAATTTTCCCAACATTTCATAATATCGCTGTCCAGTGACGGAACAGGTGCAGGGTCCAGCCGATGTTACCTGTTCAAAAAAATATGGCCCAATCATGAATGTGGCTGTAAATCCACACCGTCACTTTTGGATAACTCTGTTGCCCAAATGCAACAGTTGTGCTTATTCACTTGTCCATTTAAGCAGAAGTTGGCTTCATCACTCCAAAGGATGTTCCATGGCCAAGCGATATCCACTGTCATTCGTGCCAGAAACTGAAGTGCACATGTGAAACGAATATCTGCATCACCATGCTTTAGCTACTGTAGCATGTGCATCTTGTAAGGATGGTACTGCAACACCTGACGCATTACTAGCCTTACAGTTGAATATGGCATGTCCACTTCATGAGAAACAGCTGGCACACTTGCACTACCACATGGAGAATTGACTTGATAAATCCATGACAGCCACATCTTCAACATGAGAGGAGTCCACTCATTTTCGACCTCTACCTGGGTGAACACTAAGATGTCCAGTTGCTTCAAATTTTACAAACAGTCATAGGTCCACGTCTTATGCGCTTCTGATGCAGGAATTCTCTGAAAGCTGCAGCTGCATTGTTGCTGTTCTGATAGTACAGCTTCACTAATTGCCTTTTCCTGCAACATTGGTATTGCTGCTGTAGTGCAGGCAAACATCTACTGTATGATTTTGAAGAGACTTCTTTGCTTTTATACAGTACAACAATAGAGCTGAGTAGTGGTCTGTGGCAATAACTTACGATTATGCAAATAATGTAAGTTATTTGAACAATCATAACTAAGATTGCAGTGACAAATTTTGTAACTAATTTTTTTCCCCAATAAATGGCGAGTGCATTCTTTATTGTACCTGTTGTCCAAATTTCTCTTCAGTACAAGCTTTAGAACTGGCTCCAGAGCCCTCTACATAGGGATACCTTTAATTTTGACAACCCGGTATACAATATCAAAATTATTTTTTGCATCCAGTTCCTTTGCAACCACATCATAGTATCCAATCAAATTTGTCAGACAAGACTTTACCTTAACAAACTCATGCTGCGTCTGAATTATTACTGCAGTCTTGTCTAGCTGACCGTGCAATGCTTCTTTAACCAGTGACTCCATTATTTTCCCCGGAAAAGAAGTTAAACTAGCAGTTCTGTAATTACTCGTGTCACCTTTGGATCCTCTTTGTGAATTGGGGATACATTTGCACATCAGTCCATGGGGGACTTCTCCTGAGTCCAAGGATGCACTCATGATTATGGCTAAAGGTTTGCTTACTTCCTTTGCTGCCTTCTTTAATATAACTGGATAGATCCCATCCACCCCAGGTGCCTTTCTTATGTTTAACTTTAACAATTTCTCCCCCACTTTGCTCACAATTATTACAAAATCATTAAGCTTTCCGTTAGAGTTTAATAAGCTTCCATCCTTCACTTCCCTAAAGAATTCCTCGTGTAAATGTAGATGCAAAATACTCATTCAGTTTGTCAGCTATCTAAGCAGGATCATCAACAGTCAAACCATTGATATCAAGTGGACCAACCTGATTCATCCCCTTCCTTCTAGAGTTTATATAAGTAAAGAAGTCCTTGCTGTTTTTCTTAGCATCCTTTGTCAAAGATTTCTCATAATCCACCTTCGCTTGCCTAATCTCCTTTGTGACTAGCTTATATCTGCCACAGGCTTCTGTGTCACCTGATAATTTAGATGTATCCCATGCATTTTTCTTCTTTTCCATGAGTCTCATTAGTTCATTTGACAATCCATTTAGGCCTAAACCTTGAATAGTATTTCTTAGTTGGGACAAAAAGCCTAGTATCTTACAAGATTACTTCCTTAACTGCTTCCCATTTAGAATTTGCTGTTGGTAACATTATCAGTTGGTCCCACTGTACAGAATTTAAAAACTGTCTGAGACTACTGTAGTCACATTTACAAAAGCAAAAACCCTTCTCTTTACCCCTGATTGTAATTATATCTTTATTTAAATCCCACATCATTATATTGTGATCGCTGCCACCAGACAGCATTAAGCCATTAACACTGCTTTCCCAACACCTCAAAGATAAGGTAACAATCTCTGATACTTATAGTCATTGGTATGGCTGGACACTTGCTAATTTGCTATGGTTGTTACCTGACCTCCTGTAAGGTTGCCCCTCCCAACTCCTTTGGACTAGTCCTGCCTCAGCCCAGTCAAAATGCCTTTGCACCCAGTGGCAGAGTTCTTAATCCTTCTGGATTTCCGAACCCTCTGTTTGGATGCCTTGCATCACTTAGCTCACCACTAACTTGACATACCTGTTTGTTCTCCCAAGTCTGACACTGCCATGACTCAGTGCCATCAGTGGCTGGTTTTCCAGTGCTTCAGGGCTTCTCAAACTGTGAATGGATACCTCACATCACTCACCCTTTGCCGTGCAAGACTTTCCTATTTCCGTGGTGGTCTCACAAGGGATGGGATAAATTCCAGACTTCTGACATACTCCTTTCCTGATGGAGGAGTATGTCAGAAGTCTGATATACTCCTCCATCAGGAAAGGAAGATAAGCCGATCCCTTGCTTCATTACCAGGAGTGGGATAACACCCTGACCCCTGAAAGGATCTCCCATGGGGCCAGGTAAATGCAGACCTTGGCTAGTTTGTCACCCATGGTGGGATAAATTGCAGACCAAGGGTCTGCAATTTAACCTAGATCATCATATCTGCTGACCTTATGTATTTTCCAAGTTAGATATGCAAGAAAGAACATTGGAATGAGATTAATTTCTAACCTGGAAACGAAAAGTTAGCTTTAAGTTAGGGTGACCAGATTTTCAAGGATGAAAACTTGGACAAAATGAATTGAAAGATGGAAAAAAACTAAAACATTTCCAGAATCAAGATATAAAAAGCCTACCAAATTAAATTTTATCTCCCTAAGCTTTTCAAAGTCTTAATATTTGCAATACTAATTATTACTTCATAAAACAGTGCAGTGCAAAAATAGATATATTTTTTTTTTTGTTTAAAATAATTATCAATCAGTTAACTGTTGAAACACAGCCCATCCCAGACAATTATAACATTTTATATAAGAATGCATTAACTATAGAAACCAAAAATCAAAATACAATTTACAAAAGATAATCAGTCAGTAAGTCACAAAAGTAAGGGAAAAAAGGAAGCAAGCAAGCAGCAAACTGACCTACACACTGAATTTATATTTTAGCACTATCACCAAAAACATTTATACACGTAAAATTATGGAACCTGCTCTCATAACCAATGACGTTCACAGGATGGATAAGATTCGCACAAATCTAAATGAGTCAAATCTGGTTGTTAAATTTATTTTTATTATTATTAATTTTACGAAGAAATATTATTAGCATTAGCATTAGTAGAGGCATATGATGCAAGAAAGCAAGCTTATTCAGCATCAGCCAAAAAAAAAAAAAAAAAAAAAAAAAGCACAACCACTACTCCCATTTCACCCCTCCGTTCGTTCGAAATACCTGTCAAGCTGAGCCTTAAATTTGCAGATTTCCCAACATCTATCCGACATCCGTCCTTCCTCAATTTTAATTTATGCCCTCTCAGGTGATTATTCTGAGCAAGAGGAAGAATCCTATCGGCAGTGAGCATGCTCAAGCCATTCAAAGCCTTATACACCTCTTTCAGTTCACCTCGTCGATGCCTAGTCTCCAGACTGTAATTTGCAAAACTTAAGCCTTTCTTCGTAAGAGCACCCCTTTGTTCCATTCACTAATCTTGTTGCCCTTCTCTGTACTCGTTTCAGCAGCTCTACATCCTTCTTGAAATGAGGCCTCCAGACCTGTATACAGTACTCTAAGTGTGGCCTTACCATTGCCTTATACAAGGGAATAATCACATCCCTATCCCTGCTAGAAAAATTCCTGTATATCATTGACAAGACACCATGAGCTACTCTTGCAGCTCGTCTGCACTGCTCAGAGAACTTCATATCTGCCTGCAAAATTACCCCCAGGTCCTTTTCATTCTCTACCACTGTCAGCGTAGTACCACAGAGTTGATACGTTGATCTGGGGTTACTGTTTCCCATATGTAGTACTTTACATTTGTCAATGTTAAACTTCATTTGCCACCTCTCAGCCCATCTGCTCAACCTTTCAGATCATGTTGCAGCAGCATAGCAACAGTAGTGTCCTTAACAACCCTGCCAACCTTTGTATCGTCTGCAAACTTGGACATTAAGCTTGATATACCATCATCTATATCATTTATAAATACAGAAAACAACAATGGACCCAACACTGAACCCTGATTGTTGTTGTTTTGGTTTTTAGGAGCATTAGCAACTAAGGCCATATTGCTCCGGGAAATGCGGTGGTCATTTCCTGACCTTTCCTCATCCTCCGTATTTGGTGGTGACGGGCTCGAACCCCGGTCTAATCAAGAAGTGTGTGCTACATACTACTGCTCCTTCCCACCTGGCTACGGAGGCGGCACTGAACCCTGAGGAACTCCACTAATAACATTAGTCCACGTTGAGCAGTGTCCATTGATTACTACTCTCTGTCTTCTGCCACTCAACCATCCCTTTATCCATAGCAGCAATTTGCCTCCAATGCCACACTGCTCTAATTTGTGCAGCAGTCTTCCATGCGCAACAGTATCAAAAGCCTTTCTAAGATCCAAATATATAATATCAAAGTTATTCCCTGCATCCAGTTCTTTTGTGACTACATCATAGTATCCAATCAAATTGGTCAGACAAGCCTGCCCTTAACAAAACCATGCTGTGTCTGAGCTATAACTGAATTCTTGTCCAGATGATCCTGCAGTGCTTCTTTAACCAGTGCCTCCATTAATTTTCCTGGAACCGAAGGTAAACTAACAGGTCTATAATTACTTGTGTCAGCCTTTGATCCTCCTTTGTGAATTGGGGTTATATTTGCACATCTCCAGTCTATGGGTACCTCCCCCGAGTCCAAAGAAGCTCTCATAATTATGGCTAGGGGTTTCCTTACTTCCTTTGCTGCCTCCTTTAATATAACTGGATAGATCCCATCCACCCCGGGTGCCTTTTTTTATGTTTATCCTCAACAATTTCTCCTCCACTTTCCTCTCAGTTATTAGAAAATCATCTCGCTCACTGCCAATGTTTACTTCACCTACGACATTCCCCTTCCTGAATAACTCCTCATGTGTGAATGTAGATGCAAAATACTCGTTTAGATTGTTAGCCACCTGAGCAGGATCCTCAACTGTTGAACCATCAATATCCACTGGACCAATCTGATTCATCGCTTTCCTTCTTGAGTTTAAATAGGTAAAGAACACTTTTCTGTTTTTCTTTGCATCCTTTGCCAAGGATTTCTCATAATCTGCCTTTGCCTGCCTAATATCCTTTGTGACTTGGTTACAGACCAACTTATATCTGTCATAGGCTTCCATGTCACCCATTAATTTGTATGTATCCCATGCATTTTTCTTCTCTGCCATATGTCTCATTAGTTCATCTGAGAACCATTTAGGCCTGAACCTTGAACAATATTTCTTGGTTGGTATGTAAAGCCTGGTAGCCTCCAAGATTAGTTCCTTGAATGCTTCCCATTTTGAATTTGCTGTTGGTAACATCATCAGTTGGTCCCACTGTATAGAATTTAAATACTGTCTCAGCCCATCATAAGTCGCTTTTACGAAAGCAAAACCCTTCCCTTTACCTCTGATGGTAGTTACCTCCTTGAGTAAATCCCACTTCAGCACACTGTGATCACTGCCACCTAGTGGTTCCTTTATCTGCAGATTCTTAATGCATGAAGAATCACTACTGATAATCAGATCAAGAGTATTACTCCCTCTAGTTGCCTCCCGAACATGCTGGTGTAGAAAACAATCATCCAATAAATCCACAAAAGCCTTGCTAGTGTGTGAGTGACCAACCCACAAATTCCAGTCAATATCTGGGAAATTATAATCCCCCATAATAAGACTCTCTGATTTACTGGCCCATTCTATTTCCCTGTACAGTATCTTATTATACTTATCAGAGTCATTAGGCCTATAGCACACTCCTACTCTCCATTTTGATTTACCCATGCTTATGTCACACCAAACTGACTCGACACTGCCCTGTCCATCGATGTCGACTGGCTTCACTTCCTTCGATTTTATGTGTTTTTTTAACTAATAGCATAACCCCTCCTCCCTTCCTATCCTGTCTATCCTTTCTGTAGACGTTGTACTCCCCAAATTCCAGTTCTGCATTCCTTATATCTGTGTGACACCATGTCTCTGATATCCCAACAATATCTGCCTCTGATGTTTTGAGCAAAACCTCAAATTCATCAAATTTATTTACTAAACTCCTAGCATTGGTGTACACGCAAGTATACATGCACCTGTTTCTATTCTTAGCTACCCTAACACAACCCATGTGTTTACTTTTACCGCAATAACTTCCAGCACTCTCTGAAATACCCTGCATATTGTTTTTCAGGCTTCTGCTCATTCCAATAGAAGCAGTGCAAGAATCTCTTTCACCTCTGCCAGTGGCTACTGTTAATCTATTTGTCTTTGTTTCCCCCCAAGCTAGCAGTTTTCCGACCCACCTAACACTGCCTCGATAGCATCAGCAAATATTCTTGCACCCTTTCTATTTAAGTGTATCCCATCCCTGTAGAAGCAATCTCTCCTGTTAACAAGTACAGTCCAGGCTGAAAAAAATTCTACCCCTTGAGCCTTGCACAATCTTTCCAGGGCCGAATTGATCGACAAGGCTCTCATCATATACTCCCTCCTATCGTATCTGGGCAGAATTGCAGACACTTTCAAATTCAACCCTACTTCACGGCTTTTTTTCAACAGTGACGTCTATGGAATATTGTGTGTTAAACATTAAGTTAGTCTAAATGCAGCTTACTGAAAATGGCAATCTCGAAATAACTCTCTGACTTAAACTCTACTTGAATGTCTTAAAGAATATATATATATATATATATACAGGGTGATTCACTACCAGTGCGACAAACTTGCAGGAGGTGTAGGGGGGCACAAAGACGAATCGGAATCACATAGCATTGCAGGGTCCAAAATGGCTTCGGCATGCGGGAGGTCGCATGAACAAAGAAGCAAAGAAAAAGAACAGAAACAGCAACTCGTTAGAGTAACAGAAATCATTTTAATGACAAGTTTTACATTGGCAAAAAGTCATGTTACAGAAGGTGTTCAAAAGTTCGACCAGAAGCAGTCACACAGGCTTCACAGCATGGACGCATGGAATCCGTAACGTTCTGGAAAATTCCTGGCATGTCTCGAATCTCCCCAGCAGCTACAGAGATGCGAGCGACGAGGTCTTGAACTGAATCAACGGGGGTCTCGTACACCAATGTCTTCATTTGACCCCAGCAGAAGTCCAGGCATGATAGGTCCGGTGATCTAGCAGGCCAATGAACCGGACCACCATGACCTATCCAATGCTGTCCAAATGTAACGTTTAGGTGTTGGCAGACGTCATTGGTGTAATGTGGGGGAGCTCCATCATGCTGGAACCACATTGAGCGGCGCAACGACTGAGGAACATGTGCTTCTTCAATAAGTTCGGGCAGGACTTGCTGTAGAAACATCAAGTATGCCCTACTGTCCAGACGAGGGAGCAGAAGGTATGGTCCAATGAGGTGGTCTCCAACAATGCCGGCCCAAACATTGACAGAGAAATGGCGTTGAGTTGCACGTGTTTGCGCACCATGGGGGTTCTCCAAAGCCCACAAATGGGCATATGTTGATTGAAGGTTCCCTCTCTTGTGAAACTTGCCTCATCTGTGAACAATACAGATGCAGCAAATGTGCTGTCTGCCGCACTCTGTTGAAGAAACCAAGTAGCAAAAGTCCTCCAGTGTGGATAATCCGCAGGCTCCAATGATTGGACGCGTTGCAGATGGTATGAACTCATTTGGTTTGTTGACAGTATCCTCCATAGAGTGGATTGGGAAATACCCAATTGTTGGCCTATCACTCGAATACTCGTACTCGGATTGCCTTCTGCAAGATGTAGGACATTCTCCTCATTGTCTGGCATCCTCGTCGTTCGCTCTCGATTCATGGTACCTCTCGTGAAAAAACCAGTCTCATGTAACCTTCTGTGCACACGTGCAAAAATCGTATGATGAGGAGCACGCCTGTGCGGGAAATGTTCCTGGTACAAGCGCAGAGCGGCGCGCCCGTTACAGTCTGTAGCTCCATACACGAGGTGCATGTTGGCCAGTTCAACGTTTGAATATTTGTCCATCCTACTGCCTCAGGAACCGGTTCGCAAATGCTGACTTCCAGTGGGATCGCTCTTCACGTGACCTCCCTTTCAACATCCTCTACCGCATGACGAATGCATTTCGGATCCTGCAATGCTATGTGATTCCGATTTGTCTTTGTGCCCCCTACACCTCCTGCAAGTTTGTTGCACTGGTAGTGAATCACCCTGTATATATATATATATATATATATATACATTTATTTTATTTTGAAATATTGGATATATATATAAGTAACTCGGTGACTTGTCACTGTTTCCCCATTTGTATCTTGGCTGTGTAAGTCTCTCCTCCGCATGACTCCAGGGCACACCCACTTTTAGTTCTGGTTTCTATTTCCCTTCTTCTCTACATGCCTATGGTATTAGCACCCATTTTTACTAACGCTTGCTAATACCAGAACCCTTTCTTTAAGGTTGGGCCTTACACACCCAGTAAGTTCAGTAATTTTAATGACTTTTTCTACACTTTTTATCTTTATAGTGTTTTTTTCTATTTTTTTCCCATTCGTAAAACTATACTATTAGTGTAATACGAAGGTGATATGAACGCTCTGACTACCCTGTATCCCTCGCTATTTTCACCTTCTTTTGACCATCTTTTTCTCTCCTTCCCCACCCCAAGAATTTTACCATTTGCTTGTCCTCACTTTTAAGATCAAATTTCTCTGCTGTATATTTGAGTTTTATTTAACATGATTTTTTAACCATGTTAATTTAATTACCTTTTTTACCCTTCCGCACAGTACAAACATTTGTATTATATTTCACATTACACTTTTGTATATTTGTATTAAATTTAAAATTACATTATTAATTTAATTTTTACGCTGCATAGGAACTACCTTGTCTGTTAGTATTACGATAAAGGCCACAAATTTGCCACCCCCCCTTTTCTAATACTATAGACAGGTTACTATAGATATCAGGGGACTACTCCTGACCATGACACATGGTCAGGAGTAGCCCCCCCTGATGAAATTCCTGGCTATGTATAATTTTTTCATTTACAGTATTCGGATTTTGCATATTTACCATCCTTTGATTCCAGCTCTTGCTAAAATTGACCTCCTATATCTGAATACAGTGTTATTTATTTTATTTTTATTTATTTGTACAAAATTATTTTTGTATATTGTTTGCTTCCTTAGTCCCAGTTCATTTTTGTACTAGGTTTATCAAATTCTTTCACTTTTTCACCACTACTTTACTTCTAGTTTCCACTATCCTTTACACTTCTCTTAGTTCAGGCACTCCATGTATTTTTCATTTTCATAGACACTATATTTATGTTACAAACTACCACATTGTTTATATCCTTTTGCTTCCTTTACTGTTGTCCTGCACGTTTTGGAGAATTAGAGACAACTTCCCTCCCCACCCTTTTTTTTTATTTTGCTTCTTAACCGTTTAATATTATTACTATATAAGTATATTGTCACATATAACACCATCCTGGCATCTCTTCAAGTGTCAACCACCAGAATTGCACAAAAAAATGATAATATAGAGCCATCTGTTTCTAGCATAAAGTACGTGCCATGGCAAAGTAAAATTAATGAGAATTAAGGGAGTGAATAATAATAATAATTATTATTATTATTATTATTAGGGAATAATAATAATTGTCATTCTTAATAATCTACCAGTTTTAAATAAATTACACACCGGTAACATTCCAGTTATACAAACATCTGACTTCTTTAGTCTTTTCACAAGTATCAATTTGGATACTGGTGAAAAAAAAACAAAAACACTCCACATTTCACCCATCCACTCGCTCCAAACGTTTGTATCTATTTAAGCTATCAACTTCTACAACGACAGATGGAAGTTTTTCCAGCAATCAACCACCTGCCGGCTAAAGGCAAACTTCCGCATATCTACCCTACAACTGTCTTTCCTCAATTTGAATTTATGCCCAGACAATTATTCTGAGCAAGAATCCCATCAACATTGAGCATGCTCAAACCATTCAAGACTTTATACAGCTCAATCAGTTCACCTTGCAAATGCCTAGTCTCCAGACACAGTAATTTCCAAAACTTTAGCCTTTCTTCATAAGAGCAACCCTTTTTTCCATTCAATAATCTTGCTGCCATTCTCTGTACTTGTTCCAGCAGCTCTACATCCTTCTTAAAAGACCTCTATGCAATACTAAAGATATGGCCTGACCATTGCCTAATACAAGGCAATAATCACCTCCTTATCTCTGCTAGAAAAATTCCTAGAAAAAAAATTGACAAGACACCATGAGCTACTCTTGCATACCATCTGCACTGCTCAAAAAACTTCATATCTGCCTGCACAATTACACACAGGTCCTTTTCATTCTCTACCACTGACAGTGGTAGAGAATGAAACCACACAGTTGATACATTACTCTGGGGTTACTTTCCATATGCAGTACTTTACATTTGCCAATGTTAAACTTCAATTGCCACCTCTCAGCCCATCTGCTCAACCTTTCTAGATCGCGTTGCAGCAGCATACTGAAATTAACAACCCCGCTGACCTTCATGCCTTCTGCAAACTTGGACATTAAGCCTGATATACCATCATCATTATCATAATAAATACAGAAAACAACAATGGACCAACATTGAACTCTGAGGGATTCTACTAATAACATTAGTCCACGAAGAGCAGTGTGCATTGATTACCACTCTCTGTCTTCTCCCACTCAACCATCCCTTTATCAATAGCAGCAATTTGCCTCCAGTGCCTCACTGCTCCAATTTGTGCAGCAGTCTTCCATGTGCAACACTATCAAAAGCTTTTCAAAGATCCAAATATATGATATCAAAATTATTCTTTGCATCCAGTTCCTTTGTGACCACATCATAGTATCCAATCAAATTGGTCAAGCAAGACTTCCCCCTTAACATCATCATCTACCATTTTCAATCCACTGCAGGATGAAGGCCTCTCCAGCCACTTTCCAGTTCCTTCTGTTTTGTGCAATGGCCATCCATTTACTACCCACAAACTCATGAATTTCATCTGTCCATTTCCATCGTTGTCTTCCAGGTTTTCTTCTAGCTCCTACTGGATACCATTCTGTTATTCTCTTAGTCCATCTGTCATCAGGTCTTAGAGCTATGCATCCTGCCCAAGACCATTTTAGTACTTTAGTTTTGATAAGAACGTCCTTTACTTGAGTATGCTGACTAATCCATGTATTTCTCTTCTTATCTAACAGTCTGATTCCCAATATAATTCGTCTTTGCTGTGTAGTTCTCAGCTTCTCTACCATTCTTTTGGTGAGTGCCCAACCTACCATAAGTCATGGTAGGTAGTATACATTGGTTCATTATTTTACATTTGAGACAAATTGGGATATCACTCCTCAGTATGTGACTATATTTCCTGAATGATATCCATCCAAAATTTATTCTTCTCTTGACTTCCAGCCATTTATCATTATTACTTTTTTTTTAGCCATATTCATCTTTAGTCCATCTTTAATCCTTACTAACTGTGCATAACTGATTAAGATTTTCCTCTAATTCTTTGGGATCTTGGCTTATGAACACAATGTCATCTGCAAATCTTAAATTGTTTAGGTACTCTCCATTCACATTGACTCCTTTCTGCGACCAGTCTAAACTTCTGAAAGCTTTCTCAAGGGCAGCAGTAAACAATGCCAGAGATATTGTGTCTCCTTTCTCTCCCCCTTAAAACTTAACCTTAACTGAAGTCTTGTCTAGATGATCGTACAGTGCTTCCTTAACCAGTGCCTCAATTAATTTCCCTGGAACAGAAGTTAAATTAACAGGTCTGTAATTACTTGTTTCACCCTTTGATCCTCCTTTGTGAATTGGGGTCACATTTGCACATGTCCAGTCCATAGGTACCTCCCCTGAGTCCAAGGAAGCTCTCATAATAATGGTTGAGAGTTTGCTTACTTCCTTTGCCGCCTCCTTTAATATAACTGGATAGATCCCATCCACCCCAGGTGCCTTTCCTATGTTTAACTTCAACAATTTCTCCTCCACTTTGCTCTCAGTTATTACAAAATCATCTAGCTCACTGCCAGAGTTTAATTCACTTCTGGCATTCCCCTCCCCGAATAACTCTTATGTGAATGTAGATGCAAAATACACATTTAGTTTGTTAGCTAAGTGAGCAGGAGATCATCAACAGTTAACCCATCAATATCAAGTGGACCAATCTGATTCATCCCCTTCCTTCTAGAGTTTACATAATTTAAGAATTCATTGCTGTTTTCCTTTATATCCTCTGCCAAAGCTTGCTCGTAATCTGCCTTTTCCTGCCTAACCTCCTTTGTGACTTGGTTACAGATCAGCTTATATCTATCATAGGCTTCAAGTGCCACCTGTTAATTTATATGTATCCCATGCATTTTTTTTCTCTGCCATATGTCTCATCAGTTCATCTGACATCCATTTAGGCCTAAACCTTGAAAATATTTCTTAGTTGGTATGAAAAGACTAATAGTTTCCAAGAGTAATTCTTTGAATGCTGTTGTTATTTTGTTATTTTGGTTTTTAGGAGCATCAGCAACTAAGGCCATATTGCTCTGGGAATATGCGGTGGTCATTCCCTGACCTTTCCGCTTCTTCCGTATTTGGTGGTCATGGGCTGGATCCTCGGTCTAATCAAGAAGCATGTGCTACACACTGCTGCTCCTGCCCACCTGTCTACGGAGGCACCACCCTCTTTGAATGGTTCCCATTTTGAATTTGCTGTTGGTAACATCATCAGTTGGTCCCACCATATAGATACTGTCTCAGACCGCGTAGTCACCTATGTGAAAGTCAAAAACACTTCCGTTTACGTCTGATGGTAGTTACCTCTTTGAGTAAATCCCACTTCAGCACACTGATTACTGCTACCTAGTGGTTCCTTTATCTGCAGATTCTTAATGCATGAAGAATCACTACTGATAATCAGATCAAGAGTATTACTCCTTCTAGTTGCTTTCCGAACATGCTGCTGCAGAAAACAACATCCAATAAATCCACACAAGCATTGCTAGTGTGTGAGTGACTAACTCACAAATTCCAGTCACTATCTGGGAAATTAAAATGTGGGACAAGTAAATACATGGGCTACCCTAACACAGCCCATGTATTTACTTGTCCCACAATGACTCCAAGCAGTCTCTGAAACCCCTGCACCTTATTTTCCAGGCTGCTGCTCATTCCAATAGAAGCAGTGCAAGAATCACTTTCTGCCAGCAGCTACTGTTAATCTATTAATCCATTAACCCCCCCCCCCCCAAAATCTAGCAGTTTTCCGACCCACTAACACTGCCTTGATAGCATCAGCTAATATTCTTGCTCCCTTTCTATTTAAGTGTATCCCAACCCTGTAGAAGCAGTCTCTCCTGTTAACAAGCACAGACTAGGCTGAGAAAATTTCTACCCTTTGAGCCTTGCACAATCTCTAAAGGGCCGAACTGATCGACAAGGCTCTCGTCATACACTCCCTCCTATCGTGTCTGTGCAGAATTGCAGACACTTTCAAATTCAACCCTAGCTTATGGCTTTTTTTCAACACTGACTGTACTTGTTAAGTAATTCCGTCGGTTTTCTCCTTTTATCATTAGTAGAGATAATACTCCTACTCTTAATATCATTAGTTCCAACACATATACAACAATATCACCTTTTATGCACTTAAAAGATGATATCTGCTCCATAACGTCATCAACCTTTGCCCCCCGACAGATATACCTTGGTTCTGTTCCACCCATCCTTTTTTGCACAATATATTCCCCGTTTTCCTGACAATAGTCACCGACAACTAGTTCCTGTGGGACCAGTGCATTCTGCCTTGGGGGTTGCCGCTGTGTTGTGTGATGGTCAAGTGCAAGCTCTGGCATTGATGTGGGCAGCTGAGAGCTTGATGGACCCTTCAATTTAAATCCTTGAAGGGGATCTACTCCGGCCTTCAAGCTCTCTCACATAAGCACTTAACAATGCTGAGTTGGTGACTGATTTCCTCACACTCCTTACATCGCACACAAAGACCCTTGGCTATATCATGCCCCATTCTTGATTGCTCCACAAACATCAAGCAAGCAGTACATTTTAAAATGCCGTGATTCAGAGGATAACAGACCCCCCAACCTGTGACTCCAACCTGTTCCGGCTTATGAAGTAACTGCTCATGTGGGACTGAGTCAAAATGCCTTTTCTGAAATCCAAATAAACAATGTTGAAATTATTCCCTAATCCAGCTCTTGAGTGACCCTGCCAAAATAGCTAACCAGATTAATTAAACATGATTTTCTCTTTACAAAACCATGCTGAGTATCCCACAGAGTCCCATTTCTATCTAAATGATCCTGAATTCATTCAATTCTCCCTTGATCATTGCCTCCATGATTTTCCCTCCTACTGAAGTTAGATTTATCGGTCAGTACTTTTCCACTACACGCCATTATGTATTGGAAATACATTGGCACTTTTCCAAATCTCTGCTGAGTCCAGTGATGCTCTCATAATTAGTCTCAATGGTTGAATGCACTCATTGCCACCTCCCTTAAGATTATAGGATATATGCTATTAACTCCAGGAGCCTTACTCGCTTGTAGTTCAAAAGTTTATTCATTAAATAATCATGTAAAATTTCAATATCATTAATTACATATTTTTCAAATTCACTCCCATACTTTCTCATTGACATAAAGGGTTTTTCTTCTGCAAAGATTAATGAAAAGTAACTGTTGAGTTCATCTGCAACATCAGCTGGGGTATCTAATGCTATCCCACATCCATTATATAAGGGTCCGTTCTGGTTTATCCTTTCTTTGCATTTACATATGTGAAGAATTCCTTATCTCCCCTCTTTGATCTCTTTGCCAGGTGATTTCTCATAATCTACCTTTGCCAGCCTAACCTTTTCTGCATTTTTTAGCTGTCTATATATTTTCTTCTGTTCCTGTCAACCAAAAATTATATGCTGGCTTTTTATATATCATCCCTTATACCCATCTTTTTACTGTGGAGTACTATAAATTTATTCCCCTCCCTTAATTTTCCTTATTAGTTTTACTTTTCCATAGCATGTACTTTATGTTAGAAACATAGGACACCGTATTGTCTTTTTTTCAGGCAATTCCAGTGAACGCTTGAAGAGATGCCAGGATTGCATTATATGCGACAATATATATATATCTGGTGTTTAAAATGTATTATTTCTTATAATTTATTATTATGCTTTTCACTTTTTCAATTAGTAGCTATACTACTTCCTCTCACTTTCCATTTTGTATTCCCCCATTTTCCTTTTCAAATTTTTATAAATATATATATAAACTTCATATAATTTTATAAATTTATATATTTATAAATATATTTTATATATATTTATATATAAATATATATTTTATAAATTTATATATTTATAAATATATTTTATATATATTTATATATAAATATATATTTTATAAATTTATATATTTATAACTTAAAATTCAGCAATGTAGTAATGGATCATATATGCTTAGATAAGCTCATCAATAGACAGAAACACGAATTGCCTATTACCAACTCACATATATACACTAGAGTCAACTATAATAAACCATTTGGACTTACAGTTTGTAATTACAAGCATATAGCTTGTAACTTAGTTAAGAGTGATATTGAGGCCGTATGCTATTGCCATCTGTCTCAATATCAAGCCTATGTGGAGAAGCACCATAAACATATCATTACTGGAGATCTTAGTATTATTTCTTACCGTGAACTATGCAAATTGCTTTCATTTGGTTTTAAATTTAGGCCTAACACTAACACAAATACAAAAAAGATTAATAAACAATTACATTTACATTTAATGCAGTTTTGCTTAAAATTGTCTTATAAACACAACTTACCTTTAGAAGCTTTCCACATTTGGCTCACTCTTACATACCAAGCAATTGAAAAACAGATATTTTTACTATACAATAAATTACCACCTAACAAGGTTTTCAATCTAGTCAAAATTAAGCAACAATTAAAAAAGTTACAAAATAGGTTTATTTTAACTACTATAGACAAAGCTGCTAATAATTACAGCCTAATATGCAAAAAATTTTATACAGCTACATTATTAAATGAACTAAACAGCAGCCCCACATACAAATTAGTAACCAACAACCGCAATACTATTACAAAGAAAATACTGGCCATACACAAAAAGTTAAATTTAACTAACCCTAACACTAAATTTCCATATATATACTGCATACGTAAATTTCATAAATCACCAATAGGTTTTAGATTTATTACCTCATGTAGAGACAGCTACGCTAAGATATCGCACCATAAATTAGTTTATCTACTTAACATTATATTCGACAACATAGATAATTCAAAAATTATACTCAATAATAGCCCGATATTAAATTATTTAAATACCAATATAAATAAAAATACCATAGAACATATTAATACGTATGACTTTAATAATCTGTTTACCAGTATCCCTCACATAATAGTCTAAAAACTGTGTTTAGTGATTATTACACTGTATATAAAAATATATTACCATTCCAACAATACTACCGGGATGACCTAATTAACCTCTGCATTTTCAATAACTACATCTTTAATGGAAGTAACATACACAAGCAACACACAGGCATTGCGATGGGAGCATGTAGCTCCTGTCTCGTCACTAACCTATACCTCCACCATTTTGAAATTAACTTCAAAAATGACAAAGCTATACAGATATATAGATGATTTGATTTATTATCAATCCTAACTTCCTCACAGAAGCTATTAAACACTACCCTCCAGAATTAGTATTAGAGTATACTAATACACTTAGTTCCAAAAAAGCTACCTATCTTGACTTAGACATAAGCATAGATAATAATATATTACATACCAAACTATACCAAACGAAACGATTTTCAATTTAATTCCATAGACCTAACTAATTGGAACTCTAATATCTCCAAACGTGTTCACAGAAATACTATAGTGGCTCAATGTATTAAAAGAATTAACATATAACAATGTAGATAATATTATAGATACACTAATCGAATTCAGATCTAAGTTAATAAAAAAATGGATTCCCATATTATTTTATTACACAAAACCTACATTAAGCTATACTGACAGCTTTTAATAAAAGACATAATAACCTTAACCCGCATCTTATTATAGATAAAGTTTTGATTACACGTACTACATAAACCATGCATCTTATATAGTTTTAATTAGTTATCTATATTATTGGCATTTTTAACTTTTGCAGGGAATGGATATATGTACATAGTAGGCACTGCCCATGGAGTAGATTATATATAGCTTACTCATTGAAAAAGTAGTACCTATATTTACTCCATGGGTAGGAAATAATTCTGTTATACTCTATTTTGTCTCCGAGAACCATCTAATTGTTTTCATTACCATATTCTGGTTCCTTATTCCTATACAAAATTACAGAGGGCAATACAGCTATTTGATTTAATTATGGCAATTTTAGTTACCTTACTTACTTTAACTTCAGTTCCAAGGGGGTGCTATTGTCATCTAGTGTCTGATATATAGCTACACATGCTTTACTCCTTGTTCTTTCTAACTTCGCTTTTACTGGTGGTAAGCATGCTTATTTCTTAATCTATATCTACTAGGAGATATCTATTGATACATCTAACATAACGGTCTATCTAATCTATATTTATCGGCTACTTACTAACCATTCCTGTTATTATTATTACATATTATGCTATATAATTTTGGCTATATCTTCAGCATCCTATATCATACTACATGGTGATACTTATAAAATAAACCAGGATTCCTTACTATAAGGATCGGGACGTTACTCTCCCGGTTTTATTCTATGTACCATTATGCTTAATCTTTTTCTATACTTTGTACTATTTGCTGTATAAACCTACTTTTCATACCTCATGAACTATTAGAGCAATTCGAGGGGGATTGAGATACTATTACTATACTTTACTCTACTTCCGTTCTCCTGCTGTTAGCTTATGCTACTACTGATACCAATATAGCACATACATTATACCACATACTTATATGAACAACAGTGGATGGATCTCTTTCTAATTGTCTTTTGCCTTTTAATTCTAGGTATCTTTCTATAAATTTGTGATTAAGCTATCTGTCGGGCTAATAGTCATCCAGCCAGTTAACAACTAAATTGTGATATACCATGGTGCTATTTTGTAGCATAACCATTATCTTACATCTTATTAATAATAAGTTTTATTTTTCGCTTAACATATACTATTTTGCTTTCATCTGGACTTCGTTAAGTTGGCGGGTGACAACAGAAACAGATAGCTACGTTAATTATGGTTGATACATTGAGAGGATTAGCCCTAGAAAAAGTCCCTTTCAATGTATCTTTTTACCCATAATTAACATCATTTAATCTTTTAATTTAATTTTAATTGTAATTTTTACTTTGCTTTGTATTCCATATATGTTTTCAGGAATGGACATTGGTGCCAGCATAGGCTATTATATGTTACTTGGGTTGTTATGTCGTTCGTCGTCTGCACGTTAACCAGCATTATTTGTAACTGTACTTCAATGTAGATTCAGTATCTTACATATTAGCCTCCTCTAAATAGATAAATTACTTAGACTATATTAAATAATATACAGACTGATGTAATGTTCAATCTCTTATACAGATGGCATTAATTTGTTCTGGTTAATTTATTTATTTATACTATTATAATCATCTTATAATAATCCTATAATTTATTCTTAAATTCATATATACATCTTGCATATCTCTCTCTCTCGCACACGCGCACACACACACACAGTCGGACCTCTATATAACGAAATCAATCGTTCCCTCGAAAAAATTCGTTATACAGAAATTTTTGTTATAAAGAAATATGACCTTTCAACAATGAAAAATATTGTAAATTCATAAATATAGTAAATGATAGAAAAGAAATGAGCATGAATAAATTTTCTAACATTTTAAAACATTTTATTAGTACATTTTTAAGAATTGTCGTAAAATATTTGGTTAATTTTTGTTGTACACTGAATTCTACTGTACACTGTTCATGAAAATGTTCGCATTTATTTAAACACTCAGATATATTTTCTGTTACATTTTCTTCCCACTGAAAGTCTCGATGCAAAGTTTCAAATTCCGCCAAAATTTGTTTGGAAGGTTTAATATTGCCTTCATTTTCATCCAACTCATTGTCGATATTGTTATTAGTTTTTTTAAATACACTCCAAAATGTTGGAATCATTTGGATATTCAGCTACTATGACATCATTATCAACTCCTAAAAATTCGTCAAGAACAATTTCTTCACTGATCAAACCTTGCTTGGAATTCTTCCCAAGGTTGCTCAATGTCTTCTAATAGTCCATCCCTCTCATCTCTATTAATTAGCATTTTAGCAAAACCTGCTTTTGCGAAACAATTCTTAATCGTTTCCATCACATCTTTACTTCACACTCTTGCCACCTCTGATATGCACATCCACAAATCTATAATAGAATCTATGGGTTGGTTGGTTTCTATTCTCAGTTAAATTTTTTTTCAGTATACACCTTCAGTAGTGCATTTTCAAATTCTTGATAATGCCTTGGTCCATTGGCTGCAATTAAGACGAATTATTCAGAAGGAAGAAAACAAACTTTACACTTGTAAGTTTCGAAATTACCAAGTAAAGGTGGGCAGGACAGTTGTCGACAATCGATGCAATGTTTCTATTTTATTTTGTCATCTTTCTACCAAAATTTAAAATCCACTGCTCGAAAATTTTGCTTGTCATTCACGGTTTTTTGTTGTAGTTCAACTCTAATGACTTTACTCCTTAGGAACATCGGGGTTGTTTACTTTTGCCTTTGACCAAAAGCTTCAGTTTTTCACTACCAGCCATATTTGCAACCAAGAATATAATTCTCTCCTTACTATTTTTATCACCTTTAAAAATCAGTATCTTGTTTGGCAAACATTTAAAAAATAGACATTTCATCAATGTTGAATATGTGTTTGGGTTCGTAGTCCTCCATATATTTTTAAAAATTGTTTCTTTCCAATGGGTATAGTCTTCTTCAATTGCAACTCCACCTTCATCGGAAATAACTTTTTCAATAAGCCATGACGCTCTTTAAATTTGTCCAGCCAACCAGAACTAGCTTGGAATGTTTTGTGTCCAAAAAAAAAAAAGATGCATACTCTGTAGCCTTTTCTTTTATTAACAGCCCTGATATCGGCATGTTTTGGTCTCGAATCAACTTCATCCACTTAAAAACAGCTTCATCTACATCTTCCCAAAGGCATAATTTTGCACACTTCCAACTGGGTACCATTTCCTCAAACAGTTTGAGAATCAAAACGGGATTTTTCAGAATGGTTGACACACTACTTTCAGGGAAATCAAATTTTAAAGCAATTTCTTTTTTTTTTTTTTTTTTTTAACATTGCGATCTGTGCTATTAAGCACTTCAACCTTTTCATACTACACTCAAGGATTACCTCTTAGACACTGTAAGGTTACTTGCACAGGAGTTAAAACAAAGCTGAAATTAGGGACCACTTGTAACTACCATGTAAACAGAGACAGGTGAGATTTAGTGTAAGTGTGGAGTGCTCATTTCTTCGAAACAACAGATGAATTTCCGAGATAAAGGAAAATCACTTTCTCCTAATTCTCTAATAGGACGCTTGCAGTAGAAAATAGGTTGACCAGAGCCAATTAGCATTAGCATTAGCAGAGGCATATGATGCAAGAAAGCAAGCTTATTCAGCATTAGCCAAAAAAAACAAAAAAAAAAAAAAAACCCACTCCCATTTCACCCCTCCGTTCGTTCGAAATACCTGTCCAGTTGAGCTTTAAATTTGTTTAGGCTATCAACTTCAACAACCAGTGATGGAAGTCGGTTCCACCAACCAACCACCCGCTGGCCAAAGGCAAATTTCCGCACATCTATCCGACATCCGTCCTTCCTCAATTTGAATTTATGCCCTCTGAGGTGATTATTCTGAGAAAGATGAAGAATCCCATTGGCATTGAGCATGCTCAAACCATTCAAAGCCTTATACACCTCTATCAGATCACCTCGCCGGTGCCTAGTCTCCAGACTCTGTAATTTGCAAAACTTAAGCCTTTCTTCGTAAGAGCAACCCTTTGTTCCATTTACTAATCTTGTTGCCCTTCTCTGTACCCGTTCCAGCAGCTCTACATCCTTCTTGAAATGAGGCCTCCAGACCTGTATACAGTACTCAAGATGTGGCCTTACCATTGCCTTATACAAGGGAATAATCACCTCCTTATCCCTGCTAGAAAAATTCCTGTATATCATTGACAAGACACCATGAGCTACTCTTGCAGCTCGTCTGCACTGCTCAGAGAACTTCATATCTGCCTGCACAATTACCCCCAGGTCCTTTTCATTCTCCACCACTGTCAGTGTAGTACCGCAGAGTTGATACGTTGCTCTGGGGTTACTGTTTCCCATATGCAGCACTTTACATTTGTCGATGTTAAACCTCATTTGCCACCTCTCAGCCCATCTGTTCAACCTGTCCAGATCCTGTTGCAGCAGCATAGCGTCAGTATTGTCCTTAATGACCCTGCCAACCTTTGTATCATCTGCAAACTTGGACATTAAACTTGATATCCCATCATCAATATCATTCATAAACACCGAAAACAACAACGGACCCAACACTGAACCTTGAGGAACTCCACTAATAACATTAGTCCACGTTGAGCAGTGTCCATTGATTACCACTCTCTGTCTTCTGCCACTCAACCATCCCCTTATCCATAGCAGCAATTTGCCTCCAATGCCACACTGCTCCAATTTGTGCAGCAGTCTTCCATGTGCAACAGTATCAAAAGCCTTTCTAAGATCCAAATATATAATATCAAAGTTATTCCCTGCATCCAGTTCTTTGTGACTACATCATAGTATCCAATCAAATTGGTCAGGCAAGACCTGCCCTTAACAAAACCATGCTGCGTCTGAGCTATAACTGAATTCTTGTCTAGATGATCCTGCAGTGCTTCTTTAACCAGTGCCTCCATTAATTTACCTGGAACAGAAGTTAAACTAACAGGTCTATAATTACTTGTGTCAGCCTTTGAACCTCCTTTGTGAATTGGGGTCACATTTGCACATCTCCAGTCCATAGGTACCTCCCCTGAGTCCAAGGAAGCTCTCATAATTATGGCTAAGGGTTTGCTTACTTCCTTTGCTGCCTCCTTTAATATAACTGGATAGATCCCATCCACCCCAGGTGCCTTTTTTATGTTTATCCCCAACAATCTCTCCTCCACTTTCCTCTCAGTTATTACAAAATCATCCAGCTCACTGCCAATGTTTACTTTACCTACATCATTCTCCTTCCTGAATAACTCCTCATGCGTGAATGTAGATGCAAAATACTCGTTTAGATTGTTAGCCACCTGAGCAGGATCCTCAACTGTTGAACCATCAATATCCAGTGGACCAATCTGATTCATCCCTTTCCTTTTCGAGTTCAAGTATGTAAAGAACTCTTTTCTGTTTTTCTTTGCATCCTTTGCCAAGGATTTTTCATAGTCTGCCTTTGCCTGCCTAATCTCCTTTGTGACTTGGTTACAGACCAACTTATATCTATCATAGGCTTCCATGTCACCCATTAATTTGTATGTATCCCATGCATTTTTCTTCTCTGCAACATGTCTCATTAGTTCATCTGACAACCATTTAGGCCTAAACCTTGAACAATATTTCTTAGTTGGTATGTAAAGCCTGGTAGCCTCCAAGATTAGTTCCTTGAATGCTTCCCATTTTGAGTTTGCTGTTGGTAACATCATCAGTTGGTCCCACTGTATAGAATTTAAATACTGTCTCAGACCATCATAGTCGCCTTTACGAAAACAAAAACCCTTCCCTTTACCTCTGATGGTAGTTACCTCCTTGAGTAAATCCCACTTCAACACACTGTGATCACTGCCACCTAGTGGTTCATTTATCTGCAGGTTCTTAATGCATGAGGAATCACTACTGATAATCAGATCAAGAGTATTGCTCCCTCTCGTTGCCTCACGAACATGCTGATGTAGAAAACAATCATCCAATAAATCCACAAAAGCCTTGCTAGTGTGCGAGTGACCAACCCACAAATTCCAGTCAATATCTGGGAAATTAAAGTCCCCCATTATAAGACTCTCTGATTTACTGGCCCACTCTATTTCCCTGTACAATATCTTATTATACTCATCAGAGTCATTAGGCCTATAGCACACTCCTACTCTCAATTTTGATTTCCCTATGCTTATGTCACACCAAACTGACTCGACGCTGCCCTGTCCATCGATGTCGACTGGCTTCACTTCCTTGGACTTTATGTGTTTCTTAATTAATAGCATAACCCCTCCTCCCCTCCTGTCCTGTCTATCCTTTCTATACACATTGTATTCCCCAAATTCCAGTTCCGCATTACTTATACCTGTGTGACACCACGTCTCTGATATCCCAACAATATCTGCCTTTGATGTTTTGAGCAATACCTCAAATTCATCAAATTTATTTACCAAACTCCTAGCATTGGTGTACACACAGGTATACATGCACCCGTTTCTATTCTTAGCTACCCTAACACAACCCATGTGTTTACTTGTACCGCAATGACTACCAGCAGTCTCTGAAATATCCTGCATCCTGTTTTTCAGACTTCTGCTCATTTCAATAGAAGCAGTGCAAGAATCACTTCCACCTCTGCCACTGGCTACTGTTAATCCATTAGTCTTTGTCTCCCCCCAAGCTAGCAGTTTTCCGACCCACCTAACACTGCCTCGACAGCATCAGCAAAAATTCTTGCACCCTTTCTATTTAAGTGTATCCCATCCCTGTAGAAGCAATCTCTCCTGTTAACAAGTACAGTCCAGGCTGAAAAAAATTCTACCCCTTGAGCCTTGCACAATCCCTCCAGGGCCGAATTGATCGACAAGGCTCTCATCATATACTCCCTCCTATCGTGTCTGGGCAGAATTGCAGACACTTTCAAGTTCAACCCTAATTCACGGCTTTTTTTCAACAGTGACCTGTACTTGCTAAGTAATTCCGCCGGTGACTGTGGACAGCTGACCAGCGGGACTCCTTGGCATACTAGTGTATACATTGTAGAGGTTTTACTTCTTTTTAGCCACTGCTGGGCAAAGGTCTCTCCCAAACGTCCATCTTTTTCTATCCAGTGTTGGATAGAATTTTTTTTTCCTATCCAGTGGTTGGCCAGTTTCTTTGTGCAAAGTTTTACAGGCACCATTAAACTGCAAAATGTTTTAGCACTTAATTCATAGAATTAAGCAATTAAATTGCAATCATAGAATTAGCAATAAAAAAGCTAAAGGGATTAATGCTTAATCCTTTTTTAGCTCTTAATTTCTACACTGTCAGCTCTATTGCCTAAAGGCCAGAGGTGCAAACAATGTGTACCCAGGTCTCTCAAAATCAGTTCGTTATATGGAAATTTTCTTTGTTATACAGAAACTATATTCAATGTAATGACCAAGGAGAAATCAAAAAATTTCACTGCATAGAAAATTTCACTATATGGAAATTCATTAAAGAGAAGTCCGACTGTATACATAAATAATTATATAAAATTGATTTTTATAATTATATATATAATTATAAAACTTTTTATATAATTATATAAAAAGAGTGAGAAAAAGGGAGATGAAATTTTGTGTGTGTACACAAAAACACTACTGTTCACAACTACTGTGTGTACACACACAAAAATTTCCCCCTTCCACCCCTCACTATTCCTTCCCTTTCCTTTTCATATAATTTTTAGTTATATGCGCACGCACGCACGCACACACACCACTGAATTATGACCACCTACCTAATACTGAGCCCATGACCACCGCATACCCCCAGAGCAATATAGCCATAGCTGCTAATGCTCCTAAAAACCAAAATAACAACAACCTAATACTGTGTTGGACTACTGTTCACATAGATAACTGCTGATATTTGCCAGTTTCCTCCTGCAGGGATAGACTCCACTAGAGGTCCGAAGACATCCATAGGGATTCGCAGCCATACTGCTTGAAATGCTTTGCAATGTTGGAATACATGATGGTTGCACGTCCATATGACTCACTTCCCATTCCAAAACATCCCACAAGATTCAATTGGATTGAGATTATGCAAATTTAAAGCCTGATCAAGATGGGTGATATATTTTCGGTGTTCATCAAACCACTCGTGCACAGTGTGGGCCTGATAACAGCATTTTGGAATATTCCATTTCTATCAGGGGAAAAATGAAATCTGGCACGGTGCACAAGGTCTTCTAAGAGCTGCTGGTAGACCTCATCAGTGAAATGTTGGCCCTACACGTCAAGGGTCATAGTTCTTGTCAGCAAAACATGTTCCATATTAAGTAACCACTGCCACCAGCCTGGATACTGGGCACGATGCATGATGGTTCCACGGACTCCTGTTGCTTATGCTACACAAAGGCATCCGTCAGCATATTGCACCAGGTATTTGAACTATCTGACCAGTGCATGGTTTCCAGTCCTCCAGTGTCCAACCATCGGGTTGTTAACACCACAGCATTTGCCATTAATAATGATCAGTGGTGAGAGAGGGCATCGCTTGGTTTATCTGCTGTGGAACCACATATGTCTGAGTGTGCGGTGCATCATCATTTGGGATATTGTTCTTGCATTCTTCTTGTCCAAATGAAAGCCAAGTATTCTGGTCTTTTGCCAAAACTACTGGCTGCAACTTTTGCCCATCTCTGTTCCCACCTCTGTTCTATCACCACTTCAGCCAAAGATAAAGCTGACCAGCTAGCATCCTATTTTTCTTCCAACTTATGTATTAATGACCTTGGTAAATCACCTCCCACCATTCCCAGTATGTTACATTCAATGCCTCCTATGGTCTTTTGTCAAAAGGATGTCAGAAGGATTTTGAACAATCTTGATGCTAAGAAAGCTCCAATTCCTGATGGTATTTCTCCACTTGTTCTCAAAACTTGTGCTCCTGAACAGGAGCACAAGTTTAGTTACACATTACTCCTGTTATGTCACCTTTTTTCACTTTCTTATTCTAAAGGTGTTTTTCCTTCTGCTTTGAAATTTGCTCATATCCAGCCAGTTCCTAAAAAGGGTGACAAATCCCTCCCATCCAATTATCGTCCCATTGCAATCACCTCTACTCTTTCCAAAGTAATGGAGAAATCAATTAACTGCCAACCCTTAAACTATCTAGAAACCATCCATCTGATCAATGATCACCAGTAAGCATTCCATCAGTGTCGATCCACTGGTGATAATCTGACTTACATTACACATCTTTGGACAAATTCAATGGGAAAGTTTGGTGAAACTCAAGCAGTTGCTCTTGACATTTCAAAGGCTTTTGATCATGTTTGGCATAAAGATCTTCTAAATAAGCCTCCATCTTATGGTTTACCAACTGCTTTATGTAATTGGGTATCCAGTTTTCTTTCTGACCATCACTGTGGGTGATGGTAGATGGCTCTGTCTTCTAACCTCTCCACTAATGCTGATGTTCCCCAAGGTTCAGTTCTTTCTCCCACTCTTTTCCTCTTGTATATTAATGACCTACTTCCTTTGACCAGAAATCCTATCCAGTTTTGTTGATGATAGCGCATTGCATTCCACCTTCCAGTTTGAGAAACCTTGCCCTTCTCAAACAGCGTCAACTTCTGAATATCCATTACCAATTCCTTAGATCTCTAAGTAATTCTTCAGTGGGGAAATGATAACTTCATTGATTTCAACCCTTCTAAAATGCAGTCTTGTCTTATCTCTCACAAAAAGGATTCCTCTGCTCATCTTTGATGACACTCCAATTTCTAGGCTAGATCATATCTCTCTATTGGGGATTACCCTGACTTCTAATCTCTCTTGGCATAAGCAACATTACAAATAGATTGCTTCCTCTGCACCTAAAAAACTTGATTTTCTCTTAATTTTTAATCAGCGTTACTTTTCTTCCAAACAACTGTTCACTCTGTAAAACTTGCAAATCTTCCCTACCATGGAATAATGTTTCCATATCTGCAGTGGTGTCGCCAAAACCACCCTCAGGCTTCTAGATTCCATTCATAAGAGGGCAGTTAGATTAATTAATGACTCATCTCTAACACAGTGTCTCCACTATCTCTCACATTCTGTTTTTGCTGTGTGCCTTTTCTATAGATACTTCTATGGGCACTGTTCTTCTAAATTGGCTTCTATAATTCCTGCTGTCTCTTCCTAAGCGGTCCGAACACGTGCCGCAACCAGTCAACATCCTTTTACTGTTGAACTAATGTCAATGCGTACCTTCTTTCATCTTTTCATTCTCCAACCCATGCAGGATACTAAGTACTATAGGTTCTAATACCTCTTGTGTTTGGGGGTTACATAAAAAAAAAAAAAAAAAAAAAAAATTTCCCATATCATGTTGCAATGCCAACTGTTGCAGCGTGACCTGCTATTGAGCCCATACAATGCACTGCATCCTTCACAGTTCTGTTGGTGGGAAGTGGTTTGACCCATTTGACACCATTCTTTGTACACCTTGACAAGACATGCTAGTTCTCATATAGAAGCACCCACTGCACAAGCTCCCACAATCATGCCCTTTTGAAACTCTGTGATAATTTATCATGTCCCATAACTGCTTGCTGCCTTATCATTCTGACTTGCACAACGATATGCAAATGACCACTGCAGGAAGCTGTTCAGCTTTATATACTGTGAGCAATGTGGCACAGTCCATTACAGATGAGGTGGTCATAATTCAGTGATCACTGAATGTATATACAGTATATTATATATTAATTTGCAACTTGTTCAGCATATTGCTATGGTGTTGACATTCTCCAAATTAAACGATCAATCTGCATATGCCATATAGAAGAGGTATAATAAAAATATTAGTTTGTTTACTATTGCCCGTGCAGCGGCATGGTCATGGGCAGCAAAGTTTGTAATACACAGATGTGATTTGGTTCGTTTATTATTTCTTAATGATTAGGCATTACTATAAAAAACAAAAAGAAAGAAAGAAAGAAAAAAAAAAAAAAAAAAAAAAGACATTTAGATTGATCAGGTTTTTTTTTTTTTTTTTTTTTTTTTTTGCTCCCGAAAGTTTTCTGTAACTACTTTAATTTTAATTTAATTCAAAATACATTTGAATCCAAAATCAGACCAAACTACTGTAAACCCCCCTCCCCCACAGAACTGAAAACAGCCTGAACTTCTATGACTTCATATTTTCAGTAAAAAGACTCACATGTAACAACACGCAATAAAAAAAATATTAAAAAAAAGGCAAGCCCATTAATTACCATTAATCACCAGTCCTTTTTTTTTTTTTTAGTTCACATTTCCTTACTCTTTTATTGCTGAATTTTATTAATTTTTAGCTCAAATTTAATGTTGCCATGTTACCACTCAGCAGTTTCATAACATTTCCAGCTGAACAAACTTCTTATTCCAGTAAACCAAGTCCAAGAAGACAGCAACAGAAATCAGAATATAAAGAATTCAACACACCTATAGATTACAGAAATGGTGACTCATCATATAATCTCTTCAAATTCAGTGTTACTAAATTTGAAGAGACAACATCATTAACACCATCCAGCAAAAAAATTAAAAATAGGAGATTTACCTGGTCAAGGGCTTTAGTGAATAGCAGCCCACAATCACAACACACTTCCAACTTTACGAATTAAAGTCTTTTTGCTGTTTCTATCAAGAGGAACAGCAAATGCATGTGAAGTTTTCCACCAGAGAGATGGATACTATGATGAGAGTAAATAAATAATAATAGTGAAATTTCATAGCAGTTCAATATAGTGTCATTTCAGTATGAATTTCACCTGTGCATTTTCTATTGCCTAAGTGTGTGTGTGTGTGTGTGTGTATGTACACATTTAAGTTAGAAGTAATAAAGCAAGAGAAAGTGCAGACAGATGGAATTGTAAAGGACACAAGGTGCCAAAACAGTAGGAAAAGGATAGAGGAAATAAAAAAAATTAAGGTAGAAGATAGGAAAAGAATGTGAAAAACCTAAAAGATGCATTTGAATTATCTGAAATTAAGGGTTGAATTAATAAATTACTTAAAGTATTCAATCCTTAATTTCAGATAATTCAATGCATCTTTTAGGTTATTCACATTCTTTTCCTCTCTTCTACCTTAATTTTTCTATTTCCTACTAGTTTTGGCACCTTGTATATCCTTTACAGTTCCGTCTGTTTGCACTTGTCTCTTGCTTTATTACTTCAAACTTAAATATATACTTTTGTATCCTTCGCTGCTGCTTAGTGCACATAGATGCAATTGCCATATAACCTTTTTAACTTTTAAAACATAATTTACCTATACCTCCATATTTGTTATTTCTACTCATTTTATACATACATACTATATATATATATATATTAATATATAAGCAAGTTATAAAAATTAAGTGAGAGAAAAAGCTAACAGATGGAAATGTAAAGAGTGCAAGGTGCTAAACTAGTAGAGAAAGGATAGAAAGAAAGAGAAGAGAAGTATTGAGTGGATAAAAGGGAAAGAAGGTGACAACCTAAGTGATACTTTAAATTATACAAAATTAAAAGCTGAATTAGAAAGCCAATTAGATGGAATAAAGCTAAAGGGAAAAGTAAAAATAAATGATTGATTTTAATGATTATAATACTCTAGCATGCGTCAAATAAGAGGGTGGAAAAAATATTTTTTGATGCAAGAGAAATCTAAGGATGTGGGAAGGTAAAAAAAATAATAACTGATGTCTGCTATAAATAATTGATAAATAAAGCAGGTAATTCATTGGGGGACTACAACTGCTTATGTATCAATAAACTGCGTTTCTATTCCTATGGTATAGTTATGGAAGAAAATATATTAAAAGAGGATACTCTGTTAGAATGAAAATAATATGAAGAAAAAAAAAATTATAAAAGGAGGATAAAAGCAGCAAATTCTTCCATAAAGATAGGGAGGATAATCCTAATGCAGTGTATGTGGGGGAAAAAAAAAAAAAAACACAAGGTAAAATTAAATAAACAGTATAACAAAACACAGGTTGGTTGGTTATTTGGTTTTTAGGAGCATTAGCAACTAAGGCCATATTGCTCCGGGATATGCGGTGGTCATTCTCTGACCTTTCCACATCCTCCATATTTGGTGGTGACAGGCTCAAACCCTGGTTAATCAAGAAGCGTATGCTATGCACTGCTGCTCCTTCCCACCTGGCTACGGAGGCGCCAACAAAACACAGATGAAGCTAGGCACGAGATTTCTAGAGTGAGGACAGACTTGGTCGATTGTGACTATTCAACCCACATAGTGGACACGTGCTTATTGCAAGCGCAGGAGCTCGCGATCCACCCTAGACTGCCTTCAACTCATGACAATGTACCTACTGCCCACATTCTCTACTATCCGGGCATGTTGGGCCAGATTTCAAAAATCTTTCGAGAATACAACATAAAATGCATGCAACTACCTGGTAGAAACTTGAGTTGTCTGGTTTCCAACATGAAGACTCTGGTCACCTCTCGCTTGTGCAGCGGTGTAGTATACTGCAAAACCTGCAAAGATTGTAACAGCTGCTACATAGGGGAGACCTCGAGATGTCTTCAAGACCGCCTTGCTGAGACTGACCAATCCACAATCGCAGAACATTTCTGGTCAACCCACCATGACCCAATCCCAAGCGTGACTATGAAGTGATTGACCAGTCCTGACACTTTTGCCACCGACTCTGGCTAGAGTCACTTAATATATCATGTAATTCAAGAACTATGAACCGCAGCAAGGAAATGAGACGACTACACCCTATCTTGGAGGCAACTGTTTTGAGACTAGAAAGTGCTGGAAGCATAATCACACACATCCATGTAGCAACAATGAACACCAATCTAGTGGTTGGTCAACCTCGTGCCCACGCATGCCTCATTGCGGCCACAACTATATCCTTTAAAATTTTGTCTCTAACATCTCCATTCTGTTAGTATTTGCTAACGAAGAGGCCCGTTTAACCTCAAAAGCCACAAACCATTTGTAATTAAATGTGTATTAAAATTTTTTTTACTGGATATATGTATTTATTTATTTAAAATTAAAATAAGTCAATATATGCAGTAATAAGTGAATTTGAAGGGAGATTACATTCACCTTATTTATCTTTAATCTTCCTTCAAATTCACTTATTACTGCAAACATTGACTTATCTTATTTTAATTTTGTTATACTGTTTATTTCATTTTACCTTGATTTTTCATGTACACTGTGCTTCACATACCATATCTTTATAGAAGAATTTGCTGCTTTTACGCTCCTTATAATTTTTTTTCCCACATTATTTTCATTTTAACAGTGTATCTTCTTTTATGTATTAATTATTTATGTAGCATGCATCAATTTCTTTTCTTTTACTTTCCCACAATTAAATTAATCTTGCATAAAAAATATTTTTTCCATCCTCTTATTTGATGCACGCTAGAGTATTATAATCATTAATATTAATCATTTACTTTTACTTCCCCTTTTAGCTGCATTCCGTTTTAGCTGCATTCCGTCTAATTCCAAGTATCATTTAGGTTTTTTGCCTTCTTTTCCTTTCATCCACTCTAAATACTTCTCTTGCTGTCTATCCTTTCTTGACTAGTTTGGCATTTTCTGCTCTTTACATTTCTATCTGTTAGCTTTTTTCTTGCTTATATACTTTTGTAACCTTTGTTGCTGCTTTGCACACCTAGGTACAATTGCCATATAATCATCATACTATAAATACCTATTTTTTTCCATATTATATGGTTTTACAATAAATTTAACAATCTAAACTACACATGCACGCACGCACGCACGCACACACAAATATATATATGGTGTGTGTACCTCTCTATGTAAATTTGTATAAAGTTGATTCCATATAACATTTGTAGCAAAGGAAATCAAAACATTCGGGAAGTGCATAAAAATTACACTCAATCACTTTATAAGAAAATTTATTTCTTTTTTAATTAAATAGTCACTTGTGATTCTTATGTAAAGGAAGTGAAATTTTATCCTTATAATTCTTATACATAAGGAAATTATTTGATAGACTGATATATTTTTCTAAGAAAAATATATCAAGCTAAATTTGAAAAATTAATTTAAATCCATGAGTAATATTAAGCATAAATGTAAATCATTTATTTAGCAAAGAAGTGGAGTACTATTTCAAAGCAGTTATTGAAATATTTTGAGAAAATATGATACTAGTCTCTTTTTTTTTTTTTTTTTTTTACCTCCAGTCTAGAAATTATGTTTATCCACAAGTAAACCTCAAGTTACTAATATCATTTTTAATCCAATAACATCACCCAGAAGGTGAAGTAATCATTCACGAAAAACTCTAAAGCATTGTTGTGTTAGCTTCAAAGCTTTTTTGGCCCCAATAAAAGGCAACAGGTAGCTTCAATTGGCAACCTTGTGTTGAACTGTGAATAAATGCATCAAATCTAAGCAAGCAACAAAGCCGAATTCGGTCAAGAAAGTTCCAACCGAAATTGTCTGATGATGAAGCTGGATTGCTCTAATATTGGTCACAACAGTACCTTAGAGCTTTTAATGAATACCATTTAGGTTTATTCATGGATAAATTAAGGTGTTTCAAAAGTTAGAGAAAGTCCCAACTCTGTCACTGAAGGGACAAGTGTCCCCAGATAGCATCATTTTCTCAAAAAAAAGGAAATTTTTTTTTACTTCAAAAGCTGCAAAAGCTGTTATTATTTGCAACTGTATTCTAAGCCATATTCTAAAAAAACATTAGTCTTGTCTTCATAAAAGTGTGAAAAGTGATCAGTTAATTTTTCTTAATTCACATAAACTTACCACCATAAAAAAACCAAAAGCGTGAATGATATTTTTTAAATCTTCATAGCTTGGTTCAATAGAATCCTCATTTGGGAGGTCAGCATAATGGTATAAAAGAGGTCCTAAGTTAATCCAGTATCCACCTGGTTTGAGGATATTCCAAATGGTTTCAATATAGGAAACAACATTATTGGCTGTATCAATAAAGAAACAGGTTGCAACGCAATCCCATGAACCTAGGAAATAAAAGTTTAAACATTAAAATTATTTTAAGTATATTATAAACTGAAATATTGCACAGTAGTCATATCTGAAAATGTTTCTTTTGCTATAGTGCTGCAGATGCATTTGGTATATTTAACCACTTAAATTCATGATAAATCAATATAGTTGAAGCTCTTTATAGTGACTCACTTTTTAACATCCCAGCACATCATATGGCCTATGTGGTAAGTCATTATAATGTTACAGTCAATATCCCATTATAACACCTTTAAAGACAAACAAATTATCCATAATGATCCAAAAATTTCCATCACCCTATCTGTTTTCACTTTTTGTATTAAAATATTTGCATTTCAAAATGAAAGAAACACTAAGTTATTGAAGTTAATAATCATTAACTTCAATAAATTATTGATTTCCCATGCTCATTGGCATATGAAATTAATTTTGACTAGAAGTTCATTTCGTTATACAGTATGTATGGACTATGTTTTTATTGATATGCTTCTACAAAGCAAATGCCTTTTCACGTCCCAGACAAAATTAAGATTTTACAAAAAACTAATGGCATGCATTCTAAGACTGACATCACAAAACAGTTTGGCATTTCAAAAAGTACACTGTTATCATTCTGAGAGATTAAAAAAAAAAACATTGAATGCTTAGAAAAATTTGCTGCACCAGGTAGGAATACAGCATGAAAGATGAAATATCCTGATTTTGAAAAGGTACTCTTAGAATGGCTTATAATGCTACACGCAAAAAAAAAAAAAAAGAAAAAAGTTCCCTTTAGAGGAAAATCTTTTAAAAACTAAGGCTGAATTGCTTACACATTGAATGAATATTGAATACTGAAGCTATAAAGGAATGGAAGGATAATCACTTAAAAAAAGTTTTGTTGACATACAACCAGAATATCTTCAATGCTGATAAAAATGGGTTTTTTTTGTTTTTTTTTTCCAAGTTGCTTCTGGATAAAACACTTACATAAGGAGAAATGTAAAGGCAGAAAAAAAGGAAAAAACAAGCATTCTTCCACTAAGAATATTACTATATTAATACCACTCATATACCATGTGAAATTAATAATATAGTTTATTAAGCTATTTGCTTAAACTACTATATATACTGTAGCTTAATAAACTATATTATTAATTTCACGTGGTATATGAGTGGTATTATATATAGTAATAATCTTAATGGAAAACAACCACATAACGTTCTTCCCCAAACTATATTCTTCCACTCTTAATCATTGGGGGGAGCCTTGATGCTTTAAAGGCTTGAAAATACTAATTACCATGTACTGAGCAAACCAGAAGGCTTGGATGTCATCAAACATCTACGAAGAATAGATTAGATATACAGATCGCAAGGTGAGTAGGGAGAATAGAAAAATTTTTCTGTTTATGAAAAACTACACTTCTCATTGGCAAGAGAATGGCCTACTTGCAATCACTATTGCCACTAATACGACACAAAACATTAAAGATCTAGCCTTTAAGAAAAACTATCAAAGAATGCTACTACACAAAATTGTGGTGTGTTTCAAAAAAAAAAAAAAAAAAAATCAATGTGATGCAGGCAATGTATCTGTGTTTAGCACAAGATGATGTTCACAAAAAAGTGAGAGCAACCGCTTCAAACAATGCTGGATTTGTTGTCTTGAATAATGCAACAATGAAGCTTTGGATGCTTCTGCCTCTATTAATCATAAAAAATAGCCCAATCATAGTAGAGAAATTTTTAAGGGTGTGCACTGTCATCTAAATTAGAGGGAAACATGTTTTAGAGACTATACTGAAGTGGGTGCAGACATTGTGTGCTTGAGATAAGCACAAATGAAGGGGAACTCATACAGACAAAATAGAAAAACCTGAAATTTGAAGCGATGAGGAAGAGGAACCTATGTGCAAGAAATTTCATTGCAGGAAACTCACCAAGAATTAGATGTTGTACGTTGTGTTTTTTCAAGCTCAGCCTAACTGTGGAAGTGAATTAACTGTTAAGTGTCTTCACAATTCTCTTTTAAAACATACTCTTCCACTATAGCAATGCATTTTTACAGATCATTTTAAAGTCTGAAACCAATTCCCCTGACAGGGGAATTGGTTTCAGACCAATTAATCTGACTACACACAATCAATAGAAAAGGCAGAATCTTTGTTTTCATATTTAATACAGGTAGGCCTCGATTTACGCCAGGGTTACATTCCACCTCCTCGAGGTCGTTAGCTGAAGCAGCATAAATCGAGGAAGAATTATAATGTATTTAAATGAGATAGGTTCCGTCACTATGAAAATTGAACCATAAGAGTTAATATAAATGTTTTTATATTAAATATTTGTGATTATTTTATAATTATGAGTTATAATTATAATATTTATAGATAAAATATAAGTAATAAAATGGAAATTTACTTAGTATTTCAATCCCGTAGAGCCCTACATACTCCAAAGAGTATGTAAAGTGTGTTAGTTGTCTGACGGCACTGGGGTGTCCCCCCCCATCTCCGCTCCAAAAAGTATGTAGTAATGCCACTGTCATCCCTCCCATTGATGTTTTTTGGCATAATGGGAACGGCATCAATGGGATAGGCCTGGTGGAGGGTCAACCGGTTCTGCAGGTTCTTTGGCCTTAGAGAAGAACTAAAGCAAAGACGTCTGTTGAGTCTCTCTCTCTCTCTCTCTCTCTCTCTCTCTCTCTCTCTCTCTCTCTCTCTCTCTCTCTCTCTCTTCTAACATATTGTAGTAGGTTTCAGTATGTTAGTAACAGCTTTTTGGATGGAAGACCTGTTGTTTTCAGTCTGGGTCACTGTCACAGAGTTTCACAGACTGTTGGTATCTGTGCCAAAGCTGGTTGAAGTGTCTTTGTGGTGAGGGTCCTAACTGGCACAATCTCTTGCTCTTACTCCTCAGAATCCTGTTTAGCCAGTTGTGCAGCCAGCTCCTCTAAGTCCTCCTTTGAAAGAGGCTCACCAACTCACTGACATCATCAATGTCAACCTTGTCAAGGCCAACATCCTCAGCCATCCAAGTGAAATCTTCAGCCACTGCTGAAACTGGCTCAAAGTGAAAAAAGTAGGACACTCCATCAGGCCACAATTTCTTCCAAACGCCATTCATGCATGATTGTGACACTTCTTTCCAGGGTGCAGCAAATGGCCTTAAGGATGCTGTAGGACCTCCAGTAGTCCCTCACAGTCACTGAATTAGATGCCTGCACTGCCTCGACAATCCCTTTGAAGATCGTACAAATAGTTGCCTTGAAGGTTGCAATAACACCCTGATCCATTGACTGCAACAGTGTGGTGGTGTTGGATGGCAAATAAATGACCTTCACATTCAAAACATTGTTAGGGATATCTTCAAGGTTGGCTAGATGTCCTGAAGCATTGTCGAGGACTAGAACAATGTTTTCGGGCAAGTTGTTTGCTGCACAAAATTGGGCCACCTTTGGACAAAAGTATGAAGTTACCATTCATTCATTAAAAAGGGTCTGGGTCACCCTTGCCTTCTATTAGAACACCAGAAAACAGGAAGGCGAGTCTTCCTGTTTTCAGAACACATGGATTCTCTGAATGGTACACGAATATCGGCTTTAACTTAAAAGTGCCTGATGCATTAGCACTCAGAAATAATGTAAGTTGATCTTTTTCAGCCTTATAACCAGGGGCAGACCTCTTTCCACAGGCTATGTATGTTCTACCAGGCATCTTCTTCCAGTACAGCCAAGTTTCATCAACATGGGGTGTAGCAGCCTACATCCATTAACCTTTGGAATATGGGAGAATATTCCTCAGCACCTGCAGTGTCGGTGCTAGCTGCCTCACCAGTAATTTTTACATTGTGAATTCTGGTCTGGTTTTTGAACTGGGAAAATCAGCCCCTGCTACCCGAAAATGATTCAGTCTCTCCAAATTCCTCATTAATTTCATTGAACAAGCTTGTCCATAACCACTGCCTGTTACAGGAATGTTATTTTGGTTCATATCATCTATCCACAGCACTAATAACTTCTCCATTGTCTCACTCCTTAAATAAGTTGTTCTAGAAATGCTTACATTAATAATTCCTGTATATGACTGCTTGATCTTCTCAGCATTATTCATAATGGTCGTAACAGTAAAAGGTGCTAAATTTAAGGTCTTGCACACCTCCGAACGCTGCTCACCAGATTCCACACAACAAATAATGTCCATTTTCACTTCAATCGTTAAAGGTGTGTGGCTTTTTTTTTAACATGTGCAGGCACAGATTCACCACTACACTTAGAAGGGTTGCACAATTTATTTAAAATGATAAGGCACTAATTAACACAGGAAATTCTTAAAATTTTAGGTACAGCTCACAACACATGCACACTGGCATATGAGGAGAAAACAACTGACATTGACACTAGTGCTGTCTAGGTACCCACTTCCTGTGCTGCGTTTATGCTTGCACTTTCAAATTTTCTTTTTATATTTGTTTTTTTGTTATTATTATTTTAAAATGACATTAATGTGGCATAAATTGAAGCGTCATAAAGCAGGACCTACCTGTACTGTAGTACACATTCTTAATTAGATTATGCTATATTGCATTAAATGTTTATACTTTTTTTTTTTTTTTTTTGTTGACTTTATGAATTATTGATATAACTATTTTTCTCATTTCCCTGGGGGGGGGGGGTGCTATAAAGAACCCTAACTACATTACAAAATGTAGGTTTGGAGGCTTGAAGTGGTGGAACCCATGTTTAGTCTCTAGAGCTAAGTTCCGGCCAACCCTTCCCTATCTCTTCCATCATGCAGTATGATTGATGATTTTTGAGGTTATGATGAATGTCGTGGCAAGATCCAATATTCCTTACATTTCGAGGGTACAGCTCTAAAACGGTGTTCGCAGGCCGGCCGCTAGATAGTACACCGGACCAAACCTATTGGTAACTCTCTAGGAGGCTTCCGAATCAGCTAGTGTATAATCTTGCTACCTCTACTCTGCCAGATAGTGACTGGAGGGAGTCCGAGTAGTGTGTATGCGGGGAGCATTGTCGAGGCCACGTTATGTCAAGGATCTGGGTATATTCTTACCACATGTATGCCATATGCAAAAATTTCATTACTTCATACAGCATGTCCCACCCACTTTTTCTTACTATTGAATACACCATGAATTGTCAAAATAATAGAGCAAGCTTACCTGCGAAAAGATCTAAACCTCCCAAGGACTTCCTAATTCATTTCACAAATATACGTGGTCTCAATTCCAATCTCAACGATGTCCATTTCCACTTGCAGTCTTCCAAACCCCATGTACTTTTTCTGACTGAATCTCAGTTATCAGTTGATTCAACTACTGCTCATCTCAGATGTCCAAATTATTGTAGGTGGTAGATGACTTTCATCAACCGGTGAAATACCACCACTTTGCTTATTGGAGGCTTGAAGTGGTGAAACCCATGTTTAGTCTCTAGAGCAAAGTTTCCGGCACCCCCCCCCCCCAATACTTCTCCTTCAACCCATGCGCGGTACTAAGTACTATAGGTTTTGATACCTTTCGTGTTTGGGGTTTTCATAAAAAAAAAAATTTGCTGTATGATTCCTTTCGCCTCAAAGGTGGTACTTGTGCATATGTCCGTTCTGATATTCTCTGTCAGAGACTTGGCAACTTGGAATCTCCTCTCTTTGATCTTCTCTGGCTTAAAATCTCTCTACCTCATTGTGTAAAATTCATCTGTTGTCTCTACCATTCTCCCAACTCCACTAATCACTTGGAGCTCTTTGACTTCCTCTATTTGCAACTTGACTTTCTCCAGTCCAGCTTTCCTAACAGTGAGGTAATTTTCCTTGGTGATTTTAACGTTCACAACTCCAGCTGGCTTCCGTTTTCTAGTCACACCGACCCAGCAGGTCGAGATGCTGAGGCTTTTGCAATTACTAATGACCTAGTACAGATTGTTCATTACCTACAAGAATACCGGACAATCCTAATCTGTATGATTAGGATTGTCCAATACATTTGATCTTTTTCTCACAAACAACCCTTTTAAGTACAAGGTCGAAGTGAGAGGTCCTTTAGGCACTTCAGATCACAACTTGGTGATTGTCTCTTCTCCAATGGAACCTTTATCTCATGGCTATTCCCAACCTCGTATTGTTTGGCATTACAAGAATGTAAAATGGGATGACCTGCGAGACTTCTTTTCTTCTTTTCCTTGGTCGGATTACTGTTTCAAAACTTCTGATGTCAACGTTTGCTCAGATTGTGTCAGTGAAATTATTCTTGAAGGAATGGAATCCTTTATCCCACACTCCACTTTAAAATCTCACCCTTTATCTAAACCTTGGTTTTCCAATAAATGTGCTAAGGCTGTCCAAGAGAAGAACGTTGCATATCGTAATTGGCTTGTTTCTAATTCTTCAGATTCATTTTCTGCCTACACCAAAGCTCGCAACAATTGTAAAGCATTTATTAATCAGTCCAAACTAGAGTTTGAACAGGCTAAGAGTAGAAAACTTGCTTCTTGCCCTAATGGTAGCCGAGCATTCTGGTCTCTTGCCAAAGCTATTGGCTGCAACTTTTGCCCATCTCTGCTCCCACCTCTGTCCAAACCAGATGGTTCTGTTGTCACTTCAGCCAAGGATAAAGCTGACCTGCTAGCATCCCATTTTTCTTCCAGCTCATGTATTAATGATCTTGGTAAAACACCTCCCACCATTCCTAAAACGCTCCATTCAATGCCTCCTGTGGTCTTCCGTCAAAAGGATATCAGAAGGATTTTGATGAATCTTGATGCTAAGAAAGCTCCAGGTCCTGATGGTTTTTCTCCACTTGTTCTCAAAACCTGTGCTCCTGAACTTACTCCTATTCTTTGCCGCCTTTTTTCACTTTCTTATTCCAAAGGTGTTTTTCCTTCTGCTTGGAAATTTGCTCATATCCAGCCAGTTCCTAAAAAGGGTGACAAATCCCTCCCATCCAATTATCGTCCCATTGCAATTACTTCTACTCTTTCTAAAGTAATGGAGAAATCAATTAACCGCCAACTCTTAAACTACCTAGAAACCTTCCGTCTGATCAACGATCGCCAGTATGGATTCTGTCAGTGTCGATCCACTGGTGATATTCTGGCTTATTTTTCCCATTTATGGACTAATTCAATGGAAAGGTTCGGTGAAACACAAGTAGTTGCTCTTGACATCTCAAAGGCTTTTGATCGTGTTTGGCATAAAGGTCTTCTAAACAAGCTTCCATCTTATGGTTTGCCAAATGTTTTTAGTATTGGTTATCCAGTTTTCTCTCTGATCGCTCACTGAGGGTGATGGTAGATGGCTCTCTGTCTTTTAACTTCTCCACTAATGCCGGTGTCCCCCAAGGTTCAGTTCTTTCCCCCACTCTTTTCCTCTTGAATATCAATGACCTTCTTCCACTGACTGGAAATCCTATCCATAGTTTTGCCGATGATAGCACATTGCATTCAACTTTCCATTTTGAGAAACCTTGTCCAGCTCAATCAGCTTCGAGTTCTCGAAAATCTGCTGCCAATTCCTTAAATGCCAATCTTCAGGTAATTCTCCAGTGGGGCAAAGACAACTTAGTTGATTTCAACCCTTCTAAAACTCAGTCTTGTCTTATATCTCGCAAAAAGGATTCTTCTGCTCCTATGCTTATCTTTAGTGACACTCCGATTTCTAGGCAAAATGATATATCTCTTTTGGGGATTACCCTGACTTCTAATCTCTCTCTCTTGGCACAAGCACATTACAAATATTGCTTCCTCTGCATCTAAAAAACTTTGTTTTCTCTTTCGCTCTCGGCGTTACTTTTCTTCCAAACAGCTGCTCACTCTGTATAAATCGCAAATCCGCCCTGCCATGGAATATTGTTCCCACATCTGGGGTGGTGCCCCCAAAACCTCTCTCAGGCTTCTTGATTCCATTCAGAAGAGGGCAGTTAGGTTAATTAATGATTCATCTCTAACAGAGTCTCTCCACTCGCTTTATCATAGACGCACTGTTTCTGCTGCATGCCTCTTCTACAGATACTTCCATGGGCACTGTTCTTCTGAATTGGCTTCTATAATTCCCGCTCTCTCTTTCAAAACAGTCTGAACACGTGCCGCCACCAGCCAATATCCATTTACTGTCCAACTTCAAAACCCACAGAACCAACTTTTCATCTTCCTCATTTATTCATTCAACTGCCGTTTTCTGGAACAACCTTCCTTCATACGTATTTCCTGAAAATTACAATCTACAGAAGTTCAAGTCCAATATCAACAAATATCTTCTTTCGTCTTCTCAACCTCCAACCCAAGCACGGTACTAAGTACTATAGGTTCTAATACCTCTCGTGTTTGGGGTTCTCATAAAAAAAAAAAAAAAAAAAAAATGTGGAGTAAATATTACTCCACATTTAATTGGATAATACTTGGAGGCATGTGCAAGGAAATTAAAACAATTACTTTTATTCATTATTAGTTAATCAATTGGTAAAAAGACAGGTATTTCATTTCTATTAATCACAGAAAAAGTTCTAAACTACTTTAAGAAATAAAAATCTAATGCAGCTAAATGTAACCTACTGCTTACATTGCATAACTTGTTTTGATTTCCAATTAAGAAACTTTCAATTGTTCAGAGATGTCAAGAATTACTTATGGATCATTTAGAGAATTTTTTATAAGAAAATTAACAAAGGTATACATTAAAATGAACTTTGTAAAATAATAAGAGAAGTTTACTTCAATATAATACATAGAACACTTCCATATGATACTCTCCAGCAATTAAAACTAATGTAAGATTTGCGAAAAAATCGCAAATCTTACATTACAGTAAAAAATAAAAAAATAATTAAAACTCAATTGAACACAATTAAAAATAATTAAAAACAATTGAACACAATTAAAAATCAAATGAACACAATAAAAAAAAAATCAATCTAACACAATTAAAAATTAAATTAATTAAAAGAAAGTTAACGAAAAAATTGCTAAAACGATTTTCCATCCTGAAGCTGAGAAGTTGCTTTTTGAACGTATGTCGTGATCACAGGAATGAAAATTACCGAATAGGGGTGAGCATTAAACTTACATATGGATTATTTGTCTTCACGCATGCGCATAAAAGCCCACAAATCGGAGATAAGAAATGGCCGGCGAACATTAACAGAATTCTCATGTAATTTAATTTTGATAGTTTCAGCAATTAATAGTCTGGTATAATTACGTTTGACACTAAGTATTTTGGCCTCGTTAAATAAAAAAGTATGTTTTTTGTGTTCTTTTGTATTATATTGAGGTAAACTTCTCTTATTATTTTAAAAATACTGATATCAATGTAGAACATATTGAGAATTACAGCTCTGGTTTATACAATTAAAATAAACTATATGTTAAACAGAAATTTGTCCACATTGTGTAGCTTTAGATCTGTTAAAATCAAAGTCATTCCTACCTGAATCTGTATAAATGTCAGTAAAGTTGCCTGCAGCCATGGAAAATTCAGCATTAGGAGGTAAATCAGATGGGTCAACATCGGGAAAAAGAGCAGGTCTTATCTGATCACAAGATGACATGTGATTATAATACTGATGTACCCACGGATAAATGCGATACATTTTGACACCTTTACACCTACAAAGTGATTTAACTTATATGAAAAGAAATGTCTGATTATCAAAACAATATTTCTAACGTATGTAGCAGTATAAAAAAAAAAAAAAAACCCTAATTTTTTCTCTTTCAATTATTTAAGGCTTTAAATAGACTGAGTAAACTAAGTGCCAAGGCATCTTTACTCTTTCTAGGATGATACATGTAAGGGGAACATAAATTAAAATTGAAAAAAGGATGGCTGTAGGACAGATGTGCAAAAATTTTCTTTCAGCCAGAGAGTGACTTCTACCTGGCATTGTAGAAATGGATACTTTGAATAAATTTAAGGAAGAATTAAGCAAATTATTAGCAGGGATGGAAAGATGAGGTTTTTGTTTTTTTTTTTAAACTGTTGCCATATAGCCTTGCTTCCCTGCATCATTTGCCATTACAATTACAAATAGCAATTCATTTTCATTCAAACAATATCAACTTTTTGCAAGAATCAGTTATGGAGTTTTAGTGCACCAAAAACAAATGATCAACAATTCACGTTGATGATAAATGATCAAAGTCTAGGGGCAAAGCAAGAAAGATGGGTCTTAGGGCAAGAAAGGTTGTTGTCCATTTGTACAGAACTAAAATTATAAATTCTGATCCCACCCATCCAATTTCTGAATGGCTCCATGTGATCTTTAATAACCTATAAAACCACCTGTTAGGCCACTTGACTGACTCCACCCAAACAGAGGCAGACCTTGTGGTATGATAGTTTCACCAATGTGTCTATGCTAAGTGTATTTTATTATAGGTTTAATTCTTATTCGAAGTTGTTTAATTGTTGTTAAATACAAAAAAAATCCATTTATCAGTGGCTTATTAATCTTATTCTGGTATAGCAACAGCCAATTACATGATCCTCTAACAAACTGACATATCATAAAATAATGATTGCGACTACGAAGTATTTGGAGTGGTATGTAAGAACTTTTATGGCTCTGAGATGAAATCTGCATGTAGACAGCATGAAAAAAAAATTAATAAACTGTGTATAACTGTGCATATACAGAGTGGTCCATAAATAAAGAAACATGCCTGACTATTAATAAGAGCACTATTTTAAATATATATTTTAATTATCATTTACCTATCATTTCCTACATACATATTTTAATTAATATATATTTATTAATATTAATTAATAAATTAATAGCAGCCACTGTGATACAAAACTGTAGTCTGAGCAACACACAGCAAGGCACAATTCCTCAGAAATATTCTCAAATTCTCTTAATATTGGCTGCCAAAGCTCCAGCAGAGACTTGTGCTTATTACTAAATACTTTATGAAGGATGTCAAAGAATTCTGAACAATCTTGAAAGAAAGCTCCTGGTCCTGATGGCATTTCTCCAAACCTGTGTTGTTATATAGAATTAGCACTAGCTGTATGGTGGCAAGGAAGCTATGGGATTTTGCTGCACCAACCAAAAACAAATTACAAAAAACATTTGACTCTCTCCTCATGCAGGTATCTATCCAGTTGAAACTCCATAGAAAAATTACCACAAACTGTCTAAACCTCCTTCCCCATAATTGGATTTATGGCCCCTAGTTCTGGAATCATTTATAACAGTGAAATTCACATTCATTCATTTTACTTTTGCCTCTTAGAGCCTTATATGCCTCAATAAAATTTCTTCTATGGCTGTCTTTTTCAGCTGCTGCCTCAATACCTGGACACAGTATTCCAAGTGTGGTCAAAAAAGTGTGTTCCTGAGCTTCCTACTGTTTTCTGTCACTTTTTACATTTTATAATTTCACTAGTGTTTTTCCTTCTGCTTATAAATTTGCTCATATCCAACCAGTTCCTAAAATGGGTGTCAAATCCTTCCTATTTAATTACCACTCTACTGCACTTACCTCTACTATTTCCAAAGTAATGGGAAAAATCCATCAAACATCACTTCTTAAACGATCTCAAACCTTCTGCTTGATCAATCATCACCAACACAAATTCTGTCAGTGTTGATCCCCTGGTTATATATGTTGGGTTATATATGCCTGGTTATATACCTGAATTCTGCTAAATAGCCAAATTCACCTTAACAAAAAGAAAGAACAAGAACAACATTCAAATCTACCTGAATTGAACAAATGTAATGAAAGTTACGACTCACCTAGATCCAGATATCATGAGGGACGGGAATCTTATCATCATGCCACACTTTTCCCTAACAAAATCCAAATCTCAGCCTTATGGCTTTTGAAACAAGATTTAACTAGTATATGCAATCCTGAGCAGGTTAAGGATGACATTCAAAAATGCCTGTTTTGTATACCCCTGCTGACAAATATACACCCTCCCCTCCTGTACATGAAGCAGGAGCATATGAAGGTATAATGTACAACATTCTAAAATCTAAAATGTCTGCTTCATATACTAATGCTTGGTCTTCTGCTACTCCAATAAACATCGATTCTTTCCTTTGAATTGAATACTTCTAAGATAGCTTGAACAGGATATCATGTAAACTTTTCACCTTCTTGAGAGCTATTCTTTATTCCAACCTAAACCAGATATGAATTTTTAGCACTGCTTAACGTTTTGAAAAATTAGACAATTATTTCAATTAGCAAATGTCTGTGAAACCAGAATTTACCTCCTAACTGTTTCGATATGATTGGAACATTTAAAAATTCCTTGGAGAAAGTGCACTCTTAGCCTCAGTTCAGCATTAAACTTTTAATAACATCTAAGCAGTTAAAACAGTAAAAAGAACTGAGAGCCAAGACCGCAGGCTTTTGTGATCCACACATCATCATCATCATCATGTCAATTTGAATATCAAAAATGAGGAGATATATTGCATCAAACAGATTACTATTAGTCCCCACGAGGCACTATTCTCCTGAGATTTGGTAACTTTGTATGTTTCAATTGGTGCCACCGTAGCCAGGTGGGAAGGAGCAGCAGTGCATAGCACACACTTCTTGATTAGACCGGGGTTCGAGCCCGTCACCACCAAATACGGAGGATGTGGAAAGGACAGGGAATGACCACCGCATATCCCGGAGCAATATGGCCTTAGTTATATGGCCTTTAAAAACCAAATAACAAACAAACAATGTTTCAATTGCCATATTGGAGAAAGGTTCATTCATCAGTAATTTGACATTAATAATGTGAAAATTTCCAAAACAATTCTATGGTCAAGACTTCATAAAGTAAGCAATTTATGACTGGTGTAAAGAAGAAGAGGAAGAAAGTATATGCCATAAATTAACCCGGTGATAATAAGGTTAATTTATGGCATATATATTCAGTATACAGTATTCAGTAATACTCGATTTAAAGGAGTAATAGGGGAAAGGGGGGGGGTATCTGCTAATGATGAATGTCCGTTAAATTGAATGTAACCTAAGGGGGTATTTTTTATTGTTCTTAATGTAAAAAAAAAAAAAAAAAAAAGCTTTAATGCAATATACAGTACTGTACAATATAAAATTATTAAATTATAATAAAGAATATGTAATATTCTGTTGTAAATATAAAATGTTGCAATTTGGCCTTTGATTTATGGATATCAGAAACAGTTTGTTTTTTTATGCCATAAATTTCCCAAACATGTGCTACTGAGATGCCTTGTTCTAATTTCTGTGCCACATTTAAGTTCACATGCTTTCTTTTAACTCCTCTATCACTTGATGCCATTTTAAATTGTAAGGATTGCAAAATTATTTAATAAATAAAGTCACAATTCAGAAATCACAGAAACACTCTGTATACAACCTGACCGCATGATAGCTTGAGGCAGACTGAGACTGAAACAAAGCGAATCTATAGACCTGCAGTTTAGTGTCCCGAGTCACGTTCAGCTCGCAAGTCACCGTCTGCTCTTATCTGTTATCTGGGAAAACAGCTATTTCAACATGTTTTCAGAAAGAATAAAAAACAATTTCCTGAATTTGATTATAAAAATAAAAGTGGGCAATTATGAAAACAATAATGGAAATAAGTAATTATTATTAATTTTTAATTAATAATAATACTGAAGTTTTCTGTAAATTAAAAAAAAAATATATGGTCGAGATTAATATGTACATTACCGTATTATTATTATTAGTCTAGTCCGTTAAATCCAAAATCTGTTATATCAGGGTTCATTAAATCGAGGGTTTACTGTATTTGAATGCATGTGCCATACATGTACAAGGAACATGCATTCAGTATATTTGTTGCTCCATACTTTACAGTGGTACTAACAATATAAGAGAAATTACAATTTGGCTGGCCATGTATCATATAAACTATATTATCAATATCTTCGATGGAATATCTGAAGGTGTGCTTACAACTGTTGACGACTGAGCACCTTTCACATTCTTAACATCAAATTACCGACACATTTATTATATTTAATGCAATATCTATTTCTTTTTTCATATACAAACTGACTGATGATGTTTATCATGAATTCCCCTGGTCTTGGTTCTCAGTTTTTTTCTAATATTTTAATTGCTTAAATGGTTTTAAATGATTTAGTGATGAACAGAGGATAAAAGTGCACTTACTCGAAGAAATCAAAATACTTAAGTTTTAATTCTTTTCAATTTTTTAATCTTCCAATCATATCAGAACAGTTAAGTTATCAAAACAGTTAAGTTTAGGTTTCACAGGCTTTCACCAATTGAAATAATTCCAACGTAGAAACACCTGGTAATCTCAATGAACCTTACCCTAGCTATTAACTGGCAAGATCAGTACTTCTCAGATCAACTAATCTGACCTGCCCTAAAGGACCCACTAGACTCCCAGCAGGAACATGTCCTAAACTATAGTCATCTCTCCAAAACCTCAACGGGCTGAGCAGATATTTTCCAGCAACACTATGGATACATTCTACAAGTTACAAGTGGATCCAACAAAATACTGTGAAGATGTCAGCTATAAGGAACCAAACCTGGGAATACCTACCAACTGGTGATACTCTAATCCTGTGAAGCCTTCCATCTGAGCAATCCATGGTAACCATAATCCATCAACCCAAACTTGCCAGGGAAGCAATGTATATTTCCATTTGTAAGAATGAACTATGTAAAGAAGAAATAAGAATCACAACATGGTCAATAAGCAACTGTCAGCCCACCTGAGGAATGATTCAAACCATTAAATACTTTATCTAGTTAGTGACTTTTATTAAGAGATTCAAATGGTGTGCTATCCAAAATATTGCAAATAAGTAATTTACTCTAAATCCTTGTAAATAAGTATCTATTGTGCAAATTCATGTATATTCTGGTAAATAAGTAGTCCTCAATCTCTCATAACTCATTTAGGTATTTAGTATCTTGAATTAATTGTTGAATGTTTTAATATACTGTTTCAAGAACTGTAAGTAGCATTGTAAATCTGAATACATGTATGTAACCTCATTCATGTGCATCATATTTAATAATTTGGTTTAATAAATAGATCTTTAATAATTTGGCTTAATGAATGAATAGGTTTAATAAATAGAATAAATAGAAATAATAATAACAACAATAAGGATAATGATACCAAATTATCTCAACAACAACGAAGTAACACTAGACACCATCCGCACAGCCATTTACTGTGCCACTGTAGCAGTCACTAGGATGAATGGAAGGGAAACCAGAGACCAGCATAACACAAAATGCAAAGACAAGGAACCACCAGCCTGGGAAAGAAAGCTACAGCAGAAGATAAAAGACATAAGAGTGATGATAGGCCAATTTATCCAGTACCAAAGGGGTAACAGAAGTAAGAAGCTGATCAGAAAAGTGAAGGCCAGACTCAAGGAAGACAACATCAACAGCAAACACAAGGCCTAAAACAAACAACAAGATATTTGATGGAAGCCAGAGAGCCTTCTGCAGGTTCTTCCTTCTCAGACAAGAGGAGAAGAAGGCAATGGATCCCCCCCCCCAACCAGAAGGTACGCAAGGAGTTCTGGGAGAACCTGTGAAGCTGCAAAGTTAGCCATAACAGCCATGCTCAATGGACAGATCTAGCGAGGAAGAAAACCATGAACATATGAGATCACAGAATGGGAGTTTTGGGAGAAAGATGTACAACAATCAATCACAAAGTCTGACAACTGGCAAACTGCAAGAATAGATAACATCCACAACTACTGGTACAAGACGTTCAGCTGCACAAACAGGCACATAGTAAAGCAGTTCACTTGTATAAATAAGGTGCTCTGACACAAGGAATCACCTACCTGAAGGCTAAAGACAAAGACACCACAAACCCAGCAAGTACAATACAGTCACCTGTCTCCCAACGATGTACAAGACTCTAAGCAGCTGCATAACTAAGAAGACATCACACCACTTAGAGAGCCAGAACATCATGGTGAAGCAGCAGAAAGAATGCAAGCAGATGAGCAGAGGATGCAAGGAGGAATTGACCACTGATGCTGCAGTTATGGAGCAAGCCTACAAGGAGCACCTCAACCTGTACACAACCTACATCGACTACCACAAGGCCTTCGACTCCATGGCTGGCTGATAGGGACACTGAAGATCTAAAGTCAACCCAATCCTGACACACTTCGTAGAAGCAACCAGGGGAAAATGGAAGACCACCATTATGGTCAAGAACATCAAGGCCAGACATCCATCAGAAGAGGAATCTTCCAGATAGATGCCCTACATGGTGGTCAGTGGGTTGAGTGCCAGACAGAATCACTATGGTTCTGTCTAGCACTAAACCCACTGACTGGAATTGATTTTGAAATCAACCAGGATAATGATGACCAAGAGACTGACCACAGCCCATAAAGAAGGAGGAAGAGAGATTGACTGACCTCATTGAAGTGAAGGTGGTGATTAAGAACCTGTGGGATTACTTCCAGGAAAACACAGCACCAATCTACCAAGCCATAAGACAGACAAGCAGCACACAACACTCAAACTCAACAAGGGAACCACAATCACAGAGACAGAATAAACAAAGATAGAAAAATGGGTGAAGACGGAACTACATGGCAGACACTACTTTCATCAAGACTACATTGATAAGATGGCTTCCAATGCTTAGTTCAAGAACAGAAGGCTATTCCCCATGGCTGAAGGATTCATGTTCACCATCCAACACCAGGAAATGAACACTGGACACTACAGGAAATACACTGCCAAGCATTCTGTAGTAACAGATGACACATGTTGACGATGCCAAATGGCTCCAGAAACAATCCAACACATCACTGCAGGATGCAGTGTGATCACCCAGACGGAGTTCATCGCAGACATGACCAGGTGGCCAGCATACATCAGAAGCTAGCACAAAAATACCAGCTGATCAAAGAAAGCTCACCATATTACAAGTATGATACTCAGGCCGTAATGGAGACCTCTATTCACAGAATATACTGAGGCTGTACCATCATAATGTACAAGACAATCCTGCACAACAGACCAGACATAACCCTCATCGACAAGAAGGAAATGGCTACCTACCTGATCGACATAGCAATGCCCAAAACCAGCAACCTCTAGAAAACATACAAGGAAAAGATCAGGAGTACTCAGACCTAAACTAGAAAGTCAAGGATATGTGACATATGGAACAAGTAATGACCAATCTGATCAACGTGTCAACCACCGAATGGTGCCAAAGGGCTTTCATAAGATCCTAGCAACAATAGGCCTCCTAGAGAACACTTACATGGAACTCCAGAAAGCCACCTGTAGGATAGTAAGAGAGTGTCCCAACAATAACAATAATAGTAAAGAGACACAAAAGACCCATAAAAAAAAGCAGAAAAATAATAATGATGAAAATCATAATAATATATGGAACTTGGAGGCACAAAAATACCTTCTTATTCCATGTGTTTTTGTGGCCATAGAATTTAAACTGCCTAGAAGTGGCAACAGTGCAACAAACTTTGCCTTTACAATGAGTTGCCCTGGTATTATAGGTGATATAATACCAGGGCAGCTCTTTGGCTTTCTTAAAGAAAGCTGCAGCAAATGCCAACCTTTAAAATAATGTGTTATACCCAAAGGAAGCTGCTCTCATTAACTTCTCTTTATTAAATGTACTTTTGATTTTCAAACTGTTACAAATAAAATGATCAGCTATTCAAATATCGAAAAGTGCAACCAAATTCTTAGAGGTCACACTAGGAAATAAAAAAATTGGTCACCTTTAGAAATTTATACAATCTTTCTTGAGCTCAACCAATTTAGAAAGAATTTCATTTCTCAAGTTACTTGTCAAACTTTACATCAAGGAATACGATTTTTCTTGGATATCTGAAAAGTCGTTTTTTATCCAAAAAATTTCACTCTATTCAAGCCCTTATCTCTCATCTCTCTACTGGAAAAATCAGATCACTATTTTCCACAGTTAATTTTTATATATTGATTTTTGTTGATAAGTTTCATGATTACTATGCAGCTTTCTTTAAAAGGTAAAGATTTTAAAGATTAAATTCACAAATGTGAATTTAATTTCTTTAAATGTGTATGTAATGTCAACAAACATGAATTTTTCATCTTTATAAATCCCTCTTTCCTCAGCCACCTCAAGATACAAATATTCTCTACATATGCAATTAGTCGTATTTGCAATAAACATATACCGTTATTATATAATTAAAACCCTTCTCTCATAATACCTCTACACATATTTTGATAAATATTTTTAACTTTCAATTACTATGGTCACCATTTATACTTAAATTACATTTATCACAGTTTAAGGGAACTTCTCATTTGTAGTTCCCTAATTCTCCCTAAGAAATCATTAGCTCAGCACTTCTGTCCTTACTGATTTCCAAAGGCCAAAGAGCGTCGCTGGCAGTGAATCATTAATACAAAAACATTTAAACAAAGCTAACAGGTTTCTGTAATGAAAACAGCTGAGTAGAATATAATTCACTATATCTTTTCTTAAATAGTAGCTAACCATTAATAATACAGGGTGAGCCAGGGAAATGAGCAATTTTAAAAACTCAATAATTAAATAAATAATCTGTATTTGCCAAATTATAAATATGCCATCTTAAAGTATATAGCTGTCATGTATTTATTGAAGTTCATATCCTTGGGGTAACCTGTGTCTCTCATAGGCCTTCTACCCATGATGTAGCATATCTTTCACCTGTGATGTAGTATAGCATCTCAAAATGAATTTCTCAAAAATTCTTTCTTTCAGCTTTCAATACTTTGCGGGCAATGAGAGTATATTTTGATGAGCCGATAAATCCATGTGATGAAATTGCATACCACACTGTAACCCAGACCCTGTGCAATGGTTGCTGTTGGAATTGGCAAGAGTTTTCTTCTGACCAATAATGAAAATTTTATTTATGCACAAAACTGTTTAGAGAAAAAAAGACATCATCCATAGATTGTGAATCAAGTCTTCATCATCAAGTGTTTGAGTAACCACTTTTCTTGACAAAAATTTTTACAGATAAGGAGATCACGAGATGTTAATTCTTGCAATATCTGTACCTTGTAAGGATAGAAATTTAAGTTCTTGTGCAATATTTGTTGCACATTCCTACTGAATAAGTTCAATAACAGGCAGCTGATGTGTAGGGAGCTTTGGACTCCTTATGAAAGCAGTACTAACAGCTGCAATGTTTTCTGGTGTACAGGCACTTCTCATTCCAGCTGCAGAACTTATTTTTGAGAGCAGAAACATTTCTTTCAAATTATATACCTATGTTTTAATGGCATGAGCATGAGCAGACAGTAGAGGATCCTGATGCTAAGCTAAACATGAATGTGAAAAAAATAAAAAAATAAATAAAAAATAAATAAAACCTCATAACTCTTGTTGTTTTTGTAAAATGCCTTGACAGCAAAAGCACATTGTGCACTACTCCACTATTCTATGATTAGTAAATGGCACGATGTAGAGAAAAGTATGTCAGATGTGGGCAATCCTCCCCACCACACCGTTACCCAGAATACCAGTTTCAAAATTGCCCATTTCTTTGCATTACCCATGGGAATCATCTGCAAGTTAAAGGAATTTAAAGATTATTATTGCTATCAAGGAAAGAAAAAATCTTTTTTTTTGCCAAACTACTTACTTATTCAGAATGAAGTTTGATGCAAACAACATAAAAAGGCTGAATTCATTTCCTTGGCAAACATAGCCTAAACGAGTTATTTCATAAGCCAGACGTCCTAGTCCAGCTCCAGGCACAAGAATGCGAACTTCTCGTGGATTTCTATAAATATTTAGATCTTTACTTACAAAATTTTATTTAAAAATGAAAATTAATATTTAATAAATATAAATGTGACAGTGAATTTTATTTTTTCCTAGCTGAAAATTCTTTTTAGCCAAGAAAAGCCTTCTAAAATCAAATTTTCCACATAACTCCAATATCTTTAAAACCAGCAATAAATAAATAAGTATATCTATCCACACACACATCCAAACATGTAAATTCTTGGTAGTATTTTCCCAAAACACCAACTTGAAAGTCACGAGTTTTTAATCTCAAACTTTTGAGATTAAAAACTCAACTTTCTTCAAGTTGGTGTTTTTTTTTGTTTTTTTTTTTTTTGGTTTTTATTAAAAATTTGAGGCTGATTCGATTTATTCTTTTATCTGTCATTTTACCAGCAAACTGTAAAAACACAAGGTAATGAAAACCTGTCTCAACATTATTTGGTAAACTAGGGAATGGTTCAAGATCAATCACTGTGACTTTGTTTCACAGCTGGTGCTTGGTATATAGTGGCTGGGTGCACAGTCTTGTTATTTAATAGCCACGTCTCATATATACAGTAGGATATAATCATATATACTGTATATGAGTGTATCCTACTTTGGAAGGCAGAAACTTAAAAAAATTCAGTGTGTGTGTGTGTGTGTAAATATATATAATAAATATAAATTCAACAAAGCATAATACTATAAGAGCTTAAAATTATCTATTAAATACTGGTGTAGATACACCACAGCATCGTTTTAGTTGTATCTCACATTGTGATCATCCTTCACAACGAGTTACTATGTATTACACTACCTCGAATAAGTAACGCTTCTCTAACAGAGAAGACTATTGTTGTTACTAACAGAGAAGATTATTGTTAGAGACAACTATTGTTATTGGGCATTGAAATGGTGCCACCTGTGGTGGTCCCAGAGAGAATAAATAACAACAGTCTTCTCTATTAGAGAAGCGTTACTTATTTGAGATAGTGCAATACATGGTAAATCGTTATTGAAGGATGATCACAATATGAGATACAAATGAAACGATGCCTTTAAACTACTATTGTAGTTTTTGTTTAAGAGCTATATATGGTGTATCTACACCAATATTTAATAGATAATTTTAAGCACTTATAGTATTCTGTCTTGTTGCATTTATATTTATTATAGTTATTATATATCACAAACCTTTTGGCATCTCTCATATTGTGGAATTAACTTCATAACTGGGTTGTCATGATTGCAATACCAGGGTGCCTGCCCACCTACCGATGAAAGGCCAACTAGCCTTGAAATGGTGCCGTCTGGGTGGTGGTGCCCACCGAGAATAAATAACGTCTTCTTTATTAGAGAAGCATTACTTATTTGAGATAGTGCAATACATGGTAATTCGTTGTGAAGGATGATCACAATATGACATATAACTAAAACGATGCCTTTACACTACAAATGTAATTTTCATTTAAGAGATATCTATGGTGTATCTATACCAATATTTATTTTTTTATTATTTTTTTTTTTATCGTATGATGTGAGCAATACACAAAGGAACCAGTTTTTTCCTGCTTCCTTCGTGTATCGTGGCCGTGAGATCCAATGGGATAGTGCGGCACCATCGTGACATCCAAGCCCGAGGCGGGATTCGAACCCACGACCGTTGGGTTACCAGGCAGGCACTTTACCCACCTGGCTAGCCTGGTCGGCTCTACACCAATATATATATATATATATATATATATATATATATATATATATATATATATATATATATATAATACACACACACACTTTTTTGACTATAATATAACTATCCAAGGATCATGTCCCAAATTTCTTGGATTTTGGAGGTTCAACTGTATACAAAGATACACTGGGTGTGTCAAAACTCTACTAATAAAATTCACAGGTGAACTCCTTCTGCCAAAACAAGAAAAAATAAGTTACCTAAACTTATTTCCCATAACTTCTATGTTGGAGTGTTTCAAATCTCTCATCAGAATTACACTAAATTTTATTTTCAAGTTTGTTGACAGAGTTTTTCACATGCAATTTCTGCCTTACATCGAAGTTGTGCATGGCAACATTCATCAAAACTCCAGGATCTTTGAGTGTGTTAACTTAACCATCCAATACACCATCATCCTGTTTAAAGTGTCACTCATCAGCTATATATACAGGAAGATAACATATCGAATGGCTAATACACTCACAGATTCTGCAGTTTTAATATATGTTGTCACATAACCAATCGAATCAGACATATGTTTATGACTTTTTTCTTCTTGTTTTGAACCCATAACAATATATATAGTGAACATTTCACTATATATATTCAAAGCCTAACCATGGTCTTATACAAAGCGATAATCACCTCCTTATCCCTGCTAGCAAAGTTTCTGTATATCATTGAAAACCCCATGAGCGGTCCTGGCAGCATATATATGCACTACTCAGAGAATTTCATGTCTGACTGAACAATCATCCCCAGGTCTTTTTTCATTCTCCACTACTTTGAGTGCAGTACGACACAGTTGATAAGTCACTCAGGATGCTAAGAAAAACAGCAAGTATTTCTTTACTTATATAAACTCTAAAAGGAAGGGGATGAATCTGATTGGTCCACTTGATATCGATGGTTCAACTATTGATGATTCTGCTCAGATGGCAAATAAACTGAATGAGTATTTTGCATCTACATTCACACATGAGGAGTTATTAAGGTTTGAAAATGGCAGAAGGTTATCAAATTGTAGCAGGTTGCTTAATGATTTTGTATTAACTGAGAGCAAAGTGGAGGAGAAATTGTTGAAGTTAAACATAAGAAAGGCACCTGAGGTGGATGGGATATATCCAGTTATAATAAAGGAGTTGGCAAAGCAACTAAGCAAACCCTTAGCCATAATTATGAGAGCATCCTTGAACTCAGGAGAGGTCCCCACGGACTGGAGATGTGCAAATGTATCCCTAATTCACAAAGGGGGATCGAAAGGTGACACGAGTAATTACAGACCAGTTAGTTTAACTTCTGTTCCGAGAAAATAATGGAGTCACTGGTTAAAGACGCATTGCAGGATCATCTAGACAAGACTGCAGCAATAATTCAGACACAGCATGGGTTTGTTAAGGGAAAGCGTTGTCTGACAAATTTGATAGGATATTATGATATGGTTACAAAGGAACTGGATGCAAAAAATAATTTTGATATCATATATTTGGATTTCAGAAAAGCTTTTGACACTGTTGCGCATGGAAGGCTATTGTATAAATTGGAGCAGAATGGTATTAAGGGTAAGTTGCTACAATGGATAAAAGGATGGTTGAGTGGGAGAAGACAAAGGGTGGTAATCAATGGGTGCTGCTCTTTATGGACTAATGTTATTAGTGGAGTCCCACAGGGTTCAGTGTTGTTTTGTATATTTATCAATGATATTGATGAAAGTATATCAGGCTTAGTGTCAAAGTTTGCAGATGATATAAAGGTTGGCAGGGTTGTTAATGACAGTAATGGCAGTGTGCTACTGAAACAGGATCTAGAAAATTTAGGCAGATGGGCTAAGAAGTGGCAACTGAAGTTTAACCTCGACAAATGCAAAGTACTGTATATGGGTAGAAGTAACTCCAGAGAAACATACCAACCGTGTTGTACTAAACTTAAGGTGGTAGAAAATGAAAAAAAGAGCTGGGAGTAACTAGCATTAGTAGAGGCATTTGACGCAAGAAAGCAAGCTTATGCAGCATCAGCCAAAAAAAAAAAAAAAAAAAACCACTTCCACTTCACCCCTCTGTTCGTTCAAAATACCTGTCCAGCTGAGCCTTAAAACTTATTTAGGCTATCAACTTCCACTACAAGGGATGGAAGTCTGTTCCACCAACCAACCAACCGTTGGCTAAAGGCAAATTTCCGCACATCTATCCTACATCTGTCTTTCCTCAATTTGAATTTATGCCCTCTCAGGTGATTATTCTGAGCTAGAGGAAGAATCCCATCAGCATTGAGCATGCTCAAACCATTCAAGGCTTTATACACCTCTATCAGATCACCTCGCTGGTGCCTAGTCTCCAGACACTGTAATTTGCAAAACTTAAGCCTTTCTTCGTAAGAGCACCCCTTTGTTCCATTCACTAATCTTGTTGCCCTTCTCTGTACTCGTTCCAGCAGCTCTACATCCTTCTTGAAATGAGGCCTCCAGACCTGTATACAGTACTCTAGGTGTGGCCTGACCATTGCCTTATACAAGGGAATAATCACCTCCTTATCCCTGCTAGAAAAATTCCTATATATCATTGACAATACACCATGAGCTACTCTTGCAGCCCGTCTGCACTGCTCAGAGAACTTCATATCTGCCTGCACAACCACCCCCAAGTCCTTTCATTCTCTACCACTGTCAGTGTAGTACCACAGAGTTGATACGTTGCTCTGGGGTTGCTGTTTCCCATGTGTAGTACTTTACATTTGTCAATGTTAAACTTCATTTGCCACCTCTCAGCCCATCTGCTCAACCTTTCCAGATCCTGTTGCAGCAGCATAGTGTCAGTAGTGTCCTTGACAACCCTGCCAACCTTTGTATCGTCTGCAAACTTGGACATTAAGCTTGATATACCATCATCAATATCATTTATAAATACAGAAAACAATAATGGACCCAACACTGAGCCCTGAGGGACTCCACTAATAACATTAGTCCACGATGAGCAGTGTCCATTGATTACCACTCTCTGTCTTCTCCCCCTCAACCACCCCTTTACCCATAGCAGCAACTTGCCTCCAATGTCACACTGCTCCAATTCGTGTAGCAGTCTTCCATGTGCAACAGCATCAAAAGACTTTCTAAGATCCAAGTATATAATATCAAAGCTATTCCCTGCATCCAGTTCTTTTGTGACTGCATCATAGTACCCAATCAAATTGGTCAGGCAAGACTTCCCCTTAACAAAACCATGCTGTGTCCGAGCTATAACTGAAGTCTTGTCTAAATGATCCTGCAGTGCTTCTTTAACCAGTGCCTCCATTAATTTTCTTGGAACAGAAGTTAAGCTCACAGGTCTATAATTACTTGTGTCAGCCTTTGATCCTCCTTTGTGAATTAGGGTCACATTTGCACATCTCCAGTCTATGGGTACCTCCCCTCAGTCCAAGGAAGCTCTCATAATTATGGCTAAGGGTTTGCTTACTTCCTTTGCTGCCTCCTTTAATATAACTGGATAGATCCCATCCACCCCGGGTGCCTTTCTTGTGTTTATCTTCAACAGTTTCTCCTCCACTTTACTCCCAGTTATTTCAAGATTCTGTAGCTTACTGCTAGAGTTGAATACACCTCTGGCATTCCCCTTCCTGAATAACTCCTCATGTGTGAATGTCGATGCAAAATATTCATTTAGTTTGTTAGCTACCTGAGCAGGATCATCAACAGTTGACCCATCGATATCAAGTGGACCAATCTGATTCATCCCCTTCCTTCTAGAGTTTACATAAGTAAAGAACTCTTTGCTGTTTTTCTTTGCATCCCTTGCCAGAAATTTCTCGTAATCTGCCTTCGCCTGCCTAACCCCCTTTGTAACTTGGTTGCATATCAACTTGTATCTATCATAGGCTTCTGTGTCATGTGTTAATTTGTAAGTATCCCATGCATTTTTCTTCTCTGCCATATGCCTCATTAGTTCATCTGACATCCATTTTGGCCTAAACCTTGAACAATATTTCTTAGTTGGTATGTAAAGCCTAGTAGCTTCCAAGATAAGTTCTTTGAATGCTTCCCATTTTGAATTTGCTGTGGGTAACATCATCAGTTGGTCCCACTGTATAGAATTTAAATACTGTCTCAGTCCATCGTAATCGCCTTTACGGAAGCAATAACCCTTCCCTTTACCCCTAATGGTAGTTACCTCTTTGAGTAAATCCCACTTCAGCACACTGTGATCACTGCCACCTAGTGGTTCATTTATCTGCAGATTCTTAATGCATGAAGAATCACTGCTGATAATCAAATCAAGAGTATTACTGTCTCTAGTTGCCTCCCGAACATGCTGATGTAGAAAACAATCATCCAATAAATCCACAAAAGCCCTGCTAGTGTGTGAGTGACCAGCCCCCAAATTCCAGTCAATATCTGGGAAATTAAAATCTCCCATTATAAGACTCTCTGATTTACTGGCCCACTATTTCCCTGTACAGTTTCTTATTATACTCATCAGAGTCGTTAGGCCTATAGCACACTCCTACTCTCAATTTTGATCTCCCAATGCTTATGTCACACCAAACTGATTCAACACTGCACTGTCCAGGGATGTCGACTGGCTTCACTTCCTTGGTTTTTATGTGTTTCTTAACTAATAGCATAACCCCTCCCCCCTTCCTATCCTGTCTATCCTTTCTGTAGACGTTGTACTCCCCAAATTCCAGTTCTGCATCCCTTATATCTGTGTGACACCACGTCTCTGATATCCCAACAATATCTGCCTTTGATGTTTTGAGCAATACCTCAAATTCATCAAATTTATTTACTAAACTCCTAGCATTGGTGTACACGCAAGTATACCTGCACCTGTTTCTATTCTTAGCTACCTTAACACAACCCATGTGTTTACTTGTACCGCAATGGCTCCCAGCAGTCTCTGAAATATCATGCATCTTGTTTTTCAGGCTTCTGCTAATTCTAATAGAAGCAGTGCAAGAATCTCTTTCACCTCTGCCAGTGGCTACTGTCAATCTATTGGTCTTTGTCTCCCCCCAAGCTAGCAGTTTTCCGACCCACCTAACACTGCCTCGATAGCATCAGCAAATATTCTTGCACCCTTTCTATTTAAGTGTATCCCATCCCTGTAGAAGCAATCTCTCCTGTTAACAAGTACAGTCCAGGCTGAAAAAAATTCTACCCCTTGAGCCTTGCACAATCTTTCCAGGGCCGAATTGATCGACAAGATTCTCATCATATACTCCCTCCTATCGTGTCTGGGCAGAATTGCAGACACTTTCAATGCAGACAGGATGGCAGGGCAGGTCATGGGGTTTTGTCAATGATATATAGGAATTTTGCTACCAGGGAAAAGGAGGTGATTGCCCCTCTGTATAAGGCAATAGTCAGGCAACACGCCTTGAATACTGCGTACAGGTCTGGAGGCCTCATTTTGGGAAGAATGTAGATTTGCCTGAGCATGTACAGAGAAGGGCAACAAGATTGGTGAGGGGAATGAAGGGATCCTCTTACCACGAGTGACTTAAGTTCTGCAAATTGCAGTGGCTGGAGACTAGGCACCTGTGCAGTGATCTGATTGTGGTGTATAAGGCCTTGAATGGGTTGAACACGCTGAATTCTGATGGGATCTTTCCACTTGTTCAGATTACGAACCTAAGGGGTCATAAATTCAAATTAAGAAAAGACAGATATGGAATCGATGTGTGGAAATTTGCTTTTAGCCAGCGGGTGGTTAATAGCTGGAACAAACGTCCATCTGTCGTTGTGGAAGTTGATAGGTTAAATAAATTTAAGGAGGAACTGGACAGGCATTTGGAGGGAATGGTATGATTTTTTTTTTTTTTGGCTGATGCTGCATAAGCTCATACACTTGCTTTCTTGCATCACATGCCACTACTACTCTGGGGTTACTGCTACCCATATGCTTCCTAAACTACCACCAAATTTCACGGGTGAACACACACACACACACCTGTTGTGATCCTAGATCCTATCCCTTATAGTTTCCACGTGAAGGCAATTCAGATATATAGCTGATGAACATACAAAGGCTGAACAGTGAGGCCATAGCTCGGCATCTACGTGTATTTACAATTTATGTAGAAATCTATTGTTATAAAGCAGACAAGTATATTTTGAAGAAATGGCTTATATACGCATGGCATAGAGTGCAGTAAGTAGCAACATGGGTGCAGTTCAGTTTACTTTTTATTTATTTATTTTTATTTAAAACTAAAATGGCCATTTTTTTTTTAAAATTAAAACTCTTAGAATTAGTAAAGGCACACGTGCAAGAAAGCAAGCTTATATAGAATCAGTCAAAAAAAAAAAAAAAAAAACCTTATTTCACATTCCACTCGCACCAAATGTTTGTCAAGTTCTGCATTGAATCTATTTAAGCTATCAACTTCTACAACGACAGATGGAAGTTTGTTCCACCAATCAACCACCTGCTGGCTAAAGGCAAACTTCCGCACCTCTATCCTACAACCGTCTTTCCTCAATTTGAATTTATGCCCTCTCAGGCGTTTATTCGGAGCAATCCCATCCACATTGAGCATGCTCAAACCATTCAAGGCTTTATACACCTCAATCAGATCACCTCGCAAGTGCCTAGTCTCCAGTCACATGTAATTTGCAAAACTAAAGCCTTTCTTCATAAGAGTAACCCTTTGTTCCATTCACTAATCTTGTTGCCCTTCTCTGTACTCGTTCCAACAGCTCTACATCCTTCTTAAAATGAGACCTCCATACCTGTATACAGTAATCAAGGTGTGGACTGACCACTGCCTTATACAAGGGGATAATCAGCTCCTTATCCCTGCTAGAAAAATTCCTGTATATCATTGAGAAGACACCATGAACTATTCTTGCAGACCGTCTGCATTGCTCAGAAAAATTCATATCTGCCTGCACAATTACCTCCCCGGGTCCTTTTCATTCTCTACCACTGTCAGTGTGGTACCACAGAGTTGAAACGTTACTCTGGGATTACTGCTTCCCATACGTAGCACTTTGCATTTGTCAATGTTAAACTTCATTTGCCACCTCTCAGCCCATCTGCTCAACTTTTCTAGATCCTGTTGCAGCAGTGTATTGTCATTAGTGTCATTGACAACCCTGCCAACCTTCATATCGTCTGCAAACATGGACAATTAAGTCTGATATACCATCGTCAATATCATTTATAAATACAGAAAAGAACAATGGATCCAACACTGAACCCTGAGGGACTCCACTAATAACATTAGTCCACGAAGAGCAGTGTCCACTGATTACCACTCTCTCTATCCTCTTCACTCAACCATCCTTTATCCATAGCAGCAATTTGCCTCCAATGCCACACTGCTTCAATCTGTGCAGCAGTCTTCCATGTGCAACAGTATCAAAGGCTTTTCTAAGATCCAAATATATGATATCAAAGTTATTCTTTGCATTCAGTTCCTTTGCGACTACATCATAGTATCCAATCAAATTAGTCAGTGAAGACTTCCCCTTGTCTAGATGATCTTGCAATGCTTCTTTAACGAGTGCCTCCATTAATTTAACTGGAACAGAAGTTAAACTAACAGGTCTGTAATTACCTGTGTCTCCCTTTGATCCTCCTTTGTGGCTTGGGGTCACATTGTGATATTTTCAAGATACCTCCATTTATTCCTACGCGATGCAAAATACTTTTCCGCAATTTTTTTTTAAGTTTGCATCGGCTGGCAAAACCTTACGTAAAGTCGAATATTACATAAGTCGGGTAGCTCCTGTATATGTATTATATAATGCGTAAATTAAAAGAAAAATAAATCAAATCTCAGAAGCATTTGCAGACTTTTAACTCCCACTGATTGTTGATTGGAACTGGTGAAAGACTTGTGGAATTTGCAGAATCCCGAGGATTGTCAGTAATGAACACTTTTTTTCAAGAAAAGGTGAACAGAAAGTGGACATGGAAGAGCCCAAATGGATGAAGTCTAACTAATGAAATCGACTTCATCCTCACTAACAGGAGATATATCGTGAATGATGTTGTAGTCCTGAACAAGGTAAAACTGGGAAGTGATCACAGAATGGCAAGGAGCACACTTGATATAGATGTAAGAAAAGAAAGGAAAAAACTGACTCGAGTAAATAATATGAAGGTCTTTTAGACAACAGAAGAGGAGAAAAAGCAGTACGTACTGGAACTTAACAAGTTTGAGCTTCTGCAGACGGCTCAGACCAATATATCAACGAGGAATATTACAAATTTCTGAAAGTGATAAAGCCCAAGCAACCTAAAGGTAAAAAGAAATCCAAAGAAAAAATTAGTCACAAAACACTTGTTATGATGAACTGAGACGACAAATGAAGAGCAAGAAAAACACTGACAAGGAGAAAATTGAGTATACTGAGTTATGCAAAGCCATTAGAAAGAGACTTAGATTTAACACAAGAAAAGTAGAACAAGCATTAAGGAAAAACAAAGGACTTAAATCAGCAGGCATGAGTAGTAATACAGAAAGAAAAATTATAGTGAAACTGAAGAATGCCGATGGTGTACTTATAAATAGCAGAAGATTACTATAGAGAATTATACAAGGAGCGAGGGAATGATGCCAGCAATGGGGAAGATGGTAGAACATGCATTGAAGAAAATGAAGAATCAGAAAGATCCGGGGGAAGATGAATTTACTGTAGAGTTGTAAAAATTGGGAGGAAGAGACATGACACAAAAACTGGCAAGACTCTTCACAAAATGTATTAGAAAAGGTGTGATGCCTCAGGAGTGGAATAATGCAATCATAGTTTTGCTGCATAAGAAAGGAGATAAATCAGAAATTGGAAATTATAGACCAATCAGCTTGTTATCCCACATTTACAAGTTGTTCACAAGGGTCATTACTAATAGATTAGAAAGAATATTTAATGAGAATCAACCGAAAGAGCAAGCTGGCTTTAGGACAGAATTCTCAACTATGGATCGCCTTCATGTAAATATTACTGCTAACGGAGAAAGCAAATGAATATAAAACACTACTATGCCCAGGCATTTGTGGATTATGAAAAGGCATTTGATTCCATACAGCATAAGGCAATGTTTTGGGCACTGGAAAAACAAGGCTTAGGATTTCCCATATATATTATGATTTTGAAGAAAATATATGAGAATGCTACCTCCTTTATTAGACTAGACAAAGACAGTAGAAAATTTAAAATTGAGAAAGGAGTTCGACAAGGAGACAATATCTATGAAGTTGTTTACAGCTGCCCCTGGAGAAGCTTTCAGAAGATTAAGACTGGTCACAGAAAGGAGTCAATGTGAATGGAGAGTACCTAAACCATTTACGATTTGCAGATGACATTGCGGTCATAAGCCACGATCCCAAAGAATTAGAGGAAAATCTTAGTCGGTTATGCAGAGTTGGTAAGATTTTGGACTAAAGATGAATATGGCTAAAACAAAAGCAATGATGAACAAGTATGCCACAGAAAGGGATATAATGATTGAAGGATCAGTAATTGAAAAGGTGGAGTCATATACTTATCTGGGACAAGTCACTGGCTGTAATAATGATAAATGGCTGGAAGTCAAGAGAAGAATAAATTTTGGATGGATAGCATTCAGGAAATATAGTCACATACTGAGGAGCTATGTTATGTTATTTGGTTTTTAGAAGCATTAGCAACTAAGGCCATATCCGGTGATGTGCGGTGGTCATTCCCCGACCTTTCTGCATCCTCTGTATTTGGTGGTCACGGACTCGAACCCCGGTCTAATCAAGAAGCGTGTGCAACACACTGCTGCTCCTGCACACCTGGCTACGGAGGCGGCAAATACTGAGGAACAATATCCAAATTTGTCTGAAAAATAAAATAATGAACCATGTATACTCCATACCATGACTTATGGAAGAGAAACTTGGGCACTCACCAAAAGAATACTGAGAACTATACAGCACAGAATGGAATGAATTATATTGGGAATCAGATTGTTAGATAAGAAGAGAAACACATGGATTAGGCAGCAAACAAGTATCATATATTTGGATCTTAGAAAAGCCTTTGATACGGATGCACATGGAAGACTGCTGCACAAATTGGAGCAGTATGGCATTGGAGGTAAATTGCTGCTACGGATAAAGAGATGGTTGAGTGGGAGAAGACAGAGTGGTAATCAACGGACACTGCTCTTCAGGGAATAATGTTATTAGTGGAGTCCCTCAGGGTTCAGTGTTGCGTCCATTGTTGTTTTCTGTATTTATTAATGATACTAATGTTATATCAGGCTTAATGTCCAAGTTTGCAGACGATATGAAGGTTGGCAGGGTTGTTAATGACACTAATGACAATACACTGCTGCAACAGGATCTAGAAAATTTGAGCAGATGTGATGAAGAGGTGGCAAATGAAGTTTAACATTGACAAATACAAAGTGCTACATATGGGAAGCAGTAATCCCAGAGTAACGTATCAACTCTGTGGTACCACATTGACAGTGGTAGAGAATGAAAAGGACCTGGGGGTAATTGTGCAGGCAGATATGAAGTTTTCTGAGCAGCGCAGACGGTCTGCAAGAGTAGGGCATGGTGTCTTGTCAATGATATACAGCAATTTTTCTAGCAAGGGTAAGGAGGTGATTATCTCTTTGTATAAGGCAATGGTCAGGCCACACCTTGAGTACTGTGTACAGGTCTGGAGGCCTCATTTTAAGAAGGATGTAGAGCTGTTGGAATGAGTACAGAGAAGGGCAACATGATTAGTGAATGGAACAAAGGGTTGCTCTTACGAAGAAAGGCTTAAGTTTTGCAAATTACAGTGTCTGGAGACTAGGCACCTGTGAAGTGATCTGATTAAGGTGTATAAAGCCTTGAATGGTTTGAGCATGCTCAATGCGGATGAGATTCTTCCTCTTGCTCAGAATAATCGCCTGAGAGGGGATAAATTCAAATTGAGAAAAGACAGTTGTAGGATAGATGTGCGGAAGTTTGCCTTTAGCCAGGGGGCAGTTGATTGCTGGAACAAACTTCCATCTGTTGTTGTAGAAGTTGATAGCATAAATAGATTCAAGGCAGAACTTGACAAACATTTGGAGCAAGGGGATGGGTGAAATAAGGTTTTTTTTTGGCTGATGCTATATAAGCTTGCTTTCTTGCATCATGTGCCTTTGTTTACTTTGTGCTAAGTAAAGGAGATTCGTATCAAAACTAAAGAAGTAGAATGGTCTTGGGCAGGACACAGCTGAAAGACATGATGACAGATGGGCTAACAAAATAACAGAATGGTACCCAAGAGGAGCTAAAAGAAAACGTGGAAGACAACAACGGAGATGGACAGATGAAATTCATGAGTTTGTGGGCAGTAAATGGATGGCCATTGCACAAAACAGAAGGAACTGGATAGTTTCTGGAGAGGCCTTCATCCTGCATCATCATCATCATCAGCCATTTTCAATCCACTGCAGGATGAAGGCCTCTCCAGCAACTTTCCAGTTCCTTCTGTTTTGAGCACTGGCCATCCATTTACTACTCAAAAACTCATGAATTTCATCTATCCATATCCGCCTTTGTCTTCCAGGTTTTCTTCTAGCCCCTCTTGGGTACCATTCTGTTATTTTCTTAATCCATCTGTCATCATGTCTTCGAGCTATGTGTCCTGCCCAAGACCATTTTAGTTCTTTAGTTTTGATAAGAATGTCCTTTACTTGAGTTTGCTGCCTAATCCATGTGCAGTCTGATTCCCAATATAATTCGTTCCATTCTTCGCTGTGTAGTTCTTAGCTTCTCTTCCATTCTTTTGGTGAGTGCCCAAGTTTCACTTCCATAAGTCATGGTGGGGAGTATACATTGATTCATTATTTTACTTTTCAGACAAACTGGGATATTGCTCTTCAGTATGTGGCTATATTTCCTGAATGCTATCCATCCAAAATTTATTCTTCTCTTGACTTCCAGCCATTTATCATTATTACAGCTAATAACTTGTCCCAGATAAGTATATGACTCCACCTTTTCAATTACTGCTCCTTCAATAATTATTTCCCTTTCCATGGCATACTTGTTCATCATTACTTTTGTTTTAGCCATATTCATCTTTAGTCCAAAATCCTTACTAACTGTGCATAACTGATTAAGATTTTCCTCTAATTCTTTGGGATCGTGGCTTATGACCACAATGTCATCTGCAAATCGTAAATGGTTTAGGTACTCTCTGTTCACATTGACTCCTTTCTGCGACCAGTCTAATCTTCTGAAAGCTTCCTCAAGGGCAGCAGTAAACAGCTTCGGAGATATTGTATCTCCTTGTCGAACTCCTTTCTTGATTTTAAATTTTCTACTGTCTTTGTCTAGTCTAATAAAGGATGTAGCACTCTCATATATTTTCTTCAAAATCATAATATATGGAGTATCTATGCCTTGTCTTTCCAGTGCCCGAAACATCAGTGCAGTTCATCCTGCAGTGAATTGAAAATGGCTGATGATGATGATTGTTGATTTCTGAGGAATGCATGTTGAAAAGACTGTCCTAAACTAATTTAGTTAATTTACAGTACAATACATTACAAAGATAAAAATTTTAAAATGAAGAGCCTGAAACGATTATCCCATTTCTGATGTCAAATCTCACAAAGTTAGTGTCTATTTGAAAAACAACAAAATTATACTAATTCAGAAAATTTGTATTAGAAAAGGCCATAAATACTAACATATATAGATAAATCAAAAATTATCTTTAAAATTGCAATGCCAATTCTACGAGTTCTCACACTGCATTATTATAAATAAACATCACTTCTGTTGTCAGACAGATGCTACTTTTTATTTGTAAATAGCATATTACCACCCTATTGTTAGGATTATATGCTAGTTAGAAATACACTAACTCCAAGACTAGAAAAAAATTGTAGTTTATAAATGACAATTCTTTTCAGGTCTTGGAGACAGTCACATTTTGCCTTGGAGACAGTCACCAGTTTTCCTAATAATTAATTAGGAAAACTGGTGTTTGAATCACTTCGTGACAAACCCTGACAATCTCAGGCTGGAATCAACTTCTATTTTATCAAGCATTAAAAATGAGTAAATTTCTGAACTTCAATAGCATGACAAAGATGAGAAGCTTTGTGATAAACCTAATCATGAACATTAAAATAATATACTCCTATTCTGGGTATATAGTGATTTTTGCATCTACTGAAACAAATACTATAGCAAATAATAAACCTATTGTAACTTCTAATAATTTTCTATTTTTAAATTTTAATACGCCTTTAATGCAATAACTGCTGAATTTGTTTTGTTACTAATTAACAAAATATTTAACAGTAGGTCTAACAAAAAATAGGCATTTTCAGAAAATTCTTTAGTTGCAAAATTTGCATAAAGTTGTCACTGTTCCACAATCATGTTGTTCAGTATTTGGTTCTTTAGCATTTTAGACTTCTCTCAATTTGTGTTTCCTTTTATTAATTCTATTTTATTTGATGTTGTTATTTGGTTTTTAGGAGCATTAGCAACTAAGGCCATATTGCTCCGGGGATATGCAGTGGTCATTCCTTGACCTTTCCATATCCTCCGTTTTTGGTGGGCATGGGCTCGAACCCCGGTCTAATCAAGAAGCGTGTGCTATGCACTGCTGCTCCTGCCCACCTGGCTACGGAGGCACCAAATATTTTATTTGAATGTGAATTTGGATTTTCAGTTACAAACTAGAACTAGATGCCATAAATTCAAATTAAGGGGAAGAGGTATAGGCTGGATTTCAGAAAGTTTTAATTTAGCCATAAAATTATTAAAATTAGTTACTTCTGTGGATAGCTACGGCTGAGAGCTTGAAGAAAAATAAATAGCCAGCTGGATACATGATGAACGAAACAAGTTTTTTGGCTGCTCTGGAAGAAGTCTGGACCTTATCATCTTTTAAGGGCACAAAAGGTGATATAGTTGTACGCGTTGGCCCTAATGATATCAAGAGTAGGAGACCGGCAGAATTGCTTAACAAGTACAGGTCACTGTTGAATAAAAGTCGTGAAATAGGTTTGAATTCGAAAGTGTCTGCAATTCTGCTCAGACACGATAGGAGGGAGTATATGATGAGAGCCTTGTCGATCAATTCGGCCCTGGAAAGATTGTGCAAGGCTCAAGGGGTAGAATTTTTTTCAGCCTGGACTGTACTTGTTAACAGGAGAGATTGCTTCTACAGGGATGGGATACACTTAAATAGAAAGGGTGCAAGAATATTTGCTGATGCTATCGAGGCACTGTTAGGTGGGTCGGAAAACTGCTAGCTTGGGGGGATACAAAGACGAATAGATTAACAGTAGCCATTGGCAGAGGTCAAAGAGATTCTTGCACTGCTTCTATTGGAATGAGCAGAAGCCTGAAAAACAAGATTCAGGATATTTCAGAGACTGCTGGGAGTCATTGTGGTACAAGTAAACACATGGGTTGTGTTAGGGTAGCTAAGAATAGAAAAAGGTGCATGTATACTTGCGTGTACACCAATACTAGGAGTTTAGTAAATAAATTTGATGAATTTGAGGTATTGCTCAAAACATCAAAGGCAGATATTGTTGGGATATCAGAGACATGGTGTCACACAGATATAAGGAATGCAGAACTGGAATTTGGGGAGTACAACGTCTACAGAAAGGCTAGACTGGATAGGAAGGGAGGAGGGGTTATGCTATTAGTTAAGAAATACATAAAATCCAAGGAAGTGAAGCCAGTGGACATCGCTGGACAGTGCAGCGTCGAGTCAGTTTGGTGTGACATAAGCATTGGGAGATCAAAATTGAGAGTAGGAGTGTGCTATAGGCCTAATGACTCTGATGAGTATAAGAAACTGTACAGGGAAATAGAGTGGGCCAGTAAATCAGAGAGTCTTATAATGGGAGATTTTAATTTCCCAGATATTGACTGGAGTTTGGGGGCTGGTCACTCACACACTAGCAAGGCTTTTGTGGATTTATTGGATGATTGTTTTCTACATCAGCATGTTCGGGAGGCAACTAGAGGGAGGAATACTCTTGATTTGATTATCAGCAGTGATTCTTCATGCATTAAGAATCTGCAGATAAATCAACCACTAGGTGGCAGTGATCACAGTGTGCTGAAGTGGGATTTACTCAAAGAGGTAACTACCATTAGGGGTAAAGGGAAGGGTTATTGCTTTCGTAAAGGCGACTACGATGGACTGAGACAGTATTTAAATTCTATACAGTGGGACCAACTGATGATGTTACCAACAGCAAATGCAAAATGGGAAGCATTCAAAGAACTTATCTTGGAAGCTACTAGGCTTTACATACCAACTAAGAAATATTGTTCAAGGTTTAGGCCTAAATGGATGTCAGATGAACTGATGAGGCATATGGCAGAGAAGAAACATGCATGGGATACATATAAATTAACACATGACACAGAAGCCTATGATAGATACAAGTTGATCTGTAACCAAGTTACAAAGGAGGTTAGGCAAGCGAAGGCAGAGTACGAGAAATCTTTGGCAAGGGATGCAAAGAAAAACAGCAAAGAATTCTTTACTTATGTAAACTCTAGAAGGAAGGGGATGAACCAGATTGGTCCACTTGATATCGATGGGTCAACTGTTGATGATCCTGCTCAGGTAGCTAACAAACTAAATGAATATTTTGCATCGACATTCACACATGAGGAGTTATTTAGCGAGGAGAAAGCCAGAGGTGTATTCAACTCTAGCAGTAAGCTAGAGAATCTTGTAATAACTGAGAGTAAAGTGGAGGAGAAACTGTTGAAGATAAACACAAGAAAGGCACCCGGGGTGGATGGGATCTATCCAGTTATATTAAAGGAGGCAGCAAAGGAAGTAAGCAAACCCTTAGCCATAATTATGAGAGCTTCCTTGGACTGAGGGGAGGTACCCATAGACTGGAGATGTGCAAATGTGACGCCAATTCAGAAAGGAGGATCAAAGGCTGACACAAGCAATTATAGACCTGTGAGTTTAACTTCTGTTCCAGGAAAATTAATGGAGGCACTAGTTAAAGAAGCACTGCAGGATCATTTAGACAAGACTTCAGTTATAGCTTGGACACAGCATGGTTTTGTTAAGGGGAAGTCTTGCCTGACCAATTTGATTGGATACTATGATGCAGTCACAAAGGAACTGGATGCAGGGAATAACTTTGATATTATATACTTGGATCTTAGAAAGGCTTTTGATACTGTTGCACATGGAAGACTGCTGCACAAATTGGAGCAGTGTGACATTGGAGGCAAATTGCTGCTGTGGATAAAGGGGTGGCTGAGGGGGAGAAGACAGAGAGTGGTAATCAATGGACACTGTTCGTCGTGGACTGATGTTATTAGTGGAGTCCCTCAGGGCTCAGTGTTGGGTCCATTATTGTTTTCTGTATTCATAAATGATATTGATGATGGTATATCAAGCTAAATGTCGAAGTTTGCAGACGATACAAAGGTAGGCAGGGTTGTCAAGGACACTACTGACACTATGCTGCTGCAACAGGATCTGGAAAGGTTGAGCAGTGGGGCTGAAAGGTGGCAAATGAAGTTTAACATTGACAAATGTAAAGTACTACACATGGGAAACAGCAACCCCAGAGCAACATATCAACTCTTTGCTACTACACTGACAGTGGTAGAGAATGAAAGGGACCTGGGGGTGGTTGTGCAGGCAGATATGAAGTTCTCTGAGCAGTGCAGACGGGCTGCAAGAGTAGCTCATGGTGTATTGTCAATGATATATAGGAATTTTTCTAGCAGGGATAAGGAGGTGATTATTCCCTTGTATAAGGCAATGGTCAGGCCACACTTAGAGTACTGTATACAGGTCTGGAGGTATCATTTCAAGAAGGATGTAGAGCTGCTGAAGCGAGTACAGAGAAGGGCAACAAGATTAGTGAATGGAACAAAGGGTTGCTCTTACGAAGAAAGGCTTAAGTTTTGCAAATTACAGTGTCTGGAGATTAGGCACCAGCGAGGTGATCTGATAGAGGTGTATAAAGCCTTGAATGGTTTGAGCATGCTCAATGCTGATGGGATTCTTCCTCTCACTCAGAATAATCACCTGAGAGGGCATAAATTCAAATTGAGGAAAGACAGATGTAGGATAGATGTGCGGAAATTTGCCTTTAGCCAGCAAGTGGTTGGTTGGTGGAACAGACTTCCATCCCTTGTCTTGGAAGTTGATAGCCTAAATAAGTTTAAGGCTCAGCTGGACAGGTATTTTGAATGAACAGAGGGGTGAAGTGGAAGTTGTTTTTTTTTTTTTTTTTGGCTGATGCTGCATAAGCTTGCTTTATTGCATCAAATGCCTTTACTAATGCTAATGCTTACATCAAGTAGCTAATACAAATACTAATATAATAATGCCAATCCTCTGGTGGGCATGCAAAAAGTTATTACAGGTTGGCACATAGTTCAATCAGATTGGCACAATTACTTCAATCAGATATTAAAAAAAAAATTAAACTATTTTTTTTTAATAAATTCCCAATTATGATAATGTATCGTACAATAAAATAAAGAAATATATATATGAAAACAAGAATCTTATTAATCAAAAAAATATATTTCCCAATCAACTGTACAGCCAAAAATCAGGGCAAAGGTTAAAAAAAAAAAAAAAAAATTTAAGGAAACCAAAACTTACTGCCACAAAGATATTTTTATGACTAGACCATTAAAAAAGAGTAATTAATGATGAAAATCAATATCATACTGAATACTAAAATCCACACATGATTCTATCTGATATTTAAATTCATGAGTTTTACAGTTAGTGCATCAAATAGGCTAGCATAACAGCTAGACAGCTAAATGTAATGAAAACATTCAGCCTATAAAACTTTAATCCATTAGCAACTGTGTAAAATTTTGTATCTCTGTAGAGGCATGAGGTCCTAAAATATACCAAAAAGAAGTCAGAAACTTATTACCATTGATATTTATGAATATTTCACTATATATATCCAAGGCCTAATTATATAAACATAAGCTAAATGTCATAAAGTAAAGAAAAAAATGCTTTTGATGTTTAGGTGCATACAGAATAGAAAGACAGCTAACAAAGATCACCCAATTTTCTAATTGAAAGTAATTTTTATCTTGTCAAATACCAAGCACTGGGATTTTATTATTATTTTTGATGGTGGCACCAAACACAAGAGGTACCTATAAACTATAGTATTGTGGAATATGATATTCCACAGTACTATGATCCTCAATACATTCTACATTGGGTTCAATATTTGTAAAAGAATAACAGATAATTCGTAAAATAATAACAGTTTATCTCAATATGATATGTAGAACACTTCTGTATGATACTCTCCAGAAATTACAAGTACTGTGGAATAAAGATTGAGAAGATGGACTTGAATTTCTGTAGATTACAATTTTTTTGGGGGAAAAAAAAATGTGAAGGAAGGTTGCTCCAAAGAACCAAACTAGAATCAAAAAATTAGATAATGTGAGTTTGAAGTTTGACCACATATGGATGTTGACTAGATGAAGCAGCTGGTTGGGATGGGGTGGCTTTATTGCAAGGGAAAAAAAAAACACAAGGCTGAATTTTTGAAGGATTGAAGTTAACTAATGCAAAGGCAGTGTAACCAGTTGATTTGGGTGGCTAGTGCAATACTGAGTCAGCTTACAGCATGGGGAAACCAAAAATGAGAGTAGGAGTTGTTAGGCCAAATCACTATGATGAGTGTACATTTGCAACTACAGACAGATGGAGTGAGCCAGCAAATCAGAATGTTATTATAATGGGGGGTGGGGGGGATTAACCTTTCAGGTACTGACTGGAATTTGTGGTTTAGTCACTCACACAACAGCAGAATTTCGCTAGATTTATTGGATGACTGTTTTATGACTGCATGTTAGAGAGGCAACAAGCAGAAGCAGCACTCTTGGGCTAAACAGCAGCCTCCTCATGCATTAAGAATTTGCAGATAAAAGAACCACCAGGTGACAGTGATCATAATATGTTCATATGGGATTTACTTAAAGATAACTATTGTCAAGGTTTAAGAATAAGCGGCACTGGTCTTAGATAGTTTTTAAATCTTTCAGTGGGACCAAATGATGTTGCTAATTGCAAATTCTAAATGGAAGACATTCAAGGAAGTAATCATATAGAAACTACTAGGTTTTTGATATCAACTAAGAGATAACGTGTTAGGTGGCGCTAATGTATAGCTGTGATGATTGCTTTTATATGTGCTATTGCTAAATACAGTGGGGACCCAACATCCGAACAACATTGTATGTTGTAATTCATTCCCAACTTTTGGCAGGCAACCTCAACAACACATAAAATAGATATTTCTTATATGCTATACTTGATTTTTACATTAAAAATGTGTGTTTTATAAAGATTATTTAATAAATAGTTATAAAACATCTTAAAATAAAAGCCAAACAATAAATCAGCATTTAACTTAGACTTGAAGTGCAGGGCTTACGAAATCAATGGTGACGTAGTGGTAGTGGGATTAGATCAGATGTCATGTGTCTTTTCAGTCTTCTGTTGGGTGCCAATGCCCAACAGAAGACTGAAAAACACAAAACACTCTTTTGTGTTTTGATGCTACTGGCAAAGAAACTATCCAAAGTGGACTGTTTTATGACTTTTTTGTAGCCTCCTGAAGTAAGAAATGACTTCGTCTTCCGTGTTACATCAAGTTCAGTATTTTCAATGTTGGGGTATTTTCTTACCACTTCTCTTAAATGCTCCCAACAAGAAATGACAGTCCAACTCTTCAGCCGACACTTTTTGGGTGTCCTCTTCCTCTCCAGTGTCACTCTTTGTAATTTTCTCCAACTATTGTAGCTCCTCTGTCGTTAGCTCATGGCCATGAGCATCAATAAGGTCCTCCACATCCTTTTCGTGAACCTCCCCATTGATTTACCAAAAGTGACAATATCATTTGTCAAAGCACTATCATCTTCAAAGTCATGGATGATTAAAGGCCAGATGTTTTTCCAGGCAGAATTTAAGCATCTGGTGGAACTTTTGACCTCGAAAAATCTTTGAGGGTGACAGCATTTTCAACACAGGTCGCTGCAAAGCAACTTGCAAACATTTTCTTGGTATAGATTTTCTTCAAGTTTTCAAATCACTTGCTAGTCCACTGGTTGAAGAAAAGGAGTGGTGTTGGGTGGCAAAAACTTGACTTGAACAAAATAAAATGGTGCCTCAAGAGATTGAACAAGGTCTGGATCACGGCTTGGTGCATTGGCCAGCAGAAGCAGTGCCCTCGCAGGAAGCTTATTTTTCTCAAGATAACTTTACACTGAAGGACAGAAAACTTCAAGTGCCATTCATTGAATACATATCTTGTAACCCAAGCCTTCTTATTACTTTGCCAAAACACTCTCAGCATGCCTTTGTTGACATTTTGTTGTTTAAATACTCTAGGGATGTTAGAGTGATACGCCAGCAAAAGCTTAAAATTTCTAGAGGCATTGGCACCCAACAGAAGAGTGAGCCTATCTTCCATAGGCTTATTGAAAATAGGTCCAGGAAAACTAGCCTCATCTTTAGTGAGGTATGTTCTCCTGGGCATTTGCTTCCAGAAGAGGCCAGTTTCATATAATTAACAAAAATGCACTTTGCTTACACACCGGACAAGCGCATCACACAGAAGATAAAGAAACTGTTTGAAGTACTATAACATGCGGGAACGTTGTGTTGAACAATAACAAAGATGCTAATTGGTCGAGAATAATTGTACGAATGCGTAGATGCGTGGTTCTGCACACCACGCAGATGAAAATTTCCACCAATGCATTGTTCCAGGTATATCCATCGGTTCCTGCAAATATCATCAGTCCTTAAAATAAAAGATCGTATGGAAGGTAAATCAGTTCCTGAGAATATTGGAAATCGAGTCCCCACTGTAGTTTATATATATGGTTTTAAGGTGCTTATTTTAAATACTTTTGTGAAACTCAAGTATAGTGCGCTAAGGTTCATCAGGTTCAAATATTTATAATAAAGGAAGGGTAATGTTTACACTAAATTTATGTATATAATATTAGTGTGTAGATACACCATAGACAACTCTTAAAAAACTATAAAGTAGTTGTTGTGGGCATCCTTTGCTCTTTCTCATATTGTGCTCTGCCTTCACGACGAGTTGCCATGATAATGCACTACCTCGAATAAGTAACGCTTCACTAATAGAGAAGACTATTGTTACTTATTCTCGGTGAGTACACCAGACATGTTTCAAGGCTATTGGCCTATCAACCCTCAACCCTCAACCCTGGCCCCTCAACCACCCCTTTATCCATAGCAGCAATTTGCCTCCAATTGGAGCAGTGTGACATTGGAGGCAAATTGCTGCTATGGATAAAGGGGTGGTTGAGGGGGAGAAGACAGAGAGTGGTAATCAATGGACACTGCTCATCGTGGACTGATGTTATTAGTGGAGTCCCTCAGGGCTCAGTGTTGGGTCCATTATTGTTTTCTGTATTTATAAATGATATTGATGATGGTATATCGGGCTTAATGTCCAAGTTTGCAGACGATACAAAGATTGGCAGGGTTGTCAAGGACACTACTGACACTATGCTGCTGCAACAGGATCTGGAAAGGTTGAGCAGATGGGCTGAGAGGTGGCAAATGAAGTTTAACATTGACAAATGTAAAGTACTACACATGGGAAACAGCAACCCCAGAGCAACGTATCAACTCTGTGGTACTACACTGACAGTGGTAGAGAATGAAAGGGACTTGGGGGTGGTTGTGCAGGCAGATATGAAGTTCTCTGAGCAGTGCAGATGGGCTGCAAGAGTAGCTTATGGAGTATTGTCAATGATATACAGGAATTTTTCCAGCAGGGATAAGGAGGTGATTATTCCATTGTATAAGGCAATGGTCAGGCCACACCTAGAGTACTGTATACAGGTCTGGAGGCCTCATTTCAAGAAGGATGTAGAGCTGCTGGAACGAGTACAGAGAAGGGCAACAAGATTAGTGAATGGAACAAAGGGGTGCTCTTACGAAGAAAGGCTTAAGTTTTGCAAATTACAGTGTCTGGAGACTAGGCACCAGCGAGGTGATCTGATAGAGGTGTATAAAGCCTTGAATGGTTTAAGCATGCTCAATGCTGATGGGATTCTTCCTCTAGCTCAGAAAAATCACCTGAGAGGGCATAAATTCAAATTGAGGAAAGAGAGATGTAGGATAGACGTGCGGAAATTTGCTTTTAGCCAGCGGGTGGTTGGTTGGTGGAACAGACTTCCATCCCTTGTGGTGGAGGTTGATAGCCTAAATAAGTTTAAGGCTCAGCTGGACAGGTATTTTGAACAAACAGAGGGGTGAAGTGGAAGTGGGTTTTTTTTTTTTTTTTTTGGCTGATGCTGCATAAGCCTGCTTTCTTGCATCAAATGCCTCTACTAATGCTAATTTGTTACCTTGAGTATCATCAGTGGGTGGGCAGGTACCCTGGTATTGCAGACATGACGACCCAGTTGTGAAGATAATCACACATGTGAGTATTATGTGACAATGACTAAAATATCCTATTAGTTTTAAATAAGTAAATATATTTTCATTGTTGGAGTTATCACCTAGGATTTGTGATAAGGTCAAGGAATCCTGAATATTTATAAGGAGATGGAAGGATGATTGTTGTGCCATGCGGTATTGTGAACATTCTATAAGGAAATGTTTCACAGTGAGTTGACAAGAACAGTGAAGACATTGTGGAGGATTTGCTTTCGTGAGTATGTACAAGTGTGTGAGATGTGTATGTCCAATGTGCCGTCTGGTTAAAATGACTTCTTCATGCTGATTCTTACAGAGACTCAAATTCCATGGCTGAAATTCATGTTTTATTTGAAATAGTTTATTGTTTGGTTCATTTTGCCACATTTGTGACTGCTGAGTGTTGAAAATCTGTTGTATGATAGGTCTGGTAATCCGAATGTGGAACTTTGTAAAGCCTTAGATTTGTATTTGTAGGATTCTTTGCTGCTCGATCAGCACTATCATTACCATCAATGCCTGCATGTCCTGGGATCTAACAGAAATTTACTTGCCTTCTTTTGCTTTTGAGCTTCACAAGATGAGCTTGTGAATTATCTGGTGAAGAATAGGATGTGATGGTGTCTGCTTTTGTTGGACAGCATGTATGGCACTAAATGAATCTGTGTATATCAGATGTTTCAGAAGAGGAGAGGATGCAATGTATTTTAAGGCTATTAGTAGGGCAAATAGCTCAGCAGAATAGCTACTGCCTTGGTTTGGGAGTTGCTGTGAGATGATTGTGTGTGTGTGTGGAAGAACCAACGCGGCACCCACTTGGATATCTGTTTTAGAGCTGTCTGTATATATCTGAAGATATTCAGAGAACTGTGATGAGTGGGCTGCATGCATCTGTTTTATGTTGATATTTGCCAGAATGCTTTTTCCCCAATGTTGAAAATAAGTGTCACAGTTAGGCATGAAAGCATGCCAGGATGGAATAGTTATGCTATTATCCTCATATAAGTTGTCAAAGCTTAGGCCCCATTTTGAAACTAATTCTTTTAGTCATATTCCAGCTGGTTTATTTACTGTGGGTTTATTGCTGTAGAGGTTCTCCCACTGTGGATTGAAGAGATACTGCCAAGAAGGATGATGAGGAAGACTTTGGATTTTAATAGCAGCATTTGCCTCCAGAGATATAGTGAAGGCTCATGGGCCTCTGCATATAAGCTTTGTACAGGTGATGTTCTGTATGCCCCTAAGGAAATTCGTAAGGCACTGTGATGTATGAAATCAAGCCATTTGATGACACTTGGTCTACATGAGCTATACACAGGGACTCCATAGTCTAGTCTTGATCTGATTATAGCATGGTATGAAGAAGTGTGAACCGATCAGCTCCCCACATCATTGCAGAAAGAACTCTGAGAATATTTAGATTTTTAAACAGATTGTTCAGAGGCACTTGTTATATTCCAAAAAGTTAAGTTTTTTTATTGAGAATCAGGCCAAGGAAACATATGCTATTTGCTAGCGGTATCAGCTGCTTTTCTAGTCTTATTTCTGGATCTGGGTGTATTTTTCACTTTCTACAGAAATGTATGGCCATTGTTTTTTTTTTTTTTTTGTATATTCAGTAGCCATTGTGATTAGCCCACAATTTATTTTTTTAACTGAGCTTTGTAATTAGCTTTCAATCATGTTCATGTTTTGTGAATGGCACGAAATGGCAATGTCATCTGCATAAAGGAATGTTTCAACTGTTTTCAGTAGGTCTTTTGTAATAGAATTTATTTTGATCACAAACAAAGTTCACAAACAGGAACTCCTTCTTCCTGATTGTTTTGATATTTTACTTGGAAGGTTCTGAACTTCAGAAATTTTTTTTATTAAGATTACGTGTCCTCGCAAACCAATGTTATGGAGGTCTTTCAGAATATCGTATTGCCAGGTAGTGTTGAAGGCCTTTTCTATGTTGAGACCAATCATGATTAGATGCTCATTCCTTAGAAAAGCATTGCAAATATTTGCCTCTGCTTTTATCATGGGGTCCAGAGATGATCTTTTTTTGCAGACGCCATACTGATTTGTGTTTAGTAAATTATATTTTTCCAAGAACCAGGTTGTTCACCATTTTCTCCAGGGTTTTCCTGAGGCAACTTGTTATAGCCATTGGTCGATAATTTGTGGTGATCGTATGATCTTTGTCAGGTTTAGGGAAAGCAATTACAAGAGAGTGATGCCAGGAGTTTGGATAATAGTTTTTGATATATAAATTCTATTGTATAAATTAAGTAACATATTTAGAGATTTTTGACTAAGTTGCTGTATCATTTGATATTGAACACTGTCAGGTCCAGCTGCACTCCTCCTTGAATTAGCCAAAGCTTTCTGCATTTCTTCTATATTAAAGGCTCGCTGTATGGGAGATGTTCGCTGGTATTGAAGTTTAATTTGTATTTTTCTACTACAGATTTCGTTTTCTGAAAGGATGGGATATATGCCGATACTGCTGATATACTTGCAAAAGTAACTGCATGTTTGCAATTTCCTTGGAGTTAGCGATCTCCTGTCCATTCAAGTTTATAAGTGGAGTTGGTAGTGAAAGATATTTCCCACTAATTTTCTGATTTTGTTCAATATAACACGAGTATCTGTATTTCTGTTAATTGTGGAGGCGAAACCTATCCATGATTCCTTTCCACTCCTACGCCGGATATATCTGGCTTTAGCTCTGGCTTTTTTTAAATTTATGAGATTGGCAGAGGTGGGATAGTTTTGGAAGAGATTCCAAGCCTTATTTCTTCTCTCTCTCTCTCTCTCTCTCTCTGTCAAACTGCATTCATCATTCCACCACGTTGCAGCATGTTTATAATACTTTCCAGAAGACCGACAGAGTGTAGCTTCAGCTGCCATTAATATCTGGTTTATACCAGGGCCAAATTGGAAATCTCAGCTAACCATGCAATAGACATCCTACAGGACTGTACTGTTAACAATAATCTCTGTATATCACCGACCAAAACAAGCTGAATACTGCTAAAAGGGATCCTGGATAAAAGGAGACCGACCCAAATCCAGATTCAAGGAACTACCATAAAGCTGACCACGGAACTAAAGCATCTCAGCATTGTGATAGATAAAAACCTGTCATATATATACCGCACCTGACTTATATCCAGAGGAAAATCAGGAGTTACTCTGCACTGTTTGTAAGAGTCTTCTGCAAAAGACTCTCACAGACAGTGCATATCTCGGGCTTTACTACAAAGCAGTCTCTTATCAGCTATTTCGTATGCTGCTGGTGTATGGTTTTGCAAGGCCACCACAGTGGTAAACAGAAAGAAATTGGGAACTACACAGCGATGTATACTTCTTACCATTTTGAGAGCTTGCAGCACCGTCAGTACCCATGTGCTCCAGGCCCTGACAGGGGCCCTTTCCCTAGATCTGGAGATCATCCGCAATGGGCTGCTCTACCAACTTTCAAAGGGCAGAAGTGTCACCTGCCTTGATTTCACGACACCTCTCCACATACTTCCAGCAGGCCTGGCAGACATCAACTAAAGGAGAAATTACCAGGAAATTTATCCCCAACCATACAAGTGGTTTACCCCCAACTATCCTCCTTGGCTCTCCCTGGTACTTCTTACCTCCTATCTGCTTACTGGATATGGGCAACAAAGAGATAAACTACAAGGCTTCGGACTCACTGACACCTCTCTGTGCTACTATGGCCAGTGTGAAACGTGAGGACACTTAATGTACCACTGCTGCCTGTATGGAGATCTTTGCTGCCAACTTATTATGCACATCCACCTATCACTGCAAGACCAGGAACATCTCATCCTAATCGAAGAGGACATCTACAAAGCATTTACCCAATTTGCCCAGAACCTCTTCACAAGAAGATGGACATACCCACAGCCACAACTGCAAGAATAACTAATCATTGTGCAGCCTGCATGACTGATTGAACCGCTGGACTCTGGCAAACCACCAGTGAACAGCAAGCCTCTCCCTGCCTACAAACCATCCCCGATCTCACACCTCAACAGAAACAACCCCAAGGACTTACACCACAGACAGGAGTCAACCCCATGCATGTACATGATGCATCCTAGAGGAGACATCATCCCATGAATGACAATCCACAAATCCTGGATGGGACACCATCCTGTGGAGGACTTCGCATCAACCCTGGATGGGACATCATCCCGTGAATGAAATACATCAATCGTGGATGGGACATCAACCAAAGGACTACTATCCTAAAATCCTGGATGGGATATTATCCCGCGATGACTTCTGTAGCTCGCTATATGCCTCTTGGCGATTTGAGCCGGGCACCCTTGCCTGGCTCACTCACTCACTCCCTGGTAGTGGGGAGAGGAGACGGCCTCTCTGTCTAGTCCCTGTTTATTTGTTCGTTTCAGGATTGATTAGGTGCATCAGCAACTATGGCCACAGTGCGCCAATCTCCTCCCCACGGGGAGGAGATTGGCGCACTGTGGTGTCCCCAGGAGTGGCTGCCCCACAGGCCACTCCTGGGGACACCTTCTCTATTGTCCTCATATTTCCAACTTCCCCCCCCAGCCTTCAGTCTCTCCCCCCACTCTACCTTCACACAAGTGTACGTCCCACACAGCGAAAATTAGAAATATCAAAATTCAAATTGCTCATGACCCTTCCGGCCTAGAAAAATTCTAGCATAATCCCCCCCCCACCTTTTTTTACATAGGCCCTAGCCACTGAAATCTCAGGAAATTAGGTGGCAAGATCTGCCAGAGTACCATTTAAAATACTGGTGTGCCTAGTCTGCCTCCATGGAGCCATGTGTGGGCAGCAGTAAGCCCCAATGGCTAAATGGTCAGATGAACAACGGCACATGACACTACACTTAATATCCATACTCTTTTAAATCTCTGGCATTTACAGCGGTAATGTAATACACGACAACGTACACTATGCTGAGATGGGGAAACCCCATGGTGCCATTTGACCCTAAACACCCTTTACACTAATATTTGGTTTGTGACATGAGTTATAGTGTTGTCTATTGGCTGAGTAGTGATTATTTGTTCATCTATTGTATATTTTGTCCAGTCAGCTTTATGAAATCTCTATATTTTTGGCCATCGTAATGTGTAATATCATTTGTTAATATTTTGCAGACCACGGGGAGATGGTCACTGTTAAGTGGATTGTTCAGAGATCCAATAATTTCTCAATCAATCTTCCACATTGGTGTTGAGACCCACACAGTGGGATGGTGCCCATTTATGTGGTAGCTACCAACACAGCTACCAAGGGGTGGTAGCTGTGTTGTCAATGCTTCAAGATCTATGTATACACAGTCTTGATTTGGAGGAAGGTAATGAGACCAGTGAGAATGTACACTGGACTGAGATTCATACTACAACTGCTTCCAAAGATGTTTGCAGTTTGAGGGATTTGCACGGAATTCTGGAGTCAATTAAAATAGCCACTCCGCCATGTGCTCCACTGGAAGGAAATCGGTCTTGTCTGTAGACCGAAACGGTTCACTGCTATGTTTAATAGTGGAGTCAGATTTGTTTCTTGAAGGCAGACACCAATCAGATGATATTTCCCAATCATGTCACAAATATCATTGATGTTACTACAGAAACCACGACATTTCCATTATATTATTGCATGCATTATATTGGTTTCGTTTTTGTATCTGTCTTTTTGCAAATGGTGGTCCTTATTTCTTTCAGGCTTTTTCTGTTTTTTGGGGAAATATGGATGAGTATCCATCTCTTCTTCAGCATATATCTCTAAGATTGGTTCCTCTAAGACTTCTTTTTCATATGTATCTGTGTGATCATGAACAGAGGATTTGTCTCCTGTTATGGATAGGTATATGGATAGCTTCTGCGATATGTATGGAAAAAATAATATAAAATAAGAATCAGTGCAGCATTTCCACTGGTCAATGGTGAAGACAATAGGCACTTTATGCATATATGCTAATATGCTTAACAATCCTTGGTTCGAAGAAACAAAGTTGCTTCCACCGCTTCCAATCAAGCCAGTTAAAGCACTGGTTCCTCAAGGTAACCTTCAAGCATATACACTGTACTTCCAAAGTTGCACGATGCAAAAGTGAAAGGTAGCATATTTTTTAATCCATAAGTTAAGCAGATGTAGGCTTCACTTCGAGAAATGGAACACAAAATGACTAATACCAAGTGAAATGTCTGGATCAATTTCACCTTGTAATGAATGACTTTCTTGGCAAAATTATGAATATTAGGAGTTAAAATTAACTGGTTGAAAACATGATTGAAAATTATGAAAAAACAGGATGCAGATTGTTAACCAAGCTCCATTACTTGCACTCTTACCTGGATTTCTTTCAGGTAAAATCTGGGTGATGTTGGAGATGGTAGAGTCAAACCAGAAATGGTCAAGTGGTAATCAATGGACACTGCTCTTTGTGTACTAATATTATTAGTGGAGTCCCTAAGGGTTTGGTGTTAGGACCATTGTTGTTTTCTATATTTATCAATGATATTGACGAAGGTATATCAAGCTTAATAGCCAAGTTTGCAGGATTGTTAATGACAGCAATGACAGAATGCTGCTGCAACAGAATCTAGAAAAGTTGAGCAGATGGACTGAGAGGTGGCAACTGAAGTTTAACATTGACAAATGCAAAGTATTGCATATGGGTAGCAGTAATCCAGAGTAATGTACCAACCGCAGTACTACACTCGGGGTAGTGAGAATGAAAGACCTGGGAGTTGTTGTTGTTGAAGTAGAATTTATTGGCGCAAGGGCTACTATGGCCAAAATGCGCCTATAATTTAAAATTGTTGGTCAATAGACCTGGGAGTAACTATCCAGTCAGATATGAAGTTCTCTGAGCAGCGCAGACAGCCAGGACAGCTCATGGGATCTTGTCAATGATATTCAAGAACTTTGCTAGCAGGGATAAGGAGGTGATTATCCCTTTGTATAAGGCAATGGTCAGGCCACCTTCAGTACTGTAAACAGATCTGGAGGCCTCATTTTACAAAGGATGTAGAGCTGCTGTAATGAGTACAGAGAAGGGCAACAAGATTGGTGAGGGGAACAAAAAGTTGTCCTTGCCAAGAAAGGCTTAAGTCCTGCAAATTGCAGTGTCTGGAGACTAGGCATCTGTGAGGTGATCTGATTGAGGTGTATAAGGCTTTGAATGGTTTGAGCAAGCTCAATGCTAATGTGCTTCTTCCTCTTTCTCAGATTACACGCTTAAGGAAATAGTTGCAGAGTAGATGTGTGAAATTTGCCTTTAGCTAACGAGTGGTTGATTGCTGGAACAAACTTCCATCTGTTATTGCGGAAGTTGATATCTTAAATAGACAAGGGAAAAACTGGACAAACTTTTGGAGCAAATGGATAGGTGAAATGGGAAGGGTTTTTTTTATTTTGGCCGATGGTATATAAAAGCTTGCTTTCTTGCATCATATGCCACTATTAATGCTATTGAAGACCATGGGAAGCGATTTCATAGGACCTATTGTCAACAGAGAAGAGTTATCAAGGTAAGTGAGTTGAAGCTATGATGGGCAATGCTCCTGTAATGTTGCAAAATGCAGATTTGCCTAAAAGATTAACATGGGAGTTCCCATGCCAAGCCACCCATCTCCAAAGTCACCCTTCAGAAGCTTTAAATATGTCATCTCCACCAAGTAGTTTATTAAATAAGCTTTCAAAATTATCACTACTCCTGATTCAGTACCATTTATCAGTACTCCATCTTTATCAGTACAAAATAATCAGCACCATTTATCAGTACTCCTTCGCTAAACTTCTGTAAAAAAAAAACCACTTGTTTAAACATTGGTCCACATCACTATTTTCAGTCTAGTTTTCTTTCTTTGGAGGCCTACTTCATCTTCTATGAGGTCTACAAATGAATGCAATTTTCTTCCTCTTTCACCCAATGTGAATTGTTTCTTCTGGAATTCCACACTCACAAAATATACTGCACTTTGTTTAAAAACTTCAGTCTTACTGATTTACTAATTTTACTGTGTATTTATTTCTGATACCCCAGAATTTAACATGTGTTGAGAAAACTAAATCAAACTGTCCAAGCCTATCATAGTGCTGAAGTGAAGCCACGTGATTTCTCCATAAATCACTTGTCAGTTCATGTATATTTTTATCTAGTGTAACTTCTAGTCAAAGAAAGGAAGACTTGCCTAAAAGATTATCATGGGAGATCCCATGACAAGCCTTTCATCTCCAAAGTCACTCTTCAGAAGCTTTAAATGTGCCATTTCCACCAAGTCATTTATTAAATTTAAGTGGCTGTGCTTTCAAAATAATCCATTTATCAGTAAAATCTTGTAAACTGTTGTTTACAAAAATTTACTTTATAACTAATGCAATTGAGTATTTTCAGGTCTTTAAATTCTCAAAAACATGAGTAAATCAATGAACAATTGCATTAATACTAAAAAATTAAAAAAAAAAAAAAAAAGAACCCCTCAAACTGTAGAAAAAGAAACTTAAGATATAATTTTATTAAATACTATTTTTTTAAGTAATTAGTTTACATACACCAGTTCTCCTGGAAACAAATGAAGTATTTCATCCAAGATAGGTTTAAAACAAGTCTTTCTTTCTTGCTCACCCTCTTCACTCCATTCTCTTACAATCTGCTTAAATATGCTTTGCACTTTATCCATATCTGATGGCGATGCCTGAATGTGACCCAACGCTTTCTGAAAAAGTAATTTTTATTGCACTAGTAAAATAAACAATTCAAGAAAATAAAATTTTAATCTTATACTACATAAGATAGCATATGATTTGCATAAAATGCAAATTTAACAAAGAATTATGAGAATTATATTTGCACCCATGCTGATTTTTTTTTTTTGTAAATAAGCACTTCATAAAAAATTATTTGTCTCACATATAAAAGTAATAATAGCTCTGACAAAGAAAAAATTCTTCCGAAAATACCAATAAATGTCCTGCATGACTAAAAATATGCATTAAATAAACTACTTTAATGCTATCCAACAGGGCAGGTATAAACTATCCCAACAATGGTTAAACAAAATGCACCATTTTATCACCTTCAGATAACATAACTAAATAATAAAAAAAAACAAATCAGGTAACACCCTCCCCATCCCCACCTTTTAAGCATATTATTTAATTTTTTCCATTTTCTGTGAGCAACCAAATTGAAAGTAAATAACTAATGCTGGGGATTTAGCAACAAGTCCCCACTCATTCCTGTGTCAGCAAACAGAATTTATCAGTTATGCAGATGACTTGAAGCTCCTCTATCGGATCAACGGGACCACCCGACCTGATTCTGTTTCTGAAACCATTATCAACAGCCTTAAGAATCTGATTACATACTTAGCACAGTTTTCTCTTAAGATTAATCCAAACAAATCTGCACAAATGGTGTTTTCACTCAAATCAAACCCAACGCAACTAAACCTGGAAATCTACGGAACCCCCATCGCCCCAGTCACCAAGCACAGAGATCTCGGCATTATATTCTGAGTTTTATATTCTAAATTCAGTTTCAAACACCATGTTGCAGACATTCACAACAAGGTCTGCAGATTAAGATGGCTTGCCAAACAACACCTCCATGTCACAGAGCCTAAGTGCACGCTCCAATACATATACCAGTTTCTGCAGCCAGTCATCACCTACGGTTCAGAAATCTGGGCATCAGCAACGAAAACAATGCTGAAAACCATTGCATCCAATGAGTACTGGCTTCTTCAGTGGGTCCTCTTCAAGCATAAACTGCCACCACTCACACACACTTCAGATATCACCCAATTCCGGCACCCCCCTCCCCCCATACTTCTCCTTCAACCCATTCACGGTACTAAGTACTATAGGTTTTGATACCTTTCGTGTTTGGGGTTTTCATAAAAAAAAAATAAAAAAAACTTCTAAATTACAGAAAAGTCTCCAAACGGATATTCACCCTCTGCTTGCTCATGTCAATTAAAATGAGAGTAGGTGAAGTGAATATGCCAAGTTTTTGGCAGATGTGCAATTAGAGGATCCCCCCCCCCCCTTAAGAGCCCTCTCCCTTCTTTGTGGTCTGTGGCGTGGATGCTCAGGATAGGGGATAGATTCCTGCCCATGGAGATGCTCCACAATGTCCAGGAGACGGATGTGGACGATAAAATGTACAGAAGATGCATCATCAGAGAACAGCTTGCGTCTTCAGCTGAGTGACTGCCATTGTCTTTTCTTCGCTTCTCATGTTCTTTCATTTCCCGTGTTAATATCAATTTTATATGTAAAATATGTAATTATACATTTTATGTTTTAATATATGTTTTATGTAATTTTTCCTGTATTAGTTATTTCATATTAAACCCCTAGCATTGCTGCTGTTATGGGTATTATTGCATCAGGCAATCATGTAACCATTCACTGCCTGCAATAAAGATATTAATTAATTAACAAGCGGATGCATTCACAAATTAGACCACAGATATGAACTGTCAAGAGCGGGCTGTTTTGATTCAACGTGAGGTAGTTTTATTATGAGACTCAATTGTGATGGTAAACTGGGGAATATATTTTATAATAAAGATAGACAGCGCAGTACCAGAATATTTTTGCCTGTTTCAACAACCAATGATTTAACTAACCAGTTATCAATTCTCAAGGAAACTAATTGGGCCTTGGTGGGTTGGGTTTGGTTTTTTGGGTTTTAATGGTGCAACAGCAACTAGGGCTATAATGTGCCTCCTTGGTGGGTACCAGTGGGTACTAAAGATATTAAATGCAAACAAAATTGAGAATATGGTTGAAACCATAGGACCTTGGGGAAAAAATGTCATGAGTTAGGATAAAAAGTACTTGTGTCAGAAATCCTACTCAGGCACAATAAGAAGGATTTTATCATGTAAGGTTTGTTAATTAATTCTAGGCTTGATGGGACCTTGTAGAACTAACAGAAAGATTTTCACCAGAATGGCCTGCCCTAGTTAGTTGGGAAATTTATTTTGTAGGGATGTGTACATCTGAACAGATAAGGGTCCTTGTTGAGGTCATTAAAGGGACTTTTAAAAGTCCCTTTAAAGACCAGTCCCTTTCCCTTAAGTTTTCAGGGAGGGAAAAGAACTAAACAAGAGGGAGGCAGAGAGATGCAATTTGTTAGTCGTATGTGTCAAAGTTAGGATGATCACATTTTCAGGGATGAAAACCAGGACAAAATTTTGAAGATGACAGAACTGGACAAAATGCACCCCAAGCTATAAAAGTAAAAAAAAAATTTTAAAAATGCATAAAACTAACAATAAAAAAGCAAGGGCAATACAATTATCTGATTTTTCTTATGGTACCATCATTTAAGTAAACAGTAATATTATATCACAAAGCATTACACAAACAGATCTGCACTTTTAGGAGCACAAAAATTCCAGTTATCACATTTTATATAATAAAGTTATTATAAATACATACTTACCAAAAAAATGTGAACTTTTGTACTAAGACAGTCACAGACAGAAGAAATGTACATAAATTTGGATAAATGCAAATAGATACAAAGAAAACTATGATAGGTGATGATTTGTTGCTGTGTTGAGTAAAAGACTGCATAGACTGTTCGACTGTAGTAATCTGCAGCCAGAATGGGGAATATGCATGATCTATCTTTGGAAAAGACCTTATCGTCGGTGCATGTTTAGCAGCAGTAGCCATGATTCAAGGAACGAAAGAATTAACAGATTTTTCAAAACCATTCATCTCAAGGGTTTATAATGACTGGAAAGCATGCAGTTCTCCCACATCTCAAAGGCATAAATGTGGCAGAAAAATAAAACTTGAAGAGCAAAGCCATTGTACTCTAAAGACTGTACAGAAAAAGAGGACATCCAGTGCACAGAAAATAATATCTAAATTCAACTGAGCCTATTTCAACCCGTATCATGCTCAGGAAAATAAAGAAATTGAGTATTGGCAGTCGCCGGCCTATTCTGAAGCCACTTGTTTCAGAGAAAAACAAAAAAATCCCCTTGCAGTGGTGCCAAGAACATTGTGATTGGAAAGTGGAACAATGGAAGAAAGTCGTGCGGTCAGATGAATCACGATACTTTGTTTTACACTGATGGTAGGCAGAGAGTATGGCGAGAACCTTACAAAGTGATGGACCCTGCTTTCCTTGTTAAGACAATAAAGCATCTGGAAGTGGTATCATGGCATGGGGAATGTTTTCTTGGCATAGACTGGATCTGCTGATAGCAATGGAAGGTTGAATGTCATCCAGGGAGTATCTGAATTTTGTATTAGATCTACTGCACCCTGCAACGTTACACTTTTATCCCAAAGGTGATGGCCACTTTATGGATAACAATGCAACAGTGCATCATACCAGAATCATGCAAGGATGGCTCGGAGAACATGACATGGATTTCCACCATCTTCCCTGGCCCTCCACACCTATTGAGAACACATGGGGATATGCTGAAGAGAGCTATTCAGCAACAAAGTTCTCTTCCTTGAACTTTGTCGTAGCTACACAATATTTTGCTTGAAGAATAGTTACAATTAGATCAAAACACACTAAAAACACTTTATAGAATCCATGCTGCACCACACACTTGTTATTCGAAACAAAGCAGCCCAATTTGATGAATAAAGGTTTTTTTTGGCTAGAGTGTGTAAATAAACTATTATATAATATTGTTTATTATATAAACAATTATATAAATAAACTACAGGAACACACAAATCAAAAAATACATTTTAAGAGGAAAAGTCCGTAACCCACACAGTCAGGTCTGACATAGCCTAGTGGTCAGGAGCGAGAGTGCATAGCACATGTTCCTTGAGTGGACCGGGGTTCAAGCCCGTTACTACTAAATACGATAAATATTTGTATTGACGATTTATTATAAACTCTACTGACTTGGTTGTCATGCTGGAATATAAACAGAAAATTTATTTATTTAAGTAAAAAAAGAAATAAACATGAAACTACTGACCTGAACAAAATTTATTTTTTCAACATAATCATCAAAAACTTTTATACACTTGTCCCATTACTTTATCAAATAGTGGAAACTCACTAAACCTTTTGGAAAAAGCAGGAGGCTTTTTTAAAGTCCACATTGCACTAGAAATTAAATTTCACTATAAAAACACATATTTTATATTAAAATACAGCCATAGGATTATTTACCAGTAAGTATGCTTTTAAATACAGTTAATTAGCTTACCTACCAATTTTCTGTCTGTAGATTTTTGTTTGGATATTCTGTTAGCAATTAACTAATTTTAATTACTTCAAGAAAAATACTGTTGCAGATTTTGTCCTCTTCAGACTTGTCAGGAGCATTTGCAAAGCTTCACCAGAAAGAGAACATTTGAACTCGTTTTTGGTTTTCTGACCCAGCTGAATATACTCTCACAAAAGAAATTATTAAAATACCAAGCATGACTTGGGATAATTTGTCATATTTCAGACTTCCTTGTGCATTTTTCAGTTCCCCAACCAAGGACCACAGTACAATTCTTTCTTCTTTCATAATAGTATCTGGTAGGTTCCCTCACTGAAACTGACAGAACTGGTGCTGAAAAACATCCATTTCTTCATCTTTAATGACACCAAGCAGTAATGGAAAATTGTGCACAAAATGTTCCAATTTGAAAGTCACGCAATGCCAATTGATGAAACTTGTGCTGCCTCAGCATTTATAAGAAAATTATTTTTCAATGGGAACTTATGCACAATGTTGTCACTGCAGCCACAAAGTACTTCCACACTGAGCAAAAGAAAATAATCTCCATGACCTTGGCAATAGAAATACTTATGACCATTTTAAATCAGACTCATCCCTCTGGTTTAATCTGCTATGGTAATCAATTTCCAAAACGGCAGTGGAATATTTGTAAAATAAACATTTGTAAAATAAATTTTCACATAACATTCTTCAACATAACTAGGAGTACATGGCATATGGATGTTAGGTATTGAAGAGCTGTCTATCTAATATATGTACATAACATGTCCCATGCACCTAAAACACCAATCAACCAATCATCTTAAAATGTCCATAAATACGTACATAGTATAGTAGAGAAATGTCATCCTCTGCATAAATGGAGAAAAACATACCATTTAAATGGGTCCATTTATACTGCCAGCATCACCTTACTTATATTGTAATGTGGCTCTATATATATTTCATTAATATTACTGTAAAAGTCTGGCAGAAATCTGTCAAATTACAAGTTATTACTAAATCTTACACAAATCAAAATTTTGCATATACAGTATTAACTGATTCCAAATTTATCTACATGTGCTTCTAAAAACTTTGTTAATATGTGTAATATAATAATAATCTTATATGCCCCTCCCTGTATATATCCCCCAACATACCAGTGTGTGCGAGAGTGAGCTGTGGCTCACATCACTTTTCTCCACACACAGGGTCATATGCATTGCTTTAAAACCTCTGGTATCTGCTTGCTGTAATGGGTATATGAAGCCTTCGCCCTAACAGACAATAAAGATTTCCATTAATAAAAAAACAAAAGAAAGAACAATGCCAGATAATCCTATTTGTAACTATTAGTCATGATTTCATTGGATCTTGTTTTATAAAATTTCAAACATTGGCATGATATGAATGAATTATATATATATATATTTAAAAAAAGGTACTGGCAAGACTTCTGACTTGATTGTTGCAGCACCATACCTCTCACCATTTTTTAAGAATGGTATCTATTTTTCATAACAATGCCAAGAAAAATGAGTAAAAAAACTGGAGGCACTTTATATTGATTCTTCAGTGGAAAACTGTCCGGTGAATATATGAATCGATTAATTTTTAAGATCAGTGAGGGCCAGGTTACAGGTTAACATGGAAATCTGAAAGACACTGAATTGAAACACCAGCTCTTGGGTATGAGAAAAACAGTAGTATTACCAAGAAAATTTTCTTCAGCATCTAGGCATTTATTAAAAAAGGTTAACAAAGCCTGCAGTAGCAATTTTGTTTATGTTTTCTTTGTTTTAAGTTTTCTTTTATGTAAGCACAACCAATATTCAATACTTAAAAATTTCATTCCTAACTGTGCATTTAACTCTGTCATAATCTTTTTTGATAAATGTTCATTTCTTTGAATATTCTTCCTTATAAACATGTTTACACATAGCCATTTTATTGAATGGGGAGAAAAATATTCAATGCCCTATTTTATCAATAGTTATAAATGCTACTGCATGCTGTAATTACTTTAGGCACGAAACCCACAACATAATGTCAATAAATAGTGCAAGCAAATGGGAACATATATATAATTAATACTGGTGCTCTATTACAGTTCTCCTTTCACTTCAGCAATGTTAAATGTAAAATGTACATAAAAATTAATCTACTCAGTGCACTGATCTCATATTGTGGTGGCATTTTGCTACAAGCTACCTTGGTGCTGCACTACTCTAAATAAAAAAACTTCTCGAATCGAGAGGTATACTGCCAGTTATTTAAAGTGTATGCCACTATCCAGGCTTGGTTTCAATCCCGATTGGGGTCTCCTTGATGGGTAGGTAGCCACTGTGAAGACCTGAACAACCCAGCAACAAGATATATCCACAACATGCAAGATGCACAGCTTTGAGTAAACCCTGTTTGCTCAATGCTATGACAAAAAGAGAGTATACCCACATACAATGACTTTTATAGTTTTCACAACTTTGGGCCTTTGTCCTAGGTTTAACCATGTTTAGATGACATTTAATAAGGGACAAATACAAATTGGATAAAAGTGGCTGCATCAATGTTGTTTACAAACCTGACAATCTAAAAATGTTCAATGAACGAGCATCAGACTTTACATATGAATTACAAGACCAAGAAACTGGGTATCTATTGCTAATTATCAATGAGTAGCAAATCTTGTTCAAAAATAGCAGTAGACAACCCATGACCTTTTAACAAATTTTCCCATGTGGTAGAAGCATGGTAAAAACTTTAGTTCTGAGATGGGATCTCAGCTTTACCCAATCAGCTCTGATTCTCTGCTTGGGCAAATAACCAAAAAGAACTGAATTTGCCTAATTTTCCTTAAAGTACCATATGGAGTACCATATAAAGATTAATACTCAAGATTTCTAAGAGGTACAAGCTAAAGATTATAATGATTTATGCACCAACATCGAGCCATGATGATGAAGAGGTTGAAGAAATGTACAATTGAGAGTCTTCTAGATGAGCAGAAAACTCACTACAATATTATTATGGGGGACTTCAATGCTAAGGTTGGAAAAAGGCAAAACAGCACAGAAAGAGGAACTATAGGAAATTTTGGAATTGGTGAAAGAAATAAAAGAGGTGAAAGACTTGTGGAATTTGCAGAATCTCAAGGAATGTCAGTAATGAACACTTTTTTCAAGAAAAGGGTCAACAGAAAGTGGACATGGAAGAGTCCAAATGGATTAACAACTAATGAAATCAACTTCATCCTCACTAACAGAAGATATATTGTGAATGATGTTACCGTCCTGAATAAGGTAAATGTTGGAAGTGATCACAGAATGGTAAGATGTACACTTGATATAGATGTAGGAAAGGAAAGGAAAAAACTGACTCGAGTAAATAATACAAAGGTCTTTGAAATAACAGAGGAGGAGAAAAAGCAGTATGTACTGGAACTTAAGAACAAGTTTGAGCTTCTGCAGACTGCTCAGGACCAAGATATCGACGAGGAATATTACAACTTTCTGAAAGTGATAAAGCCCAAGAAACCTATAGGGAAACAGAAATCCAAAGAAGAAAAAATTAGTCAAGAAACACTTGTCATGATGAACCAAAGACGACAAATGAAGAGCAAGAAAAACACTGACAGGGAGAAAATTGAGTATACTGAGTTATGCAAAGCCATTAGAAAGAGACTCAGAGAGGACATAAGAAGATTTAACACAAGAAAAGTAGAACAAGCATTAAGGGAAAACAAAGGATTTAAATCAGCAGCCATGAGCAGTAATACAGAAAGACAAATGATACTGAAACTGAAGAATAGCGATGGTGTACTTATAAACAGCAGAGAAGGCATAATTCAAATAGCAGAAGACTACTATAGAGAATTATACAAGGAGCGAGGGAATGATACCAGCAGTGGGGAACATGGATTGCAAAGTAGCAACACATACGACATACCCGATATTCTTCCTGATGAGGTAGAACATGCATTGAAGAAAATGAAGAATCGGAAAGCCCCGGGGGAAGATGAAGTTACTGTAGAGTTGTTAAAATTGGGAAAAGGAGACATAACACAAAAACTGGCAAGGCTCTTCACAAAGTGCATTAGAAAAGGTGTGATGCCTAAGCAGTGGAATAATGCAATCATAGTTTTGCTGCATAAGAAAGGAGATAAATCAGAAATTGGAAATTATAGACCAATTAGCTTGTTATCCCATATCTACAAGTTGTTCACAAGGGTCATTACTAACAGATTAGAAAGAATACTTGATGAGAATCAACGAAAAGAGCAAGCTGGCTTTAGGACAGGATTCTCAACTATGGATCACCTTCACGTAATATCACAGCTAATGGAGAAAGCAAATGAATATAAAACACCATTATGCCTGGCATTTGTGGATTATGAAAAGGCATTTGACTCCATACAGCATAAGGCAATGTTTCGGGCACTGGAAAGACAAGGCATAGATACTCCATATATTATGATTTTGAAGAAAGTATATGAGAGTGCTACATCCTTTATTAGACTAGACAAAGACAGTAGCAAATTTAAAATCGAGAAAGGAGTTCGACAAGGAGACACAATATCTCCGAAGCTGTTTACTGCTGCCCTTGAGGAAGCTTTCAGAAGATTAGACTGGTCGCAGAAAGGAGTCAATGTGAACGGAGAGTACCTAAACCATTTACGATTTGCAGATGACATTGTGGTCATAAGCCACGATCCCAAAGAATTAGAGGAAAATCTTAATCAGTTATGCACAGTTAGTAAGGCTAAAACAAAAGTAATGATGAACAAGTATGCCACGGAAAGGGAAATAATGATTGAAGGAGCAGTAATTGAAAAGGTGGAGTCATATACTTATCTGGGACAAGTTATTAGCTGTAATAATGATAAATGGCTGAAAGTCAAGAGAAGAATAAATTTTGGATGGATAGCATTCAGGAAATATAGCCACATACTGAAGAGCAATATCCCAGTTTGTCTGAAACGTAAAATAATGAATCAATGTATACTCCCCACCATGACTTATGGAAGTGAAACTTGGGCACTCACCAAAAGAATGGAAGAGAAGCTAAGAACTACACAGCGAAGAATGGAACGAATTATATTGGGAATCAGACTGTTAGATAAGAAGAGAAACACATGGATTAGGCAGCAAACTCAAGTAAAGGACATTCTTATCAAAACTAAAGAACTAAAATGGTCTTGGGCAGGACACATAGCTCGAAGACATGACAGATGGACTAAGAAAATAACAGAATGGTACCCAAGAGGAGCTAGAAGAAAACCTGGAAGACAAAGGCGGATATGGATAGATGAAATTCATGAGTTTTTGAGAAGTAAATGGATGGCCATTGCAAAAAACAGAAGGAACTGGAACATTGCTGGAGAGAGGCCTTCATCCTGCAGTGAATTGAAAATGGCTGATGAAAATGATGATGTAGCATTTGTAAGATTTGTGAATAATGGCGAAATTCAAGAAAACTTTTTCTCCTGCAAAGAGTTGTCCGAAACAAGCAAAGGCCAAGATATATTTAAGGTTTTGTCTTCATATCTGGCAACTAAAGATCTGTCTTGGAGGAACTGTGTTGGCATCTGTACTGATGGTGCCCCAGCAATGGTTGACTCCATGAGGGTTGTTGTTGTTGTTATTTGGTTTTTAGGAACATTAGCAACTAAGGCCATATTGCTCCGTGGATATGCAGTGGTCATTCTCTGACCTTTCTGCATCCTCCGTATTTGGTGGTCATGGGCTCAAACCCCGGTCTACATCAAGAAGCGTGTGCTACGCACTTCTGCTCCTGCCCACCTGGCTACGGAGGCGCCGACTCCATGAGGGGTTTTGCCTCTCATGTAAAAAAACAAAAAATCCTGACATTGTCACAACACATTGCTTTCTTCAGAGAGAAGTGCTGGTGTCAAAAACTCATGGAAATGAAATTAAAAAAGTTCTGGATGATGCTACAAAAATCCTGAAGTTTTTTAAACAAAGACCAGCTCACTCAAGTATGTTTAAAAAAATGTGTGAAAATCTGGATAAAGAGCATATAAATCTCTTGCTACATACAAAAATCTGGTGGCTTATCACAGGAAGAGTTCTCAACAGGGTGTTTTAGCTGGAAGGTGAATTGCAGGAGTACTTTCAAGAAAATAGCAGGCCAGATTTTGCTGAGTGCTTTGAAGATGAAGAATGGCTGCAGAAACTAGCCTGCGTAGCAGATATTTTTCATCAAATGAACCAGTTGAATAAGTCACTGCAAGGCCCTGAAGAAAATGTTTTGACTTCAAGCAACAAAATTCTTGGATTTAAAAGAAAACTGAATCTTTAGAAAAATCATCTTATAAAAGGAAATCTTGAAATGTTTCCACTGTTGCTTCGGCTTGAGAGTGGGGAAGGATATCAGGAAGTCTCAAGTCTTATTGAAAACCACCTGGAAGGACTACAAAACAAAATTGAACAGTATTTTCTGCCCCTTTCAACAAATGTGTATGACTGGGTGAGGAACCCTTTCTCTGAGTCTTCTGATCAGCCTGAGCACTTGACTTTGAAAGGAGAGGAAGAACTTTGTGAGCCGCAGTCTGATCAATTCAAGTACATTCATGATGAGATTTACTGATCTGAGCCTAGACAAGTCCTGGATTTCTTTGAAAGAAGAGTATTCCTGCCACTCAAAGGAAAGCAATGAATAATTTGCTGCAGTTTTCAAGTGTTTACATGTGTGAACAAGCATTTTTTTTGTTTAACAAGCATTAAGAACAAGGACAGAAATCGTCTCATTTAAGCTGAAGATGAAATCCGTGTGTGTGTTTATCTCAAGTTCGACCCAGAATTGAGTATTTGTGTAGCAGAAAGCAAGCTCAGGTTTCACATTAAAGAGGTAAATTTCATTCTTTATTTTTAGTTTAAAAAATAACTTTTTATGTATATATAGGCCTATCTTTTTATGTATATAAACAGATACACAGAAAAATATTATTCTCAACTCAAATAAGCAATGACAATTATTATTGGCACCTCCATAGCCAGGTGGGCAGGATCAGCAGTGCGTAGCACACGTTTCTTGATTAGACTGGGGTTCAAGCTCATGACCACCTTTATACGGAGGATGAGGAAAGGTCAGGGAATAACCACCGCATATCCCCGGAGCAATATGGCCTTAGTTGCTAATGCTCCTAAAAACCAAATAACAACATAACAATTATTATTGGATCATTATATCTACAACTTACTGATCATGTTAACATACTGTGAGCTGTAGATATAATTCTATGCAAGAGTTCCCTGAGACCTGAAAATTATTTTAAGGGTTCCTCCAGGGTAAAAAGGTTGAGAAAGGCTGTACTAGAGTATCAAAGGGTGGTGGGGTGTTTTAAACCTCAGCTAGAAATGTTCCTTCGCTTCAAGTATTCTGATTAGTAAAGATTGAATGAAACTGTTCCATGGGACCACATTCTATACAGCTGTAAATAATTAATGACTAATTGATGTTAATGACTTCAGGAAAAATGACAAAACTGTTTCAGAAGTTTCCCACACCCAAAGTCAATTTAAAACATTGGAATAGACAATCAACTTTCAGCAGAAGAGAACATTTCATACTTTTGTCTCCATTTCATACTCCAACATTTCATACTTTTGTTCAATAATTATCAATCATTTGCTGAAATAAAAAAAAAAATAATAATAATAAAAAAAAACTGCCAATATGGTCGAATTGATCACCACCAGTGGAAAGAATTTTATGTTACTGAGGTTACATAGAATAATCCAGAGTGAAGACTTGATTTGCACAATCAGATGGATATTCATGAAAAGCTACAATTAACTATGCTGACTATATTTGGTGTCCAAAGTGAGATACTTTATTGTAACGAATGTGATCAATGTGTCACTAGATCAAGATGCTTGTAAGAAAAAAAAAAAAAAAAAAAAGTTCAAAATTTTAGCGTTCTACCATTTCTACATTAAATGTGCCATTTCAGCAATTCAAATATTATTCACCTTTAAAAAAATGCATTCAATAGCAGCGTTTGTTCTGATAAGCATAATACACACTCAACTATCTGTTTTATATTTTCTCAAAGGAGGATCAAAGGCTGACACAAGTAATTATAGACCTGTTAGTTTAACTTCTGTTCCAGGTAAATTAATGGAGGCACTGGTTAAAGAAGCACTGCAGGATCATCTAGACAAGAATTCAGTTATAGCTCAGACGCAGCATGGTTTTGTTAAGGGCAGGTCTTGCCTGACCAATTTGATTGGATACTATGATGTAGTCACAAAAGAACTGGATGCAGGGAATAACTTTGATATTATATATTTGGATCTTAGAAAGGCTTTTGATACTGTTGCACATGGAAGACTGCTGCACAAATTGGAACAGTGTGGCATTGGAGGCAAATTGCTGCTATGGATAAGGGGATGGTTGAGTGGCAGAAGACAGAGAGTGGTAATCAATGGACACTGCTCAACGTGGACTAATGTTATTAGTGGAGTTCCTCAAGGTTCAGTGTTGGGTCCGTTGTTGTTTTCGGTGTTTATGAATGATATTGATGATGGGATATCAAGTTTAATGTCCAAGTTTGCAGATGATACAAAGGTTGGCAGGGTCGTTAAGGACAATACTGACGCTATGCTGCTGCAACAGGATCTGGAAAGGTTGAACAGCTGAGAGGTGGCAAATGAGGTTTAACATCGACAAATGTAAAGTGCTGCATATGGGAAACAGTAACCCCAGAGCAACGTATCAACTCTGCGGTACTACACTGACAGTGGTGGAGAATGAAAAGGACCTGGGGGTAATTGTGCAGGCAGATATGAAGTTCTCTGAGCAGTGCAGACGAGCTGCAAGAGTAGCTCATGGTGTCTTGTCAATGATATACAGGAATTTTTCTAGCAGGGATAAGGAGGTGATTATTCCCTTGTATAAGGCAATGGTAAGGCCACATCTTGAGTACTGTATACAGGTCTGGAGGCCTCATTTCAAGAAGGATGTAGAGCTGCTGGAACGGGTACAGAGAAGGGCAACAAGATTAGTAAATGGAACAAAGGGTTGCTCTTACGAAGAAAGGCTTAAGTTTTGCAAATTACAGAGTTTGGAGACTAGGCACCGGCGAGGTGATCTGATAGAGGTGTATAAGGCTTTGAATGGTTTGAGCATGCTCAATGCCAATGGGATTCTTCATCTTTCTCAGAATAATCACCTCAGAGGGCATAAATTCAAATTGAGGAAGGACGGATGTTGGATAGATGTGCGGAAATTTGCCTTTGGCCAGCGGGTGGTTGGTTGGTGGAACCGACTTCCATCACTTGTTGTTGAAGTTGATAGCCTAAACAAATTTAAAGCTCAACTGGACAGGTATTTCAAACGAACGGAGGGGTGAAATGGGAGTGGGTTTTTTTTTTTTTTTTTTTTGGCTGATGCTGAATAAGCTTGCTTTCTTGCATCATATGCCTCTGCTAATGCTAATGCTAAAGCATTTAATTTTACAAAATATGCAAAAAATTGCTGACTCATCTTATATCAACTGATACCTGGAGTGGAAGGGATCTATCCAGTTATATTAAAGGAGGCGGCAAAGCAACTAAGCAAACCCTTGGCCATAATTATGAGAGCATCCTTGGACTCAGGGGAGGTTCCCACGGACTGGAGATGTGCAAATGTATCCCCAATTCACAAATGGGGATCGAAGGGTGACACGAGTAATTATAGACCAGTTAATTTAACTTCTGTTCCGGGTAAAATAATGGAGTCACTGGCTAAAGATGCATTGCAGGATCATCTAGACAAGACTGCAGCAATAATTCAGACACAGTATGGATTTGTTAAGGGAAAGTCTTGTCTGACAAATTTGATAGGATATTATAATGTGGTTACAAAGGAACTGGATGCAAAAAATAATTTTGATATCATCTATTTGGATTTCAGAAAAGCTTTTGACACTGTTGTGCATGAAAGACTATTGTACAAATTGGAGCAGAATGGTATTATGGGTAAGTTGCTACAATGGATAAAAGGATGGTTAAGTGGGAGAAGACAGAGGGTGGTAATCAATGGGTGCTGCTATTTTTGGACTAATGTTATTAGTGGAGTCCCACAGGGTTCGGTGATGGGTCCACTGTTGTTTTGTATATTTATCAATGATATTGATGAAGGTATATCAGGCTTAATGTCGAAGTTTGCAGATGATACAAAGGTTTGCAGAGTTGTTAATGACAGTAATGGCAGTGTGCTACTGCAACAGGATCTAGATAATTTGGGCAGATGGGCTAAGAAGTGGCAACTGAAGTTTAACCTTGACAAATGCAAAGTACATATGGGTAGAAGTAATCCCAGAGATTCTGTGTGGTACTACACTTAAGGTGGTAGAAAATGAAAAAGACCTGGGAGTAATTGTGCAGGCAGAGTTTTCTGAGCAATGCAGACAGGCTGTCAGGGCAGGTCATGGGGTTTTGTCAATGATATATAGGAATTTTGCTAGCAGGGAAAAGGAGGTGATTATCCCTCTGTATAAGGCAATGGTCAGGCCACGCCTTGAGTACTGCGTACAGGTCTGGAGGCCTCATTTTAGGAAGGATGTAGATTTACTTGAGTGTGTACAGAGAAGGGCAACAAGACTGGTGAGGGGAATGAAGGGATTCTCTTACCAAGAGGGGCTTAAGTTCTGCAAATTGCAGTGGCTGGAGACTAGGCACCTGCGCAGTGATCTGATTGAGGTATATAAGGCCTTGAATGGGTTGAGCGTGCTGAATTCTGATGGGATCCTTCCACTTGTTCAGATTACGAACCTAAGAGGGCATAAATTCAAATTAAGAAAAGACAGAGGTAGAATAGATGTGCAGAAATGCCTTTAGCCAGCGGGTGGTTAATTGCTGGAACAAACTTCCATCTGTCGTTGTGGAAGTTGATAGGTTAAATAAATTTAAGCAGGAACTGGACAGGCATTTGGAGGGAATGGTGTGATTTTTTTTTGGCTGATGCTGCATAAGCTCATACACATGCTTTCTTGCATCACATGCCACTACTACTACTACTACCACCACCTCCAAGAAGCAGTCAACAACAAAAAAGCATAAAGGGAATCCTCGCTGAACTGAAAATTTAGAACTATGCTTGCCTTTCAATAGCCTGGATATATAACATGTAACATATCCATCAGTTACTGAAGGGTCTCAGGTCTACAAACTCGATGCCACCCTTCAAGTTTGCATATTACAAGTGCAACGAAAAGCAAGTGTTATCCTTGCTATGGCAACAGTTGTGCTAGTGATGTCTTGTCAGTTTTTTCCAGACTCTCACACCTCACTGGATTACAACTCTTGGAATTTTAAATATGATGATGCTTCCCGACACTGTATGTTGATGCCGACAATGAAAAGTCCTTATATATATACTTTGTTAAACAGATGAGTGTATTTCAACCTGAAGAGGTGGACAGTCTTTTTCATTCATTGCCTGTTTTTTAATCCTCTTTGTTCTATTTAAATATTAGCCACTTTATATATTGCCTTTTGTAAATACCCCTTACCTTTCCATTTATTATTTAAACTCAATGATACCTGAACATGTAAACCCCTGGCCTGTGGCTGTGACGGGTAGGTTGCAACAAACTGTATTTTGTACATATTATTATTATTACTGTTGCAATAAAGTTTCTTTTTCCTCTCTTTCTTTTTTTCTTTCTAGTCATCACATGTCTCGTAAGACCAAGCAGTAACATATGCTTTCTCAATATCAAAACAGATCATGGCTAAATGATCATTTTCTGATGCAAGTAATCCATGTTTTCTTCCATTTTTATTAAGATGCCCAGGTTGAGCTATGTCTCTTGAAACCACATTTTTTGCAAGAGGTTATGGTTTTCTAAATATCACTAAGTCTTGCATTTATGATCTTCACGAATTTTCCTAGGCAGCTGTTCTTGTTTTGGTCTTTTCTTGTTTTGGGAAAGCAAGAACTGTCATATGATTCCATTTATCAGAAAACTTGTGTTCCATATAGATTCCACTGCATAAAAGAAGTAGTGGTTGTAATGATTCTTCTCCTAATTTCTTTGGATGCCACACTGTTTGGTTTCTGATAACACTTCTGAAAGTTTGATATTATAAGGGGTTGGTTATATGGCTCTGTATTTTTTGTGGTGAAATTTAGACTATTTTTCTGGATGTGGAGGCAGATTTTTTAGCAAAAGGCATTTTGGTATCTATTGTTAATTTTCTTGTGGATGCTTTGGTATCTATTGTTAAATCTTGTGGATGCTTTTAGCATTGATAATTCTGCTGCTTGGTTAATTTTTATCTATTATATAATGAACTGCTGAATCAAGGGCTAGCTGTAGAATTTTCTGTTTCAATTATTGCTAGATTGTTGCCACCTAAGTTTTTGCCTGTGGTGGTTGTTTTATTAAGTGACTATAAAAAAATCACTGTAGAGGTTGATCACAAACTGTCCATTCTAGGATAAGATATCATGCTGGTGAGGTAAACATATGTGTGCCTCTAGTATTTAATATAATGTTAGAAAGGTAGACATACATATGCTTACTACAATCAAGAAGGTTAAATTGTTTTCTATCTATTAACTTTTCTAATTGTTGCCCTCTTTTGTTAATATCAGGGTTTTCTATAAATGGCGGTGCCTATTTAAATCTCCCATTATACAGAAAAGAATGGAATTCGGGAGTTCTTCAAAATCTCTGTAAGCTATATCTCGGTTTGTTAGTAATTTTAATGTAAATATCGCATAATTTACCTTCAACTGTTTTTTTTTTTTTTTTTAAAGAAAATTAAGCTATTTTTTTTTCACCTAACTTTTCGTTATCACAACTATTAATATAACCTATTAATTGCTAGCAGAGACAGGGAGGTGATTTTCCCTTTGTATAAGGCAAAGGTCAGGCCACACAGTGAGCACTGTATACAGGTCTCGAGGCCTCATTTTAGGAAGGATGTAGAGTTGCTAGAACGAGTACAGAGAAAGTCAACAAGATTGGCGAGAGGAACAAAGGGGTATACTTATGAAGAAAGACTTAAGTTCTGCAAATTGCAGCATCTGGAGACTAGGCACCTGCGAGGTGATCTAATTGTAAAAGGCCTTGAATGGTTTGAGCAGGCTCAATGCTGACGGGATACTTCCACTTGCTCAAACTAAGAACCTGAGGGGGCATAGATTCAAATTGAGGAAAGACAGTTGTAGGATAGATGTGCGGAAGTTTGCCTTTAGCCAAAAGGTAGTTGATTGCTGGAACAGACTTCCATCTGTTGCTGTGGAAGTTGATAGCTTAAATAAATTTAAGGCTGAACTAGACAAACATTTGGAGTGACTGGATGGTGAAATGGGAAGGGTTTTTTTTTTTTTTTTTTTGGCTGATGCTGTATAAGCTTGCTTTCTTCCATCAACTAATGCTAATGCTATTAATTTTTGTTATTTCTAACCGCATGTTGCTACATACTCAAGTTTTCAACCCCCCCTAGCCTTGTAGGCTTGATGAGTATTTATTGTTCACTGTATCTGATTCTGTGCAATAAAAGATTATTTATTTATTTATAATATACTGGCTCTTTGTCTTCTAGAAACAGAAAGCTATTCATAACAATTGGCATGCTAGATAATCAGATAATCACTGAGAGGTCTCTTCAATTGCTATGTTTGGCAGGACCTATTAGAAAGGATACAGATCAGTTGAAAAGGGTGCAAAGAAGAGCAAGAAAGTTAGGGGCACAAAAGGGTGTTCTTATCAAGAATGACTGTAGTTCTAAACTGAAGTCTCTAAAAACTGGGCATCTGCATTGTATCCTAATTTAAGTTTATAAGGCTATAAAGGGGTTCAGTGAACTACACTCTGATGGCACCTTTCCTCTTTCTCAGATGGCACACAGGCAAAGGGAAATAAATTTAAAATTGAAAAAAAAAAAAAAAAAAGGATAGTTGCAGAATATTTGTGCATAAATTTAAATAAATGATTGTTGGAATAAATTTCACCTACTGTTGTGGAAGTGAGTAGCTTGATTTACTGTACTGTAAATAATTACATGAAATGTCATGTGTTTAGTATTCTCACATTTTTTTGTGCAGGCTAAAGCTTGCAACAATTGTAAAACAGTTATAAATCAGTCAAAACTCAATTTAGGAAAATTTTGAATATCCCACTTTTCTTTTAGCTCATGTATTGAGGATCTTGGCAAACCACTTCCTACAAAACCCAGTACACTCGATGCCTCCTGTGGACCCGATAACTTCCAACAGAAAGATAGAAGAATTCTGAACAACCCTGATGCCTAGAAAGATACAGGTCCTGATGGCATCTCTTCACTTTTCAGAACCTGTGTCATCTTTTCACACTTTCTTATTTCACTGGTATTTTCCTAAAAAGGGTTACAAATCTCTCCCATCCAATTATCACCTGCACTTACCCCTACTCTTTCCTAAGTACATAAACCCATCAATCCAAACTCTTAAACTATCTCAAAATCTTCCATCTGATCAATGATAATTAATATGAATTCCATCAGTATAAATCTATTGATGATATACTGGTTTATGTTACCCAACTTTGGACAAATCTGATGGAAGAGTCTGGTGAAACTCAAGCAGTTGCTAGACATTTCTAAGGCTTTTGATTGTGTTTGGAATGGTCATCTTAACAAGCTCCCATCTTATGGACTGCTGACTGCTTTTTGCAATCGAGTATCCAGTTTTCTCTCAAACCATTCCCTGCAAGTGATAGTAGATGGCTCCCTGTCTTCTGACTTCTCCATTAATGTTGGTGCTTCCCCACAGTTCAGTTATTTCTCTTACTCTTTTCCTTTTATATATTAATGACCTTCTTCTGCTGACTGGAAATCATATCCACAGTTTTGCTGATAATAGCACACTATGATCTAGTTTGACAAACGTTGTATTGCACAAGCAGCTTACCTTCTCAAATATCCTCCAAGTTCTTAAATGCCAATTTACTGCTGCTATGCTCATCATCTTCAATGACACTAAGATTTTTACACATGTTCTCGTATCTCTACTGAATATTACCTAACTTCTCTCTCTCTCTCTCTCTCTCTCTCTCTCTCTCTCTCTCTCTCTCTCTCTCAGCATAAGCAAATTGCAAATTAAGTGTGGTCTGCATTTTCAAACATATGGGCTATATCCTTTATGATCAATTTATTATCAAATATTACTTCCTCTGCACAATTGTGGCAAATAAAACCCAAAAAAATTGGGTTTTCTTTTCCAATCTTGGTGTTACTTTTTTCTATACAATTACTCATTCTGTACAAATCTCAAATCCATCCTACCATTGAATATTGTTCCCACATCTGTGGTAGTATCAAAACCTCTCTCAAGTTTCTAGACTATTCAAAAAGAGGACATTCAGGTTAATTTGCAATCAGTCTCTTACAAGTCTCTCCACTCTGTCTTATAGATGTTCTGTTTCTGTTGGTTTATGTATGCAGCAGAAACAGTAGATACTGCCACTCTCTCTCTTCCAAGCTAGTCCAAACACATACCACAGCAGGCGCCTCCATAGCCAGGTGGGCAGGAGCAGCAGTGCATAGCACACGCTTCTTGATTAGACCGGGTTCGAGCCCATGACCATCAAATACGGAGGATACGGAAAAGTCAGGGAATGACCACCGCATATCCCCGGAGCAATATAGCCTTAGTTGCTAATGCTCCTAAAAACCAAATAACAAACAAACATATACCACGGCCAGTCAGCATCCTTTGCTGTCTAAAACTCGCAGAGCCAACTTTTCTTCTTCAGTGATTCCTTCTGTTTCTGTTTTCTGGAACAACCTTCGTTCACATGCATTTCCCAAAAATTACAATCTACAGAAATTGAAGTCTAATGTCAACAAGTATCTTCTGTCTTCTTAACCTTCAACCCATTCATAGTATGAAGCACCACTACACTACACTACAGACAACAAAAACCTCAAACTTCTCTCTACAAACCTCAACATGTTTGTAGACAAAACAACTAAAGCCAAAATTTTCCATGTTTTCAAATAAATTCGTTATTATTTAATAATAACACAAGAAAACAAACTTATCATTTAACTAAATTTTTATTTCAATCAAATTTAGTCTTACTCTTAGGATATATTAAATTAGAATTTTAAGTTGCATCCTTTTAGCATAAAAATAAAATAGTACTAATTATAATTCCCAAAACAATTACTTACAACATCTTCAGTGTGGTCTGCATTTTCAAACATATGGGCTATATCCTTTATCATCAATTTAATAATTTCATAGTTGTGTTCAATTCCTACACGAACCTTCTCCAGGTGAGCTTTATAATTTTTCAGAACCTCTTGGTGATGGGATGGTAATATACTCGTATATTTTAAGCTTTTATAAAGCCTGCGAAGACTATGAATTCTATTGCAGAAGAAGAAAATATCAAATTAAAAGTTATGATTTAAACTAACTGCATAATACAAGTTATATGGGCCACAGCTCTGACAAAGAAACAAGAGAGAAAAAAATTAAACAAATAAGAAGTAAATATATAAATACTGTACACAAAATTCTTTACCGCCACGAAAGAAACATAAATATACAACTATAATAATAAAATAGCAATTGCTTCAAAAACGGTACTCACCTTGAATAAATCTGCAGTGGTATATTGAGAAGACAACTATAATAATAAAAGTCCATGCATATGCAAGTGTGTGTGTGTCAGTGCTATAGCTCAAAGCTTATGAAACACTATGACTAATGACTATTAAATAGTCATTAACCATAGCGCATTTGATACTCCTACTAGTAAGCTGCCAAACCTTAGATGCTTTATTGTTTTTTTATTTATTTATTGATGCTTTCTATGCATTTTTGGACTTTAAATAGTGTGTGTATTTAGAGACTGATCTTGGGCAGAGTGGAATATAAGAAGCATGGAAATTATTAGCATATGTTTTTCAATTTTTAACAGCAAGTAAGGACAATAATCATTTCCCCAGAGGATCTGTGGTTCATTTTGCTCCTTTTGGCATTGGGGGGGCTGCACAACGTAGGTTTCTGGCCCAACTGTGAGGAGGCATGAGCAGTGCCACTGAGTGACAAAGCAATTTGGCTGGTGCAGTAAGGTTAGCATGCTATATAAATTCAAAAGAAAGATGAATTTTTCTTTACCAACATTTTCTTTAGGACTTTTAAGATAAAAAAACTAAATGTAATCAAAGAAACTTTATATAAGAAGAACATTTCTTTATGCACAGACAAATAGCTCAGTTCACACAAAAGTGCGTAGCACCTTGCTTACACTAAACAAGGGTTTCACCACTTCATGTTTCCAATAAGCAAAGTGATGGTATTACACCAAGTCATCTACCACCCAGTATCACCTAGTGTACACAGAGTTGGTCATGCCTCTTTGAGATGTAAGTGCCACACCTCAACCCCCCTTCTTACACTGGTTCACAGTGTAAGAAGGGGGTAGTCACCTGGGTAGTCACCTCCAGCATATCTGATGCAGTTTCTTATTTTGCACACAGGTACACCAATTGTTATTAAGAGTCCCACACCATGATGGTGCAAGTAAGGTTCTAGTTTTTGCAGAATTATCCGCACTGGTGAAATTCAGTCCATTTTGACTGAAGTGGGATAATCTAGATATAAGTTGGTGACTCTTATTGTCAGGGAAAGGAGAACAAGGTATGTAAAAAGGACAGGAGGAACAGGACCAGGGCATGTCTGCCAGAGCAGATATCATCTTGTAAAGGCATAAAAGGTGATACAGTTGTACATGTTGGCACTAATGATATTAAGAGTAGGAGACCAGCAGAATTACTTAACAAGTACAGGTCACTGTTAAAAAAAAGCCGTGAATTAGGGTTGAATTTGAAAGTGTCTGCAATTCTGCCCAGACACGATAGGAGGGAGTATATGATGAGAGCTTTGTTGATGAATTCGGGCTTGGAAAGATTGTGCAAGGCTCAAGGGTTAGAATTTTTTTCACCTGGTTTGTACTTGTTAACAGGAGAGACTTCTTCTACGGGGATGGGATACACTTAAATAGAAACAGCGCAAGAATATTTGCTGATGCTATGGAGGCAGTGTTAGGTGGGAGGGAAAACTGCTAGCTTGGAGGGATACAAGGACTAATAGATTAACAACTGCCACTGGCAGAGGTGAAAGTGATTCTTGCACTGCTTCTATTCGAATGAGCAGCAGCCTGGAAAACAGGGTATTTCAGAGACTGCTGGGAGTCATTGTGGTACAAGTAAACACATGGGTTGTGTTAGGGTAGCTAAGAATAGGAATAGGTGCATGTATTCTTGAGTGTACACCAATGCTAGGAGTTTGGTAAAGAAATTTGATGAATTTGAGGTATTGCTCAAAACATCAAAGGCAGATATTGTTGGGATATCAGAGACGTGGTGTCACACAGATATAAGGAATGCAGAACTGGAATTTGGGGAGTACAATGTGTACAGAAGAAAGGATAGACAGGATAGGAAGGGAGGAGGGGTTATGCTATTAGTTAAAAAACACAAAATCCAAGGAAGTGAAGCCAGTCAACATCGCTGGACAGTGCAGTGTTGAGTCAGTTTGGTGTGACATAAGCATTGGGAGATCAAAATTGAGAGTAGCAGTGTGGTAATTGAGAGTAACAGTGGCCTAATGACTCTGAGGAGTATAATAAGAAACTTTACAGGGAAATAGTAGGCCATTAAATCAGAGAGTCTTATAATGGGGGATTTTAATTTCCAGATATTGACTGGAATTTGTGGGTTGGTCACTCACAAACTAGCAAGGCTTTTGTGGATTTATTGGATGATTGTTTTCTACATTAGCATTAGTAGAGGCATATGATGCAAGAAAGCAAGCTTATGCAGCATTAGCCAAAAAAAAAAAAAAAAAAAAACCACTTCCATTTCACCCCTCCGTTTGTTCGAAATACCTGTCCAGCTGAGCCTTAAATTTAGTTAGGCAATCAACTTCCACAACAAGGGATGGAAGTCTGCTCCACCAACCAACTACCTGCTGGCTAAAGGCAAATTTCAGCACATCTATCCTACATCTGTCTTTCCTTAATCTGAATTTATGCCCTCTCAGGTGATTATTCTAAGCAAGAGGAAGAATCCCATCGGAATTCAGCATGCTCAAACCATTCAAGGCTTTATACACCTCTATCAAATCACCTCGCCGGTGCCTAGTCTCCAGACACTGTAATTAGCAAAATTTAAGCCTTTCTTCGTAAGAGCAACCCTTTGTACCATTCACTAATTTTATTGCCCTTCTCTGTACTCGTTCCAGCAACTCTACATCTTTCTTGAAATCAGACCTCCAGACCTGTATACAGTACTAGACGTATAGCCTGAACATTTCCTTATACAAAGGAATAATCGCCTCCTCATCCCTGCTAGAAAAATTCCTGTATATCATTAACAAGACACAGTGAGCTACTCTTGCAGACCGTCTGCACTGCTCAGAGAACTTCATATCTGCCTGCACAATTACCCCTAGGTCCTTTTCATTCTCTACCACTGTCAAGGTAGTACCACAGAGTTCATACATTGCTCTGGGGTTGCTATTTTCCATATGTAGTACTTTACATTTTTCAATGTTAAACTTAATTAAGTTTTAAATTTGCCACCTCTCAGCCCATCTGCTCAACCCTTCCATTTCCTGTTGCAGCAGCATAGCATCAGTAGTGTCCTTAACAACCCTGCCAACCTTTGTATTGTCTGCAAACTTGCACATTAAGCTTGATATACCATCATCAATATCATTTATAAATACAGAAAACAATAATGGACCCAACACTGAACACTGAGAGACTCCACTAAAAACATTAGTCCACGATGAGCAGTGTCCTTTGATTACCACTCTGTCTTCTACCCTCTTCCATCCCTTTATCCATAGCAGTAATTTGCCTCCAATGCCACACTGCTCCAATTGTGCAGCAATATTCCATGTGCAACAGTATCAAAAGCCTTTCTAAGATCCAAATATATAATATAAAAGTTATTCCCTGCATCCAGTTCTTTTGTGCTGCATCATAGTATCCAATCAAATTGGTCAGGCAAGACTTTCCCTTAACAAAACCATGCTGTGTCCGAGATATAACTGAAGTCTTGTCTAGATGATCCTGCAGTGCTTCTTGCCTCCACTAATTTTCCTGGAACAGAAGTTAAACTCACAGGTCTATAATTACTTGTGTCAGCATTTGATCCTCCTTTGTGAATTGGGGTCACATTTCACATCTCTGGTCTATGGGTACTTCCCCCTGATTCCAAAGAAGCTCTAATAATTATGGCTAAAGGTTTACTTACTTCCTTTGCTGCCTCCTTTAATATAACTGGATATATTCCATCCACACCAGGTGCCTTTTTTATGTTTATTCTCAACAATTTCTCCTTCACTTTCCTCTCAGTTATTACAAAATCATCTAGCTCACTGCCAGAGATTACTTCACCTCTGGCATTCACCTTCCTGAATAACTCCTCATGTGTGAATGTAGATGCAAAATACTCATTTAGTTTGTTAGCCACCTGAGCAGGATCCTCAACTGTTGAACCATCAATATCCAGTGGACCAATCTGATTCATCCCTTTCCTTCTAGAGTTTACACAGGTAAAGAACTCTTTTCTGTTTTTTTTTGCATCCTTTGCCAAGGATTTCTCATAATCTGCCTTTACCTGCCTAATCTTCTTTGTGACTTGGTTACAGACCAGCTTTTATCTATCATAGGCTTCCATGTCATCCATTAATTTATATGCATCCCATGGATTTTTCTTCTCTGCCATATGTCTCATTAGTTCATCTGACATCCATTTAGGCCTAAACCTTGAACAATATTTCTTAGTTGGTATGTAAAGCCTAGTAACTTCCAAGATAAGTTCTTTGAATGCTTCCCATTTTGAATTTGCTCTTGGTAACATCATCAGTTGGTCCCACTTTATAGAATTTAAATACTGTAGTATTTAAATACGGTAGTTACCTTTTTGAGTAAATTCCACTTCAGCACACTGTGTTCACTGCCATCTAGTGGTTCCTTTATCTGCAGATTCTTAATGCATGAAGAATCACTACTAATAATCAGATGAAGAGTTTTACTCCATCTAATTGCCTGCCAAAGATGCTGATGTAGAAAACAATCATCAATAAATTCACAAAAGCCTTGCTAGTGTGTGAGTGACCAACCCACAAATTCCAGTCAATATCTGGGAAATTAAAATCCCCCATTATAAGACTCTCTGATTTACTGCCCAACTCTATTTCCCTGCACAGTTTCTAATTATACTCATTAGGCCTATACCACACTCCTACTCTCAATTTTGATCTCCCAATGCTTATGTCACACCAAACTGACTCGACACTGCACTGTCCAGCGATGTCGACTGCCTTCACTTCTTTGGATTTTATGTATTTCTTAACTAATAGCATAACCCCTCCTCCCTTCCTATCCTGTCTATCCTTTCTGTACACATTGTACTCCCCAAATTCCAGATCTGCATTCCTTATATCTGTGTGACACCACGTCTCTGAAATCCCAACAATATCTGCCTTTGATGTTTCGAGCAATACTTCAAATTTATCCAATTTATTTACTAAACTCCTAGCATTGGTGTACATGCAAGTATACATGCACCTGTTCTTTTTCTTAGCTACCCTAACACAACCCGTGTGTTTACTTGTACCCCAAAGATTCCCAGCAGTCTCTGAAATATCCTGCATCTTAATTTCCAGGCTGCTGCTCATTCCAATAGAAGCAGTGCAAGAATCACTTTCACCTCGCCAGTGGCTACTGTTAATCTATTAGTCCTTGTATCCCCCCAATCTAGCAGTTTTCCGACCCATCTAACACTGCCTCGGTAGCATCAGCAAACATTCTTGCACCCTTTCTATTTAAGTGTATCCTATCCCTGTAGAAGCAGTCTCTCCTGTTAACAAGTACAGACCAGGCTGAGAAAATTTCTACCCCTTGAGCCTTGCACAATCTTTCCAGGGCCGAATTGGTCGACAGGGCTCTCATCATATACTTCCTCCTATCGTGTCTGGGCAGAATTGCCGACACTTTCAAATTCAACCGTAATTCACGGCTTTTTTTCAACAGTGAACTGTACTTGTTATGTAATTCTGCTGGTCTCCTACTCTGAATATCATTAGTGCCAACATGTACAACTATATCACCTTTTGTACCCTTAAAAGATGATATCCACTCTACAATATCATCAACCCAAACTGACTGATTGAAATATTATATTATATTATATACTATACTAAGCTTACGCTATCTAGTTCGGGATATAACGTTGTATTGTATAACAATGGCGGCAAGTTACGAACGGTAAATCTGCAGACACTTAAGTATTAATTAACTTCCAAATCTCGCTGTCTCAATTCAGAATAAACTAAGGTTCTTGACTAGGTCTATAAGCTACTTATAGAAAATAATTTGATATAACAATTGGTCAATAAAGCGGCTAAATATGGCTAAAAAACTTCTCGTGTTAAATCAGCATGTTCGGGAGGCAACTAGAGGGAGTAATACTCTTGATCTGATTATCAGTAGTGATTCTTCATGCATTAGCAATCTGCGGGTAATGGAACCACTAGGTGGCAGTGATCAGATTTGTTTGTTATTTGGTTTTTAGGAGCATTAGCAACTAAGGCCATATTGCTCCGGGGATATGCAGTGGTCATTTCCTGACCTTTCCACATCCTCCGTATTTGGTGGTCATGGGCTTGAACTCCGGTCTAATCAAGAAGCATGTGCACAGTGATCAGAGTGTGCTGAAGTGGGATTTGCTCAAAGTGGTAACTACCATCAGGGTAAAGGGAAAGGTTTTTGCTTCATAAAGGCAACTACGATGGTCCCAGACAGTATTTAAATTCTATACACTCTGACCAACTGATGATGTTACCAACAGCAAATTCAAAGTGGGAAGCATTCAAAGAACTTATCTTGGAAGCTACTAGGCTGTACATACCAAATAAGAAATAAAAATTGTTCAAGGTTTAGGCCTAAATGGATGTCAGATGAACTAATGAGACATGACAGAGAAGAAAAATGCTTGGGATACATATAAATTAATGGATGACATGGAAGCCTATGATAGATATAAGCAGGTCTGTAACTAAGTCACAAAGGAGATTAGACAAGCAAAGGCAGATTATGAGAAATCCTTGGCAAAGGATGCAAAGAAAAACAGGAAAGAGTTCTTTACCTATGTAAACTCTAGAAGGAAAGGGATGAATCAGATTGGTCCACTGGATATTGATTGTTCAACAGTTGAGGATCCTGTTCATGTGGCTAACAAACTAAACGAGTATTTTGCATCTACATTCACACATGAAGAGTTATTCAGCGAGGGGAATGCCAGAGGTGTATTCAACTCTGGCAGTGAGCTAGATGATTTTGTAATAACTGAGAGTAAAGAGGAGGAAATTGTTGAGGATAAACATAAAAAAAGGCATCCGAGGTGGATGGGATCTATCCAATTATATTAAAGGAGGCAGCAAAGGAAGTAAGCAAACCCTTAGCCATAATTATGAGGACTTCTTTGGACTCAGGGGAGGTAGCGCCGACCGGACTAGCCAGGTGGGTAAAGTGCCTGCCTGGCAACCCAAAGGTCGCGGGTTCAAATCCTGCCTCGGGCTTGGATCAAAGTACTGCAAGAAAAAAAAAAAAAAAAACCTTGGGAGGTGCACTATGGCCAGAGAAGCCGATGCACCAACAACTACCAAAAAAAAAGGGGGGGGGGGAGGTACCCATAGACTGGAGATGGGCAAATGTGACCCCAATTCACAAAGGAGGATCAAAGGCTGACACAAGTAATTATAGACCTCTGAGTTTAACTTCTGTTCAAGGAAAATTAATGGAGGCATTAGTTAAAGAAGCACTGCAGGATCATCTAGACAAGACTTCAGTTATAGCTCGGACACAGCATGGTTCTGTTATGGGAAAGTCTTCCCTGACCAATTTGATTGGATACTATGAGGCAGTACATTCCCTGCACAGTAACCCCTGCTGCACAAATTGGAGCGGTGTGGCATTGGAGGCAAATTGCTGCTACGGATAAAGGGATGGTTGAGGGGGAAAAGACAGAGTGGTAATCAGTGGACACTGCTCATCGTGGACTAATGTTATGAGGGTATAGTCCCCCAGGGTTCACTGTTGGGTCCATTGTTGTTTTCTGTATTTATAAATGATATTGATGATGGTATATCAAGCTTAATGGCCAAGTTTGCACACGATACAAAGGTTGGCAAGGTTGTTAAGGACACTACTGAAGCTATGCTGCTGCAATAGTATCTGGAAAGGTTGAAACAGATGGGCTGAGAGGTGGGAAATGAAGTTTAACATTGATAAATGTAAAGTACTACATATGGGGAACAGTAACCCCAGAGCAACGTAGCAACTCTGTGGTACTACACTGACAGTGGTAGAGAATGAAAAGGACCTGCCGGTAATTGTGCAGGCAGATATGAAGTTTTCTGAACGGTGCAGACAGGTTGCAAGAGTAGCTCATGGTGTCTTGTCAATGATATACAGAAATTTTTCTAGCAGGGATAAGGAGATGATTATTCCCTTGTATAAGGCAATGGTCAGGCCACACCTTGAGTACTGTATACAGGTCTGGAGGCCTCATTTCAAGAAGGATGTAGAGCTGCTGGAACGACAAGAAGAGCAACAAGAACGACAGAGAAGGGCAACAAGATTAGTGAATGGAATAAAGGGTTACTCTTACGAAGAAAGGCTTAAATTTTCCAAATTTAAGTGTCTGGAGACTAGGCACCGGCGAGGTGATCTGATAGAGGAGTATAAAGCCTTGAATGGTTTGAGTATGATCAATGCCGATGGGATTCTTCTTGTTGCTCAAAATAATCACCTGAGAGGGCATAAATTCAAATTGAGGAAAGACAGATGTAGGATAGATGTGTGGAAATTTGCTTTTAGCCAGTGGGTAGTTGGTTGGTGGAACAGACTTCCATCCCTTGTTGTGGAAGTTGATAGCCTAAATAAATTTAAGGCTCAGCTGGAGAGGTATTTCGACCGAACGTAGTTGTGAAATGGTAGTGGTTTCTTCTTTTCTTTTTTTTTTTTGCCTGATGCTGCATAAGTTTGCTTTCTTGCATCATATGCCTCTACTAATGCTAAGTTCCATTAGCATTTTAGATTCCCAGGAGCCCTAGATAGCATACCTGTCTTGTCAAAATGAGATCCCTGAAGACTGTTCTCAATGTCATAAAGGAAGGCCACCATTAATTCAAATGCAATATTAATTAATGTAATTAACATTATAAATGAACTGATTGAAATATAGTCTCCGATCATAACATTCTCGTTTATAGTGATATCCCACTTTTAACATTCTTCTCATTTTGCCCCATAGTAAATCCTATGAAGTGCTATGCATTCTTTAACATTTATAGTACTTCTGTTTAAAATGCTTTCTAGCTTATATTTCTTCTTTTTAAGATTCCAAGAAATAATTTGGGATATAATCCTCCTGTGTTTTGATTTTGGAAAAGGGAAGGTAAACACTAAATTTGGGGAATTGTTTATGGGCAGTTTGCTTCACAGAAGTCATTTCTAGTGCAGGTGAGAGTTGTTTCATTTAACTCAAAGCTTTAAAGGTAGAAGATTTTGAAGGCCACTTTTTACAGAGCAGTGTTTTTCCATTTATCAGTGCATTCACATGATGTCCTCTCCTTTTTTTTTTTTTTTTTTAATTCAATATTGTTTGTGGGCTTTCCTTGCTGGTAGAGTAATCAGTGTCATGCATAAGTGCAACACATGGCATCAATAAATTTCATTATTGACAGCAATATTCTTAATACAACCTTATCATGTTTACAACGCTTGAGATATGTTTAGTTTAATTTATCTGACCATTTATCCGGCTTCCAGAAAACCGGCTATTTTTGTAACTGGCTAGTTTCGAATCTGGCTGGGGGGGGGTGACAAAGTGCAGGTGCAGGATATAGCAAGCGTGAATCATAGTAATCAATCGCATATACAGTGGAACCTCTATATTTGTCAGCCCCTATATTCGTCAAATCCAATATTCATCACATTAGTATGGATTACTGAAAAGCAAATGGCTGGTGACAGTATTTCAGAATCTATCATCTGCAAAAATGCAAGGCAGTTACATGATGACCTGCAGCAAAAAAGGGGCTCACATCTGGTGAGTATGGGCTTGGCACACCCAGGGTCCTGGAGCTAGATATCATCATTCCTTTCTTTCTTGGCGATTCCTTTCTACTTCTGACTCTCTCTCTCTCACGGTAACTCAGGAATTTTTTTTGGCTGGTGCATAAGCCTCAGGCTTCCTTGTACCATATGGCTAATAATAATAATAATAAAATAATAATAAAAAGAACCCAGGAACCAGTGGTGATTTCATGGCAAGTAGGGTTCGAAAAATTTAAAAGGCAAATGGGCATTCATAGTGTAGTTAGGCATGGAGAGGCTTCAAGCTTGAATGCAGAAGATGCTAAAAAGTTTGTTGAAGATTTCAAAAACTATGTAGACACCAAGGGATTTATCCCTCAACGAGTTTTTAATTGTGGTGAGATGGGCCTATTCTGGAAAAAAAAAAAATGCCTGGAAGAACCGTCCAAAAGAGGAAAAAGCATTGCCTGGACACAAACCAAGAGTGTTGTATTAACACTCTTGCTGTGTGGTAACGCTAGTGGGGAGTGCAAAATTAAACCACTGCTTGTTTATCATTCAGAAAATCCAAGAGTTTTTAAGAAGAACAATATCATAAAAAGTAAACTAAATGTGATGCGGAGGGCTAAGAGTAAGGCTTGGGTAACAAGACAATTTTTCCTGGAGTGGATTCGCAAAGTGTTTGCTTGGGGGCAAACACTTCGCCCACAAGCTTATCTAGAAAGTTATAATTTACCTGTAAAGGCCTTATTGGTTTTGAACAATGCTCCTGCTCATCCCTCTGGCTTGGAAGATTTGGCAAGGGAATACAGCTTTATTTGTTTTAAAAAAACTTTATACAAAAGCCCTGTTTTGAAGTGACGTCAGAAACAGAACTTACATTGAGAGAATTTTAGAAAAATCACTTCAATATCCTCCAATGTTTAAAGATAATTGATAAGACATGGGGGGGAGGGGGGGAAGTGTCTTCCAGGACAATAAACTTGTCTTGGAGGAAATTGTGGCCAGAGTGTGTATGTCAGAAAGAGACTGTGAAGGTTTTGGATCAGAGCTTGTTGCTGATGAAATTGTGTCTCTGGGCAGGTCCATGGGATTGGAGGTTGATAGTGAGGATGTACAGGAATTGGTGGAGGACCATGGAAGGGAGTTCACCACAAAAGAACTGTTGGACCTTTATAAAGAACAGGAAGCTGAAGCAGTGGAGGAAATTTCATCAGAGGAGGAAGGGTCAAGTAAAGGCAGCATCCCAACTGCTGACATTAAGGAAATGCTGTCCAATTGGGCCAAAACGCAGAGTACATCGAGAAGTGGCACCCAAATATTGTCATAGTTAATCAAAATATAAATTCATTCAATGGTAATGGCTACTTTCAGAGAATTTTAAAAAACAGACAGAAACAGATAACATTGGACAAGTTCTTTGCTAAATCAAGTGCTAGTGAATCGCCGGGAAAGGGACAAAAAAGACATCGATCACAAGAATTAGAGTTACCTGATGTTTTAATGGAAGGTGACTCCCATTCTAAACAATAATTCCTTTCCTCCCCTTCAGCTTCTGCCACCATGGCTCATCACAGTAAAGGTAAAGCTCTGGTTAAATTTTTATTTATTTATGTATCAGATTCGAGGCTGGGAACGGATTATTCCAGTTTTAGTTAATTCCTATGGAAAAAATTGATTCTATATTCGTCCGTCCCTCAGGAACAGATTATTTGGCACTCAGTATATCGAAGAAAGTAGAGTTTCTTATGAGACTCGATAAAGGTGCTTCAGTGTGGCATTTGAGTGAGGAGTATGGTGTTGGTATATCCACTATCTATATCAAGAAACAGAAGGAACGGATACTTAAATTCTACGGTGACAGTGATGTGCCAAAATTAATGGACAAGCAAAAAACTTTAAACCAGTCAAAGAGTGTAGACGTGGACAGAGTGTTGCTGGAATCGATTAGGCAGTGTCAGAGTGAAAAGTTTCCACTTAACAGTTCCATTATAATGGCCCAAGCTAAACTTTTTCACGAGGAATTAAATCTGACAACTCCATGTGAATATTCATCTGGGTGGTTCAACAGATTTAAACAAAGCCACAGCATTTAAAAGCTGAAGGTTTGTGGAGAAAAGGCGTCTGCAGACCACGATACTGCAGAGGCATATTTAGATGAATTTGCCAAGTTGGTTTCTGATGAGGGACTGTCGGCTGAACAGATGTACAATGCATACGAAACTTCTTTATTCTGGCGTTACATACCAAGGAAATTGTATATAACACCAGATGAGTCAGCACCAGCAGGGTATAAGGATTCCAGGGAACAACTTATGATTCTTGCTTGTTCCAACACAGCTGGCACCCACAAGTGCAAATTACTCACTGTTGGGAAAAGTCAGAATCCTGGGTCATTTAAGGGAGTCAGGGTGTTTCTTGTGATTTATAAGGCAAATAAGCAAGCTTGGATTACAACACAGATTTTCACCAATTGGTTTCTAAAGAACTTTGTGCCTGATGCCAGGGCTCATTGTAAATCTGTGGGACTACCTGATGACTGCAAAATTATTTTAGTGCTTGATAATTGTTCTGCATACCCTCCTGCTGAAGTTCCAGTTACGGACAATGTATGTGCTGTTTATTTGCATCCTAATTGAACTTCGTTAATTCAGCCTATAGACCAAGGCATCGTGCATTCAAGTGCAGGTGCAGGAATATATTTCTGTGGAATAAGCTAGACACTTGCAACAAAGGAACAGGGGTAAAAGAATTTCAGAAAGCATTTAATGTTAAAGATGCACTTTGGAGTGCAGCAAAGTCCTGGGACAATGTATCCAAGGATACTTTGATAAATGGTTGGCATAAACTATGGCTATCTAATTTATTTCTTGAAGGTGCTGACGAATCTGATTTTTGTGGTTTTCATATGTCTGGTGAGGAAGAAATAGTAAAGAATTTATTGAAATATGCAAAAGGTCAGTCATGTGAAGTAGCAAAGTCACTTGATGAAAGGGCTATACAAGAGTGTATAAACATTGATGGTGATGCTCCAGTTGGGCTGCAACTCTCAGATGAGAGTGATGACGATGATGGCGCCTCTGTAGCCAGGAGCAGCAGTGCGTAACACACGCTTCTTGATTAGACCAGGGTTCGAGCCCATGATCCACCAAATATGGAGGATGCGGAAAGGTCAGGGAATGACCACCGCATATCCCCGGAGCAATATGGCCTTAGTTGCTAATGCTCCTAAAAAGCCAAATAGCAATGGTGATGACAATGCACTGAAAGAACAAGAGAAAGTGTCTATAGATAGGTGTATCAGCCTGACTGAGGAAATTGATTCGGGGAATGGAGAAAACGAGCTTCATCAGTGAGCAGCATATAATGTGGATGTATAAAATACAAGAGGTTTTTATTAAAGAAAAACCAAAGTATATGAAACAACAGAATCTGCAGGACATATTTCCAAAGATCAACCAGAAACTTTCAAGTTAAGTTTGGCCTGAGCCTCAACCTTCAACCTCCAATACCCGTGCTTCTTCTCTTCCTGTACCTGTCACCACAGATGTTGAACTGTCTTCAGATGAAGATTAGTAGATTAATATTGATTAAATAGACACTGCTTTAGAAGTGTATTAATTTGTATCTGTTAAATACAATTTCTTTCTATACTTTTCATTGTTTATTTTATATTTTAAGTACATATTAAGCCTTGGTCCAGAAAACTGGAAAATCCAGGTTACCTCCGGTCCCAAGCTTGCCGAATAAATGGTTCAGTAGCTGTACCACAAAAAAAAAAAAAAAACTGAAAAAGCAATGTTGTCTACCAGAATACTGATGAAATATGAAAAATAAGGCCCAATGACTACTCTGACTGCAATGTATTTCATCAAAAATAGAGGTGAATGACTTCACACAACAGTACCTAAAAGCCCATGTGAATAGGGCTTACAATCTTTTGATTTAAGTCCCTTGTTGCATGCTCAAAAGAACATATGCACACCAATTTTATTCCACTCTTGCCAAAAACTGTTAGAATGAAAATTGTTTATCTCATTTTTTGCATGTTCTGCAAATGACAAAATTTAAAAGTGACCAACAAAAACCTTCACAATTTTACATGCAACTTTTGGCCACTCCAAAAATTAAAACAAAACATAAGAGAAAATATGATTTGAGTTGATTCAAGGAATACAATTCTTGAAACCTCATGAATTCAAAAACTGCCTTTAGCATTCACAAAAGATGGCTTTATTCCAAAAGTGTCTTGATCAGTGGCAGACACAATGGAAAAAGTGTGTGGATGCAGAATGAGATTTTACTGAAGAATATTAATAATGTTTTTTTCAGTTAACATTATAAAATAAATTTTTTGCAACGTTAACTGAACTCTTTGATCATATCTTGTAACACCAAAACTTTGTTAATGTACGATGTGTGTGTGTGTGTGGCAATAAAGTTCCCGGACTAGTGCTGTGGCGGTCATGTCCAATGAGTTTGAAAATAAATGGAAGTGGTATGTTCTAGTACAAACTTCCTCCAACAGATGGTAGCAGAGGCATAGCTAGGTTTTTGGGACCCTTGGCAAATTTGTGGCTACGTGCCTTTTTTTCAATAATTGGTAAAATCGTAATAAATAATATTAAATACAGTCCGACCTCTGTTTAACGATCTTGTCTGCGCAGGTAGCACACAGTGGTATCGTCACCGTCCTCCCCATACTGGGTGAAAAAGGCCAGAGTTTGAATCCCGTCGATGACGTGAGGAACTTTAATGGGTTTTTTCACTCCATGGCTGAGTTAGTCGGTCTCAGGTGTAGATTTTTTAGGTGGTAGATGACTCATCAAACGGTGCAATACCATCACTTTGCTTATTGGAAGTTTGAAGTGGTGAAACCTATGTTTAGTCTCTAGAGCAAAGTTTCTGGCATCCCCTTCCCCACACTTCTCCTTCGACCCATGCACGGTACTAAGCACTACTATAGGTTTTGATACCGTTCGTGTTCGGCGATTTCATAAAAAAAAAAAAAATAACAACAGATAAAGACAGTTCCCCCCCCCCCAGAAAACTGGGGTTTTCCGTCCAGCAAACAGACAAATCGACTATAGAACACACACAATTAACAGACATAAGACACAGCACTGTAGATGAATTTAATTATTCGGGTGGCCTAAATATAATAGTTCTTGCTTAATGACCTTGTCTGCATGGGTAGCACAGTAGTATCATCATCGTTCTCCCCACACCAGGTGGAAAGGCCCAGATTCAAATCCCGTCAATGATGGGAAGGACTTTAGTGGACTCCATGGCTGAGTTAGTCGGTCTCAGCCGTACATAGCAAGGTCTCCATCCCCCAGAAACTGGGGGATTTCATCTAGCAAATAGGCAAATCCACCAGAGAACACGCAATTTACAGACAAAATAAATATATTGGTAGATGTAATCATTTACGGAGGACCCTAATATAATGATATATATTTTTTTTTGATTAACAATCTTTATAGCGAATTTTTCTATTTAGCAAAATTTTTGAATTCCTCTTGGTAATTACATTTAAAACGGATGGGCTCAAAGGAAAGCCAAGAGATACTACATATAATGGAGTGCAGGAAAAACTTTAAGAACAAAGATGTAGAAAAATATAAGATGTATGACAGTTCGATTAAAACAGAAATAAGGAAGAGTAAACAGACATGGTGGAGGAGATGCAAAAGGATTGAATATCTGCAAAATGAGTATAAGGAACATCTAGTCCACAAAGAAGTGAGGGAACTATGCAACATCAGGAAAGACCATGCAAGAGACCACATATAAAAATATGCGGTCTCTTGCATGGATAAAAAATGTGGTCTCTTGCATGGAAACTGGATAAAAATAACATGGAAATTGTGGACAAACAACAGATAAAGGATAGATGGCAAGAATATCTGAGGGTACTATACTGCGAGGACGACAGACAACTAGGAAATGACAACACCCAAATAGAAGGCGAAAATCAAGACTTTCTGATGGAAGAAGTGGAGCAAGCGATTAAATTAATGAAAAATAACAAAGCAAATGGCATTGATAACATACCAGCCGAAATGCTCAAATGCCTCGGAGCAAGAGGAAAACAACAGCTCCTCAATATTTTCGATAATATTCTAAATGGAAGGAAACTACTCCTTGAATTTCTGAAATCCATCTTTATTCCCATACCAAAAAAAAAGATAAGCCTCACAAGCCACTCCATGAAAGTCCTCTTGATTATGCTGTGCAACCTCTATGCTGAAACCATTATAAATTTAATACAAGATTCTAGAGAAGGAATTACTGCTAATGATTCAGTTATCAGTAATCTGCGATGCGCAGACGATACTGTTCTCATTGCAACCACAGAATTTTTTTTTTTTTTTATGTAAACCCCAAACACGAGAGGTTTAGTACTTAGTACCGTGCTTGGGTTGGAGATTGACACTGGACTTGAACTTCTGAAGACTGTAATTTTCAGAAAATACATATGAAGGAAGGTTCTTCCAGAAAATGTCAGCTGAATGAATAAACGAGGAAGATGAAAAGTTGGTTCTGTGAGTTTGAAGTTAGACAGTAAATGGATGTTAGCTAGTGGAGGCACGTGTTTGGACTGTTCTGAAAGAGAGAGCTGTTTGTTTGTTATGTGGTTTTTAGGAGCATTAGCAAATAAGGTCATATTGCTCCGGGGATATGCGGTGGTCATTCTCAGACCTTTCCGCATCCTCCGTATTTGGTGGGCACAGGTTCGAACCCCCGGTCTAATCAGGAAGCGAGTGCTACGCACTGCTGCTCCTGCCCACCTGGCTACAGAGGCGCCTCTACATTTATTAATGATATTAGCATTAGATGCAAGAAAGCCAGCTTATGCAGCATAAGCCAAAAAAAAAAAAAAAAAAAAAAACCACTTCCACTTCACCCCTCTGTTCGTTCAAAATACCTGTCCAGCTGAGCCTTAAACTTATTTAGGCTATCAACTTCCACGACAAGGGATGGAAGTCTTCCACAAACCAACCACCCGCTGGCTAAAGGCAAATTTCCGCACGTCTATCCTACATCTGTCTTTCCTCAATTTGAATTTATGCGCTCTCAGGTGATTATTCTGAGCGAGAGGAAGAATCCCATAAGCATTGAGCATGCTCAAACCATTCAAGGCTTTATACACCTCTATCAGATCACCTCGCTGGTGCCTAGTCTCCAGACACTGTAATTTGCAAAACTTAAGCCTTTCTTCGTAAGAGCACCCCTTTGTTCCATTCACTAATCTCGTTGCCCTTCTCTGTACTCGTTTTAGCAGCTCTACATCCTTCTTGAAATGAGGCCTCCAGACCTGTATACAGTACTCTAGGTGTGGCCTGACCATTGCCTTATACAAGGGAATAATCACCTCCTTATCCCTGCTAGAAAAATTCCTATATATCATTGACAATACACCATGAGCTACTCTTGCAGCCCGTCTGCACTGCTCAGAGAACTTCATATCTGCCTGCACAACCACCCCCAGGTCCCTTTCATTCTCTACCGCTGTCAGTGTAGTACCACAGAGTTGATACGTTGCTTTGGGGTTGCTGTTTCCCATGTGTAGTACTTTACATTTGTCAATGTTAAACTTCATTTGCCACCTCTCGGCCCATCTGCTCAACCTTTCCAGATCCTGTTGCAGCAGCATAGTGTCAGTAGTGTCCTTGACAACCCTGCCTACCTTTGTATCATCTGCAAACTTCGACATTAAGCTTGATATACCATCATCAATATCATTTATAAATACAGAAAACAATAATGGACCCAACAGTGAGCCCTGAGGGACTCCACTAATAACATTAGTCCACGACAAGCAGTGTCCATTGATTACCACTCTCTGTCTTCTCCCACTCAGCCACCCCTTTATCCACAGCAGCAATTTGCCTCCAATGTCACACTGCCCCAATTTGTGCAGCAGTCTTCCATGTGCAACAGTATCAAAAGCCTTTCTAAGATCCAAGTATATAATATCAAAGTTATTCCCTGCATCCAGTTCCTTTGTGACTGCATCATAGTATCCAATCAAATTGGTCAGGCAAGACTTCCCCTTAACAAAACCATGCTGTGTCTGAGCTATAACTGAAGTCTTGTCTAAATGATCCTGCAGTGCTTCTTTAACTAGTGCCTCCATTAATTTTCCTGGAACAGAAGTTAAACCCTTTGTAACTTGGTTACATCTCCAGTCTGTGGGTACCTCCCCTGAGTCCAAGGAAGCTCTCATAATTATGGCTAAGGGTTTGCTTACTTCCTTTACTGCCTCCTTTAATATAACTGGATAGATCCCATCCACCCCGGGTGCCTTCCTTGTGTTTATCTTCAACAATTTCTCCTCCACTTTACTCTCAGTTATTACAAGATTCTCTAGCTTACTGCTAGAGTTGAATACACCTCTGGCTTTCCCCTCGCTAAATAACTCCTCATGTGTGAATGTGGATGCAAAATATTCATTTTGTTTGTTAGCTACCTGAGCAGAATCATCAACAGTTGACCCAACGATATCAAGTGGACCAATCTGATTCATCCCCTTCCTTCTAGAGTTTACATAAGTAAAGAACTCTTTGATGTTTTTCTTCGCATCCCTTGCCAAAGATTTCTCGTAATCTGCCTTCGCCTGCCTAACCTCCTTTGTAACTTGGTTACAGATCAACTCGTATCTATCATGTGTTAATTTGTATGTATCCCATGCATGTTTCTTCTCTGCCATATGCCTCATCAGTTCATCTGACATCCATTTAGGCCTAAACTTTGAACAATATTTCTTAGTTGGTATGTAAACCCTAGTAGCTTTCAAGATAAGTTCTTTGAATGCTTCCCATTTTGCATTTGCTGTTGGTAACATCATCAGTTGGTCCCACTGTATAGAATTTAAATACTGTCTCAGTCCATCATAGTCGCCTTTACGAAAGCAATAACCCTTCGCTTTGCCACTAATGGTAGTTACCTCTTTGAGTAAATCCCACTTCAGCACACTGTGATCACTGCCACCTAGTGGTTCATTTATCTGCAGATTCTTAATGCATGAAGAATCACTGCGGATAATCAAATCAAGAGTATTCCTCCCTCTAGTTGCCTCCCGAACATGCTGATGTAGAAAACAATTATCCAATAAATCCACAAAAGCCTTGCTGGTGTGTGAGTGACCAACCCACAAATTCCAGTCAATATCTGGGAAATTAAAATCTCCCATTATAAGACTCTGATTTACTGGCCCACTCTATTTCCCTGTACAGTTTCTTATTATACTCATCACAGTCATTAGGCCTATAGCACACTCCTACTCTCAATTTTGATCTCCCAATGCTTATGTCACATCAAACTGACTCGACACTGCACTGTCCAGCGATGTCCACTGGCTTCACTTCCTTGGATTTTATGTATTTCTTAACTAATAGCATAACCCCTCCTCCCTTCCTATCCAGTCTATCCTTTCTGTAGACGTTGTACTCCCCAAATTCCAGTTCTGCATTCCTTATATCTGTGTGACACCACGTCTCTGATATCCCAACAATATCTGCCTTTGATGTTTTGAGCAATACCTCAAATTCATCAAATTTATTTACTAAACTCCTAGCATTGGTGTACACGCAAGTATACATGCACCTATTTCTATTCTTAGCTACCCTAACACAACCCATGTGTTTACTTGTACCGCAATGACTCCCGGCAGTCTCTGAAATATCCTGTATCTTGTTTTTCAGGCTTCTGCTCATTGCAATAGAAGCAGTGCAAGAATCTCTTTCACCTCTGCCAGTGGCTACTGTTAATCTATTCGTCTTTGTCTCCCCCCAAGCTAGCAGTTTTCCGACCCACCTAACACTGCCTCGATAGCATTAGCAAATATTCTTGCACCCTTTCTATTTAAGTGTATCCCATCCCTGTAGAAGCAATCTCTCCTGTTAACAATTACAGTCCAGGCTGAAAAAAATTCTAACCCTTGAGCCTTGCACAATCTTTCCAGGGCCGAATTGATCAACAAGGCTCTCATCATATACTCCCTCCTATCGTGCCTGGACAGAATTGCAGACACTTTCAAATTCAACCCTATTTCACGGCTTTTTTTCAACAGTGACTTGTACTTGTTAAGCAATTCTGCCAGTCTCCTACTCTTGATATCGTTAGTGCCAACGTGTACAACTATATCACCTTTTGTGCCCTTAAAAGATGATATCTGCTCTACGTCATCAACCTTTACCCCCGGCAGACATACCCTGGTCCTGTTCCACCTATCCTTTTTACAAAGCATGTTCCCCGTTTCCCTGACAACAGAGTCACCAACAACTACTAGTTTCTTTGGGACCAGCGCATTCTGCCTTGGAGGTTGCCGCTGTGTTGCACGACGACCAAGTGCAAACTCTGGCGTTGATGTGGGCAGCTGAGAGCTTGATGGGCCTCTCAATTTAGTTCCTTCGAGGGCATCCACCCTGTCCTTCAAGCTCTCATATAGGCCCATAAGAACGCTGAGTTGTTGCCTGATTTCGATACACTCCTTGCATTGCGCACACACAAAGACATCCCCCATGGCAATATCATGTCCCGTACCTGAATGCTCCACAAACATCATGTAAGCTGTGCATTTTAGAAGGCTGTGATTCAGAAGGCAACTGCCCCCCTCAGTTCTCCTCTGAGCCACAGCACTTCCATTAGCTTGAGCCTTTTGTTTTGCTGCTCTGGTCTGAGTAATGTTTTCTTTTAATTTAAATAAAATTTCAATTTCAGTTTATAACCCTAACTTATCTCCCAACACAGTTATAACGGGATATATATTTTTTAGTGTCAAGTATTAATTATCTCCGAGTTCCCTTTACAAAACTTCCGTATCAGTTATGTATTAATTAATTATGTGACGTTTGAAATATAAGTCGGTATATGTATTTAGTTAAAAGTACAATTTAAATGCCAACGAAGTTCAACAAGTTTAATAGATTTTACCGATCACTGAAAATATTATAACCTATACTATACTAACGCTATCTAGGTTCGATATATAACGATCGTATGACAAAGACAACGGCGGGAAGTTACGACGGTAAATCTATGGACACTAAGTATTAATTAACTTTCAAATCTCGCTGTCTCAATTCAGAATAAACTAATGATCCTTACTAGGTGTATAAACTACTTACAAAAAATAATTTGAGGTAAAAATATTCAATAAGCGGCTAAATATGGCTAAAAAACTTCTCGTTCAGCGGAGTTGCGACTTGTAACACGTGGATACCCTTACCGATACTTTTATGCAATTGCCGATACAATTGCAAGGCCGAGTAAAGAATAAATACACCAAATTAGTCAGAAAATCCCAAAATAATGCTATACTACTAAATTTAAATCAAAAGTTTTAGAAAAACAATAATTTCACAATAAATAAGAAAAATCCACTTAGCAGCTTTGAACACGTCTGGCCCCTACTAGCCTCGTCAGCAGACTGAAGGTAAAAAGTAAAGTGCAGCCATTATCAACCCACTGCAGGATGGAAGCCTCCTCAACAATTCATGGTGAGGGAAATGGACCATAATCTGCCACGCTGGTCCAGTGCGGGTTGGCAGATCGACCGTATTCAGCAGTCAGGGGCTTGAACCCCGGTCTACTCAAAGAGCGTGTGCTACTGCACTCCCGCTCCTGCCCACTCGGCTACGGAGAAGGTTTGTTGTTTTGTTTGTTATTTGGTTTTTAGGAGCATTAGCAACTAAGGCCATATTGCTCCGGGATATGCGGTGGTCATTCCCTGACCTTTCCGCATCCTCCGTATTTGGTGGTGACGGGCTCGAACCCCGGTCTAATCAAGAAGCGTGTGCTACGCACTGCTGCTCATTCCCACCTGGCTACGGAGGCGCCACGGAGAAGGTATATTAGGCTTAATGTTTATGTTTACATATGATACCAATTTTGGCAGGGTGATTAATGACAGTAATCAGGGTAAGTTGCTGCAATTAGATATAAACAAATTGGCAGTAGTAGCGTCAAATGCAAGAAAGCAAGATATATAGGATCAGCAACAAAAAACAACACTACACTCTTCACCCATCCATACGCTCTAGTTCTTCCATGAATTTATTAAAACCATCCACTTCCACAACATCAGAAGGAAGCCTGTTCTGCTGGCTGAAGGCAAACTTCATACACTGATCCTGCAACCATCCTTCCTCAACACGACCCTGCATGTGACCACCTCACATGCAGGGACGTTCCTAGGGTATGTTGTGACCGGGGGCAAATCGCAATTTGGCGGTCAGGTGCCAATTGAAATTTGGCGCCCCCTTCCCTTTAAAATTTTCTTCATATGTGTGAATTTCAGATTTACAAGCATCCCTTAAACGTTGGCGCCCGAGTGCAGTGCACCCCTTGCACTCTCGGGATGGCCTGCCCCTGCCCTCATGTGTGTAGTCTTAGCAAGAGGAAGAATGTCATTCATATTCAGCTTAATCAATCCATTCAAAGCCTTAAACACCTCAATCAGATTTCCGTGCAGGTGTCTAGTCTACACACTACAATGTGTTAGAACTGTACCCATTCTAGATAAGAGCACCCCTTTTGTTCCCTTCACCAATCCGTTTGCCCTTCTCTACGCCCATTCCAGCAGATCTATATTCTTCCTAAGATGAGACCTCCAGACATGGTCTAACCATGGCCCTGTGCATAGAGATAATCACCTCTTAGCCCTGCTAGCAACGTTTCCATATATCATTGACAAAACCCCATTAGCTGTCTTAGCAGCATGTTTGCATTGCTCAGAGAATTTCAAATCTAACTGCACAATTACCCTCAAGGTCTTTTCCATAGTTATATACAGTGGAGGAGAGAAAACTGCATCACTTGTGAAGCAAGGCTTTTGTGGATTTATTGGATAACTGTTTTCTACAGCAGCATGTTCAGAAGGCAACTAGAGGGAGTAATATTCTTGATCTGATTATCAGTAATGATTCTTCATGCATCAAGAATCTGCAGATAAAGGAACCACTAGGTGGCAGTGATCACAGTGTGCAGAAGTGGGATTTACTCATAGAGGTAATTACCATCAAGGGTAAAGGGAAGGGTTTTTGCTTTCGTAAAGGTGACTACGGTGGTCTAAGACAGTATTTAAATTCTATACAGTGAAACCAACTGATGATGTTACCAACAGCAAATTCAAAATTGAAAATTCAAAGATTTATCTTGGAAGCTACTAGGCTTTTCATACCAACAAAGAAATATGAACTAATTAGACATATGACAGAGAAGAAAAATGCATGGGATACATATAAATTAACATGTGACACGACGTGTCACCTATGATAAATATAAGCTGGTCTGTAACCAAATTACAAAGGAGGTTAGGCAGGCAAAGACAGATTACGAGAAATCTTTGGCAAAGGATGCAAAGAAAAACAGCAGAGTTCTTTAATTATGTAAACTCTAGAAGGAAGGGGGTGAATCAGATTGGTTCACTTGATATCGATGGTTCAACTGTTGATGATCCTGCTCAGGTAGCTAACAAACCAAATGAATATTTTGCATCGACTTTAATACATGAGGAGTTATTCAGGGAGCGGAATGCCAGAGTTGTATTCAACTCTGGCAGTAACCTAGATAATGTTGTTGTTATTGTTATTTGGTTTTTAGAAGCATTAGCAACTAAGGCCATATTGCTCTAGGGATATGCGGTGGTCACTCGCTGACATTTCCACATCCTCCGTATTTGGTGGCTAACGGGCTCAAACCACGGTCTAATCAAGAAGCGTGTGCTACGCACTGCCGCTCCTGCCCACCTGGCTACAGAGGCGCCAGATAATCTTGTAATAACTGAGAGAAAAGTGGGGGAGAAATTGAAGATAAACACAAGAAAGGCACCTAGGGTGGATGGAATCTATCCAGTTATATTAAAGGAGGCGGCAAAGGAAGTAAGCAAACCCTTAGCCATAATTACGAGAGCTTCCCTAGATTCAAGGGAAGTACCCATAGACTGGAGATGTGCAAATGTGACCCCAATCCACAAAGGAGGATCAAAGGGAGACCCAAGTAATTATAGACCTCTTAGTTTAACTTCTGTTCCAGGGAAATTAATGGAGGCACTGGTTAAAGAAGCATTGCAGGATCATCTAGACAAGACCTTAGTTACAGCATGGACACAGCATGGGTTTGTTAAGGGGAAGTCTTTTCTGACTAATTTGATTGGATACTATGATGTAGTCACAAAAGAACTGGATGCAAAGAATAACTTTGATATCGTATATATTTGGATCTTAGAAAAGCCTTCGATACTGTTGCACATGGAAGACTGCTGCACAAATTGGAGCAGTGTGGCATTGGAGACAAATTGCTCCTATGCATAAAGGGATGGTTGAGTGGGAGAAGACAGAGAGTGGTAATCAATGGACACTGCTCTTCGTGAACTAATTTATTAGTGGAGTCCCTCCGAGTTCAATGTTGGGTCCATTGTTGTTTTCTGTATTTATAAATGATATTGATGATGGTATATCAGGCTCAATATCCAAGTTTGCAGATGATACGAAAGTTGGCAGGGTTGTTAATGACAGTACACTTCTAGATCCATTTGCAGCAGTGTACTGTTGTTAATGACAGTACACTGCTGCAAATGGATCTAGAAAAGTTGAGCAGATGGGTGAGAGGTGGTAAATGAAGTTTAACCTTGACAAATGTAAAGTACTACATATGGGAAGCAGTAATCCCAGAGTAAAATATCAACTCTGTGGTACCACACTGACAGTGGTAGAGAATGGAAAGGACCTTGGGGGTAATTGTGCAGGCAGATAGGAAGTTTTCTGAGCAGTGTAGATGGTCTGCAAGAGTAGCTCATGGTATCTTGTGAATGATATACAGGAATTTTTTTTTGCAGGGATAAGGAGATGATTATCCCCTTGTATAAGGCAATGGTCAGGCCACACCTTGAGTACAGTATACAGGTCTGACGGCCTCATTTTAAAAAGGATGTAGAGCTGTTGGAACGAGTACAGAGAAGGGCAACAAGATTAATGAATGGAACAAAGGGTTGCTCTTATGAAGAAAGGCTTAAGTTATGAAAATTACAATGTCTGGAAACTAGGCACCTGCAAGGTGATCTGATTGAGGTGTATAAAGTCTTGAATGGTTTGAGCATGCTCAATGCTGATGGGATTCTTCCTCTTGCTCAGAATAATCGCCTGAGAAAGCATAAATTCCAATTGAGGAAAGACGGTTGTAGAATAGATGTGCAGAAGTTTGTCTTTAGCCAGCAGGTGGTTGATTACTGAAACAAACTTCCATCTGTCGTTGTAGAAGTTGACAGCTTAAATAGATTCAAGGCAGAACTTGACAAACATTTGGATCAAGTGGATGGGTGAAATAAGGGGGTCTTTTTTTGGCTGATGCTATATAAGCTTGCTTTCTTGCATCATGTACCTTTGCTAGTGCTAATGCTAATTTTGCAAATAATGTGTTTTGCGCTGAATTGTGGGTTGCAGAAATGTTTGAAATGCATTTGTTAGATGGGATATATATCTCTGTGAATGAAATCCAATAAAAGACTCCACCTGATGTACATAATTGCCAAAAATATCTTCCAAAAGGATAAAATCAGTAATTAATGGAAATATAAGAAATCATGCAAATGACAATCATGACAACCTAGCATATATTTTATGCATTTACGTGTACAAACTGAAATGACAAGTAAACATAATAGTATTATGTACTGTAAATCAGCAAAATAAGTCCTCAATATTTTGCTGTTCCTCCCTGAGCTGCAATTACAGCCTTGCAACGATCTGGCATAGAGTTAATCAACTTCTGGATATACGGTTGCCCAACTTTGTGGTACCACACCCTTACAATGCTCTCCTGCACCTGAATCTTATTTGTTGGCTTCTTCTTAGCAATTTTAGACGACATTACACACCAGCAATTTTCAATATGGTTCAAATCTGCACTAGACCAGTTTAACAGTGTAATACTGGCATTTCTGAGGTATAACAGCACAAGCATTGTAAGACAAGAAGACAAACTCATCATTAAATCTAAATAGCATAAAACTTATCAATTTTGCTGTGTGACAAGGTGCTGAGTCCTGTTGGAAAATGCAGTTTTGGATGTCCGTGTGGCGATTCCTAATAACAGGTTTCAGGCACTCCTCCAAGATAGCAATGTAAGTTTCTGCATTCACCGTTCCGTTAATAAACTTAATTCGCCCCACCCCTTTGCTTGTTATACATCCCCAGACCATCTGACCAGTGGGGAACTTTACAGTCGGTGTTATGAAGTCATGATGGTTTTCGTCTTCTGACATATCGCTTCCCATTCAGACCATGCAGGTTGAATTTCGATTCATCAGAAAAGATTGTGTCCCATTGCTCTTTTGTCCATGAAACATGCGTTTTAGTCAAATGAGGAAGAAGCAAGTCGCTTCTTCCTCATTTGTTGGGTCAACAAAGGCTTCTTCTTGTGCCGACAGGCATGCAGATCACATTCCTAAAGCTGTCTTTGAATAGTTTGTGCATTTGTTTCAACACCAGAGGCCATCTCAAAGTCCAGTGTTAGTTCAAGAGCACTAGTATGGCAATTATGAAGGCATAGCTGTTTAAAATATCGATCTTGGGAAGGTATAGTCAGTGGTGAGCTATAGTGGGCTCACGAGAGCCCATTGTTATTTTTTTTTTTTTTGAAAATTTGCGAGCCGATTGTTGAGACGATAATTCATTTTACAAATAAAATCCTGAATGCAATTATTGAGTATTCAGAGCCGAAACTACGGTGGGGCAAGCAGGGCTCCATTCCCGGCATTTTAATGGCGCAATCAATCAGTTATGAATTTTAAAATTCTTCATTTTTTATTTAATTACAGTCGAACCTCTGTTTAACGAACTTCTTTATTGCAAAATTTTTTGATTCCTCTTGGTAATTACATTTAAAATGGTTTCCGTTGAACGAAGAAAATTTCCATGTAATGAATGGATTAGGAGAGAACTTTGTATGCATTGTTCTCACCTCTGGCCTATATGTAATTAGAAAGCGCGAATTAAGGGTGAAAGGGATTATCATTTTACAATGTTAGTGGTGTCCATAAAATCTATGCAGTCACATACCGAGATGTCGCGCTAGTCAATATGCTTTCCATAGCCAGTCAGAGGATTAAGAAGATTCTCGACACAGATTATAGCCTCTGGTAAACCTGTGTTGTGATTCCCCTTTACTCTGACAAGAAGTCATGTTTTTCAGACAAGTGAGTGATCCACACCTTCCAGTAAATTTCTCCTATGTATGTTTACATGGTCACAGTAGCTGAATATCCGTGTGATTCCAAAAATTTGCACAGTATTCAAAGAACTAGTGAGAGTAGCAATGTAGAGTGGGGGGGGGGGGGATTGAGGCAACTAAGATATTATATAAACTTTACGAAGATGAAATGTTGGCAGATTTTGAAACTTTGTCGAGCCTTTCAATGTGTAGAAAATATTCTAAAATATATATTTATATAAAATGTTCTAAATGAGCATACAGGCAATAATTAAAAAAAAAAAAAAAAAACTATCATCAATCTCCAAAAAACTTAGCGTGAATTAAGGATGATTGTTAAAGAACTTGATGTGGAAACTGTAAAGGTCGGTCGTGTGTTCGGACCATGATAAGCAGCTTGTAGCTTGCGGAAGGCAATTGTGGGTTGGAGCAATTATCCCACTTTGTGCAAACATTTTGAATCAGAAGTTAAATTTTCCAGATTATTAAATCGACTTTTAAATTTGGAATTTCTTAACCATTTAGCACTAATGATCGACACATCCTGCAGGAGCTCCTTACCTTTCAAAAGCTTTACAGAATCACTATGGTAAAAGCAGATACATTAATTATTCCAACTATCAATGCTATTGCTAATTTGAAAAATTCTGAAGTAAATTATGAAGGTAAAATTGAGAGCATGTTGAAGTGGAAAGAATTTGAAGGAATCAAAATCGAAAGTAAAAAAATTACCTTGTGACAAGTTAATAAAATGCATTGTTTTATCCTTAAAGGATAAGTTATTAATGCAACAGGGTGATTTTAAAATAAATAAAGAAAATAACGATACCACTGAAAGAAATTTTAAACATATGCTACCCGAAATCGTGGAATGTGAAAGAACTTTCGTCTCGGTGGCAAGACAGTGAAAACCAAATAGGAAATTTAAGTTTTCCGATAAAATATGAAATAAAAATTAATGATTTTAGAGATTTTGTCAAAGACGGTTTATCTTTAAAATCGAGTAAAATTCCCTTTTCAATTAGGAAAGCCAGAAAATATCTTTGAAACCATTGCGATTAGCAGTGCTGAAGCTAAGTGAGCTTTCAGCGTAATAAATAATATTATGACAATTAAACAACATTGCAGATTACGATGACCATACATCTAAATGGAAAACCATTGCCTCAATTTGATCCGGATCATGTCAAATCATTCTTCTGTAATCATTGCTCAGCTATTGAGCAAAGAAGAATATTGACAACAAATATTAATAAAGAAGTAAATTCTATATGGCAATTTTTAGAATAAATTTTTCTTAAATATTTGTGAAATAATTTTTTTTCATGTAATCTTTTAATTTTTTTTCATGTAATGTTTGTATACTTTTTTTAAAAAGTTTGTTTTTTATGTAATATTTGTTTTTATATTGTGGAATGTTTTGTGATATGGGAAATATTTCATGTTATATTTTATTCGCAATATTAAAATTTTATCATGAAAAAAATGTATCCATTATATTTCCCTAGTTGTTAAAAAACGATGAATAAAAAAAGTTGTGCATGTGCCGAGCATGCGTAGTAGAAGGTTTATGCAAAATATCCTTCACATCTCTTTTAGGTATTTTGATTTGTATACAGTAAACCCTCGATTTAACGGACTAATAGGGGAGAAGGGGTGTCCATTAATACCGAAAGTCTTAAATCGAATGTAACTCAAGGGGTCATTTTTTATTGTTCTTAATGTGAAAAAAAAAAAAAAAAAAAACTTAAATACAATATACAGTACTGTACAATATAAAATTATTAAATTATAATAAAGAATATATAATATTCTGTTGTAAATATAAAACTTTGCAATCTGGCCTTTGATTTACGGATATCAGAAACAGTTTGTTTTTTTATGCCGTAAATTTCACGAACGTGCTACTGAGACGCCTTGTTCTAATTTCCCAATTAGCTCTAATTTCTGTACCACATTTAAGTTCACACGCTTTCTTTTAACTCCTCTATCACTTGATGCCATTTTAAATTGTAAGGATCGCAAAATTATTTAATAAATAAAGTTACAATTCATAAATCACAAAAACACTCTGTATATAACCTGACCGCACGATAGCTTAAGGCAGACTGAGACTGAAACAAAGCGAGCCAGCAGACCTGCAGTTTAGTGTCCCGAGTCACGTTCAGCTCGCAAGTCAGCACCTGCTCTTATCTGTTATCTGGGAAAACAGCTATTTAAACATGTTTTCAGAAAGAATAAAAAACAATTTCCTGAATTTGATTATAAAAACAAAAGTAGGTAATTATCAAAACAATAATGGAAATAGGTAATTATTATTAATTTTTAATTAATAATAACACTGAAGTTTTGTATAACCTAAAAAAAATAATATGGTCGAGATTAATATGTACATTACTGTTTTATTATTTGTCCAGTCCGATCCGAAATCCATTATATCGGGGTCCATTAAATCAAGGGTTTACTGTATATTCATTACGAAATAAGAGAGCTTTTTTATATTGTAAATATTTTATTGATCATTCAAAGATTTTTATAAATTCTGGACGACAAGATACAATGGATTTATGATAACTAAAGTAAGAGATGTATACTTGCAACTGCAAAGTACCTAAATGTCTCTGTAAAACAACACTGACTGATGTGCTGATGTTGTAGTTGAAGCGACATACGCAGCTGTTGAGGCACCTAACAGCTGCGTATGTCGCTTCAACTACATGGTGTAGCGAAATGTAATGAAAATGCGAGACGAAAAAAGAAATCATTGACAAATATTTGTATTGTTGAAATCATACTTACTGGAGTAGTAACTTCAGGAAGCACGATTGTGACATCATACTATTCAAAAATTGTAAAAAGTTAGAACTGCAGACACTGTCATATCCAGTTATCGTAAGGCAAGGCATGACGACCATGTTTTCAAGTTTTTTTTTTTTTTTAGATAGACCTAGGAACATTTTACACATTCACTTATACACATGGTTAAGGGTGTAATAAGCCGCATCTGTCCACCCCCCCTAAATCCGCCCCTGACTCAAGATATACTGGTCGTGAAAAATGTGTCACGCTCTAATCACACTACTAGTAGTGCGAGCATGGAAAGCGCCTCTGGTGGAAGCTGCAGATGACATCACTTCCATGACCAATCAAATATAATTGGTAGAAAGTCGGAAAAACTGCAAGCCCATTGTTAAAATATTCACAGCTCACCATTGGGCGTATTCACTCTCTCTTACGGCCTAATCCAGGTCTTCTCTTCACATCACCGGTTTCACACTTTAATTTCAGCACCTGGGATCCTGCTGACTGGTGGCAGCCTATTTTATCAGTGATAGAACACATAGAAAGCCCTTCCTTGGACAGAGTAACAGCTACACTTTATTTTCTTGGTGTCAACTGAACATATGGAGTCATGCTTACACCTCTGCAAAAGAGGATACTAATTAGCATGTATACCCTTTCACCACCATATTTATAGAAACAGATGATGCAATACCTGACAATTACTGTCTGATGCAAAAGAAGCATTATCTAATGCAATACCTTTGCTTTGCGACAACAAAATTACTGTAATCAAACAATATCTTATGTTTCACTACAAATGTTACTTTTTTTAAGGTGATGCAATTTTTTGTCCACCACTGTAAATCATTACTCATTCATTTAATAAAAATGCTAATAAATATTACAGGTTCCAGCAAAAATAGAGTCACTGATTAAAGAAATAATGCAAGACCATCTGCATTATTTCTTTAATCAGACAAAGTAAGCTAAATTTCTTTTAGCTTACTGTGATGCAGTAATGTGACCAAGGAACTGGGTGCATAAAATAATTTTCATATCATATACTTGGATTTTAGGAAGACTTTTGCTACTATTGCACATAAAAGACTGCTGTATAAACAGGAGTAATGTTAGCATTAAGGACAAGTTGCTGCCTCTCTTACGAAGAAAGGCTTAGGGTTTGCAAATTAGTGTCTGGAGACTAGGCACCAGCGAGGTGATCTGAGAGAGGTGTATAAAGAGGTGCCTTTAGCCAGCGGGTGGTTGGTTGGTGGAACAGACTTCCATCCTTTGTCGTGGAAGTTGATAGCCTAAATAAGTTTTTAAGGCTCAACTGGACAGGTATTTCAAACAAACAGAGGGGTGAAGTGGAAGTGGTTTTTTTTTTTTTTTTTTTTTTTTGGTTGATGCTGCATAAGCTTGCTTTCTTGCATCAAATGCCTCTAATAATGCTAATGCTATGGATAAAGGGATGGTTAAGTAGAAGAAAACAGAATGGATATCAATGGGCACTGCTCTTTGTGGAGTAATGTTATTAGTGGAGTCCTTAGGGTTCAGTACTGGGACCATTGTCATTTTCAGTATTTATTAAAGATATTGATGAAGATACATCAGGCTTAATGTCCAAGTTTCCAGTTGATACAAAGGTTAGCAGGGTGGTTATAAAAATTAGATTGATGCACTAAGATATGGAAGTTGAAATCTAAAACTGACAATTGCAAGGTACTGCATATGGGTAAAATTGAAAGATTTGTTTGAAATTTCTAATAAATATTACATTTAATATTAAATTGTTTCTTATTTTCATTTCGATGCCATATGCTTGCATTTCACTATGTAATGTCTATGTACATAGTCATATTATGAAGGTACATATAATACATACATACATAGACAAAATTTTAGACTAATTTTCTTATATATTTCATACGTTGGAACGGAACCCCTTTATTACTATGGAAGCCATAACTCAGTATTCGCGTTTTCGGTATTCACAACATTTCTCAGGAATGTAACCCCCGCGAATAGCGGGCGTTTACTGTATACACATGAATATAAGGTATGCAGAGGCATAGCTTTGATCATGTTATTTCTGATGGTTTTACAGACATATTATGTGGTGATTATCCACAGGAAAATATTTTACATCAAAAACTGTTTTGCTTCAGTTATTTAAGTACACTGAAAGGACAGAATTCATTGGATACCTGGTTCCTGGGCAACGAGATGCTGTCACCCCTCTCTCTGGTGGACGAACCCACCACTTGACGGGTATATACGTACACTGCATCGCTGCATTCATGTAGACGGTAATTCAATGTCAGTATGGATAAATGTCATGAGTTATCCAACTTTGAAAGAGGGATGATAGTGGGTGCCCGTGGAGGTGGTACAGAAATTGCACTATCCCCATTCAACAGTATCAAGAGTGTATTGGGAATACGCCATTTCCAGAATAACATTTCATCTTGGATAGCGCTGTGGGCGGAGAAAAGTGGGGGATGTACATGGCTGTCAACATCTGTCTTGCAATGTTTCAACCAACCAGAGAGAGTGACAGTGGCACAAACCACCGCCGACTTCAACGAGGGAGGTACCAGAAACGTCTCCACCAAGACTATCAGAGCACCCATTACTAACACCATGACACAGGACGCTACACCTCAACTGGGCAAAAGGACAATGGCACTAGACCTTGGATGATTGGAGAGGGGGTCTCCTGGTCCGACAAGTCTCATTTCCAGTTATTTTGAGTGGACGGGAAGATGCGTATCTGGCAGAAACTGCACAAAACTATGCACCAGTCATATCAACAAGGACCTGTTCAGGCAGGTGGACAGCCAGTAATGGTCTGGGGGGGGTGTTCAAAACTGGCACACATTGGGACCTCTAGTACATCTAGACACATCTCTGAAAGGTCCAGGTTACATGTCCATCCTTGCAGGCAGAGGTGGGGGGAACCCCAGGTACCGTTTGACACTAAACACACACACACTGCACTGTCCATCCTTGCAGACCATCTACTTCGCTTCGTGGTCATTGTGCACCCACATGGCAATAAACTCTTCCAGCAGGACACTGACTCCCCACAGAGCCGTGGTGACCTCGTTCACTGGACACGACACCTGTACTGCATCTTTGGGATGCTGTGGAAAAGTCCATTCGAGCTTTGGATCCTCTACCTAGGAATGCAATGAAATTATGGACAGCGGTGTAGCAAGCATGGATGGAAATACCTGTGGAACGCTTTTGTGAACTAGTGGACTTAATGATTCGCCATGTTAATTACTTAACAAGTACAAGACAATGCTGAAAAAAAAAACCTTGAGTTAGGGTTGAATTTGAAAGTGTCTGCAATTCTGCCCAGACACCATAGGAGGGAGTATATGATGAGAGCCTTGTCGATCAATTTAGCCCTGGAGAGATTGTGCAAGGCTCAAGGGATAGAATTTTTCTCAGCCTGGTCTGTGCTTGTTAACAGGAGAGACTGCTTCTACAGGGTTGGGATACACTTAAATAGAAAGGGTGCAAGAATTTTTGCCGATGCTATTGAGGCAGAATTAGGTGGGCCGGAAAACTGCTAGCTTGGGGGAGATACAAGGACTAATAGATTAACAGTAGCCACTGGCAGAGGTAAAAGTGATTCTTGCACTACTTCTATTAAAATGAAATTGAGCAGCAACGTGGAAAGAAAGGCAATGGGAATTTCCAGGACTCATAGTGGAGTCATAGTGGAACAACTAAATACATGGGTTGTGTTAGGGTAACTAAGAGTAGAAACACGTGCATGTATACAAAGGGTACTAGGAAAGTTTTGCAATACAGCTTTGTTTATTTAATTTTTTCAAAGTAATTTCCTCTACATTCAATACACCTCTCCATCCTCCAAAACCAATCTTTAAACCAGTTCTGCCAAGTTTCACTAGAGAGTAAAGCACACTCGTTGTCCCAAGCCCGTAGAAGGTCCTCATCACTGGAAAACTGCCTCCCTTTTAGCTTCATTTTCACATGCGGGAACAGTGCAAAGTCGCAGGGAGCAAGGTCTGGACTGTAGGGAGGATGCTCGAGAAGTTTCGGTCCTGTCGTGGTCAAATATTCGGTGCAGGCTTTGGCGCGGTGAACTGGAGCATTATCGTGATGGAGGTACCAGGTGTCCATTCTTGACTTTGGCCGCAGGTTCTTCATAGATCCAATGACTTTAGGCAGGCATTGTTCAGTATACCACTTAGCTGTGACTGTCTTCTGCGTGTCCAAAACGACACGTTCCACAATTCCACTCGATTTGAAAAATACAGCTATCATTTTCTTCTTTACAGATCGGGATTTTCTGACAATTACGGGTGTGTCGTCATCATCAAAGACCCAAACTTTGTGTTGAGCCTTGGTCGGCAGATCGTAATAGTACAGCCAAGTCTCGTCACCTGTCACGATGTTGTTCACATACCGAGATTGTCCCTTATCAAACTTTTTTAACATCTCCCGGCACCAAGTCACACGTCGTGTCATCTGCTCTTCAGTCAGTTGATGCGGCACCCAGAGAGAACAAAGTTTCTTCACGTGCAAATGATCTTGCAGAAACGAACGAATTGCTGGTGCATTTAGGCCCAAAGTATCCTCTATCTGTTGGTAGGTACCCGCCTGTTTTCGTCAAGCATTTTCCTCACAGCAGTAACGTTTTCCTCCGTAACTGACGTTCGTGGCCTTCCCGGCCTCTCAGAATCCTCCAGAGTGAAATTTCCCCTTTGGAATTCTCTATACCACCTGAATATCGTTGTACGATGTGGACAATCATCATCTAGTGCAAGAGTCATTTCTTCTAAGCACTGGTCTATGGTTAAACCACGCACGAAATTATACCGCAAAACTGTCCTTATCTCATTTCGTGACCACGATGCCATCGCAAGCACTTTACACTCTCACTACTAATGAATAACTGAGCCCATCGACTTGGCGCGGCGGCTACTATGCACGTATGAACATGTCTCAACATGCAGCAACAAGCAGCTTCCTGTGATTCATTGTTGCGTCATATTGCAAAACTTTCCTAGTACATTCAATACACCTTTGTACTTGCATGTACACCAATGCTAGGAGTATAGCTAATAAATTCGATGAGCTTCAAGTACTAGTCAAGACATCAAAGGCAGATATTGTTGGGATATCAGAGACATGGTGTCACACAGACATAAGCATTGCAGAAGTGGAATTTGGGGAGTACAATGTGTACAGAAAGGACAGACAGGAGAGGAAGGGAGGAGGGGTTATGCTGTTAGTTAAGAAATACATAAAATCTAAAGAAGTACATCCAACTGATGTTGGTGGACATTGCAATGTTCAGTCTGTTTGGGTGACATAAGCACTGGGAAAGGAAAAATGAGAGTAGATGTGTGTGTTATAGAGAATTCAAAGCAAATTCATTTGCTTCGAATTTTGAATTTGAAGCAAATTCAAAATGAGAAGCATTCAAAGAATTAATCTTGGAAGCTACTAGGCTTTTCTTACCAACAAAGAAATATTGTTCAAGATTTAGGCCTAAATGGATGTCAGATGAATTAATTAGACATGTGATAGAGAAGAAAAATGCATGGCATACATATAAATTAACATGTGACACAGAAGACTATTATAGATATAAGCTGGTCTGTAACCAAGCTACAAAGGAGGTTAGGCAGGTTACGAGAAATCTTTGGCAAAGGATGCAAAGAAAAACAGCAAAGATTTCTTTACTTATGTAAACTCTAGAAGGAAGGGAATGAATCAGATTGGTTCCGTTGATATCGATGGTTCAACTGTTGATGATCCTGCTCAGATAGATAACAAACTAAATGAATATTTTGCATCGACATTTTTACATATGAGGAGTTATTCTAGGAGGGGAATGCCAGAGGTGTATTCAACTCTGGCATTCCCCTCCTAGATAATTTTGTAATAACTGAAAGTAAAGTGGAGGAGAAATTGTTGAACATAAGTACAAGACATATATCCAGTTATATTAAAGGAGGCGGCAAAGGAAGTAAGCAAACCCTTAACCATAATTATGAGAGCTTCCCTGGACTCAGGGGAGGTCCCCATGGACTAGAGATGTGCAAATGTGACCCCAATCCACAAAGGAGGATCAAAGGGAGACAAGTAATTATAGACCTGTTAGTTTAACTTCTGTTCCAGTTAAATTAATGGAAACACTGTTTAAAGAAGCAACTGTTTAAAGAAGCATTGCAGGATCATCTAGACAAGACTTCAGTTATAGCTCGGACACAGCATGGGTTTGTCAAGGGGAAGTCTTGTCTGACTAATTTGATCGGATACTATGATGTAGTCACAAAGGAACTGGATGCGAAGAATAACTTTCTTGTTGCTGTTATGTTGTTATTTGGTTTTTAGGAGAATTAGCAACTAAGGCCATACTGCTCCAGAGATATGCAGTAGTCATTTCCTGACCTTTCCGCACCTTCTGTATTTGGTGGTCACGGGCTCGAACCCCAGTCTAATCAAGAAGCATGTACTACGCACTGCTGCTCCTACCCACCTGGCATCGGAGGTGCTGAATAACTTTGATACTATTGCACATGGAAGACTGCTGCACAAATTGGAGCAGTGTGGCATTGGAACCAAATTGCTGCTATGGATAAAGGGATGATTGAGTGGGAGAAGACAGTGGTAATCAATGGACACTGCTCTTCGTGGACTAATGTTATTAGTGAAGTCTCTCAGGGTTCAGTGTTGGGTCCATTGTTGTTTTCTGTATTTATAAATGATATTGATGATGGTATATCAGACTTAATGTCCAAGTTTGCAGATGATACGAACGTTGGCAGGGCTGTTAATGACATTAATGACAGTACACTGCTACAACAGGATCTAGAAAAGTTGAGTAGATCGGCTGAGAGATGGCAAATGAAATTGAACATTGACAAATGTAAAGCAGTAATCCCAGAGTAACATATCAACTCTGTGGTACCACACTGACAGTGGCAGAGAATGAAAAGGACCTGGGGGTAATTGTGCAGGCAGATATGAAGTTTTCTGAGCAGTGCAGACTGTCCAAGAGCAGCGTCTTGTCAATGATATACTGGAATATTTTTAGCAGGGATAAGGAGGTGATTATCCCCTTGTATAAGGCAATGGTCAGACCACATCTTGAGTATATACCGGTCTGGAGGACTCATTTTAAGAAGGATGTAGAGTTGTTTAAACGAGTATAAAGAAGGGCAACAAGATTAGTGAATGGAACAAAGGGTTGCTCTTACGAATAAAGGCTTAAGTTTTACAAATTAGTGTCTAGAGACTAAGCACCTGCGAGGTGATCGGATTGAGAATAAAACCTTGAATGGTTTGAGCATGCTCAATGCTGATAAGATTCTTCCTCTTGCTCAGAATAATCGCCTGAGATGGCATAAATTCAAATTGAGGAAAGGTGTTGTAGGACAGATGTGCAGAAGTTTGCCTTTAGCCAGAGGGTAGTTGATTGCTGGAACAAACTTCCATCTGTCGTTGTAGAAGTTGATAGATTAAATAGATTGAAGTTTTTTTTTTTTTTTTTTGGCTGATGCTATATAAGCTTGCTTTCTTGCATCATGTGCCTTTGCTAATGCTAATGCGACTGCCCATATCAAAAGCCCTGATAAGGTAGGCCTACCTATTACTAGGTAGGTATCCCATGATTTCTGTCCACTCAGTGTATATAAATAAAGAAGTGATACATATGTAATAACAGATATTGAATGTTTCCAAATTTTTAAAATTTGGCCACAATGAATAATTTATCTAAGGATATAATGATCAAATCGAAATAGTCACAGGAGATTCATGTATGAGTCAAGTTCATTGTCTGTATAGCCTGAAGCATTATTCAAAGGTCAGTTTAGTTAATAATCCTAGCTCAACTGAAGATTCTTTCTTTGTTCCTGGTTCTTTTCTTTGTTTGCTGCCCTAGAGGCAAATAGAATTGGAAACTCAAGTATCTAGTGACCTACCAGGTGATGCTCCTCTGATTCAGGCTATAGAATAGAACATCAAGTGCATACTAGTCTGGTGTTCTAGAGGGTTTGGTTTTATTTAGTTTTATTAGAATGAGTTGGAAGAAAAATTGGATGCTAGCAGGTCAGACTTACCCTTGGCTGAAGTGACAACAGAACCATCTAGTTTTGACAGAGGTGGGAGCAGAGATGGGCAAAAGTTGCGGCCAATAGCTTTAGCAAGAGACCAGAATGCTCGGCTACCATTAGGGCAAGAAGCAAGTTTTCTACTCTTAGTCTGTTCAAAATCTAGTTTGGACTGATTAATAGCTGCTTTACAATTGTTGCGAGCTTTGGTGTAGGCAGAAAATGAAACTGAAGATTTGGAAACAAGCCAATTATGCTATGCACCGTTCTTCTCTTGAACAGCCTTAGCACATTTATTAGAAAACCAAGGTTTAGATAAAGGACGAGATTTTAAAGTGGAGTGTGTGATAAAGGATTCCATTCCTACAAGACAAGATCTGCGCAAACGTTGACATCAGAAGTTTTCAAACAGTAATCCGACCAAGGAAAAGAAGAAAAGAAATCTTGCAGGTCATTCTATTTTGCATTCTTGTAAAGCCAAACAATAGAAGGTTGGGAACAGCCATGAGATAATGGCTCCATTGGAGAAGAGACAATCACCAAGTTGTGATCTGAGGTACGTAAAGGACCACTCACTTCGACCGTGTACTTAGAAGGGTTGTTTGTGAGAAAAAGATCAAGCATGTTGGTTGTATGGTTAGGATTGTCCAGTATCCTTGTAGGCAAATGAACACTCTGTGCAAGGTCATTAGTAATTGCAAAAGCCTCAGCATCTCGACCAGCTTGGTCGGTGTGACTAGAAAGCGAAAGCCAGCTGGAGTTGTGAACATTAAAATCACTAAGGAAAATTACCTCACTGTTAGAAAAGTTGGACTGGAGAAGAGAGGAAGTCAAAGAGCTCCAAGTGATTAGTGGAGTTGGGAGAACGGTAGAGACAACAGATGAATTTGACACAATGAGGTAAAGAGATTTTAAAATGAAGATTCCACACCTGTGTACAGTATTTAGGGTGTGGCCTGGCCATTGCCTTGCACAACGGGATAATTAGTTCCTTGTCCCTGCTAGCAGGGTTCCTGTATACCATTGACAAAACTGAATGAGCTTTCCTGGCAACCTGTCTGCAGACTTCTCAGAGAACTAATTTAATATCAAAAATTATGATTTACTGTTTAAATAGGCCAAGAATGCTACCATTTCACTGCCCTGGGGTGGTATGCTGAATATATCTTCAATATATCTTCTTCATAGGATGTTGGGGAGTATTAAAAAGGGCATTGAATTCAAAATCCTCCATGACAAAGTCTGCCACAGGAAGACTAATGGAAGAGCCCATAACTAAGCCATGGGATTTTTTTATATGTAGTGTTTTCACAAATAAAAAGTTTAAATAAATTACTATGTGACAATTCCATTGTCAGGGAAACACGTAACATTTTTTGTAATAAAGGTATGTAGACAAGGTGTCTGCCAGGAAAACAGCTACTAATGATGTTGCTAATAAACTATCATATCTATTTTGTAGAGATGAGATTCGTTTTGAACAAAAGTGCAAGAGCTTTTGCGAATATCATTGGGGATACCTTAAGTGATCTGGAAAACTGCCAGTTGGAGGCAGTTTTCCAGATCACTTTTACATTCTCCCCTCCCCCTGTGCAAACACTCTGGATTTAACACTGATCTCAAGAGTGCTTGTATGTGGCCACAACAGCCAATATTGGCAAGATGTTCTAAGGGAAGTGATGTTTCAAATTAACAGGAAACTAATACTAGAGAAACACGCTTAAATAACTTCAAAGGGTGTATTACAGTAGTAAGCTTTACAAGAACACTAAGCCTTAACTATGTATACAGTAATATCACGAATGTCATCAATAAAATTAGTGAATTCCAACTCCTGGTTAGGACAACTAACTGGCATAATTGGACTAATGGAATTTTTTTTTTTTTTTTTTTTTGTTAGTTGTTGGTGCATCGGCTTCTCTGGCCATAATGCACCTCCCAAAGCACTTTGCATTTTTACTCTGATCCATGCCCAAGGCATGGATTCGAACCCACAACCTTTGGGTTACCAGGCAGGCACTTTACCCAGCTGGCTAGCCCAGTCGGCGACTAATGGAAATAATTTGTCACGAGGAAATGGAGGATGATGAACTTCACTACAGTATATAATGATATACTGCAGTATACACTACAGTATATCAGAAGCAGAATAAGGATAATAGAAAGGATAGCAAAAAAAAAAAGCATACTATGTACAGAATCTGTGTGGTGTATGTTATTTGGAAGCAAAAGTATAATGAGTGAGAGTAAACTATACCAGAAGATTATGACAGATTTTGCAAACAAGTATGAATGTCTAGTTATCGGTGATTTCACCTAAACCCTTACTGACAGTGCAAGTGAGAGGGAAGTGAACCATCGGGATCAAAATTTTTAAATAAACAATGATTATCATTTGCATCAGCATATTAGAGAAAATACTAAGGGTAAGATTATTCTAGACCTGCCTAATCATTACCTGAGAACCAGATGATATCATAGGGCTCAGAGTGTAAGAACCATTAGCAGAAAGTGATCATGCAGTCCTTAGTTAGAAGATGAAGAAAGAAGTTGAAGTTAAGGGCATAGGATTTAATTTCAGAAAAGGAGACTAGGACAAGTCAATCTCTACCAATAGGTAGATAACAGAGAAAACACTACATATAACACTACATAGCCTCTATCGATGGAGATAACAGAGAAAAGGTTAATACATTAAAATTATGAAATATCTTTAAAACAATAGTCACAGAAGCCATAAACGCATATATATCATTAAAAAAAAAATGCAGCATGAGGAGAATGCCGAGATGAATGAATATCGATCTGGCCAGTCTAATAGAACAGAAAAAGATGGCATGGAAGAGTAACAGAGCAACAAAAGGGACTGAAGCTTATGACATTCAAAAGTTCAGTAACAGTACCAAAGAAAATAAAGTATGCAAAGTGCCAGTATGAGAAAATGCTGTTTAGGAGAGAAAAAAAAAAAAAAAGACAAGGAGTTTTTCATGTATGCAAATATATAGAAGAATAAAATGAATCAGATCAGACCCTTATGTAATGAGCATGGAAAAAGCTTTAAATAACCCAAATAATGTTACTGATGAAATGAACAGATACTTTGCACTGATCTTTATAAACATAATGAGGAGCTATGTTTATGTACAGCCTCTCCTCATTGTTAAATCTTCACAATGAGAAGAGGCTGTACAGGTGAGGCTGAGCAGTATGAAATTAGTGACTCTGAAATTATACATGACTATTTACTGGAAAAACGTGAGATTAATGCCAAGAAAGGCACCTAGCATTGATGAGAGAGAGAGAGAGAGAGAGAGAGAGAGAGAGAGAGAGAGAGAGAGAGAGAGAGAGAGAGAGAGAGAGAGAGAGAGCAGGAGAACATTGAACCATTGACTTTAATTATGAAGAAATCATTGGACTAGGGGAAAGATTCTTCTGGACTGGAAAAGTGCCAAAATATTGCTAATACATACAGGTAGTTTTAGGGTGAAACAGGTAACTAGAAGACAAGTATCTGTCTTCGATGGTAAAAAAAATCATGAAAGCAACAATAAAGAGTGCAATATTGGAACATTCAGAGAAAAATGGAATTCTGAAGGCTACACAACATACTTTTGTTGAAAAATCATATTTAACAAACTTGTTTAGCTATTCTGACAAGGTTTCTCACAATGTGGATATAGGAAATAATTTCAGCATATTATTTGGATTTTAGCCAAGTATTTACTGACTCTGTCCCTCACAATAGGCTATTGTAAAAGCTGACAATGTGTTGGAATCGTGGGAAAGATTCTAAGATAGAATGCAAGTTGGTTGAAGAGCACAAAGCAGAGGGTGGTAATTAATGGTTACTATAATTACTATTGTAAGATATAATTACTATTGTCCAGAAGTTTGCCTATAGCTAGTGGGTGGATGATTGCTGGAACAAACTTCCATCTGTCATTGTAGAAGTTAATAGCTTAAAAAGATTCAAGGCAGAACATTTGGAGCGAGTGGATGGGTGAAATGAGAAGGGGTTTTTTTTTTTTTTTTTTTTGGCTGATGCTATATAACCTTGCTTTCTTGCTTCATGTGCCTTTAATGATGCTAATGCTATTCAGATTGCTCTAATGCTAGAAGTGTAGTCCCCAAGGATCAGTTCTGGGCCCACTGTTGTTTCTACAGTAATAGTAATGTGAACCAAGCGTATGAGCTTATGTAGTATCAGCCAAAAAAACAATTTAACACATCCATTCACTCTAAACGTTTGTCCAGTTCCTCCTTGAATTTATTTAAGCTATCAATTTCCACAATGATAGATGTAAGTTTGTTCCAGCAATTAACCACCAGCTGGCTAAAGGCAGATTTCTGCACATCTATTCTACAACTGTCTTTTCTCAATTTGAATTTATGCCCCCTCAAGTTCGTAACTAGCATTAGCAAGGGCACATGATGCAAGAAAGCCAGCTTATATACATTCGGCCAAAAAAAAAAAAACGAATCTGCTAATTTCACATATCCACTAGCTCAAAATGTTTGTCTAGTTCTGCCTTCAATATGTTTAAGCTATCAACTTCTACAACACCAGATGTTCCAGCAATCAACTACCTGATGGCTAAAGGCAAACTTCTGCACATCTATCCTACAACTGTCTTTCCTCAATTTCAAATTATGCCCTTTCAGGCGATAATTCTGAGTAAGAGGAAGAATCGCATCAGCATTGAGCATGCTCAAACCATTCAAAGCTTTATACACCTCAATCAGATCACCTCGCAGGTGCCGTCTCCAGACGCTGTAATCTGCAAAACTTTCTTCGTAAGAGCAACCCTTCATTCCATTCACTAATCTTGTTGTTGCCCTTCTCTGTACTTATTCCAACAGCTCTACATCCTTCTTAAAATGAGGCCTCCAGACCTGTATACAGTACTCAAAGTACGGCCTGACCATTGCCTTATACAAGGGGATAATCACCTCCTTATCCCTGACAGAAAATATTCCAGTATATCATTGACAAGGCACCATGATATACTCTGCACAGCTCAGAAAACTTCATATCTGCCTGCACAATTATCCCCAGATCCTTTTCATTCGCTAGCACTGTCAGTATAGTACCACACAGTTGATAGGTTACTCTGGGGTTACTGCTTCCCATATGCAGTACTTTACATTTGTCAATGTTAAACTTCAGTTGCCACCTCTCAGCCCATCTTCTCAAATTTTCTAGATCCTGTTGCAGCAGCGTACTGTCATTAACAACGCTGCCAATATCTTCTGCAAACTTTGACATTAAGCCTGATACACTATCATCCATATCACTGATGAATACAGAAAACAACAATGGGCCCAACACTGAACCCTAGGGTACTCCACTAATAACATTAGTCCACAAACAGCAGTGTCCATTGATTACCACTGTCTTCTCCCACTCAACCATCCCTTTATCCACAACAGCCATTTGCCTTCAATGCCACATTGCTCCAATTTGTGCAACAGTCTTCCATGTGCAACAGTATGAAAAGCCTTTCTAAGATCCAAACATATGATATCAAAATTATTCTTTGCATCCATTTCCTTTGTAACTACATCATAGTATCCAATCAAACTGGTCAGACAGGATTTTCCCTTAACAAACCCATGCTGTTTCCGAGCTATAACTGAAGTCTTGTCTAGATGATCCTGCAATGCTTCTTTAACCAGTGTCTCCATTAATTTCACTAGAACAGAAGTTAAACTAACAGGTCTGTAATTACCTGTCTCCCCCTTTGATCGTCCTTTGTAGATTGAGGCCACATTTGCACATCTCTAGTCCATGGGTACCTCCACTGAGTCCAAGGAAGCAGTCATAATTATGGCTAAGGATTTGCTTACTTCCTTTGCTGCCTCCTTTAATATAACTGGATAGATTGCATCCACCCCAGGTGCCTTTCTTATGTTTATCTTCAACAATTTCTCTTCCACTTTACTCTCAGTTATTACAAGATTATCTAGCTTACTGCCAGTTTAATACACCTCTGGCATTCCCTTCCCTGAATAACTCCTCATGTGTGAATGTAGATGCAAAATGTTCATTTAGTTTGTTAGCAACCTCAACAAGAATATCAACAGCCGAACCATCGATATCAAGTGTACCAATTTGATTCATTACCTTCCTTATAGGGTTTACATAAGTAGAGAACTCTTTGCTGTTTTTCTTCGCATCCTTCGCCAAAGATTTCTCCTAATCTGCCTCTGCCTGCCTAACCAGCTTTGTGACTTGGTTACAGACCAGTTTATATCTATCATACTTCCTCCATGAATTTATTTAAGCTATCAACTTCCACAACAGATGACAGTTTGTTCCAGCAATTAACCACCTGCTGACTAAAGGCAAATTTCCACACACCTATTCTACAACTGTCTTTGAGGAAAGACAGTTCTAGAATAGGCCTTTCTTGGTAAAGGACCCCTTCATTCCCCACACCAATCTTGTTGCCCTTCTCTGTACACGTTCAAGCAACTCTACATCCTTCCTAAAATGAGGCCTCCAGACCTGTACGTGGTACTCAAGGAATGGCCTAACAACTACCTTATATAAAGGGATAATCACCTCATTTCCCTACTAGCAAAATTCCCGTATATCATTGACAAAACCCCATGATCTGCTCTGGCAGCCGGCTGCACTGCTCAGAAAACTTCATATCTGACTGCACAATTACTCCAAGGTCTTTTTCATTTTCTACCACCCCAAGTGTAGTACCACACAGTAGGTATGTTTCTCAAAGGTTACTTCTACCCGTATACAGTACTTTGGATTTGTCAATGTTAACACTTTGCTAATTGGATGCTTGAAGTAGCAAAACCAATGTTTAGTCTCTAGATTAAGTTTCCGGCACCCCCCTCCACATACTTCTCCTTCAACCCACGCACAGTACTAAGTACTAGGTTTTGATACCTTTCGTGTTTTGGGAATTTCATAAAAAAAAAAAAACTTTAATTGCCACCTCTCAGTCCATCTGCCCAAATTTTCTAGATCCTGTTGCAGTAGCACACGGACATTACTGTCATTAACAACCCTGTCAACCTTTGTATCATCTGCAAACTTCAACATTAAGCCTGATATACCTTCATCAATATCATTGATAAATAGACCAAACAACAACAGTGGGCCAAACACCAAACCCTGGGGGACTCATAACATTACTCCACAAAGAGCAGCATCCACTGATTACCACTCTGTCTTCTCCCACTCAATCACCCTTTTATCCATTGTAGCAACTTACCCTTAATAGCAAACTGCTTCAATTTGTAAACTAGTCTTTCATGCACAACAGTGTCAAAAGTTTTCCTGAAATCCAAATGTACGGTATCAAAATTATTTTTTACATCCAGTTCCTTTGTAACCACATCATAATATCCAATTAAATTTGTCAGACAAGACTTTCCCTTAACAAACCCATGATGTGTCTGAAATATTACTGCAGTCTTGTCTAGATGATCCTGCAATGCATATTTAACTAGTGATTCCATTATTTTCTTTAGAACAGAAGTTAAACTAACTGGTCTGTAATTACTCGTGTCACCCTTTGTGAATTGGGGATACATTTGCACATCTCCAGTCCATGTGGACTTCCCCTGAGTCCAAGGATGGTCTCATAATTATGGCTAAGGGTTTGCTTACTTCCTTTAATATAACTGGATGAATCCCATCCACCCCAGGTGCCTTTCTTATATTTAACTTCAACAATTTCTCCTCCACTTTTCTCTCAGTTATTACAAAATCATTTAACTCCCTGTTAAGAGTTTGATAAACATCTGGCCCTTTCCTTTAAAAACTCCTCAGATGTGAATGTAGATGCAAAATTCTCATTCAGATTATCAGCTATCTGAGTAGGATCATCAACAGTCAAACCATCGATATCAAGTGGACTAATTTTATTCATCCCTTTCCTTCTAGAGTTTATATAGGTAAAGAAGTCGTTGTTTTTCTTAGCATCATTTGCCAAACATTTCTCGTAATCTGCCATCGTTTGTCTAATCTCCTTTGTGACGTGATTACAGAATAGGTTATATCTAGAGTGGTAATCAATGATATTGATGAGAGTATTTATCAATGATATTGATGAAGGTATATGAGGCTTAGTGTCGAAGTTTGCAGATGGTAAAAAGGTTGGCAGAGTTGTTAATGACAGTAATGGCAGTGTGCTACTGCAACAGGATCTAGAAAATTTGGGTAGATGGGCTGAGAAGTGGCAACTGAAGTTTAACCTTGACAAATGCAAAGTACTACATATGGGTAGAAGTAATCCCAGAGAAACGTACCAACTGTGTGGTACTACACTTAAGGTTGTAGAAAATGAAAAAAGATCTGGAATTAATTGTGCAGTCAGATATGTTTTCTGAGCAATGCAGACAGGCTGCAAGGGCAGGTCATGGGGTTTTGTCAATGATATTCAGGAATTTTGATATACATACACTTGCTTTCTTGCATTACATGCCACTACTACTACTATCTGCCATAGGCTTCTGTGTTGCCTGATAATTTATATGCACTCCATGCATTTTCTTCTCTGCCACGAGCCTCATTAATTCGTATGACATTCATTTAGGCCTAAACCTTGAATATTTCTTGATAGGTATGAAAAGCCTAGTAGCTTCCACAATTAATTCCTTGAATGCTTCCCACTTAGAATTTGCTGTTGGTAACATCGGTTGGTCCCCACTGCACAGAATTAAAAAAAATTGTCTGAGGCCACTGTAGTCACCTTTATGAAAGCAAAAACCCTTTCCTTTATCCCTAATGGTAATTAAATTCATATTTGTATTTTGATTGTCATGAATAAGTTATCTGAAAAGTATTTTGTCACACTTTGGGATGCTTTCCATCTGCTTTAAAAAGGATGGCACCTTCAATTTTGGTGAAAAAAATCAGACTAAATTTGAAATATTCAATGGCTTTGATTAAAAAATGGAAAGGCTTTTAGGTTCCTACTTTATTGTTGAGTGAGATTCCACATTTGAAAATTCAGGCTTGTTTTCTTCTTATTTATTTTTATTTAGTTCAATCTGGTATGAATTTCATTTAATTAATGAAATGTCCTTTTTTTTGTGATATGTGCCAGTTTATTCATAATAATGATGGTAAGTGCAGCTAATAGGTTGCAAATCAGAAGATTCGCTCAGTCCCAAGGTTGACGTGAATTAGTCTTGCAATTGAAAAAATAAATTAATTTTGGTAATGCAAATGTATCCCCATTATTGGGTGTCTGCTTTGGACGGGTGGTTCTGGTCACCGGTGTTTGTCGATTATATGGGGCAAGGCTTCACACCAGGCAGTGAACTGTTAATGGTTACCTGTTAAAAATATAATAAACTCAATGCTCACAGGCATCCTTTCCTAGAGTGACCTGTAGGCTTTACCAAGGCGCAGTTGCTGAAGGTCCCAAGGTCGCGGAACAACGCAAAGTCCACTGCAGCCTTATATTTTTGAAACATGCCCCACATAACGTAAAAACGGATGGTTAGTGGTGTGGGTAACATTTCTTTAATTCTGTGACAGACCTGTGGTATTCGCTAAAGGGTTGACAATAACTGTTAGACCTCACAACTAAATCTTTACCAAAGCAAACGTGTTAACAATAGCAGAAACAGCTTGAAAATTCCACAATTCCGTATATTTGTTCCTATTAAATATAAAAACTTATTTCATTATTTATTTATAAAGTTCCATTTTGACCTATAAAGGTATATCTTTATTATTATTTTTAAAAAAAGGGGGGGAGGCGCACAATGCAACAGTTCCACTATTTTATTTCACGCAAGACGAGTACTTTCCATACATCCAGTCATTCGTTCAGTGTAGCAATACTAAGCATTACAGCAGCAGATGTGGTTTTCACAAAAAGTAGTGCATTAGGGTATTAACTTAAAACTTCTAATTCTGACCTGTAACATCGAAACGCATTTACTATGCGCTGAAAATGTTTCCTTTCTTTAGCGCCCTCCTCCTCTTCTTCATTTGTTTTTACAAACTGTTCGTCTGACAAGGTACCATCACCACTTCCACCCGCCATGATTCTCCTCAATCGAAATATTTACTGCTAAATGTACTCAAATATTACAGCGCACTCTGTTAAAAACACAAATGGGTTATACCTAATTCACTTATCAGCCTTTTCACTCGAATATTACAAACATTCACGATCGAAAAACTGACGACACTATAAAACCCCCTATGTTCAAAATATAAAACTATTGTGTTCATAATTGCAGTTTATTGATTATACGGTTTTAGGAACACCAAATAACTTGGGCCATATTGCGCCGTGTGTAATATGTCTTATCAAGGAAAAATAATGGAGTCACTGGTTAAAATAAGTAACCCGTCACCATCTAGACAGGAATAAAATTGTACTCCAGTCACAGCATGGATTTCTTAAGGGACAATCATGTCTGACCATCTGATTGGATACTATGATGCAATAAGAACTAAAAAATAATTACTGGATGTATAAAATAATTTTGATATCATATAATCACTCCAAAGGCTCACATCTTGTGAGTATGGGCTTGGCAAGCCCAGGGTCCTGAGTTGAATATCATCATTCTTCTCTCTTTTCTCTCTCTCTCTCTCTCTCTCTCTTCAAGGTAACTCAGGAATATTTTTTTGGCTAGTGCAGCATAAGCCTCAGGCTTCCTTGCACCATATAGATAATATTTAATAATAATAATAATAATAATAATAATAATAATAATAACATACACAACTACTGGTACAAGAAGCTCACATGCACAGAGAAGCACCAGGCAGAGCAGTTCACCCGAATAATAAAGCACCCAGAGACAATCCCTAAGCTTCTCACACAAGGAATCACATAACTGTAGTCTAAACACCAAGATTCAAGAAATCCGGCGAAATATAGGCCAATCACCTGTCTCCCAACAATGTACAAGATTCTCACCAGCTGTATAACCAGGAAGATATCACACCACTTGGAGAGCCAGAACATAATGGCTGAACAGCAGAAAGGGTGCAAGTGGCTGAGCAAAGGATGCAAGGAGCAATTAACCATAGATTCCGGGGTTATGGGGCAAGACTACAAGAAGCGCCGCAATATGTACACAGCCTACATCGATTACTGCAAGGACTTCAACCCTGTCCTCATAGCCGGCTAATAGAGGAGCTGAACGTCTACAAAGTCAATCCAAGGGTGACAAACATCCCAGGAGAAATGGAGTAGTCTGGTGAAAGGTAGTACCAACATTAAGGTCGAAAACATCACAACCAGGCCAATCACCATCCGAAGAAGAATCTTTCAGGGAGATGCCCTGGGCCCATTGTGGTTCTGTCTAGCACTTAACCAGCTATCCACAATGGGCCCAGGGCATCTCCAACTATCCACCATGCTCAGCAGCAGAAAGTATGGATATAACCTCAAAGAACGAAAGAAGAACCTGTACACCCTCACCCACCTGATGCACATGGATGGCATCAAGCGCTATGTGGGAACTGAGAACATCTCCAGGAACTACTCCAGATCACCGAAGAATTCAGCAATGATATTAGGATGGAATTTGGTCTAGACAAAGGCAAGACCCGAGGATTGCACCAGGGAAAATTGGTCAACCAAAATTACCAGCTGCAGACTGGTAAAAAGATGGAAGCCATGGCAGAGGGAGAAGCCTATAAATATTTGGGAATGATGCAGGCTCAGCAGTTACAGCACAAGGATATGGTCATTCTTCTCTTTCTTGCTTTCTTGGTGATTCCCTTCTACTTCTCTCTCTCTCTCTCTCTCTCTCTCTCTCTCTCTCTCTCTCTCTCTCTCTCTTTCTCTTTCTCTCTCTTTCTCAGGGTAACATGGGAAATTTTTCTTTTCGGCTGGTGCAGCATTAGCCTCAGGCTTCCTTGCACCATATAGCTAATAATAATAATAATATTACTAATAATAAAGAAATTAAGGCCTGCCTGAAAAATACCATCGGAGACTCAGAAGTCTCCTGAAAGCAAAGCCAAAATGGACGGAACACAGAGCCATAAACACCTGGGTAGTCCGAGTGCTAACATACTCTTTTGGCATCATAGATTAGACCGTGCTAGATGCCATCATGAGAGATACAACGAAAATAATGACCAAGAGCCGCCAACACCGCCCGAAATCTGCGGTGGTGACTGACAATTGCCAGGAAAGAAGGAGGAATGGGTCTGATAGGCCTTATTGAACAATAGAACACAGCAATAGTGAACCTGAAGGATTACTTCCAGAAACAAACAGCAGCACTTCAGCAGGCCATAAGGAAGAAGACAAGCGGTATACCCACTCAACCTAAGCGAGGAGTTCCCCCCCCCCATCCAGGAAGTACAAACGAAGCTAGAAAGATGGGCAGAGAAGACACTCCATGGAAGACACTACAATGCTCTCCATTAAGATCACATAGATAAAACTGCTTCCAATGCATGGCTCACTAGCGGGACGCTCTTCCTCGAGACTGAAGGATTCATTCTTGCCATCCAATACCAGGAAATCAACAAAAGGAACGATAGAAAATACATCGCAAAGGAGCCTGGAATGTCAGATCACACTGTCGACGATGCCACCTGGCCTTAGAAACGATCCAACACATCACCGCGGGGTGCAAGGTGATCATGCCAACTGAGTACGCTCATAGACACGACCAGGTAGCCAAGATAATACACAGAAGCTAGCGAGGAAACACCAGTTGAACAAAGAAAGTGTACCGTACTACAAGTACGAACCTCAGACAGTACTATAAAACCCAACCCACAAGCTGTACTCGGACCACGCCACAATAATGGATAGGACAGTCCCACACAACAGACCGGATATAACCCTTGTGGACCAGAAGGAAACGATTACCTATCTGATTGACATTGCGGAAACCAACACTGACAACCTACAGAAAACCCATGGGGGAAAAAATCAGGAAGTACACGCACCTAAGACAGGAGATCAAAGAGATGTGGCATATGCAACAAGTAACATCCCAATCATCAACAGTAACACCAGACATAACAACAACCACCCTGTGTACTTGACAGCAATATCCGTCACAAAGTGGAACCCCCAATCATGGAGAAATAATATAAAAGGAATAATAATAAGCCGATCCCTCTGGTAGAACTAGAACTCAAGAAAACCAAGGACGTACAAGAAATGAGAGAGGAGGAGATTCGAGAACAAGAAGTAAAACAGACGATCCAGAACTCTCACAACTGGCGAATTCCAGGAATAGATAACTTCCAGAACTACTGGACTTTAACCTACAAGAAGCTCACTTGTACACATAAGCATCTGGCCGAGCAGTTCATCCGAATGATAAGGAATCCAGAGACAATGCTGAAGTTTCTCACTCAAGCAATCACATATCTGTAGACTAAAGACGAAGATACAATAAACCCGGCGAAATATAGGCCAATAACCTGCCTCCCAACAATGTACAAGATACTGACTGGCTGCATAATCAGGAAGATATCAGACCACTTTTTTTTATTATTATTATTATTTTAGGGTTGCCCGTAATTGAATACATTAACTCATATTTGCGTCTGAAAATTGCGTGTGTTCTATGGTCGATTTGCGTGTTTTTCTGGACGATAAAACCCCATTTCTGGGTAGAAAACCCTTTCTATCTACTCCAGAGACCGAATAACTCAGCTGTGGAGTGAAAAAACAGCATGGGTTTGTTAAAAGGAGGTCTTGCCTGACCAATTTGATTGGAAACTATGATGTGCTCACAAATGAACTGAATGCCAAAAATAATTTTAATATCATACACTTGGATTTCAGGAAAGCTTTTGATACTGTTGCACTTGGAAGAATGCTGCATAAATTGGAGAGATATGGCATTATGTGTAAATTTTTACAATGGATAAAGGGATGGTTGAGTGGGAGAAGACAAAGGGTGGGAGACGACAGAGAGTGGTAATCAATGGACACTGCTCTTCGTGGACAAATGTTATTAGTGAAGCTTCCCACGGTTCGGTGTTGGGCCCAATGTTGTTGTTGTTGTTGTTGTTGTTGTTGTCGTTGTTGTTGTTGTTGTTGTTGTTGTTGTTGTTGTTGTTGTTGTTGTTGTTGTTGTTGTTGTTGTTGTTGTTGTTAGGCGCAGTTCACGACACATTGGCAACTATGGCCAATATCTGTCTGTCAGAGTCACTATGTTCATTTTAATGATATATGGATATATCAAAGTGTATTTATTATTCCAAGATGTTTAATATATATATAAAAGCTTACTTAGGTTTGTTTTGTCACCAAGTATATGAAAGAGAGTTAGAGGAGCATGCAAGTTTGCTAATGATTAGAAGGGTGTGGTTCGAATAGCTGAAAAGGATGGACAATCAATCAGGCTGTGCCTTACTGTAAGTTGCATCTGACAGACAGAGCAGAGCGAGGGATCTTTTCTTAGAAATAAATGTTTGTGAGTGAGGAAGGTATGCCTAATATGCAGTCTTGTCAATATAACTTATTCCTGTCTATATGTACGTGAGCTGGAATGCCATGAACACACATCTTTTTTTTTGAGGAGTTTATTTCACGGGTGATCCCTCCAAAGTTGTTTCCAAATGGAAGTATATTTGGTACGAAATGCATCCTTATAATCTGTAAATGGTACAAACTGAAAGTTATCTTGTATAATAAAATCTGGATTTTTTGCAGCTTGGTCTGCATGATTATTTCCTGGGATTCCAACCAACATGCCTGGGAATCCAAGAGATAGACACCTGTTTTCTTGCTTTATGCAAAACTCTGAGTTGTTTTTTAAGATGCTGAATCAAGGAATTTGAGGAATATTTGCTACTTTGTAGAGCTGCTACTCCATTAAGGAGTCAGTATAGATTACAGCAGGTAGAAGTTAGTGCTCGATAATATCATCCAGTGCTAGTTTAATAGCATATAATTCTGCTATGAAAATACTACAAACATGAAGCAAGGAAACAGATATAGTATATTCCATTAAAACTACTACGGCACCTTGTTCCACAGCGCTTTCTGTTATTGTGTGCCTGCTTGCTGGACATCATGCCAATGGAGAATCAGGTCATCAGCTCTTACTATTATTCACCATTCAATGTGTACAATAAGGTTCCGGGCAAATCCAATCACTATTCGGATGTCCCAGAAAATGCCTGTGTTTTACATGATCGACTAGTGGTTTATACTTTGGGACAATAATCTCGTGTTCTCGAGATCTATTCTGAATCGTGGAAAATAGACTCGCAACATCAAAATCGGCGTTGTGTTTATTCATTCTGAAATCTTTCTATTAGTTAGACCTCAAAATGCAGCATAATATGGTTCTTTTAATATAAAACTCGTGCTGTAGATAACGTGTAGCAAGAGAATGGCTAAGAGTCAAGGATGATTAAACAAAACATGATTTGTTAATTGTAGCATACAAACAGATATAAAAATCAAGTTAGGGTGTCTTTCGAACAGTTAAATAAGAACTCTTTATCTCTTATTAGTGGATAAACAATAGGTTAATAGGATACTAAACTTGTTTGGGACAACAATCTCGTGTTCTCGAGATCTATTCTGAATCGTGGAAAATAGACTCGCAACATCAAAATCGGCGTTGTGTTTATTCATTCTGAAATCTTTCTATTAGTTAGACCTCAAAATGCAGCATAATATGGTTCTTTTAATATAAAACTCGTGTAATCTTTAATTGGTACTGCTGCTCGTACTCTATGGAGCCAACAATCGTCTCGCTGTTCGAGTACCTGGATACAAGTGTAAGGGTGCCATATAGATTTAATCATAACTGATGGTATTCCATTAATACAAATGGATCTTGTTAACCTTGAAATCTAGGTTCTAAGTGTGATAAAATAAATGCTACAATAGTATGTACCTAGGAGGAGGATTGTTTGTCACTGGACTCTAGTTAATAAGGGGTTAGGTCTTAATGTTCGACATTTTCATTCTGCTAGCTATCGTATTACAAATATGGAGTGAAACTTACTAGAATACTCCTTGATATGTTCAGGAGTTGGCAGTTGAGAGCAGTAGCCAGCGGCACAAGACGTCTCTTATGGTCAGATAGCCTCAAAAAAAAAAAAAAAAAAGCTTCCTCAGTGTTCGTCTCTCTCTCTAGATTTTTCTCCTAGTTTTTCTTCTGTTCTCTCTCTCTGTCCTGTCTCTCTGCGTCTATGCTCTTTTTTCTCCCCTTTCTTTGTCTCCCATCTGCATATATGTATGTCCCCCCCTTTTTGAGTTTCCAATCCTTCTATTGGTCAAAAGGCTAATTTTGTGGGGAACACAAAATCCCAGGGACTGTTATTTCGGAGTCCTGACCCGGTAAAAAAAAAAAAATAGAATTTATGAGGAGAAAGAGAAACTTCACATCTGCATGGGGTGGCATTTCCAGACTGTCCAGCGGTAGTCACTAGGTCTAAAGTCTGTTCATTCCTACACAAGGAATTTCCAGACAACAATCAACTCGTAGTTATCAGGTTCAGATTTCACCCAAAAGTATGTTCCTTAATTGACATTACTCAGTTCTCTCTGACAAAAGTCATATACTTTCTCACCGTTTTATAAACACTATCTCCACGATGTTCGTCCGATCCGATTGAGTAACGATCTCTTGTTGTGAATCAACCGGACTCATAAAGATGGCATAGTGTTTCAACTGCTGTTTTCCCTAGCGCGGCGTCAACGAGCGTACGCTAAAAAAAAAAAAAAAAAAAAAGGAAACAGCCTTTTACACGAAGTGAATATCACCCTACAAGTACAGTAGTGGCAAGAGTATAGGGTGACTTGGTGAGATGACAGCTCTCAAAGGCGAATAAAAAGTAAAAATGAAGACTTTTTACAACCTACTGAGTTGTTCGATTTTGTTCCATCCGTGTAAATCTGATGACTATTTCTATTTTCAAAACTGTGCAGTGCGTGGACCTTCTGTACAACGATTGGAGAGATCTCTTTTTTATTCTTGTTTGTAAGATGTGATATGAACAAAGGCACAGTTGGAACCCAAGGAGGTTCGGAGTTTATATCTACTGCAGAAATGTGCTGAAAATGTATTTCCCAAACTCGAGCTAAGTGTGAGAGACGCAGTCCTACTGATTTATTTTCATTTGGCTTGCAATCATAATTACTCGTCCATCGTGGGTCGTGAATAATGGACCAATTTGGATGTGATGGCTGATTGTATATTTTTGCGGCATACATGCACAGTAAATAAACTCGTCGAAGGTGCAGCGGGGGTTCCGATGCATCTACATACAGGCTGTGAATTGGTGAAGTTCTAAATGCTCCTAGAGCTATACGGAGGGCATTCTGGTGAATGGAATCTAGGCGATGTAACATGCTCTTTCTTGCGGAAACATATATAGGAGATTCATAATCCAAACAAGATCTAATCAAAGTTTTAAATATTTGTAGTAATGTGTACCTGTTGGCTCCCCAGGCCATTGAAGATAGTGTGCGCAAGATGTTAAGATTTGAGAGGCAACTAGTTCGAAGTCTTAGTATATGAGGCCTTGAATGGGTTCAGCACGCTGAATTCTGATGGGATCCTTCCACTTGTTCAGATTATGAACCTAAGGGGGCATAAATTCAAATTAAGAAAGGACAGATGTAGAATAGATGTGCGGAAATTTGCCTTTAGCCAGCGGGCGGTTAATTGCTGGAACAAACTTCCATCTGTCGTTGTGGAAGTTGATAGGTTGAATAAATTTAAGGAGGAACTGGACAGGCATTTGGAGGGAATGGTGTGATTTTTTTTTTTTTTTTTTTTGGCTGATGCTGCATAAGCTCATACATTTGCTTTCTTGCATCACATGCCACTACTCCTACTACTACTACTACTACTACTACTACTATGTCCATGAAAGTTTAGTTTTCTATCTAATGTTAAGACTAAGAAGGAGAAATTTTGAACAACAGGTAAAGAATTTTATTTAAGTATAAAATCGGTTCGGGATGAAGGCCACGCATTTTACAGAAGTGTATAACAGCTGATTTTTTCTCAGATATTCTATATCTATTATTTTTAGTCCATGCTTCTAGTTTGTTTATGGATAATTGGAGCTGTCGTCCAATCGTGTTCATGTTTTGTGATTGAAATGAAATGGAAAGATCATTTGAGTACATATACAATTCCATTGAATGTGGTATAACCTTTGTGATATTGTTCACTCACAGCGCAAACAGGGTTGCACTTAATACTGAGCCCTGGGGAAACCCTTCCTGTTATATATTTATTGTAGATAAACAGCCTTTATATCATACCTGAAATGTTCTGTCAGTGAGGAATTTTGTATAAATTGTGGAAGTTGTCCTCTGTATTCTGACTGAAACAGATCTCGTAGGATTCCGAATCTCCATGTTGTGTCAAAAGCTTTTTCAAGATCTAGATTTACCATCACCATATGCTGCTTTCTTACAAATGAGTTTCTAATATTTGTTTCAACTTTGACATGTAGATCAACTGTTGATCTATTTTTCCTAAATCCAAATTGGTGGGGTGATAAAACATTCTCCTTTTCCAGTAATCATGTGAGTCTATTGTGCACCATTCGTTCAAGGATTTTCCCTAAGCAGCTGGTTAGTGAAATAGGGCGATAATTATATGTGTCGGAAGTATCTTTTCCGGGTTTGGGAAATGCAAACCCGGAAAATTGCATGCCGCCATATGGATGGATACAGGTTGTTCAGAAAAATACTATTATATAGAGCTAGTAGGATATCCAGACAATCACAGTTTAAGTGTTGTATCATAGTATAAAATGCCATCGGGACCTGGTGCACTATTAGGCAATTTTGTAGTGATATTAAGTAATTCCTCTTTTAGGAATGGTAGATTATTGGAATGAGATATCTTGGTAGAGAAATTCAACTTACTCTGTTCAGCTTGCTCTTTATATTTTTGAAAGTCGGTGCTGTAGCTTGTAACTGCTGATGTAGAAGCAAAAGATTCAGCCAGAATTTCTGATATCTCGTCTGTTGTAGAAATGTCCTGCCCTTTCCAATGAAAGATTGGAGATTGTATGCTGGGACATCTTCCACTTAAAATCCGAATTTTTTTCCACACCAAACTAGGATTCGAGTTCCTAGTAAGTGTGGAAGCAAACATGATCCAAAACTTTTTCTTTGCCTTTTTCTGAATTCTCCTCGTTTCGGCTTGGGCTTTTTTATATGCAATCAAATTGAGGGTAGTTGGATATTTCCGGAATATATTCCATTCACGAATTTGTTTTGTTTTTGCAATCGCACATTCTGCATTCCACCAAGAGTTGTACCGTGCATGCCTTGCCTTACTTCTTTGAGGTATTGTAGCTATCGATGCTTCTAGCAGTTGATCGTTGATATATATGACAGCATTATCTATTGGCAGATTTTTTATTAATTGCTTATCCTGCTTGATTAATTGCATAAATTTACTCCAATTAGCTTTTTTAAAATTGCATATTGTTCTTGTTTCTTCTGTAAGGTCGATGGTGTCTGTATGGAACATACTATCGGAAAATGATCACTGTTATAAGGATCATTTAATGCGAACCATTCTATACTGGGATAAATTGATGTAGCCAAACTGATATAAGTGTGAGATCTGGTATTCAGTAAATTCAGTTGTTGATCCTATAGGAAAGTTTCGATTAAGTTACCTCTACTGTCCGTGTGAGAATATCCCAAAGGATGATGATGGGCATTCATATCTCCCATAAGGCAATAGGGAGGTTGAAACTGCATAGTAAGATCATTTAATTCCGATCTGGAGAGAGGAACATTTGGTGGAAGATAAAGGGATGAGATTGTGATAGAAATTCCGACGGCTATTCTCACTGCTACCTTCTAAGTTGGTTTTTAATCTTGTTTGCTTAGCTGGTATATTAGCATTCACCAAAATTGCCACTCCTCCTTTGGCAGTTCTGTTATCATATTTCATCCAATTTTCCGCGTAAACCACGACAGTTCCATCGTATAATAATATACTGCATTATATAGGTATGAAAACTATTTGTTGAACCTGACTGCGCTTTTGAGTTTTTTCGTTTACCATGTTTGGGTCTGTCTTTCTTCGGAAAATTAGGACGAGGTGTATCAATATCTTCTGCAGGGTGTAGGTTTAGTGCATTCTCTCTCTGATCATCAGTATCCATTTCGTCTATGTTTATTTGTTTCTGTTCACACGGTATACTAGATGCTGTTTGCTTTGTTTTTGAAGATGTTACTTCTGATTTCTGCTTTCCAGGCACGGAAGTATCCTGTTCTTTAGCTGGATGTTTCTTGTGAAGCTGCTTTTGTCATTAATATTACTTTACTCCAATCTATAATTTGTTTACAGGTAGTAGTAGTAGTAGTAGTAGTAGTAGTGGCATGTGATGCAAGAAAGCAAGTGTATGAGCTTATGCAGCATCAGCCAAAAAAAACAAAATCACACCATTCCCTCCAAATGCCTGTCCAGCTCCTCCTTAAATTTATTCAACCTATCAACTTCCACAACGACAGATGGAAGTTTGTTCCAGCAATTAACCGCCCGCTGGCTAAAGGCAAATTTCCGCACATCTATTCTACGTCTGTCTTTTCTTAAAATGAATTTATGCCCCCTCAGGTTCGTAATCTGAACAAGTGGAAGTATCCCATCAGAATTCAGCGTGCTGAACCCATTCAAGGCCTTATACACCTCAATCAGATCACCGCGCAGGTATCTAGTCTCCAGCCACTGCAATTTGCAGAACTTAAGCCTCTCTTGGTAAGAGGATCTCTTCATTCCCCTCACCAATGTTGTTGCCCTTCTCTGTACACGCTCAAGTAAATCTACATTCTTCCTAAAATGAGACCTCCAGACCTGTACGCAGTACTCAAGGCGTGGCCTGACCATTGCCTTATACAGAGGGACAATCACCTCCTTCTCCCTGCTAGCAAAATTCCTATATATCATTGACAAAACCCCCATGACCTGCCCTGGCAGCCTGTCTGCATTGCTCAGAAAACTTCATATCTGACTGCACAATTACTCCCAGGTCTTTTTCATTTTCTACCACCTTAAGTGTAGTACCACACAGTTGGTACGTTTCTCTGGAGCTACTTCTACCCATATGCAGTACTTTGCATTTGTCAAGGTTAAACTTCAGTTGCCACTTCTTAGCCCATCTGCTCAAATTATCTAGATCCTGTTGCAGTAGCACACTGCTATTACTGTCATTAACAACCCTGCCAACCTTTGTATCATCTGCAAACTTCGACATTAAACCTGATATACCTTCATCAATATCATTGATAAATAAACAAAACAACAGTGAACCTAACACCGAACCCTGTGGGACTCCACTAATAACATTAGTCCACGAAGAGAAGCACCCATTGGTTACCACCCTCTGTCTTCTCCCACTTAACCATCCTTTTATCCATTGTAGCAACTTACCCTTAACACCATTCTGCTCCATAGAGTCCATGGTTGGTGATCCAACCATGGACTCTATAGTCTTCTGAACTAAGAATAGGTACTACCACTTCCATTTGAGTGGCTATAGTTTGCTGTCTTTTCACTGTTGAAGCACAGGAACGTGAACGTTTGGTTGCAAGTATCTGTTTTCTTTCTTCCAAATAAGTAACTTTATTTTCTACTTTGTATTTGTTTTCTCAATATCCACATTTCGCATGTCTTCGAAAATGCAGGGTGATTTCCGTGAGAGATTTTGGACAGAGTGGTCTAGAGGAGGTGCAGTTTGCTTGATTTTGTTCTTTCGATCCGCAGAGTGGACAGATGGGATTACTGCGACATGTCGCTTGAGAGTGTCCGTATCGCTGACAGTTGTAACACCTTATTGATTCGGTATATATGGTCTGATTTTTGCAATTTAAATATCCTGCTTTAACTGAGTGGGGGAGAGAAGGACTGTTAAAGGTGAGAATAACTGATCGGGTTGGAGTGAGAATACCATCTTTCTTCATCATTATCCTCCAAAATGCATTACTTGTACCAAATCCACGTGTCACAAGTTGAACGAGAGGTCTTTTTTTTTAACCAAATTTAGTCGATTTATTAACCAATTGTTACATCAAATTATCTTCTATAAGTAGATTATAGACCTAGTCAGGATCCTTAATTTATTCTAAATTGAGATAGCGAGATTTGGAAGCTAATCAATACTTACGAGTCCGTAGAAGTACCGTTCGAGAATTCCCGCCATTTTTACACGATACCATAAGCTTAGTGTAGTATAGTGCATAATATAATATTGTCAATTAATCAGTAAATCTATTAATCTTGATAAACTTTATTGTCAATTAAATTGTATTTTTAACTCTATATATATATATAACGACTTAATCGTAACAAATAATTAATACATAACTATAGTGGTACACGTGATACGGAAGTTGTATAAAGGGAACTCGTAGAAAACACTAGATACCTAAAAAAAAAAAAAATATATATATATATAACATAACTGTTTTGGGATATAACTTAAGGATTTAATTTTTGTTTTGAAATTTTATTGAATTAAATCGGAATCATGACTCTGACCAGGGCAGCAAAGCAAAAGGCTCAAGCTAATGGGGGTGCTGTGGTTCAGGGGAGAACTGAGGGGGGCAGTTGCCGTCTGAATCACAGTCTTTTAAAATGCACTGTTTGCTTGATATTTGCGGAGCAGTCGGGTACGGCACATGATACTGCCAAGGGGGATGTCTTTGTGTGTGCACGATGTAAGGAGTGCAAGGAAATCAGGCGACAACTCAGTGTTGTTATGGTCCTTTATGAGAGCTTGAAGGACAGGGTGGATGCCCTCGAAGGAAATAAATTGAGGGGCCCATCAAGCTCTCAGCTGCCCACATCAACGCCAGAGCTTGCACTTGGTCATCAGGCAACACAGAGGCAGCCCCCTAGGCAGAATGCGCTGGTCCCACAGGAACTAGTAGTTGTTGGTGACCCTATTGTCAGGGAAACGGGGAACATGCTTTGTAAAAAGGATAGGCGGAATAGGACCAGGGTATGTCTGCCAGGGGCAAAGGTTGATGACGTTGTAGAGCGGATATCATCTTTTAAGGGCACAAAAGGTGATATAGTTGTACACGTTGGCACTAATGATATTAAGAGTAGGAGACCGGCGGAATTAATTAGCAAGTACAGGTCAATGTTGAAAAAAAGCCGTGAATTAGGTTTGAATTTGAAAGTGTCTGCAATTCTGCCCAGACACGATAGGAGGGAGTATAAGATGAGAGCCTTGTCGATCAATTCGGCCCTGGAGGGATTGTGCAAGGCTCAAGGGGTAGAAGTTTTTTCAGCCTGGACTGTACTTGTTAACAGGAGAGATTGCTTCTACAGGGATGGGATACACTTAAATAGAAAGGGTGCAAGAATTTTTGCTGATGCTGTCGAGGCAGTGTTAGGTGGGTCGGAAAACTGCTAGTTGGGGGGGGATACAAGGACTAATAGATTAACAGTAGCCACTGGCAGAGGTGGAAGTGATTCTTGCACTGCTTCTATTGAAATGAGCAGAAGCCTGAAAAACAAGATGCAGGATACTTCAGAGACTGCTGGGAGTCATTGCGGTACAAGTAAACACATGGGTTGTGTTAGGGTAGCTAAGAATAGAAACAGGTGCATGTATACCTGCGTGTACACCAATGCTAGGAGTTTGGTAAATAAATTTGATGAATTTGAGGTATTGCTCAAAACATCAAAGGCAGATATTGTTGGGATATCAGAGACATGGTGTCACACAGATATAAGTAATGCGGAACTGGAATTTGGGGAATACAATGTGTATAGAAAGGATAGACAGGACAGGAGGGGTTATGCTATTAATTAAGAAACACATAAGGTCCAAGGAAGTGAAGCCAGTCGACATCGATGGACAGGACAGTGTCGAGTCAGTTTGGTGTGACATAAGCATAGGGAAATCAAAATTGAGAGTAGGAGTGTGCTATAGGCCTAATGACTCTGATGAGTATAATAAGATATTGTACAGGGAAATAGAGTGGGCCAGTAAATCAGAGAGTCTTATAATGGGGGATTTTAATTTCCCAGATATTGACTGGAATTTGTGGGTTGGTCACTCGCACACTAGCAAGGCTTTTGTGGATTTATTGGATGATTGTTTTCTACATCAGCATGTTCGTGAGGCAACAAGAGGGAGCAATACTCTTAATACTCTTGATCTGATTATCAGTAGTGATTCTTCATGCATTAAGAATCTGCAGATAAATGAACCACTAGGTGGCAGTGATCACAGTGTGTTGAAGTGGGATTTACTCAAGGAGGTAACTGCCATCAGAAGTAAAGGGAAGGGTTTTTGTTTTCGTAAAGGCGACTATGATGGTCTGAGACAGTATTTAAATTCTATACAGTGGGACCAACTGATGATGTTACCAACAGCGAACTCAAAATGGGAAGCATTCAAGGAACTAATCTTGGAGGCTACCAGGCTTTACATACCAACTAAGAAATATTGTTCAAGGTTTAGGCCTAAATGGTTGTCAGATGAACTAATGAGGCATGTGGCAGAGAAGAAAAATGCATGGGATACATACAAATTAATGGGTGACATGGAAGCCTATGATAGATATAAGTTGGTCTGTAACCAAGTCACAAAGGAGATTAGGCAGGCAAAGGCAGACTACGAAAAATCCTTGGCAAAGGATGCAAATCAAAACAGAAAAGAGTTCTTTACATATTTAAACTCGAGAAGGAAAGGGATGAATCAGATTGGTCCACTGGATATTGATGGTTGAACAGTTGAGGATCCTGCTCAGGTGGCTAACAATCTAAACGAGTATTTTGCATCTACATTCACGCATGAGGAGTTATTCAGGAAGGAGAATGATGTAGGTAAAGTAAACATTGGCAGTGAGCTGGATGATTTTGTAATAACTGAGAGGAAAGTGGAGGAGAGATTGTTGAGGATAAACATAAAAAAGGCACCTGGGGTGGATGGGATCTATCCAGTTATATTAAAGGAGGCAGCAAAGGAAGTAAGCAAACCCCTAGCCATAATTATGAGAGCTTCTTTGGACTCAGGGGAGGTACCCATAGACTGGAGAGGGCAAATGTAACCCCAATTCACAAAGGAGGATCAAAGGCTGACACAAGTAATTATAGACCTGTTAGTTTAACTTCTGTTCCAGGTAAGTTAATGGAGGCACTGGTTAAAGAAGCACTGCAGGATCATTTAGACAAGACTTCAGTTATAGCTCAGACGCAGCATGGTTTTGTTAAGGGGAAGTCTTGCCTGACCAACTTGACTGGATACTATGATGCAGTCACAAAAGAACTGGATGCAGGGAATAACTTTGATATTATATACTTGGATCTTAGAAAGGCTTTTGATACTGTTGCAAATGGAAGACTGCTACACAAATTGGAGCAGTGTGACATTGGAGGCAAATTGCTGCTATGGATAAAGGGGTGGTTGATGGGAGAAGACAGAGAGTGGTAATCAATGGACACTGCTCATCGTGGACTAATGTTATTAGTGGAGTCCCTCAGGGCTCAGTGTTGGGTCCATTATTGTTTTCTGTATTTATAAATGATATTGATGATGGTATATCAAGCTTAATGTCCAAGTTTGCAGACGATACAAAGGTTGGCAGGGTTGTCAAGGACACTACTGACACTATGCTGCTGCAACAGGATCTGGAAAGGTTGAGCAGATGGGCTGAGAGGTGGCAAATGAAGTTTAACATTGACAAATGTAAAGTACTACACATGGGAAACAGCAACCCCAGAGCAACGTATCAACTCTGTGGTACTACACTGACAGTGGTAGAGAATGAAAGGGCCTTGGGGGTGGTTGTGCAGGCAGATATGAAGTTCTCTGAGCAGTGCACACGGGCTGCAAGAGTAGCTCATGGAGTATTGTCAATGATATACAGGAATTTTTTCAGCAGGGATAAGGAGGTGATTATACCATTGTATAAGGCAACGGTCAGGCCACACCTAGAGTACTGTATACACGTCTGGAGGCCTCATTTCAAGAAGGATGTAGAGCTGCTGGAACGAGTACAGAGAAGGGCAACAAGATTAGTGAATGGAACAAAGGGGTGCTCTTACGAAGAAAGGCTTAAGTTTTGCAAATTACAGTGTCTGGAGACTAGGCACCAGCGAGGTGTTCTGATAGAGGTGTATAAAGCCTTGAATGGTTTAAGCATGCTCAATGCTGATGGGATTCTTCCTCTAGCTCAGAAAAATCACCTGAGAGGGCATAAATTCGAATTGAGGAAAGACAGATGTAGGATAGACTTGCGGAAATTTGCCTTTAGCCAGCGGGTGGTTGGTTGGTGGAACAGACTTCCATCCCTTGTGGTGCAGGTTGATAGCCTAAATAAGTTTAAGGCTCAGCTGGACAGGTATTTTGAACGAACAGAGGGGTGAAGTGGAAGTGGGTTTTTTTTTTTTTTTTTTTGGCTGATGCTGCATAAGCTTGCTTTCTTGCATCAAATGCCTCTACTAATGCTAATGCTTTGTTCCATTCACTAATCTCGTTGCCCTTCTCTGTACTCTTTCCAACAGCCCTACATACTTTCTAAAATGAGGCCTCCAGACCCGTGTACAGTATTCAAGTTGTGGCCTGACAATTAATTGCCTTATACAAGGGGATAATCACTTCCTTATCCCTGCTAGAAAAATTCCTGTATATCATTGACAAGACACCATGAGCTACTCTTGCAGACTGTCTGCACTGCTCAGAAAACTTCATATCTGACTGCACAATTAACTGCAGTTCTTTTCCATTCTCCACTTCCCTTTGTGTAGCACCACACAGTTGGTATGTTACTCTTGGGTTACTGCTTCCCATATGCAGTACTTTGCATTTTTTCAAGTTAAACTTCGGTTGCCACTTCTCAGCACATCTGCCTAAATGTAGCATACTGTCATTGTGTCATTAAACAACTTCATTAGCATACTGTCTTTAGTGTCATTCAACCATAAGTCAAAGCGGTGAGTTAGGGATGAATTTAAAAGAATCTGCCATTTTACCAATCATATAGGAGAGAATATATGATGAGAGTCGTGTGAATCGGTTTGGTCCTAGGGAGATTGTGCAAGGCTCTTGGGGCAGAATTTTTTTTAGCATGGTCTGTGGTTGTTAATATGAGAGACTGCTTCTATAGGAATGGGATACCCTTAAATAGAAAGGGTGCAAGAATATTTGCTGATGCTATCGAGGCAGTGTTAGGTGGGTTGGATTACTGCTAGCTTGAGGAAGATACACGGACTGATGAGTTAACCGTAGCCGCTGGCAGAGGTGAAAGTGATTCTTGCACTGCATCTATTGGAATAAGCAGTAGCCAGGAAAACAAGTTGCTGGGGCCCTGTCCCCGGGTGCTGGGAGTCATCGCAGAAAAAGTAAATACATGGCTGTGTTAGGGTAGCTAGGAATAAAAACAAGTGCATGCATACTTGCATGTACACCAATGCCAGGAGTTTAGTAAATAAATTTGATGTCCTGGTGAAAACATCAAAGGCGGATATTGTTGGGATATCAGAGACGTGACATGACACAGATATAAGGAATGCCGAATTGGAATTTGGGGAGTATAATGTGTATAGGAAGGATAGATAGATGAGGCGGGGTTATGCTATTAATGAAACATACAAAATCTAGTCAAGCGCATATTATTATTATTATTATTAGCTATATGGTGCAAGGAAGCCTTAGGCTTATGCTGCACCAGCCAAAGAAAAAAAAAAATTTTTAGTTACCCTGAGAGAGAGAGAGTGAGAGAAAGAGAGAAAGAAAGAGAGAGAGAGAGAGAGAGAGTCAGAAGTAGAAAGGAATTGCCAAGAAAAAGAAGAATGATGATATCCAGCTCAGGACCCTGTGTTTGCCATGCCCATACTCACCAATGGGTGGACAGTGCAATGTGCAATCAGTTTGGTGAAAAATACGCACTGGGAAAGCAATTTTCCGCATAGGAGTTTCTTATAGGAATAATGACTGATGAGTATAATGCACAACTGTACAGAGAAAGAATGGGCCAGTAAATCAAACGAAGTACACCACAGATAAAGAAACCACTACGTGGTAGTGATCACAGTGTGCTGAGGTGGGATTTACTCAAAGATGTAACTTATTTTGGGCTAAAGGGAAGGGTTTTTTGCTTTCGTAAAGGTGAGTATAATAGTCTCAGTTTTAAATTTTATACAGTGGGACCAACTCATGATGTTACCAAGAGCAAATTCTAAATGGGAAGCATTCAAAAAAGGAATCTTGCAAGCTTCTAGACTTTTTGGCCCAATTAAGAAATACTGTTTGAAGTTTAGGCCTAAATGGATGGAAGTGAACTAATGAGGCTTGTAGCAGAGAAGAAAAATGCATTGGTTGCATTTTAATACCAAGTAACACAAAAGACTATGGTAGATATAAGCTGGTCTGTAATCAAGTCAAAAAGGAGGTTAGGCAGGCAGAGGCAGAGTACAAAAAACCTTTGCCGAAGGTTGAAAGAAAAACAGCAAAGAGTTCTTTACTTATACAAACTCTAGAAGGAAGGGTCTGAATCAGATTGGCCCACTTGATATCGACTGATAATCCTTCATAGGTAACTAACAAAAGGAATGAGTATTTTGTATCTACATTTACACATAAGGAGTTATTCAGGTACGGAAATGCCAGACGTTTATCAAGCTCTGGCTGGGAGATAAATGATTTTGTAATAATTGAGAGAAAAGTGGAGGAGAAATTGTTGAAGCTAAACAAAAAAAGCACCTGGGTGGATGATATCTATCCAGTTATATTATCACATAATCCATGGGTAACTCAGGGGAGTTACCCATGGACTGCAGATGTGCAAATGTGACCCCAATTCACAGAGGGATTAAAGAGTGACAAGTAATTACAGACCTGTTAGTTTAACTTCTGTTCTGGTGAAATTAATGGAGGCACTGCTTAAAGAAGCACTGCAGGATAATGTAGACAAGACTGCAGTTATAGTTCAGACACAGCATGGGTTTGTTAAGGGGAAGTCTTGTCTTACCAATTTGATTGGACACTACAATGAGATCACAAAGGAACTAGATGCAAAAAAAAATACAGTTGCACATGGAAGACTACAAATTGGAGTAGTATGTCATTAACTCCAGGGGGTCACATTTGTTGAGTATGGGCTTGGCACAAGCGTCCTGTGCTGGATATCATCATTCTTCTCTTTCTTGGTGATTCTCTTCTACTTCTGACTCTCTCTCTCTCTCTCTCTCTCTCACAGGGTAACTCAGGAATTGTTTTTGTCTGGTGCAGCATAAGCCTCAGGCTTCCTTGCACCATATGGCTAATAATAATAATTAAAGGCAAGTTGCTGCTATGAAAAAAGGGATGGTTGGGTGGGAGAAGACGTGGTAATCAATGTACATTGTTCTTCGTGGACTGATGTTATTAGTGGTGTCCCGCAGGGGTTCGTGTTGGGCCCATTGTTGTTTTATTTATTTATCATTGATATTGAAGGTATTTCAGGCCTAATGTCCGAGTTTTCAGACAATACGAAGGTTGGTAGGGCTGTTAATGACAGTAATTGCAGTGTGCTACTGCAACAGGATCTAGAAAAGTTGGGCAGATGAGCTTGAGAGGTGGCAACTGAAGTTTAACATTGACAAATGTAAAGTACTGCAAATGGGTAGCAGTAACCACAGAATAACGAATCAACTATGTTATACTACACTCAGGGTGGTAGAGAATGAAAAGGACCTGAGGGATAGCTGTGCAGTCAGATATGAAGTTTTAAGAGCAGTGTAGACAGGCTGCGAGAGCAGCTCATGGGGTCTTGTCAATGATATACAGGAATTTTTCTAGCAGGGATAAGTGGGTGATTATCCCTTGTATAAGGCCACACCATGAGTACTGTATACAGGTATGAAAGCCTCATTTTAGGAAGGATGTAGAGCTGCTCGTACTAGTACAGAGAAGGGCAACGAGATTGGTGACTGGAACAGAGGAAGTCTTTAATCTTACAATGAAAGAGTTAAGTACTGTAAATTGCAGTGTCTGGAGACTATGCTATGCACCTGCAAGGTGATCTGATTGAGGTGTATAAGGCCTTGAATGATTTGAGCAAGCTCAATGCTGATGGGATTCTTCCCCTTTCCCAGATTAGTTGCCTGAAGGGACATAAATTCAAACTGAGGAAAGACAGTTGTAGAAGAGATGTGCAGAAATTTGCCTTTATCCAGTGGGTAGTTGATTGCTGGAACAAACTTCCATCTGCTGTTTTAGAAGTTTCAGCTGAAATAAATTCAAGGCAGAACTAGACAATCAATTTTAGAGTTAATTTTAGAGTGTGAAGTTTTTCACACTTCACACTCTAAATCAATTTTAGAGTGTGAAGTGGGAATGTTTTTTTTTTTTTTTGCTCACTTATATAATATATAAGGCTTTCTTTCTTGCATCATATGCCTCTACCAGTACTAATTCTAAATGAGAAAAGGAGGTGGAAACCACCCATTTGGTGGGCAACCCAGTGATTCATCTCGTACAGCAATTATTTGAAGGAACTGAATTGGAGTAAGAAAGTCCACTTGTCAAGTTTAGAATAAAGAACTTGACTGACATTTCATCAACTGGAGAGAATGCCTAAGCAATCTAATCATAGGTTGTCTTTGCATGTGGAGTGTGCCCTTTATCAAGAGCTTTGAAAATGCTCCTCTTAAAGTGCCGATGCCTTTTTTTCATTCAAGGCATACATCGTAGCCAGGCCAAAAATGGAGCATTGAGGCCAGATTCTGGTGGTATTCCCTTTTAATCACATAGAATGAGGTCTTGATTGTGATTTTACTATCCATGAAATAGATGATGAAAGATTTGTAGAACTCAGGAGAACATATGGTGGTCCTGACCCATCTGATGACATTAGACTACCAGACAGAATCAAAGCTCACCCCCCCCCCCAAATCTGTAAATATGGCTGTCATGTAATTAAAGTCGGATTCCTCTTTGGCCAAGGCCCTGGATTATATCAATTGTGGAGAATCTTGGTGTGTCTAAATCGGTATGGGAAACTGAATCCCTAGTGTGTGTGTGTGTGTGTAGAATAAGTAATATAGAGGCAATATGGAAAATGAGTGGGAAAAAAAAAAAAGAGTAAATAAATAAATAAATATATATATATATATATATATATATAAATAAATAAATCTGCAGCCATTGTTAATCCACTGCAGGATGGAGGCCTCCTCAACAAGTCATGGTGAGAAAAATGGACCATAATCTGCCATACTGGTCCACTGTAGGTTCATAGATCTGCCATATTAAGCAGTCAGGGGCTTGAACCCTGGTCTACTCAAAGAGCATGTGCAACTGCACTCCTCCCACTCCTGACCACTCAGCTACAGAGGCCTCACTGAAATGACAGAATTCGTGGGATACCTCATTCATGGGCAACGTGATGCTGTCGCCCCTCTCACTAGTGGATGAACCCATTGCCTGGCAGATATATAGGTACACTGCATTCATGTAGATGGTAATTTAATATCAATATGGATAAATGTCATGAGTTAACAGATTTTGAAAGAGGTATGATAGTGGGTGCCCGATGAGCATGGGTCACACTATCATGGAGAAACTGCACTATCCCTGTTCGGCGGGGATAGTGTAATTTCTGTTTACTATTGGAAATGGTGTATTGGGAATACACCATTTCCAGAATAACATCTCGTCGTGGACAGAGCTATAGATGGAGAATGTCGACGTCTGTCTCACGTTGTTACAGCCAACCTGAGAGTGACAGTGTCAGAAATCATTACTGATTCAATGAGGGAGGTGCCAGAAACATCTCCACCAAGACCATCAGGCGGGTGATCATTAGCCTCAATAGGTTATGGGAGCTGCCGACCCAACAGAGTCCCATTGCTAACACCACGACACAGTACTCTACACCTCAATTGGGCGAAAGAACATCAGTCGACCTGTCCGAAAAGTCCTGTTTTCAGTTATTTCGAGCAGACAGGAGGGGATCTGGTGAAGACCGCTAGAAACTATGCACCCGTCATGTCAACAAGGAACTGGAGAGAATGCCAGGTGGATGGTTGGTAATGGTCTGGGGCATGTTCAAATGGCACATGTTGGGACCTCTGGTACATCTAGACACATCTTTCAATGGTCCAGGTTACATTTCCATCTTTGCAGACCATCTGCATCCCTTCATGGTCATTTTGCACTCACAGGGCAATAGACTCCTTCAGCGGGAAAATGTGCCTCTCCACGGAGCGGTGGTGAGTAGAACATAGTTTGAAGAGCATTCTGCATATTTTACCACCATGGAATAGTCTCCCTGTTCACCAGACAAACCCTGTGGAGCATCTTTGGGATGCTGTGAAAAGGTCTGTTCGAGCTTTGGATCCTCCATCCAGGAATGCGACAGAATTTGGACAGCAGTGCAGCAAGCATGGATATGGATGGAAATACCTTTTGTGAACTAGTGGACTCAGTGCCTCGCTGTGTGACTGCCTTTATCCGGACGAAAGTTGGGCCTACCCATTACTAGGTAGGTATCCCATGATTTCTGTCCACTCCGTGTATATAGGTAGTAAGCTGGCTAGCAGCAGGATGGGCAATCAGTCAGTGGCCAATGCCCTGGAGGGAGAAGAGGGATTTTTGGTATTAAGAAACATTTCTGGCAGGCTGGAAAGGTATCTTCACGAAGGCAAGTGTTAAAAAGATCTTGAAGTACTTTGGGAGGAAGTAACCAAAACTGTTGAATTGCTTCACTTTCAATCTAGTCAAGTCCGGGAGCCTTGCTTCACTTGATCTTTTGGGCAAGCATCAGAAATCTTCCTGTGGGGAGAAGTCTTCCTCCCGGGCTGTGCGGACATGTAGAAGATTTTCTGCAATGATTATGCATTATGGGTAATAATTTTTGCCTGGTTATCCTGTTTGATGATCTGATTAAGCATCTTTCCCATGCTATCCAACCAGGAAGTGGTTTCCAGGATGTCCTGTTCTATTACAGAATATATTATATCCATAGTGGCAAGCTTCGGCCTGACAATCTTGTTAATTATATCCCATGAATCACTACCTTCCTTTAGTTTTGACAAGGTGCCTCAATTCTGTTTCTTGTGGTAAATGGTGTTGCAGTTTAAAAAGTTTTTTTTTTTAAATATGAAACTATGCATAGAGCAGGCCAGCAGCAGGCACTCTGCTGTTGCTGTCCTGCTCTAATGCATCCTTTGATATTCCTTTCTTGCAGTTCTTAGGTCACATCTTAAGGTAGACAGTTCTTCCACCCACCGAGGCATGCTGTTGGGATGGTGTTTCTCCAGTTTCATTGCTATATCAGAGGATTTAAGTCAAAAGAGTCAGCTAATGAAATCCACTTTCTGGGTTCTTGCAGTGAAAGTAAGTAAGGCTTTCTAGTCACTGTTTTTGGAAGGTGTGACAGAGAAAGGGTTTGTCGTTGAATAGCTCCCATCTTGTAAGATCTGTGAATGGCATACTGAGACATTCACAAGGGATGATAGGCATGGTGATCACTAGAAACCATCATAACCTTTTATCGCTAGTTGTTGTCATTATTCATGAATAAGGTGATATCCATGTTGGGCTGGCCATTTGTTGAGCTAAAGGTGGCAAAATGTCCCTCACAAGACCTCTTCTTGTTAAGGAGAGGTTTTGTTTTCGTCAGGGGGGGCCCCCCAACAAAAATAGTAAATTTTATTTTAATATTCATTCAAAGACCTCATACATTGCAATTTTTGCCACGTTTTTTAATTTTAATTAAAATTTTCTTCTTACTGTTCTCTTTAACTGCCATATTACCAGTTTGCACAATGCTGTAATTATAAAACCCGAATTCAATAAATTTATGTCAAACAACAAAAAATCACAGCAACCAAGTGTGGTACTCGTTAGGTTGTATGCAGAAAAAATAAATCACTAAAATTCAAAAGACAATTTTCAACATAATTAAATAGGAAATATTTCTGGCTGCATAAATTGTAACTGAAAGCCACTATTTCAAGTGGTGGCATTTTCATTTTATGGTTCCTTTTATTTTCACACAAACCATCTCTTGATAGTGTTTCACACAAACAGTCTATTTGTGACTAAAATTTTGTTCGTAGACCAACTTGACCGCAGGCCATGAATAGGTTTACCTGAATTGATCCCTCAGCCACAGATGCTATTGTAATTAGATGCTTTAAGGGAAGGGTCAGCAGTTTCGCTTTATGGTTTTAAGATTCCCTCTGTTTTTTTCACAGCAAGAATCTACTTGTGGCTAATTCTAACTTTGTATACTGCAAACAGGATGGTTTGGTTGCAGCCTATAAATAATACATTTTATAATCTTTTTATTTTATATGTATCTGTACTGTAATATTGCAAGGTTGCATGAAGATAAGCTAAGGTCTGAATGAATTATCGGAAACTTTAATAAATTAAGTGATTGACACATTGCAAAGTATAAGCAAAGAAGAATAAGATTATTATAATACTTGCATGTTTGATTATAATTTGTAAGAATTTTTGGCAAATTTTAATCGGTGATTTTCATATTATTAAATTGTGATTATTGTTAGTAATGCAGTTTTTGTGAACTGAATATTAGTATTTAGAAGTTAAACAATAAATCTTTCCATTTGTTTCCCATTTTGTTTTCTCATTATCATATGTTATACATTTAAACTCTGGTCATTGCCTTTCCTCCCTATCAGATCTGTCCAAGTCTTTGACTGTTTACTTTGAGAGAAACATTTATATACCAGCTGTGGATCAGGGAATTTGTTTACAAAGGCTTCCATGAGGGCTATGGTACTGGGAGTTTAAAAAAAAAAAAAAAAAAAAAAAAAATACTTGATTTGCCATCGTCACATGATAAAATTTCTACGGAAGGGAAGAATGCACAAGGGGATCTGACAATAAAAATGTCTTGATGTTTTCATTTGCACTTAATTTTTCCTTTGAATAATCTTACTTCACTTTACAAAAAGAGTGTGAAATCATTCTAAAAAAATTTCTGATTTGTATAATTAAATTCTTGTTCAAGAAATATCTGTTCTGCATAAAAAAAATACAAACATAAAAAAGAAGGCAGTGCAGATTAATTGTTTTACTGTATTAGGCCTTTTCTAACTCAGTAAACCATATTTGTCCCAAAGTAACTGGTTTAATCTCTTTCTCTCAGGTTAATTTTAAGCTTCCTTCCATCCATTTTAGTTCTTTTGTGGTCTAAAACTATGGTGTCCCCTAATCATAATATACAATAAGTAGTGTGATGAGTTTTCCTCACTTTCTGTAAAGAAATTTTTCTCCCAACTTCAATCATTTATTTACAGGTCTAAAACTTCACATATTTATAAGTTTATTTTTTATTGGTGGATACATTTCTGTCAGGAGGAAGTAACAGAAAATAGAACAACATTACCTAGGCAATTTGTGAGCACACAAAAATCTGGATAAAAAATAGGTTCACTTTGAATAGTATCATCATTACAATATATATCATTATGTAAGATGCATATTGCTACATTAGAGCATCTTTAGTTTCAGGTAGCTTAACTGAACATATACCACCAACAAGTAGTACAGCAGCAGTTGTTAGGATTGGCACAGCCTTGCTAACATTGATGAAAGTTCCAAATGTCACATTGCCTAGTATTGCTGCCAGTCTGCTAATTGCACTAAGAAATCCATATCCTGTGCTCCTAGAGAAAGAAAATTTATACTTTATGAAGTAACACACACAGCTTAAAATGTATTTATTATGATTATCAGGGCAGGTACATATACATAAATAGAACTGCCACTATGCACTCCTCAGTAATAAAAGAGTATAATGAATAAATAAGCATAAACCACAGATTCATGCGATCTTATAATTTTAATACGAACAAAGTTCTCATTTTAATTTGCTAAACTCTTCATTGTGTCTCTCCTGTGCATACTTTCAATTTTTCATTCTACTTCCATCAAACTTGTCTGCTGCAGGTGTCTTTAGTTACCACACCTTTTTTAGTCCCCTCATCCTTTGAACTATGAGTTGTAATTAGGACTTGCATAAAACCGAGAAATTTCAAAACCGAGTTTAACCGAAGTTTACTCTTAAAACTGGTTTTAAAACCGATTTTCTCAGACTTCGGGAAAATAATTAAAAGCTTATAACACAGGTATTTATAACACAAATCGTAATCAAACCTTTTAAACAAAATCTATCACTTCTTATAGTAAAAAAAATAAAAAAATTAAAATGCTCCAAAAAAGTAACCAGCTTGAGATTATACAAAATTACAAATTGTATATCCTTTGAATTAAACTATCTTCTTGTATAGTAAACAAAAAAATAATAAGCCCTATAATAATAATAAATAAAAATAATGTGAAAATAAACAGCTTGGGGAAATTACTTGACTATTTATTGCTCAGCTTTTTTCTGAAAATGATCCTTTAAAAAACACAGTATATTAAGCATTTTTCCTGATAGACTTGACCTTATTTTTGTGCTAAAGAGACCAGTGATCGAAAACACTCTCTCAGATTGGACACTTGTTGGTTTAATGGTCAGCAGTGCTCTATAAACTTTCTCCAGCTTTTCACTTCTACTGCTAGTTGCCTCCAAAATTTTAAATTCTTTGCTGATTTCCAATTCACTCAGATATTTTGAAAGCTCTTCAGTTAATCTATTTATTACACTATCATACTCTCGCATGAGTGTATCTCCAACATTGGAACTAGACGAGTCTTTGTTTTCTTCTAAAAGAACAGTTCGTTTATTTTCAGTTTCTTCATTCAATGCTAAGACTGCTTCGGAATGTTTTGCAAATAATCTCTGATAAATCTCTTCAGCATGCTTTTTCCAAACTTGCTTACTTGAAAAATCAAAAGTTCTTAAACCTGAATCTTCTTTCCTAAACTTTTTGGGGTTGTGTAGACAGCTCAATTGAAGACTCTGCTTTAAGTAAGTCTGTATCTTCTGAGGTTATAGCCTTCAGAATCATTTCAACTGGTCGCAAAGTTTTACATAGCAATTCAAGTGTTTTCAAGTCATTGTCAGACACAGCTTCAGTTAACAGTACTGCACATACAACATTTGGAATGCAATTTTTCAATTTCAAAAATCGCTCAATCATATAGAATGTGCTATCCCATCTAGTCTTGCAATCTAATATAAGTTTATATTCTTTCCCATTAAATTTTGCTTTAACAAAATTTTGTAATATGTCATTTTTGGTAGGCGATTTTCGAAAAAGCTTGCAAATTTTTCTGACTTTGTTAATAGTTTGTGCAATATTGGCCATTGGATTGAAGAAATAAATGAGCTCATCGGTAAAGTCGGTTTGATAAAGCATGCCTTGCTGTCTTTCTTCAACTTTTTCATCATCACTACTTTCTTCATTATTTTCATTTTCTTCATTGTCTTTGGGAGACTCAGAGACTGTGGCACCATAACTGATTGCTTTTTCATAAAGTACATCTATAACTGACAGACGTATACAATAGGCTATACATCGTTGATGATTAGGCGTAATTTGCTTGCCAAACTTAATCATCATTGCTGCTCTATCGGTAGTGCAGGCAACAATATCCTCATCCAAGTTCAAACAAAATTCCTTCAAGTGTCCATTCACAATTTGCTCAGTTCCTCTGCTATCAAGTGAACCATTAATCTCAATAAGACCCAACGACCAATGATTGTCTTTTGAATGCACATTTATATTCATATACCTTTTATTTTGTATAGACGTATATTCGTCTAGAGTCAATGAATACTGTGCACCCAAAACCAATGAATTTTTGAAATGCTGAATGAGTTCTTCTTTCTTAGTTTTATAATAATTCAGAACCATATTTTTAATTCCATTTACTGAGGCTGGTGGTAATTTATCGTATTTATTTCTCTGAAGGTGAACACTTGATTGTATAAACTCACTCTTGGCAATTGAATTAAAAGAAAATCCATCTAAAGCAGCTAATTTTAAAATCTCTTCTTCCATAGATTTTTTAACGATAAAGTTTTCTAATGTTCTTACCATTTTTACGGGAGGTTCACTGTTAACTTGTTTAATGTCAATCTGATGCATTTTCTTTAAATGCAACATCAAAGATGATGTAGATCCTCCAGATGACTTCATTATCTTCTGACATTTCAAACATTGTGCTTCATCTTTGCTTTTTCGAGCAAAATAATTCCATACATTTGATTTCATCTTAGACATATTAAGAGTAATAAATATTAATTAGTAGGAATTTATATCACCGACAATTTTAAATAAAAATATTAAAGATAACAAAGGCACAATACTATGTGTTACTCCCGCAAGCCCTGAATGAAGAGTCTAAACGAGGCAAGTTTCAAAATTTTTGCGAAAGAAATTTTTTTTATCTATTTACTTGCAACTTTTTTTTCCCCAATTAAATCTATTGTATTTTCAAAATTACATAAAAGCTAAATTTGGTGAAGCTGCTTTTTGGAGAACATTTGTCCGCAAATTTAATAGGAATAAAGAAGCAAAAAACTTTCTACGATTGAAATTTGATGCAATATTCAGCGAATCTGTTTCTAGTGGGTAACCGTCAATAAGGCGCGTTCCATAACTTGCCTGGCGAACAAGATAGATGGAACGGAGAAATGTTGAGTATTTTCTTTTACGCTATCGCTCCGACTCACTCAGTCGTAAATGATGCAGGTGGGAAGATAAAAGGTACCCCTCCTAGATTTGGGCCACTTGCCCATGAGATTCGTACCTTAAAATAAAATAAAATAAAAAACATGTTTAAAACATAAAGCAGTTGAACGATCCAGACAAACAAAAAAACAAAAGAAAATGTGCGTAACAAAAAACTACATTCGAGGGCTAACTAAAAAAAAAAAAATTGAATCCGTTTTTAGAAGCTCGGTTTCGATTTTAACAACTCAATATGAAAACCAGATATAACTGGTTTATAAAACCGGTTTGCAAGCCCTAGTTGTAACATCATATTCAAGGGCAGTCACTAATTTTCTATCTATATAGCAATGCCAAACTGTTAGGTGGTTAAGTATATCAGTTTTCTCTTAGAGGTTTTAGACTGAGACAGAAAACGTTCTGCACCAGGAATCCACCCAATCAGAGCCAGCTGAGAAGACAGGTAATGAAGGAAATTGCCCTGAACTCACTGCATTACAATACTATATACCATATTGTAATGTAGTATACCATTATACACCATAAATGCAGAAAATGAGTTTTCTTCCACAAATGCAGTATACAAAATATTAATGAATGAAAAACAGTAATCATAAAAACTGCAACAAAATAAATAATATAATCTTATTTATTGCCTAAAATAGTCATTTTAGGAAGTATGTAGAGTTTCTAGAACGAGTACAAAGAAGGACAAAAAGCTGGGTGAGGGGAGCAAAGGGGTACTCTTACCAAGGAAGGCCTAAGTTCTGCAAATTGCAGTGCTTGGAGAGTAGGCACCTGCCAGGTGATCTGATTGAGGTGTATAAGGCCTTGAATGGATTGAGTAAGCTGAATGCTGATGGGACTAAGAACCTGAGGAGGGCACAGATTGAAATTGAGGATAGATAGTTGTAGAATAGATGTGCGGAAATTTGCCTTTAGCCAGCGAGTAGTAGTTGATTGGTGGAACAGGCTTCCATCTTTTGTTGTGGAAGGTAATAGCCTAAATAAATTTAAGGCTGAGCTGGACAGGCATTTGGAATGAATGGAGGGGTGAAATGGGAGGTTTTTTTTTTTTTTTTTTTTACTGATGCTGCATAAGCTTGCTTTCTTGCATCGTATGCCTCTACTAATGCTAGACTACTGCTCAAAGAAATATACCATACTATACATTCAGGTGAATGATTTTAATGCTATGGAAAAACTTTCCCATTAATTAAGCAAAATTGGTCAGTTAGATGATAATTATCATCTAACTGACCAATGATCTAACTGATGACTGACCATCTAACTCATGATAATTATCATCTAACTGACCAATGATCTAACTGATGACTGACCATCTAACTCATGATAATTATCATCTAACTGACCAATACAATGTTTGTCTCTTATTAGTTCTCATTGGTTTATCGTAATCATGACTGAAACCCAATGCTCACATCATAACATTTAACCATAACAGCTATGTCTCATTGGAATTTTTAACAGCAGAGTATAGTACGCTGCTTCAGCAACTTTTCATCTTCTCTTTGTCTAAAACTCCATAAATTAGTAAGAGAACTTGTTTAGAATACAGAAGACAATGAAAGAATTTTTATTAAGTAACACACCATACTGTGTTATGAGAATTGTGTTGTTTTACAAAATGGGAGGTAAAATAAAATTTGTATTCAATCATGAGCACAATGTTTTGCATGACATTCAGCTATCACTGAATATCATGCAAAACATTCAATGATGAAAGCATTTAAGAAAATATTGAAGGAGGAGGATGCTGAAAAAAGAAATGGCTGTGGGATTGGCCGATCAAATAGAGCAGAAAAAGATAGTATGTTACAGTTAGACTGCTGAAAAGTACTGAAGCCTACATCAGTACAAGTTGATCTTTAATAATTTCTCCAATCCACAAATAAGGTTAGTGTGACTAAGCCTGCATATGAGAAAGCATTGACTAAGAGAGCAAAGAATGGGGACAAGGAATTTTTTCATGTATATGAATACAATGGAAAAGAAAACTTATCAGATTGGACCCTTGTGCATTGGATGTCGGAAAGTTTTAGATAACCCAGCTGCTGATGCAGATGAATTGAATAGGAACTTTGCATTGGTCTTTATTGATGAAAGAAATTAGCATTAGCATTAGTAGAGGCATTTGATGCAAGAAAGGCAAGCTTATGCAGCATCAGCCAAAAAAAAAAAAAAAAAAAAAAAAAAGTAACATAAATAAATAAAAATAACCACTTCCACTTCACCCCTCTGTTCGTTCGATATACCTGTCCAGCTGAGCCTTAAACTTATTTAGGCTATCAACTTCCACGACAAGGGATGGAAGTCTGTTCCACCCACCAACCACCCGCTGGCTAAAGGCAAATTTCCGCACATCTATCCTACATCTGTCTTTCCTCAATTTGAATTTATGCCCTCTCAGGTGATTTTTCTGAGCTAGAGGAAGAATCCCATCAGCATTGAGCATGCTCAAACCATTCAAGGCTTTGTACACCTCTATCAGATCACCCCGCTGGTGCCTAGTTTCCAGACACTGTAATTTGCAAAACTTAAGCCTTTCTTCGTAAGAGAACCCCTTTGTCCCATTCACCAATCTAGTTGCCCTTCTCTGTACTCGTTCCAGCAACTCTACATCCTTCCTGAAATGAGGCCTCCAGGCCTGTATACAGTACTCTAGGTGTGGCCTGACCATTGCCTTATACAAGGGAATAATCACCTCCTTATCCCTGCTAGAAAAATTCCTATATATCATTGACAATACACCATGAGCTACTCTTGCAGCTCGTCTGCACTGCTCAGAGAACTTCATATCTGCCTGCACCACCACCCCCAGGTCCCTTTCATTCTCTACCACTGTCAGTGTAGTACCACAGAGTTGATACGTTGCTCTGGGGTTGCTGTTTCCCATATGTAGTACTTTACATTTGTCAATGTTAAACTTCATTTGCCACCTCGAAGCCCATCTGCTCAACCTTTCCAAATCCTGTTGCAGAAGCATAGTGTCAGTAGTGTCCTTGACAACCCTGCCAACCTTCGTATCGTCCGCAAACTTGGACATTAAGCCTGATATACCATCATCAATATCATTTATAAATACAGAAAACAATAAAGGCCCCAATACTGAACCCTGAGGGACTCCACTAATAACATTAGTCCACGATGAGCAGTGTCCATTGATTACCACTCTCTGTCTTCTCCCCCTCAACCACTCCTTTATCCATTGCAGCAACTTGCCTCCAATGCCACACTGCTCCAATTTGTGCAGCAGTCTTCCATGTGCAACAGTATCAAAAGCCTTTCTAAGATCCAAGTATATAATATCAAAGTTATTCCCTGCATCCAGTTCTTTTGTGACTGCATCATAGTATCCAATCAAATTGGTCAGGCAAGACTTCCCCTTAACAAAACCATGCTGTGTCCTAGCTATAACTGAAGTCTTGTCTAGATGATCCTGCAGTGCTTCTTTCACCAGTGCCTCCATTAATTTTCCGGGAACAGAAGTTAAACTCACAGGTCTATAATTACTTGTGTCAGCCTTTGATCCCCCTTTGTGAATTGGGGTCACATTTGCACATCTCCAGTCAATGGGTACCTCCCCTGAGTCCAAGGAAGCTCTCATAATTATGGTTAAGGGTTTGCTTACCTCCTTTGCTGCCTCCTTTAATATAACTGGATAGATCCCATCCACCCCAGGTGCCTTTCTTGTGTTTATCTTCAACAATTTCTCCTCCACTTTGCTCTCAGTTATTACAAGATTCTCTAGCTTACTGCTAGAGTTGAATACACCTCTGGCATTCCCCTCGCTGAATAACTCCTCATGTGTGAATGTCGATGCAAAATATTCATTTAGTTTGTTAGCTACCCGAGCAGGGTCATCAACAGTTGACCCATCGATCTCAAGTGGACCAATCTGATTCATCCCCTTCCTTCTAGAGTTTACATAAGTAAAGAACTCTTTGCTGTTTTTCTTCGCATCCCTTGCCAAGGATCTCTCGTAATCTGCCTTCGCCTGCCTAACCTCCTTTGTAACTTGGTTACAGATCAACTTGTATCTATCATAGGCGTCCGTGTCACGTGTTAATTTGTATGTATCCCATGCATTTTTCTTCTCTGCCATATGCCTCATTAGTTCATCTGACAACCATTTAGGCCTAAACCTTGAACAATACATAAACAATGAACAATAAATTTCCTGCTGAGAGGCTGTGTGAGTGAAGTTGAGCCATATGAAATTATAGAGGAGTGTTTATTAGAAAAACATTTGAGCAGAAAGGCAAGTAAGGCGCTCAGAGTTGATGGCACATACCTGTTAGTTTTGAGGGAGACCACCAGGGAGTATATTGAACCATTGAGGTTAATTGAGGGCATCTTTGAAATCGGAGGAGATTCCTTTGGATTTGAGGTGCCAATTTATCAGCAATACATAAATGCAGTTCAAAGAATGAAGTAAGTACCTACAGACTGGTTAGTCTGACTTCAGTGGTAGGAAAAATCTTAGAGGCAATGATTAAGAGTGCAATCCAGGAACATTTAGATAGATATGGCATTCTGAAGTACACACAACATTGATTTGTTAAGAGAAAAATCATGCTTAACTTAGTAGGCTATTTTGTTACAGTTACTGATGACCTGGATTTAGGGAACAATTTCGACATAGTGTATTTGGATTTTAGCAAAGCATTTGACTTAGTCCCTCATGAGAGGTTTCTGTATAAGCTTGAACAGGTTAAGATTACTGGGAAGATTCTAAGATGGACTGCTGGGTGGCTGAAGGGCAAAATGCAGAGGGTTGTGATTAATGGATATTCTTCAGATTGGTGTAATGTCAGGAGTGGGGACCTTCAAGGGTCGGTCTTTGGACAATGGTTGTTTCTCATTTTCGTAAATAACATCGACAAAGGGATAAAAAGCGAGATGTCAAAATTTGAAGACTACGTAAAAATTGGCAGAGTCATTAATGGTCGGTGCCAAGCAGTATTCCTTCAGGATGATCAGACTTCAAAGATGATCCACAAATAAATTATTCACTTGGTGGGGTTAAATTAAAAATGGTGAAGGAAGAAAGGGATCTGGGAGGTAAAATATAGGCAGATATGAAGTTTTGAACATAGTAAACGAGGCAGCCAGGAAAGCCCATGGTGTCCTATCGATGATTTATTGAATGTTATTCTGTAGAGATATAGAGACCACAGTATAAGGCAATTGTAAGACCATACTGTGTTCAAGTATGGAGACTTCATCTCAAAAAAAAGACAGTGAGCTTCTTGAAAGGGTCCAAAGAAGGGCAATGCGAATGGTGAGATTGGCAGAAGGATGATATGAAGAAAGACAGATTATGCAAGCTACAGAGCTTGGCAACCAGGCACCTAAGAGGTGACCTGATTGGGGTTTATAAGGCTCTGAGAGGGATTAGTAAAATAAACGAAGGTTGAATTTTCACTGTTATAAAGAATTGTAGAATTAGGAGCCATAACCACAAATTCAAGTTACAGGGATTGAGGTTTTCGTTTTGCTGAACAAGTTTGCTGGAACATGCCCAAGCAGGTAGTTGAGACTGACAGTTTGAATAAATGAAAAGGTCAACTGGATAACTTGTATTTTCTTATCGTCGTCATCTTTTTTTTTTTTTTTTTTTTTTTTTTTGCCAAAAACCAGTGGTTTCCTTGCATTACATGGCAAATACTATTACTTATTTGATTCAGGATCTTGATCGAGTAGGAAAGTTAAAGTATATATGTCTTCTGGTATTTAGTGGTTCTGGCCAGATTTAGCTTATGAATTAATTTTTCCAAAAATTTCCCTGTATGCCGTATGCCTGATCACCACACAATAACAAAAGGAGGGGGGGGGAGGGGGAGAGAGAGAGAGAGAGAGAGAACCAGATTTTCAGGATTTGTCTGTACAATATCTTTATTAGGGGCAAATACAAAGAAACAACAGTAAGCTTAAACTTTAGAGATATGTTAATAGCTACAACTTCTAAATTTGATTGCAGCATTACTGATCTTCAGAATATGTGGGAACTTACTAATATGGCAACATCTCCATGAGGCAAACTGACCACATCATTAAATATACAATCTTTCCTATAAATAACACTGTTTGAGTGATGCGTTAACAGAAGATATTAAACCAATTTCTTGTAAGTAGAAGGCAAAGTTATAAAGAATTATACTGGGTACGGGACTTAGAGGAAACAGGCTTTCTGTGTGTTATTGGGCGCCTCCGTAGCCAGGTGGGCAGGAGCAGCAGTGCGTAGCACACGCTTCTTGATTAGACCGGGGTTCAAGCCCGTGACCACCAAATACGAAAAATATTGGTGCACGATAGCCTTAGATGCTGATACGCCATTAAACTTCCAATAACTAACTAACTAACTGTGTGTTATTAGACACTCGGTCTAAAAAACTGATGGATCTAATATCTTTCTATTTTAGAAAATTTAGGAGAAGTTCAGTTGGCCTGCTTCCCTAAAATCCACTCCTGCACACCTTGTTGGTAAACCCTGTTATGTCACTTTGGTGGCAATGAATGTGTAGAGTGGTTCCCTTCAAGATGCCTTGTCAGCATGAATAGGAAAAGACCAAACCCTCCAGCAATTTATTAAATATGATAACACAACGAAACAAATGGCCCTCAGTCCCCAGCATGCCATTCACAGAAACTGAACTTAGCCTGTTATAACATAAGATTGTTCATCAATGAAGTTAGGATATTAGAGTTGGAAATTGCTACCAGAGATAAGGAGGTGATTATCCCTTTGTATAAGGCCATGATTAAGTCACAACTTGAGTACTGTATACAGATCTGGAGGATTCACTTTAGGAAGTGATGTACATCTGCTGGAGCAGGTGCAGAGAAGGGTAACCAGACTGGTGAAGGGAACAAAAGGCTGCTCTTACCTAGAAAGACTTTTTAGCATTGGCATTAGTAGAGGCATATAATGCAAGAAAGCAAGCTTATGCAGCATCAGCCAAAAAGGGGGGGGGGAACACCCTTCCACTTCACCCCTTCGTTCGAAATACCTGTCCGGCTGAGCCTTAAATTTATTTAGACTATCAACTTCCACAACAAGGGATGGAAGTCTGTTCCACCAACCAACTACCCGCTGGCTAAAGGCAAATTTCCGCACATCAGTCCTACATCTGTCTTTCCTCAATTTGAATTTATGCCCTCTCAGGTGATTATTCTCAGCAAGAGGCAGTATCCCATCAGCATTGAGCATGCTCAAACCATTCAAGGCTTTGTACACCTCTATCAGATCACCTCGCCGGTGCCTAGTCTCCAGACACTGTAATTTGCAAAACTTAAGCCTTTCTTCGTAAGAGCAACCCTTCGTTCCGTTCACTAACCTTGTTGCCCTTCTCTGTACTCGTTCCAGCAGCTCTACATCCTTCTTGAAATGAGGCCTCCCAACCTGTATACAGTACTCAAGGGAATAATCACCTCCCTATCCCTGCTAGAAAAATTCCTGTATATCATTGATAAGACACCATGAGCTATTCTTGCAGCCCATCTGCACTGCTCAGAGAACTTCATATCTGCCTGCACAATTACCCCTAGGTCCTTTTCATTCTCTACCACTGTCAGTGTAGTACCACAGAGTTGATACGTTGCTCTGGGGTTGCTGTTTCCCATATGTAGTACTTTACATTTGTCAATGTTAAACTTCATTTGCCACCTCTCAGCCCATCTGCTCAACCTTTCCAGATCCTGTTGCAGCAGCATAGCATCATAGGCACCTACAGGGAGATCTGACTGAGGCATTTAAAGCCTTGAATGGATTGAGTAAGCGGGATGTTAATGGCATTCTTCCACTTGCTGAGACTACACACAAGGGGGCATAAATTCAAGTTGAGGAAGGATGGTTGCAGGGTAGATGTGCAGAAGTTTGCCTTCAGCCTGCGGGTGGCCAATTGTTGGAACAGGCTTCCATCTGTTGTTGTGGAAATGGATGGGTTGAATAAATTCAAGGAAGAACTATATAGTATGAACCAGAGCTATAATGCTCATTACATTCTACATTTATATCAATATTTGTAAAATAATAAGAGAAGTTTACCTCAATACAGTATGTAAAACACTTCCGTATAATACTCTCCAGAAATTAAAACGAAAAAAAATCAAAAAAACTTACATTAGCATAAGAAATAATTAAAAAATAATTAACAATCAATTTAACACAATTAAAAATAAGAAAATTAATTAAAAGAATTTAACAAAGAAATTGCAAAATGATTTTCCTTCCTGAAGCTGTCGACAATGCTTTTCGACCATTTTTGTCTTTGCACACATGTGTGTGCAAAGACAAAAAGCCCATAAATCAGAGATCAGATATGGCTGACGAACATTAACAGAATTTTCATGTAATTTAATTTCTACGGTTTCTGCAATTAATAGTCACGTATAATTACGTTGGACACTAAGTATTTTGGCTTCATTAAATGAAAAAAATATGTTTTTTGTTAATGGCATGAAAGGCTAATTCTGATGCTGCTGAACAAGAAGCATGAATGAGGCCGCATATTGATTAACACGAATATTCAAAGGAAAATGCGTCGAACCTTGGTAGGACGAGGCGCAATCACCGCAAGAAATGTTGTATTGTAACCTGTTGATATGTCAGTTTGTTGAATGCTGGGCAAGGGGGTGTTCACGAACTAGCTGATGTATTCTGTGGCAACACATTGTGTGTATGTGTGTGGGGGGGCATCACCCAGTTTGTATGCATTTGGTTGCAATCCTGCGACAATGTTTTAGAATTTGTATGAACGTGTCTTAAACCACCCGATAATGTTTGTAATTTGTTAACGTGTCTGTTTTTTATATCTGAGGCCTGTGCTTCCCGTCACAAATCTATGGGGATCATCAATATACAGACCAATTGTTAGGATGTAGATAATTACAATATTTCTTGCAGTGATTACGACTTGTCTTACCAAGGTTCGAGGCGTTTTCCTTTGAATATTCGTGTTAATCAATATGCGGCCTCAGTTCGTGCTTCTCGTTCAGCAGCTTCAGAATTAGCCTTTCACACTGTTAACGAAAAACATACTTTTTTATTTAACGAGGCCAAAATACTTAGTGTCCAACGAAATTATACGCGACTATTAATTGCAGAAACCGTAGAAATTAAATTACACGAAAATTCTGATTTGTTCGTCAGCCATATCTGATCTCCGATTCGTGGGCTTTTAGGCACATGCACGAAGACAAATAATCTCTATTTAAGGTTCGTGCTCCATCCTTATTCGGTAATTTTCATTCCTGTTATCACGACATACGGTCGAAAAGCATTGTCAGCTTCAGGAAGGAAAATCGTTTTGCAATTTTTTCGTTAAATTCTTTTAATTAATTTTCTTATTTTTAATTGTGTTAAACTGATTTTTAATTATTTGTTACTCGAATGTAAGTTTTTTGATTTTTTCGTTTTAATTTCTGGAGAGTATCATACGGAAGCGTTCTACGTACTATATTGAGGTAAACTTCTCTTATTATTTTACAAATAAGGAATAAGTATGAAAATTCTTGGATGATATGAATGGTGAACTGTGTAGGGTTTTTTTTTGGCTGATGCTATATAAGCTTGCTTTCTTGCATCATTTTTGCCATTACTACTACTACATCCTTTACAAGGCTATGAAATCACACATAGCATAATAAAAATTTTTAAAAGCATGATGCTGAGTTTGTGTGTCCAATTATATTATATTCCAATGTATCTCTGCATTTATTTTTGGTGACCAGCACTTTAAAACCTATAAGTAAACACAATATTTTCTTACTCAAGATGTCTGCTGGCTGCAAAGTTAAATTTTTACCAAATTATTTACTTTATTTTTATTTATCATTTTGAAAAATTGCATATAAGAACATGGCCATATCTTCATTGTACAGAAATTTTGCTACTAGGTAACATTTTCTGTGAAATGTGCTATGATCGTTTGTCACATATGCAGTCATACATGAAATGACTGACTGCATATATAATTCTACTGATTAACCTATTAATGAAAATAGGTTAATCAGTAGAATTATCAAAAATTTTATGGCCATTATGCCAATGCATTCTCCCTTTATTCATGCTTGAATTTTGAAATTTCATATTTTGTTAGATTTATTATCAAAAAACCAGACCCCCCCCCCCTCACTAGCAACCTTCAGGTTGCAAGATTGCTGTATTTCACAAGTTACACCTGTTATATAGTTTTCTGTTCAATTTATATTTTCAGAGAAATAGATTGTGACTTATGACAGCCCTGTAAACACCTTTAAAAAGATATAAAGCAATTACAATATGAGAGGGAGAAGAGCATGATAACCCCTTGCACAATCTGGCATTTATAATTATTTTTTAAATGTTTTTCTAATAACTATATATCTATCACTCTCATACATAAATCTCTCCTAAGGCAGAATTTTTCAATAAGAATAAATAAATGAATGAAATTTCCTAATATATCTGAGTTTCTGCATGACTGGTAAAACAAAGTGAAATTATATTTCTCTGAAAGATGAAGCTTACATTAAAAGCAGCCTTCATCTTTCAGAGATCTTTCATCATTTTGATCCAGCTGCCACCACACAAATTTTATTGCTATAAAGCAATATTTCTTGTTCTTTCTGAATATTTTTATTCAGAAAATTTAGACATTTTTTTATTTGAAAAAGACTAAGTTTTTGTGCTCAAAAGGTTTAATAAATGGATTCATCATGACTATTGGGTTAATGCAATTAAACAGTTTTATTTATGCTGTTTTCATATGGGGGAAACATTTACGGCTGCGTAACTTATTCTGCTGATGGTACCAAATCACTCTGTGGGGTGAGAAATAATAATAGTTTAGTATCAATTATATGATTTTTCATTAATATGTCAGCATTTCTTGATTAATGTCTTCTTAAGGAGTCTTCTAACATGCAGGCACTTACCTTAGCATAGCAGGATAAGATTCAGTAGTGATGACATCAACAGCATTCCACCCAGAAATGGATATGAAGTTAAAAATAGCCTCAAATGCAACAACAGTTGTTTTGGATTCTAGAAACCAAATAAAGAAGGTACTGACACTAGTGAGGAATAAGGATGTGCCTAAAAAATTTAATATAACTTTTATTAGTTTATCATTTCAAGAATAAAGTGTAAAATTTGTCTGTTATATAAATTTATGATAAAGATTATGTTACTGTTATAAAGCTTGGTTCACTTATAACTGGGATTGTGGGGTGGGGGAAATGTAAAGCTTTTGAAATATAACAATAATCATAATAGTTTATCCCAATAATTGTTTACAAAACCAGGGAAGTAATGTCAAACAGGGAGGAATAGATCATAAGCCTAAGTCTTTAAGGAGTTTGCTGAGGTAAACAAAAATGATACAGACACAGATATATTATCATATAAATAACCAATGTTTGATTTTCAAAAGTTGATGAAGATCAGGCATGTGTAAGAAAGAGGAAAATAGCTTTTGGGGTCAAGACATGCAAAGAAACAGGAGGTTTTTAAGATAGAGCAGGAGGTTTTTTTTAAAGTCTACAGTGCACTAGAAATTTAATTTCACTAGTAAAATATACATTTTATATTAAAATATTAAATTATATTAGAGGAAGCATTATATGGCCAGAAAGGATGTCTTTGTTTTCTATATTTTCCTATTAACTGAGAGAAAAGTGGAGGAGAAATTGTTGAGGATAAACATAAAAAAGGCACCCGGGGTGGTGGTAGTAGTAGTAGCAGCAGTGGCATGTGATGCAAGAAAGCAAGTGTATGAACTTATGCAGCATCAGCCAAAAAAAAAAAAAAAAAAATCACACCATTCCCTCCAAATACCTGTCCAGTTCCTCCTTAAATTTATTCAACCTATCAACTTCCACGACAGATGGAAGTTTGTTCCAGCAATTAACTACCAGCTGACTGAAGGCAAATTTCCGCACATCTATTTTACATCTGTCTTTTCTTAATTTGAATTTATGTCCCCTTAGGTTCGTAATCTGAACAAGTGGAAGGATCCCATCAGAATTCAGCACGCTCAACACATTCAAGGCCTTACACACCTCAATCAGATCACCGCGCAGGTGCCTAGTCTCCAGCCACTGCAATTTGCAGAACTTAAGCCTCTCTTGGTAAGAGGATCCCTTCATTCCCCTCACCAATCTTGTTGCCCTTCTCTGTACATGCCCAAGCAAATTGACATCCTTCCTAAAATAAGGCCTCCAGACCTGTACGCAGTACTCAAGGCATGGCCTGACCATTGCCTTATACAGAGGGACAATCATCTCCTTTTCCCTGCTAGCAAAATTCCTATATATCATTGAAAAAAACCCCATGACCTGCCCTGGCAGCCTGTCTGCATTGCTCAGAAAACTTCATATCTGACTGCACAATTACTCCCAGGTCTTTTTCATTTTCTACCACCTTAAGTGTAGTACCACACAGTTGGTACTTTTCTTTCGGGTTACTTCTACCCATATGCAGTACTTTGCATTTGTCAAGGTTAAACCTCAGTTGCCACTTCTTAGCCCATCTGCCCAAATTATCTAGATCCTGTTGCAGTAGCATACTGCCATTACTGTCATTAACAACCCTGCCAACCTTTGTATCATCTGCAAACTTTGACATTAAGCCCGATATACCTTCATCAATATCATTGATAAATATACAAAACAACCGTGGACCCAACACCAAACCCTGTGGGGCTCCACTAATAACATTAGTTCACGAAGAGCAGCACCCATTGATTACCACCCTCTGTCTTCTCCCACTTAACCATCCTTTTATCCATTGTAGCAACTTACCCTTAATACCATTCTGCTCCAATTTGTAGAATAGTCTTCCATGCACAACAAACGTGTCAAAAGCTTTTCTGTAATCAAAAAATTTGATATCAAAATTATTTTTTGCATCCAGTTTCTTTGTAACCACATCATAATAACCAATCAAATTTGTCAGACAAGACTTTCCCTTAACAAACCCATGCTGTGTCTGAATTATTGCTGCAGTCTTGTCTAGATGATCCTGCAATGCATCTTTTACCAGTGACTCCATTATTTTACCCGGAACAGAAGTTAAACTAACTGATCCCTCTTCGATCCCCCTTTGTGAATTGGGGATACATTTGCACATCTCCAGTCCGTGGGAACTTCCCCTGAATCCAAGGATGCTCTCATAATTATGGCTAAGGGTTTGCTTAGTTTCTTTGCCGCCTCCTTTAATATAACTGGATAGATCCCATCCACCCCAGGTGCTTTTCTTATGTTTAACTTCAACAATTTCTCCTCCACTTTGCTCTCAGTTATTACAAAATCATTAACTACCCTGCTACAATTTGATAACCGTCTGGCATTTTCAAACCTTAATAATTCCTCATGTGTGAATGTAGATGCAAAATACTCATTCAGTTTGTTTGCTATCTGAGCAGGATCATCAACAGTTGAACCATCGATGTCAAGTGGACCAATAAGATTCATCACCTTCCTTTTAGAGTATATATAAGTAAAGAAATCCTTGCTGTTCTTCTTAGTATATTTTGCCAAGGATTACTCGTAATCTCCCTTTGCCTGCCTGACTTCCTTTGTGATCTGATTATAGACTAGCTTATATCTGCCATAGGCTTCTGAGTCGCTTCATAAATGCATTTTTTTCCCTCTGTTACGAGTTTCATTAGTTCATTTGATAACCATTTAGGCCTAAACCTTGAACAATATTTCTTAATAGATATGAAACTAGGTGGATGGGATCTATAAAGTTATATTAAAGGAGGCAGCAAAGGAAGTAAGCAAATCCTTAGCCATAATTATGAGAGCTTCTTTGGATTCAGGGTAGGTGCCAATAGACTGGAGAAGTGCAAATGTGACACCAATTCACAAAGGAGGATCAAAGGCTGACACAAGTAATTATAGACCTGTGAGTTTAACTGCTGTTCCAGGAAAATTAATGGAGGCACTGATTAAAGAAGAACTGCAGGATCATCTAGACAAGACTTCAGTTATAGATCAGACACAGCGTGGTTTTGTTAAGGGAAAGTCTTGCATGGCCAATTTGATTGGATACTATGATGCAGTCACAAAAGAACTGGATGCAGGGAATAACTCTGATATTATATATTTGGATCTTAGAAAGGCTTTTGATCCTGTTTCACATGGAAGACTGCTGCACAAATTGGAGCAGTGTGGGATTGGAGGCAAATTGCTGTTATGGATAAAGGGATGGTTGAGGGGGAGAAGACAGAGAGTGGTAATCAATGGACACTGCTCACTGTAGACTAATGTTATTAGTGGAGTCCCTCAGGGTTCAGTGTTGGGTCCATTGTTGTTTTCTGTATTTCTAAATGATATCGATGATAGTATATCAAGCTTAATGTCCAAGTTTGCAGACGATACAAAGGTTGGCAGGGTTGTTATGCACACACTACTGACAGTATGCTGCTGCAAGAGGATCTGGAAAGGTTGAGCAGATGGGCTGAGAGGTGGCAAATGAAGTTTAACATTGACAAATGTAAAGTACTACATATGGGAAACAGTAATCCCAGAGTAACGTATAAACTCTGTGGTACTACACTGACAGTGTTAGAGAATGAAAAGGACCTAGGGGTAATTGTGCAAGCAGATATGAAGTTTTCTGAGCAGTGCAGATGGGCTACAAGAGTAGCTCATGGTGTCTTGTCAATGATGTAAAGGAATTTTTCTATCAGGGATAAGGAGGTGATTATTCCCTTGTATAAGGAAATGGTCAGGCCACACCTAGAGTACTGCATACAGGTCTGGAGGCCTCATTTCAATAAGGATGTAGAGATGCTGGAACGAGTACAAAGAAGGACAACAAGATTAGTGAATGGAACAAAGGGGTGTTCTTACGAAGAAAGGCTTAAGTTTTGCAAATTACAGTGTCTGGAGACTAGGCACCAGCGAGGTGATCTGATAGAGGTGTATAAAGCCTTGAATGGTTTGAGCATGCTCAATGTTGATGGGATTCTTCCTCTTGCTCAGAATAATCACCTGAGAAGGCATAAATTCAAATTGAGGAAAGACAGATGTAGGATAGACGTGAGGAAATTTGCCTTTAGCCAGCGGGTGGTTGGTTGGTGGAACAGACTTCCATCCCTTGTCATGGAAGTTGATAGCCTAAATAAGTTTAAGGCTCAGCTGGACAGGTATTTCGAATGAACAGAGGGGTGAAGTGGAAGTGGTTATTTTTTATTTTTTTTTTTTTGGCTGATGCTGCATAAGCTTGTTTTCTTGCATCAAATGCCTCTACCAATGCTAATGGTAATAACCATTTAGCTCCCTGTTAGAGTTAGATAAATTTCTGGTATTCCCCTCCTTGAATAACTCCTGTGTGTAGAATGTAGATGCAAAATACTCATTCAGTTTATCAGCTACTTGAGAGAGAGGAGGCGCCTCCGTAGCAGCAGTGCGTAGCACACGCTTCTTGATTAGATCAGGGTTCGAGCCCGTCACCACCAAATACGGAGGATGCGGAAAGGTCAGGGAATGACCACCACATATCCCGAAGCAATATGGCCTTAGTTGCTAATGCTCCTAAAGAAAAACCAAAATAACAAAAAAAAAAAAAAACATAACAGCTACGCGAGCAGGATCATTAATAGTCGAACCACCACGAAGTGGACCAATTTCATTCATCCCCTTCCTTCTACAGTTTACATAAATAAAGAACTCTTTGCATCCTTTGCCAAACATTTCTCGTAATCTGCCTTTGCCTGCCTAAGCTCTTTTGTGGCTTGATTACAGACTAGCTTATATCTGCTATAATTTCTGTGTCGCCTGATAATTTATATGCATCCCACACATTTTTTTTCTCTGCCAAGAGCCTCATTAATTCATCTAACATCCATTTAGGCCTGAACCTTGAAGAGTATTTCTTAGTTGGTATGAAAAGCCTAGTAGCCTCCAAAATTAAGTTCCTGAAGGCATTCCATTTAGAATTCACTGTTGGTAACATCATCAGTTGATCCCACTGTATAGAATTTAAAAACTGAGACCACTGTAGACACCTTTACAAAAGCAATAGTCCTTCCCTTTAGTCTTGATGGTAATTACATCTTTAATTACCATATCAGTACATTGTGATCACTGTCACTCAGTCATTCCTTTATCTGCAAATTCTTAATGCATGAATAATCACTGCTGATAATCAGATCAAGACTATTACTCCTTCTAGTTACCCCTCTAACTTGTTGCTGTAGAAAACAATCCTCTAATAAATCCACAAAAGTCTTGCTAGCATGCGAGTAACCAATGCACAAGTTCCAGTCAATATCTGGAAAGTTAAAATCCTCCATTACCGACATTCTGATTTACTGGCCCACTCTATTTCTCTGCACAATTGCTCATTATACTCATCAGATTCATTAGGCCTATAACATACACCTACTCTCATTTTTACTTTCCCAGTGTTTATGTCACCAAACAGACTCAACATTGCACTGTTTATCCACGTCAACTGGATGCACTTCCTTAGATTTTATATGTTTCTTAACTAATAGCAGAACCCCTCCTCTCTTCCTACCCTGTCTATCCTTTCTGTACACACATCGTACTCCTCAAATTCCCATTCTCCACTCCTTATAGCTGTGTGACACCATGTGTCTGATATTCCAACAATATCTGCCTCTGATGTCTTAATCAGAACTTCGAATTCATTAAATTTATTTACTATACTTCTAGCATTGGTGTACATGGAAATATATATGCACTTGTTGTTATTCTTAGTTACCCTAATTCTGCTCATGTATTTACTTGTTCCATGATGACTCCCAGCAGCTCTTGAAATCCCCAGCAACTTGCTTTCTAGGCTGGTGCTCATTAAAATAGAAGCAGTGCAAGAATCACTTTTGCCTCTGCCTGCAGCTACTGTTAATCTTTTAGTCTGTGAATTCACCCCCCCTCCAAGCTAGCAGATTTCCGTCTCACCTAACGCTGCCTCAATAGCATCAACAAATATTCTTGCACCCTTTCTATTTAAGTATATTGCATCCCTGTAGAAGCAGTCTCTCCTCTTAGCAAGCACAGACCACACTGAAAAAAAAATTCTACCCAGTGAGCCCTGCACAATCTCTTCAGGGAATTGATTGACAAGGCTCTCATTATGTACTCCCTCCTATCGTGTCTGGGTAGAATTGCAGACACTTTCAAATTTAACCCTAACTCGCGACTTTTTTCAGCATTGACCTGTACTTGAGAAGTAAATTTGCAGATCTCTTACTCTTAAGGTCATTAGTGCCAACACGTACAACAATATCACCTTTTGTGCCCTTAAAAGAAGATATCTGCTGTACAACATCATTAACTTTCATCCCTGGCAGACATTCCCTGGTCCTGTCAACCTATCAAATACATGGGAGGGAGAGTTTTTTTTCAATGACCAAAAGTAGATATCATTAATGGATGCTGGTAATGCACATATTCTGATTTTTGGTTTGCAACTAGTGCTGTAGTTTTTAATGAAAGAAGTTAGTAGCAGGCTTACCATAGATGAGTTAAGGATAGTTGGGTAAGCTTCCCTGGAGATTGTGTAGGGGTCGGAATTGGAGTCCAAGTCCCCTACATGGAAAAGTGCTCTGTACCAGTGGGGTGTTTTCACCAGAGCCTGTGGTGGTGGATAAAAAAAAAATAATAAAATAAAAAAATATATTATTTTTTTCTCTAAATTTCTGCATTCCTCCTGTTTCCTAAAACTTTTTACTTCATTGATTTTGTTAATTTCCAATCTCTGTGTGATATACCAAATTGTCATACCCATCAATTGTTTTTCATGAAATTATCACACGGTGAAATGTCACTCACCAAACTGTCCTACTTATAACTCTCACATACAGCAAATTGTTATGCACCGAACTGTCATACAATAACGTTGTACAACAAACTGATGTGGATTCAATTATGAGGTATATGGCAATACTTAGAAAATGTTGCAAGTTAGTATTAATTTGAAAGTTTTTGAAATTGTTCTCAGATTCAATCGATCTGGACCCTGGTGAGCCCATGCAAGACTCAGTGTAGAATTTTTCTCAGCATGATTTATACTGGTTAACAGCAGAGACTTTTTTATAGGATGCAATACACTTAAATAGTAGTGGTGGAAGAATATCTGCTGATGTTTTTAAGGCAGTGTTACGTTGGAAAACTGCTAGTTTTGGTGGGTGGGTGGGTGGGTAGACAGATTACTAGATTAACAGCAGCTGCAAGAAGAGATGAAAATGAATCTTATGCTGCTCCTATTGGGACACGCAGCAGCCTGGAAGGCAAGGTATCAGGGATTACAAAGCCTGTTGAGTGATCCCTGTTGATCGGTCATGTGGTATACATGGTCTGTGTTAGTGTTACTAACAGCAAAAAGAGTTGCACACAATGCTAGGAGTAAACAAATTTCATGAATTTGAAGTATTATTAGGTTGTCAAAGCAGACGTAAGGATATTGGAAACATGGTACCACTGGGACAAAAGGGATGTGGAATTTGAATACGGTGAGTACATCGTATACGGACAGAACATGTGGGGGGGGGCATTAACCAGTACAATGATGAGCGAGTATGGTCTGGCGTAAGTACTGAGAAAACAAAAATGAGAATAGGAGTTAGAGAACAATGAACACCTATTCAGTGGGCCAGCAAATCAGAATATCTTATAATGGATATTTTAACTTCTGAGATAATGAATATTTATAGAAGAATAAGAGAAATTTATCTCAATGTGATACATAAAACACTTCCTAATGACAATCTCCAGCAAATCAGGAAGTGTTCTACATATCATATTGAGGTACATTTCTCTTATTCTTCTACAGATATTGAATGCAACTTGTGGGTTGGTCACTCACATACTAGTAATATTCTGGATGTACTGGATACAGAAGCATGTTAGAAAGGCAACAAGAGAAAGAAATACTCTTGATATGATTAACAGAAGTGACACTTTGTGCATTAAGCATCTCTAGAAATAGAACCACTAGGTGGTAGTGATCACACTATATTGATATAGCACTTTCTTAAAGATGTCAAGGGTATAGGGGAAGGGATTTTTTCTTTCTTAAAGGCGACTATAGTGGTGTCAAGCTGTTTAAATCTCTTCAGTAGACCAATTTACAAGGGAAGCATTTATGGAAATAATCAAAGGAACTACCAAGCTTTTTATATATCAACTAAGAAATATCATTCAGAGTTTAAACCTAAATGGATATAGGAAATGATGAGATTAGTGGCAGAGAAGGAATGACAAATTATAAATTACCACGGGATAATTAGCATGGGATGATTATAAATTACCAGGGAACACAAATTCCTACAGTAAGTACAAACTAGTCTGCAGTAAAATCATTAAATGGGGTTAGGTAAGCTGAGTCAGATTCCTTGGCTAAGAATGCAAAGATTTCTTAGCTTATGTTAACAATGGAATGAACCATATTGCTAACTATATATTAATGGAATAACTATTGATGGTCCTATTCAGGTTGCTGATAAACTGAATAAATATTCTGATGATGATGCATCTGCAATCTCATGTGAAAAGGGTTTTAGGGATGGAAATAACAGACGTACACAGAGTGAGAACTGAGTAGAAAGTGAAAGAGAAATTGTTGAAGCTAGAAGTAAATAAGGCACCTAAGGCTGATGGAATCTATCCAATTACATTATATTTAAGAAGCAGCAAAAGAGGTAAGTAAACCCTGTCCATAATTAAGAAAGCATCCTTGTATTTAGGGGATGTCCTTATAGATTAGAGATGTGCAAATGTCCCTCCTATTCATAGGGGAAAAATCAAAGATCAGTGAGTAACTTTAGAACTATAAGCTTAACTTCTGTTCCAGAGAAAATAGAAGCAGTGCTTATTGATGCATTGCAGCATCATCTTGACAAGAATGCAGTTATCCAGAAATCATAGCATGGATTAATAACAGGAAGATCTGGTCTAACCAATCATCTTAGCTACTATGATGCAGTAATAAAGGAACTGGATGCAAAGAATAATTTTGATGTCATATATTTAGATTTCAGTAAAGCTTTTGACACTGTTCCACATGAATGACTGCCATACAAGGAGCAGTGTGACATTAGGGGTAGAAGACTGACAGACTGCTAGAAGGTCTCAGAGAATTCTGTCAAAGATAAATAGTTTTGATACTAGGAACAAGGTGATTATCCCATTGTATAAGAAGTTGTTAGGACGTATCTTGAGTACTATACACAGATCTGGAAGATTCATTTTAAGAAGGATATGGATATGCTGGAATGGGTACAGAGGAAAGCAACAAGATTAGTCAAGGACACAAAAGGGTACTCTTATCATGAAAGACTGCATAATAGTGTCTGAAACTAGACACCTGTGACGAGATATGAAGTGCTTAAGGCTTTAAATAGATTGAGTAATCTAAATGCTGACAGCATCCTTACTCTTTCTTGGACAACACATGCATATAAGGGGATATACACTTAAACTGAAAAAGACTGATGCAGGATATAATGTAAAAATCTGCTTTCAGCAGAGAGTGATTGATTGTTGGAACACATTTCCATCTGTGTGGAGAAGTGGGTAGTTAAAATAAATTTAAGGAAGATTTAGACAGGTTAGTTGAGGGGAGAGACAAATGAGTTTATTTTTGCTCATGCTACACAAGCTTGCTTCCTAACATCATTACCCCTATTAATATATTATGTCTACTGTCCCCTTGTCTCAAGAAAAGAAGATATAGCAAATAATACTGCAACATTTTTGCAAACTTTTAATAAAAATCATGATTTACAAATTTTAAAAAAAATTGAAATACATTACCCATTGTCTTGACTCGTCCGAGGCGGTCAAGAACATAAGATGACATTATGTTTCCAGGAATTATTGCCAACTGGGCAATGAGGTTCTGAAAGAAGATTTCAGACAACTTGAAGTTGATATCAAAGTCAACAGGACACATTCCACTTGTGTTCACATGGGAATTAATAAAAGTGCATCCCTCAAACCTGTTATCATAGAAATCTGTCTCAGCAAAGATGACATTTTTAAATTCAGAATAACGAAAGAATGTTTTGCTTGAGTGTACATCAGAGAAGGTGCAGTTGTAGAAAGTGCAGTTCTGGAAAATACAATGATTAAGAACAATTCCTCTGAATTTCACTTCATTAAACTCCACATTTTCAAAACATATATTCTCCAGTGATCCATTGATCACTTCGTATTCCCGTGTTTCATTAGCATGCCTTTCAGTGTTTCTGTAGTAACTGTCAATGTCAAGTTTCTTGACATATTCTGGAAACCAAATGGACATGCCATAAAATCTGAAATAAGATTTTGAGTCATAAAAAGAACCAACTCAAATCAAAAATTAAATTCTAAACTAATAATCTTTGGTTAATTTTATTACGAGCAATTTTTCATAAAAGTTTTATATACATTACCTGTTCTAATAGACTTTTTACATTGACACCATTATGTAATATCCTTAAAATGTTAAATGAACAATGAATCAGTGAGCAGTGAGTATGTAGTTTTCAGTGTGGTTCATGATAAAAATTTGCATGATAATTTTTGGCTGATGCTGCATAAGCTTGCTTTCTTGCATCATATGCCTCTACTAATGCTAATGCAAATGAGTTCTGTTGAACATCAAAGCAAAGAAACATAAAAATTTACACATCATATAATAACAAAAATTTTAAAAACATGTTGTTTAAAATTATATTAACAGATAATTTTAAACAGCAGAGATAAAATCCTAGATTATAAGAAATCCACGAAAAAGAAGTGTGCATAAACAGTTGTTACTCAAACAACAGATTTATTGGCTTATATACTGCCTGATCACTGAATTAGGAAGGGAGGATTGTGCTGTGTTCAACATTTTATGCACAAACATAAGATTTTCTATGTTTGTGCAGATCTGTTTATGCAGAGAAGACAAATGCATGGGATACATATAAATTAACAGGTGACACAGAAGCCTATAACAGATATAAACTGGTCTATAACCAAGTCACAAAGGAAGTCAGGCAGGCAAAGGCAGATTACGAGAAATCTTTGGCAAAGGATGCAAAGAAAAACAGCAAAGAGTTCTTTACGTATGTAAACTCTAGAAGGAGGGGGGGATGAATCAAATTGGTCCACTTGATATCAATGGTTCAGCTGTTGATGATCCTGCTCAGGTAGCTAACAAACTAAATGAATACTTTGCATCTACATTCACACATGAGGAGTTATTCAGGGAGGGGAATGCCAGAGTTGTATTAAACTCTTGCAATAAGCTAGATAACCTTGCAATAACTGAGAGTAAAGTGGAGGAGAAATTGTTGAAGATAAACATAAGAAAGGCACCTGAGGTGGATGGAATCTATCCAGTTATATTAAAGGAGGCAGCAAAGGAAGTAACAAAACCCTTATCCATAATTTGGAGAGTTTCCTTGGACTCAGGGGATGGACTGGAGATGTGCAAATGTGACCTCCATGGACTGGAGATGTGCAAATGTGACCCCAATCCACAAAGGAGGATCAAAGAGAGACAAGTAATTAGAGACCTGTTAGTTTAACTTCTGTTCCAGAGAAATTAATGGAGGCACGGTTAAAGAACTATTGCAAGATCATCTGGACAAGACTTAAGTTATAGCTCGGACACAGCACGGGTTTGTTAAGTCAAAGTCTTATCTGACCACTTTGATTGGATACTATGATGTAGTCACAAAGGAACTGGATGGAAAGAATAATTTTGATATCATATTTGGATCTTAGAAAGGCTTTTGATACTGTTGCATATGGAGGACTGCTGCACAAATTGGAGCAGTGTGGCATTGGAGGCAAATTGCTGCTATGGATAAAGGGATAAAGGGATGGTTGAGTGGGAGAAGACAGAGTGGTAATCAATGGACACTGCTCTTCGTGGACTAAAGTTATTAGTGGAGTCCCCAAGGATTCAGTGTTGGGTCCGTTGTTGTTTTCTGTATTCATTAATGATATTGGTGATGGTATATATCAGGCTTAATGTACAAGTTTGCAGACAATACAAAGGTTGGCAGGGTTGTTAATGACTAATGACAGTTGCTGCTGCAACAGGATCTAGAAAAGTTGAACATATGGGCTGAGAGGTGGCAACTGAAGTTTAAGTACTGCATATGGGAAGCAGTAACCCCAGAGTAGCATTAGCATTAGTAGAGGCATAGGTTGCAAGAAAGCAAGCTTATGCAGCATCAGTCAAAAAAAAAAAAAAAAAAAACAACAACTTCCATTTCACCCCTCTGTTCGTTCGAAATACCTGTCCAGCTGAGCCTTAAATTTATTTAGGCTATCAACTTCCACAACAAGGGATGGAAGTCTGTTCCACCAACCAACTACCCGCTGGCTAAAGGCAAATTTCCGCACATCTATCCTACATTTGTCTTTCCTTAATCTGAATTTATGCCCTCTCAGGTGATTATTCTAAGCAAGAGGAAGAATCCCATCGGAATTCAGCATACTCGAACCATTCAAAGCTTTATACACCTCTATCAGATCACCTCGCCGGTGCCTAGTATCCAGACACTGTAATTTGCAAAACTTAAGCCTTAACTTAAGAGCAACCTGTTGTTCCATTCACTAATCTTGTTGCCCTTCTCTGTACTCGTTCCAGCAGCTCTACATCCTTCTTGAAATGAGGCCTCCAGACCTGTATAAAGTACTCAAGGTGTGGCCTGACCATTGCCTTATACAAGGGAATAATCACCTCCTTATGCCTGCTAGAAAAATTCCTGTATATCATTGACAAGACACCATGAGCTACTCTTGCAGCCCGTCTGCACTGCTCAGAAAACTTCATATCTGCCTGCACAAAGGTCCTTTGCATTCTTTACCACTGTCAGTGTAGTACCATAGAGTTGATACATTGTTCTGGAGTTACTGTTTCCCATATATAGTACTTTACATTTGTCAATGTTAAACTTCGTTTGTCACCTCTCAGCCCATCTGCTCAACCTTTTCAGATCCTGTTGGAGCAGCATACTGTCAGTAGTGTCCTTAACAACCATGCCAACATTTGTATCGTCTGCAAACTTGGACATTAGGCTTGATATACCATCATCAATATCATTTATAAATACAGACAACAACAATGGACCCAACACTGAACCCTGAGGGACTCCACTAAGAACATTAGTCCATGATGAGCAGTGTCCATTGATTACCACTCTCTGTCTTCTCCTCTACAATGGTAGAGAGTGAAAAGGACCTGGGGGTTATTGTGCAGGCAGATATGAAGTTTTCTGAGCAGTACAGATGGTCTGCAAGAGTAGCTTATGGTGTCTTGTCAATGATATACAGGAAGTTTTCAAGCATTGTTATGGAGGTGATTAACCCCTTGTATAAGGCAATGGTCAGGCCACAACTTGAGTACTGTATACAGGTCTGGAGGCCTCATTTTAAAAAGGATATAGAACTGTTGGAACGAGTACAGCGAAGGGCAAAAGATTAGCGAATGGAACAAAGAGTTGCTCTTTCGAAGAAAGGCTTAAGTTTTTCAAATTACAGTGTCTAGAGACTAGGGTTTGCTTACCCGAGGTGATCTGATTGATTTGTATAAAGCCTTCAATGGTTTGAGCATGCTCAATGCTGATAGGATTCTTCCTCTTGCTCAGAATAATCGCTTGAGAGGGCATAAATTCAAATTGAGGGAGGAGTTGTAGGATAGATGTATGGAAGTTTGTCTTTAGCTAGTGGGTGGTTGATTGCTGGAACAAACTTCCATCTGTCGTTCGAAGAAATTCATAGCTTAAATAGATTCAACGCAGAACTAGACAAACATTTGGAGCGAGTGAATGGGTGAAATTAGAAGGAGTTTTTTGTTTTTTTTGGCTGATGCTAAATAAGCTTGCTTTCTTGCATCATGTGCCTTTGCTAATGCTAAAGATGATGAGACAGCATTGTGTGTGTGATGTGAAAGAAAGTAGTATTAGCATTAGTGCCAGAGCAGGTTATTGGGTCTTGTCAAAGATATACAGGAACTTTGCTAGCAGGGATAAGAAGGTGATGATCGCTTTGTATAAGTAAATGGTCAAGCCACACCTTGAGTATTGTATACAGGTCTGGAGGCCTCATTTTAGGAAGGATGCAGAGTTGCTGGAACGAGTACAGAGAAGGGCAATGAGGTTAGTGAAGTGAACAAAGAGTTGAACTTATCAAGAATGTCTTAAGTTCTGAAAATTGTAGCGTCTGGAGATTAGGCACTGCAAGGTGATCTGATTGAGATGTATAAAGCCTTGAATGGTTTAACCAAGCTCAATGCTGATCGGATTCTTCCTGTAGACTATGCACATGAGGAGGCATAAACTCAAATTGAGGAAAGACAGTTGTAGAATAGATGTGCAGAAATTTGCCTTTAGTGGTTGATTGCTGGAACAAACTTCCATCTGTCGTTGTGGAAGTTGAGCTTAAATAAATTCAAGGCAGAATGAGAAAAACATTTGGAACAAATGGATGGGCGAAATGGGAAGGTTTTTTTTTTTTTTTAATATATGCCATTACTAATGCTAATACCCACTTCCACAAAGCAACAGGTTGCAGTTTGTGCCAACAATCAACCACCCATTGGCTGAAGCCAAACTTCAGCACATTTATCCTGTAGTTATCCTTCCTCAATCGGTATTTGTGTGTGTGTGTGTGTGTGTGTGTGTGTGTGTGTGTGTGTGTGTGTGTGTGCGTGCGCGCGTGTGTGTTCCAAGCAAGAGGAAGAATATCTTCAGCAGTGAGCTTGCTAAATCTGTTCAAAGGTTTAAATACCTCAATTAGATCACCTTGCAGATATCTGGTATCCAGTCTGTGTAATATGCAGAATGAAAGCTTTTCTTGATAAGATCACCCTTTTATTCTGCCAATAAAATTGAAATCCAACCAACTAACCCTTTTGTTCCCCTCACTAATCTCTCTGCCCTTCTCTGTACTCATTCCAGCAGCTCTAAATTCTTCCTAAAATTAGGCCTCCAGATCTGTATGCAGTACTCAAGATGGTGTCCTGACCTTTGTATTATGTAATGGGATAGTTACCTTTTTTTTTTTTTTTTTTCTTTTTTTGTTAGTTGTTGGCGCATCGGCTTCTGTGGCCATATTGTACTTCCCAATGTTTTTGCATTTTCTACTCTGATCCAAGCCCGAAGCGGGATTCGAACCCACGACCTTTGGGTTGATAATCACTTCCTTAACCCTGCAAGCAAAATTCTTGTATATCATTTGCAAAACTCCACGAGCAGTTCTGGCTGCCCATCTGCACTGCTTGGAGAATATCTGATTGCACAATTTTCCCGAGGTCTTTTTCACTTTCTGATACCCTGAGTGTAGCACCACACAGATGAATACATTAATCTGGGATTATTGCTACCCATATGCTGTTCCTTGCGTTTTTCAATGTTAAACTTCAACTGCCATTTCTCAGCCAATCAGCTTAATTATTCTTGGTAGCTTGCCTTGATTGCTGTCATTAAACACCCTGCCAATGTTTGTATAATCTGCATATATCAGGCTTAGACATTAAGCCTGATATATACCTTCATCAATATATTTAATAAATATTGAAAACAACAATGGGCACAGCACTGATTCCTGGAGAACTCCATTAATAACATTATTCCATGAACAGCATGCCCATTAATAATCGTCGTCTCAACAATCACATCATTCATAGCAGTAACTTGCCCTTAATGCCACATTGCTCCAGTTTGTATAACAGTATAAAAAGCCTCTCTGAAATCAAAGTATATGACATAAAAATTATTTTTTGTATTCAGTTCTACATCATAGTATCCAATCAAATTGGTCACACAACACTGCCCCTCGACAAACCCATGCTATGGTTGAATTATAAGTTCACTCCTGTCTACATGGTCCTGCATTACTTTCACCAGAAAGAATTATTTTTCCTAGAACAGAAGTTAACAGATCTGTAATTACTCATGTCACCTTTTGATCCCCTTTTGTGAATTGTAGATACATTTCCACATCTTCAGTCCACAGGGACCCCCCCCCCCCTCTGAATCCAAAGATACTCTCATAATTATATATAAGGGTTTGCTTACCCCCTTTGCTGCCTCCCTTACTATAACTGGATAGATCTCATCCACTCTGGGTGCTTTTTTTTTGCTATAAAGCCATCATATCACATCACTCATGGATTTGAAACCTGTTCACTTGGTTTGGGCACCACTTAAGTCCTTGGGGATGGAAAGGAGCTCATGGGTTAAAGATGCAAATGACTTGTGCCAAGTCTTTAACAAATTGAATTGAAAAATGCCTGGAAATCATTCACAAACAGATGCAACTGCAAACAAAAATGTTAAGTAAGGGAATAAATTGCTCCATGCTTGGAGCAGATTTAAGTGTAACTGTCGTCAAATAAAGAAACAGTGTACATCTACAAATTATATAAACTGATGTGCTGTGGAGTTTGATGTTGGAACTTCACAACAAATCAGTATATGGACCATTGAAAAACCCTAAAAAGAATGCAATACTGGAGTAGTAAACTTTCACGGAACTTCACAGAAATCAGTGAGATGAGACAGTGCAGAAGCATGTGTGTTATGTTCTGTGTTTACTTTGAAAATTCTAGTGTTCACTTGTGCGAGCTATTAACAGTATAGTAGCATTCAGTCCATCTCATTGTCATCTATTAGAAGATGACACCACTTTAAATTAATAGTCATGTGAGAAGGTAATTTTGTTTCGTATTTCCTTTTTACTATGTTATCACAACTTAGTTTTGTTCTGCTATGTGCTTGACAACCATCTTAGGACTTTGATTAGGTTGACCACCTGCAAAATATCTTCCCCACTTCCTTGGGTATTCCACAGCATTTCTTTAAACAGACTTCCCAAGCTTAGTGATCACCTAAAACTGGCTTTATATATATATATATATATATATATATATATATGAAAACCCCAAACACGAGAGGTATTAGAATCTAGAGTACTTAGTACCATGCTTGGGTTGGAGGTTGAAAAAACGAAAGAAGATATTTGTTGGCATTAGACTTGAACTTCTGTAGACTAATTTTCAGAAAACACATATGAAGGAAGGTTGTTCCAGAAAACGGCAGTTGAATGAATAAACGAGGAAGATGAAAAGTTCGCTCTGTGCGTTTGAAGTTGGACAGTAAATGGATGTTGGCTATTTGTTATTTGGTTTTTTTAAGGAGCATTAGCAACTAAGGCCATATTGCTCCGGGATATGCAGTGGTCATTCCCTGACCTTTCCGCATCCTCCGTATTTGGTGGTGACGGGCTCGAACCCCGGTCTAATCAAGAAGTGTGTGCTACGCACTGCTGCTCCTTCCCACCTGGGGATGTTTGGCTGGTGGACACGTGTTCGGACTGTTTTGAAAGAGAGAGTGGGAATTATAGAAGCCAATTCAGCAGAACAGTGCCCATGGAAGTATTTGTAGAAAAGGCATGCAGCAGAAACAGCACGTTTTATGGGTCAATGAGCATAGAGACTCTATTCGAGAGGAATCATTAATTAACCTAACTGCCCTCTTCTGAATGGAATCTAGAAGCTTGAGAGAGGTTTTGGGGGCACTGGCCCAGTTGTGGGAAAAATATTCCACGGCAGAGTGGATTGGCGATTTGTACAGAATTAACAGCTGTTTGGAAGAAAAGTAATGCTGAGAGTAAAAGAGAAAACCAAGTTTTTTAGATGCAGAGGAAGCAATATTTGTAATGTGCTTGTGCCAAGAGAGATTAGAAGTCAGGGTAATCCCCAAAAGAGATATATCATTTTGCCTAGAAATCGGAGTGTCACCAAAGATAAGCATAACAGCAGAAGAATCCTTTTTCCTGAGATATAAGACAAGACTGAGTTTTAGAAGGATTGAAATCAACTAAGTTGTCTTTGCTCCGCCCACTGGAGAATTACCTGGAGATCGGCATTTAAGGAATTGGTAGTGGATATTCGAGAAGTTGAAGCTGATTGAGCAGGGCAAGGTAGAAACCTTGCCCTGCTCAATCAGCTTCAAAATGGAAAGTGGAATGCAATGTGCTATCATCGGCAAAACTATGGATAGGATTTCCAGTCAATGGAAGAAGGTCATTAATATATAAGAGGAAAAGAGTGGGGAAAAGAACTGAACCTTCGGGGACACCAGCATTAGCGGAGAAGTTAGAAGACAGAGAGCCATCTACCATCACCCACAGTCAGCAATCAGAGAGAAAACTGGATAACCAATAACAAAAAACAGTTGGCACATCATAAAATGGAAACATGTTTAGAAGACCTTTATGCCAAACACGATCGAAAGCCTTTGAGATATCAAGAGCAACTGCTTGTGTTTCACCAAACGTTTCCATTGAATTTGTCCATAAATGGGTAACATAAGCCAGAATATCACCAGTGGATCGACACTGACGGAATCCATACTGGCGATCATTGATCAGACGGAAGGTTTCTAGGAAGTTTAAGATTTGACAATTAATTGATTTCTCCATTACTTTAGAAAGAATAGAAGTAATTGCAATGGGACAATAATTATTTCCTAAAAAGGGACTTGTCACTCTTTTTAGGAACTCGCTGGATATGAGCAAATTTCCAAGCAGAAGGAAAAACACCTTTGAAATAAGAAAGTGTAAAAAGGCGGCAAAGAACAGGAGTAATTTCAGGAGCACAGGTTTTGAGAACTGGAGAAATACCATCAGGACCTGGAGCTTTCTTAGCATCATGATTCGTCAAAATCCTTGTGACATCCTTTTGATGGAAAACCACAGGAGGCATTGAATGGAGCGTGCTAGGAATGGTGGGAGGTGTTTTACCATGATCATTAATACAGGAGTTGGAAGAAAAATGGGATGCTAGCAGGTCAGGTTTATCCTTGGATGAAGTGACAACAGAACCATCTGGTTTTTACAGAGGGTGGTTTTTGCAGAGATGGGCAAAAGTTGCAGCATTCTGGTCTGTTGCCATTAGGGCAACAGACCAGAATGCTCAGCTGCCATTAGGGCAAAAAGCAAGTTTTATACCCTTAGCCTGTTCAAAATCTAGTTTGGACTGATTAATAACTGCTTTACAATAGTTGCAAGCTTTTTTTTTGGTGTAGGCAGAAAATGAAACTGAAGAAATGGAAAGAAGCCAATTACAATATGCAACGTTCTTCTTTTGAACAGCCTTTGCACATTTATTAGAAAACCAAGGTTTAGATAAGGGACGAGATTTTAAAGTGGTGTGGAATAAACGATTCCATTCCTACAAGAATAATTTCACTGACACGATCTGTGCAAACATTAACATCAGAAGTTTTGAAACAGTAATCCGACCAAGGAAAAGAAATCTCGCAGGTAATCCCATTTTGCATTCTTGTAATGCCAAACAATACAAGGTTGGGAATACCCATTAGATAAAGGTTTCATTGGAGAAGAGACAATCACCAAGTTGTGATCTGAGGTGCCTAAAGGACCACTCACATATAACGGTTTTTTGTGAAAAAAAGATCAAGCGTATTGGCTGTATGTTTAGGATTGTCTGGTATTCTTGTAGGTAGATGAACGATCTGTGCAAGTCATTAGTAATTGGAAAAGCCTCGGCATCTCAACCAGCTGGAGTTGTGAACATTAAAATCACCAAGGAAAATTACCTCACTGTTAGGAAAGTTGGATTGGAGAAAGTCAAGTTGCAAAGAGAGGAAGTCAAAGAGCTCCAAGTGATTAGTGGAGTTGGGAGAATGGTAGGGACAACAGATGAATTTGATACAATGAGGTAGAGAGATTTTAAGCCAGAGAAGATCGAAAAGAGGAGATTCCAAATTACCAAGTCTCTAATAGGAATATCGGAACGGACATATGCACATGTACCACCTCTGAGACGAAAGGAATCATACAGTGAATAATTTGGGCAACTGAGATGAGCTGTAGTTGAATGAACCGATAACTGAGATTCTGTCAGAAAAAGTACATGGGGTTTGGCAGACTGCAAGTGGAAATGGACGTCACTGAGATTAGAATTGAGACTACGTATATTTGTGAAATGATCTAGGATGTGTTTGGGAGGTTTAGATCTTTTCGCAGATAAGCTTATTCTATTAGTTTGACAATTCATGGTGTATTCAATAGTAAGAAAAATTGGGGGAACATGCTGTATGAAGTAATGAAATTTTTGGATATGGCATACACATGGTAAGAATACACCCAGATCCTTGACATAACATGGCCTCGACAATGCCCCCTGCATACACTCTACTCAGACTCCCTCCAGTCACTATCTGGCAGAGTAGAGGTAGCAGGATTATACACTAGCTGATTCAGAAGCCTCCTAAAGAGTTACCAATAGGTTCAGTCCAGTGTACTAAATAGCAGCCAGCCTGCAAACACCATTTTAGAGCTGTACCCTAGAAATGTAAGGAAGATTGGATCTTCCTTACATTTCTAGGATTGGATGTTCATCATAACCTCAAAAGTCATTAGTCATACTGCATGATGGAAGAGATGGGGGAAGGGTTGACCGAACTTAGCTCTGGCGACTAAACATGGGTTCCACCACTTGAATCCTTCAATAAGCAGAGTGGTGGTATTGCACCAGTTGATGAGAGTTATCTACCGCATAGTATTGCCTGATAACACTGAGGGGTGGCATTCTTCCATTTGGTGTGGGTGCCACACTTCGACCCCTGCTTACGTTGGTTCACACCTGGGTGGTCACCCACAGTGTGCTTGTGCATGGAGGGTATACTCAGGATTACTAACAGTCCCACTATCGTGAAGGTGCAAGCAGAGGATTTGGCTGTCACAGACCATCCGGACTTCTCCGAAATTGGGTCCACTTGACTTGGATTACCCGAATATTAGTTCCATCTGCGTTTTAGACTCCCAGGTAGTAGGTACAGCTTGTCTGGCCTATCTGAGAGAATGTCTGTGACTACCTCAAGGGCTTATTACTATGGAACACTAACTGGAACAGGAAGTACTGCTTTCAGCCATCTACCTGACCACTGAAAAGCACTGTTCAAATAGAAGTACCTTCTAGTGCCTGAATTATTATGGTCTTAAAATGAACATACCAGTGAACCATAAACCCTAAAAAAAATAATAATAATAATAAATAAATAAAAAAATCAACTGCTCTTTCAGATTCAACCCAGTTTCATTTTAGATATATTTTTCTAAAATTTTCAATTTTCATCATGTCAAATAAGCAATATGCCTGTTGCTGAATCATCCATAAATTGCCAAGCTGCCTTAAGACTTAAAGGCTCTACACAATATATTATGAAATGGGCCATGTTCTTTGCAGTTAAGGTAGCAAAATTGCACAGTTATTTTAAATGCCAAGACTCTCAGGGACAACTTATGTTAACAAGCACTGTAATGCTTGTTATACCATTTGTAACACTAGCACAAAAAGAACAAAAACCACTCCTAATTGTACAACAGCTCAAACCAGCGATGATCAGGTAGTTGATTCAACCCCTTAAAAACAAATAACGTTTCTATCAAACCTACTGAAACTCACAACAGCAGCAGCAGTAGTATGCAACTTAATGCCAATGAAGAACCCAGCAAAACAACTGAAAACTTGGACTGCTCTGTGACAGTGCAATAACTTGCACTGTTAGTCACTCTACAGCACAGCCACTTTGACTGACTCGTGTGCAAAAAATTTAATCAGGGTAAAATAATTTTCCTGAATGGATTTTGAAAAATTTGCTAAAATGTATTGGCTGTAACAAGGAGCTCTCCAATGAAAGCAATTTACCACTGGACATACTGAAAAACTTTAGGTCATCATTAATTGATGGCATTAAGATGGAGGTTCATCCTACCTGTTGCCTGCTAGAAATTCACCTTCCACAAATGGCTTCACAACACAAATATGCAAAGAGAACTAACAAGAAACCACTCCAATAAACTCTCTACCATCCCCAAACTGCTTTGTCTGAGCAGGAATCTCAGACAGAAACTCCTCACTAAAAACATGACTATAGCAAAGGCGGCTTTTATCTACCTGGATTTGCCAATGAAACAATGTACCAATGTCTCTGGGACCCAAGTATACAGAAGGGTAACTTACACTATCCCTGCTGTCAAGGTTGTGGGGATGGTTCTATCTGAATAACATGTGCAAATGAAAAATAAGTTTCCTGTCATTAGATATAATTTATTCTAAAGAAAGGAAACAGCTCACCTGGGCCTAAATAGCTGATAGTCAGATGAAGGTCTTCACGCATGCATCCAATGCTTTTCTCACTGGAACATCAATATCCTCTGGAATAAGGCTAAGGCCGCAGCTACATACCACGGCATGACATTTAGGTCCGTCTCTTGGATGGACCAGCTGACTATACCTGACCAAACAGCCACTACCCTCATTATAGCTGAACTAACCAACTCTGTCCCCATCCAAACCATAGTTCTAGAAGTAAGTCAAACTGTCACGACACCAGGCATTCCACCATTAATAATTTTCTGCTATCTATCGCACTGACATTGAGGTACCAGAACATATGCAGCATAAGGAAAAATTAAACATAGTCAAACGGAACTCCCTTTCTGGCCAAACTGACATTCTCTTGATCACTAAAACATGGCTTCAGCCAGGACAACAATTCACCCTCGATGCCTTCTCTGGAATTGCAAATTGCAAATCCTTCTCTGGATTTGCAATTGCATTTAAATCTATGGCTGACAAGAAAGGGAAAGGAGTCACCATTTTTGTAAAAGGACCAACTTATCATCAAAACCATACAGAGTAATTCCTCATTATGAAGACGTCATTGTCACAGATAACACTTAAACAATTACCGACAACCTATGTACAATATAAATTCCACCAAGACCAACAATAGATATCATACTTGATGTAAAAAAGTGGATAATTAACACCAAAAGCCACTGGAAAGCTACCATGGGAAATTTTAACCTTTCACTTCAGCATGATAATCACAAGCACCTAACTGCCTATCTGGGCATGATTACAAACCTTGTCCTGATTAACCATCAGTCAACTAGGCAGAATAATCACCCCAACTTAACCTTTTTCCTCCATCCCATTTGTCCTGACTGATCCAATGGGATCAGTCTGGCAGTCATTATCTGCTTCAACTCTGACCACACTCCTATCTCAGCAGTCATTACTTTCACACCCTGCCACCCTCAATGATGTGACATGGTGCAGTCTACGATAACTATTAGTCCAAGCTGTCTTAACATTCGAAAATGTATAAGGCAGGTACAATTTTTCTGTAGGATGCTCTGAAAACAATGAAAACCAACCATGGCAGCCACACTCTTCCCAACATGGATCAAATGCATAGTGGAATTAACTTAAAAATAGAATTCCAATTTGCACAACAACAACAACACCATATATGAAAATGGTCAGACAGTTCAGGAACAAATAAATTATTAAAAAGCTTGGTCTCGACTTAATTGATTCTTAATTGCTAATCTGTAATCAAGTCACAAAGGAGATTAGACAAGCAAAGGCAGATTACGAGAAAACTTTGGCAAAGGATACAAAGAAAAACAGCACAGAGTTCTTTACTTATATAAACTCTAAAAGGAAGGGGATGAATAAGATAAGTCCACTTTATCGATGATCCTCTTCAGATATTTGCAGAAGTCAATATTAATTGACTTCTGCAAATCAATAGAAAGACTTTTGTGGATTTATTGGCAATCGTTTTCTGCAGCAGCATGTTTGAGAGGCAACCAGAGAAGGTAATACTCTTGATCTGGTTATCAGCAGTGATTATTTGTGTATTAAGGATTTGCAGATAAAGGAACGACTAGGTGGCAGTGATCACAGTGTACTAATGTGGGATTTACTTAAAGATAAAATTACCATCAGGAGTAAAGGAAAGGGTTTTTGCTTCCATAAAGGTGACTACAGTGGTCCCAGACAGTTTTTAAATTCTATACAGTGGGACACATTCAGGGAAGCTACTAGGCTTTTCATACCGATTAACCCCGGGGACTCACATCTGTTGAGTATGGGCTTGGCAAACCCTGAGCTGAATATCATCATTCTTCTCTTTCTTGGTGATGCCTTCCTACTTTTGTCCCCCCCCCTCTCTCTCTCACATAGGGGGTAACTCGGGAATTTTTTTTTTTTTTGGCTGGTGCAGCATAATTTATTTTGTTATTTGGTTTTTTTTTTTTAGGAGCATTAGCAACTAAGGCCATATTGCTCCGGGATATGCGGTGGTCATTCCCTGACCTTTCCGCATCCTCTGTATTTGGTGGTGACGGGCTCGAACCCTGGTCTAATCAAGAAGTGTGTGCTACGCACTGCTGCTCCTTCCCACCTGGCTACGGAGGCGCCTGGTGCAGCATAGGCCACAGGCTTCCTTGTACCATATGGCTAATAATAATAATAATAAGAAATATTGTTCAAGGTTTAGAACTAAATGGATGTCAGATGAACTAATGAGACTCGCGGCAGAGAAGAAAAATGCATGGGATACATATCCCATGCATGTATCGGGCGACACAGAAGCCTAGGGCAGATATAAGCTAATCTGTAATCAAGTCACAAAGGAGATTAGACAAGCAAAGGCAGATTACGAGAAAACTTTGGCAAAGGATACAAAGAAAAACAGCACAGAGTTCTTTACTTATATAAACTCTAAAAGGAAGGGGATGAATAAGATAAGTCCACTTTATCGATGATCCTCTTCAGATAGCTGAGAAACTGAATGAGTATTTTGCTTCTACATTCAGATATGAGGAGTTATTAAGGGAGGAAAATGTCAGATGTTTATCAAACTGTAACACTGTTCTTAATAATTTTCTAATAATAACTGAGCTTGAGGTTAAACGCAAGAAAGGCACCTGGGGTTGATGGGATCTATCCAGTTATATTCAAGGAGGCAGCAAAGGAACTAAACAAACCCTTAGCCATAATTATGAGAGCATCCTTGGGCTCAGGGGTAGTCCTCACGGACTGGAGATGTACAAATGTATTCCCAATTCACAAAGGGTGATACGAGTAATTACAGACCAGTTAGTTTAATTTAAGGCCGCCGTTAAGTTTAAGGCCTCCATAGCCGAGTGGGCAGGAGTGGGAGTGCAGTAGCACGCGCTCTTTGAGTAGACCAGGGTTCGAGCCCCTGACTGCTGAATACGGTCGATCTGCCAACCCGCACTGGACCAGCGTGGCAGATTATGATCCATTTCCCCTCAGCATGAATTGTTGAGGAGGCTTCCATCCTGCAGTGGGTTGTAATGGCTGCACTTTACTTTTACTTTTAGTTTAATTTCTGTTCCAGTAAAATAATGGAGTCAGTGTTTAAAGATCCATTGCAGGATCATCTAGACAAGACTGCAGCAATAATTCAGACAGAAAAGTGATATGGGTTTGTTAAGGGAAAGCATTGTCTAACAAATTTGATTGGATACTATGATGTGGTTACAAAGGAACTAGATGCAAAAAGTAATTTTGATATCATATTCTTCGATTTCAGGAAAGCTTTTGACACAGTTCTGCATGGAAGATTACTGTACAAATTGGAGCAGTATGATATTAAGGATAAGTTGCTATAATGGATAAAAGGGTGGTTGAGTGGGAGAAGACAGAGAGTGGTAATCAATGGACACTGCTCTTCGTGGACTAATGTTATTAGTGGAGTCCCTCAGGGTTCGGTGTTGGGCCCACTGCTGTTTTGTATATTTATCAATGATATTGATGAAGGTATATCAAGCTTAATATTAAAGTTTGCTGATGATACAAAGGTTGGCAGGATTGTTAATGACAGTAATGGCAGTGTGCTACTGCAACAGGATCTAGAAAATTTGGGTAGATGTGCTGAGAAGTGGCAACTGAAATTTAACATTGACAAATGCAAAGTACTGCATATGGGTAGAAGTAACCCCAGAGGAATGTACCAACTGTGTGGTACTACACTGAGGGTGGTAGAAAATGAAAAAGACCTGGGAGTGATTGTGCAATCAGATATGAAGTTTTGAGTACTGTCTTGAGTTTGTTTGTTTGTTATTTGGATTTTTTAGGAGCATTAGCAACTAAGGCCATATTGCTCCAGGCATAGGCAGTGGTCATTCCCTGACCTTTCCGCATCCTCCGTATTTGGTGGCTCACGGGCTCGAACCCTGGTCTAATCAAGAAGCGTATGCTATGCACTGCTGCTCCTGCCCACCTGGCTACGGAGGTGCCGCTACTGCCTTGAGTACTGCAGACATACTGCCGGAGCAGGTCATTAGGTATTGTTAATGATACACAGCCAACCGGGCTAGCCAGGTGGGTAAAGTGCTTGCCTGGCAACTCAAAGGTCGCAGGTTTTAATCCTGCCTCTCGGGCTTGGATATTACGATGGTGCCTTACTCTCCGGTTGGACCTCACGGCCACGATACACGAGGGAAACAGGAAAAAACTTTACTTTGTGTATTGCTCACATCATACAATAAAAAAAAAAAATGATATACAGGAATTTTGCTAGCAGTAAAAAGGAGGTAATTATCCCTTTGTATAAGGCAATGGTCAGGCCATGCTTTGAGTACTGCAAACAGGTCTGGAGGTCTCATTTCAGGAAGAATGTAGAGTTGCTTGAGCATGTACAGAGAAGGACAACAAGATTGGTGAGGGGGAACGAAGGGGTCCTCTTCCCAAGAAAGGCTTAAGTTCTGCAAATTGCAGTGGCTTGAGACTAAGCACCTGCAAGGTGGTTTGACTGAGGTGTAAAAGGCCTTGATGGGTTGAACACAGTGAATTCTGATGGGATTCTTCCGCTTACTCAAATTAAGAACCCGAGGGGGCATAAATTCATATTGAGGAAAGACAGTTATAGAATAGATATGCAGAAATTTGCCTATAGCCAGCGGGTGTTAATTGCTGGAACATACTTCCATCTGTTGTTGTGGAAGTTGATAGCTTAAATAAATTCAAGGAGGAACTATACAAATTTTTAGAGGCAGTGGTCGTGTGAAATTGTTGTTGGTTTTTCTTCTCTTTTAGCTGATGCTACATAAGCTCATAACGCTTGCTTTCTTGCATTACATGCTACTAATTACATACAATACATCACATAACAATACAAAAGCAGATTCCATGACTTGTCCCCTCAGGTTAGTCCTCAATATAATATATATATAATTGCCTGGAATATATTAATATATTACAAGATTTTCTCTCAGAAAACAGCAGATAACATAAACTAAGCCTACCGGAATATGGACTATACCCCTGACATCCTCAATACTTATACAATTTCAAGACAACAGTTAATAGAAGTCATTAACTTGCTGCCATCTACCAATACAGCAGGTGCCGATGAGACCGACAATTCATGGTCAAATGGGTAAGCTCATATATGATCAACTTACTCCTTTCCATCTTTAATAACCTCCTGAAGCCTTGTCCAAAGGTTCAAAATGCCGCTGAGGTAAAAACTTGACTAACATTTATGTTTTGAGCACTATTATTTAAAAAAAAAAAAAAAAAAAAAAAACTACTTTCTCCTTTATGGGATTTTTTATTCTGCCTAATGATGGGTACTGGGACCAAGTGCATGTGGTGGTTGGTTGTGTCCGGCAACTATTATTATTGTTACTGTTGGCCGAGAAATTCTCTTATTATCCTACCGGCATTCGGGATCATGGCTTTCTGGAGTTCACTTTAAGTGTTCTCATGGAAACTTATTGTTGCTAGTTTCTTATGGAGGCTCTTTGGCACCATGCTGGTGGTTGACACGATGATTGGTATGATCATTACTTGTTCCATATGACACATATCTTTGACTTCCTGATCTTTTCCTCTTATGTTTTCTGGAGTTTGTTGGTGTTGGGCACTGTTAAGTCGATCAGGTTAGCATTAGTAAAGGCATATGATGCAAGAAAGCAAACTTATGCAGCATCAGCCAAACAAAAAACCACTCCCATTTCAAAAAAAAAAAAAAAAAAAAAAACCCTTCCACTTCACCCCTCCGTTCGTTTGAAATACCTGTCCAGCTGAGCCTTAAATTTATTTAGGCTATCAACTTCCACAACAAGGGATGGAAGTCTGTTCCACCTACCAACCACCCGCTGGCTAAAGGCAAATTTCCGCACATCTATCCTACATCTGTCTTTCCTCAATTTGAATTTATACCCTCTCAAGTGATTATTGGGATTCTTCCTCTTCCTTGATATTCTGAGCAAGAGGAAGAATCCCATCAGCACTGAGCATGCTCAAACCATTCAAGGCTCTATACACCTCTATCAGATCACCTCGCCGGTGCCTAGTCTCCAGACATTGTGATTTGCAAAACTTAAGCCTTTCTTCGTAAGAGCAACGCTTTGTTCCATTCACTAATCTTGTTGCCCTTCTCTGTACTCGTTCCAGCAGCTCTACATCCTTCTTGAAATGAGGCCTCCAGACCTGTATACAGTACTCAAGGTGTGGCTGACCATTGCCTTATACAAGGGAATAATCACCTCCTTATCCCTGCTAGAAAAATTCCTGTATATCATTGACAAGACACCATGAGCTACTCTTGCAGCCCGTCTGCACTGCTCAGAAAACCTCATATCTGCTTGCACAATTACAGGACCTTTTCATTTTCTACCACTGTCAGTGTAGTACCACAGAGTTGATACGTTACTGTGGGTTTAATGTTTTCCATATGTATTACTTTACATTTGTCAATGTTAAACTTCATTTGCCACCTCTCAGCCCATCTGCTCAACCTTTCCAGATCCTGTTGCAGCAGCATACTGTCAGTAGTGTGTGCATAACAACCCTGCCAACCTTTGTATCGTCTGCAAACTTGGACATTAAGTTGATATACCATCATCAATATCATTTATAAATATAATGTCTGACAACAATGGACCCAACACTGAACCCTGAGGGACTCCACTAATAACATTAGTCTACAATGAGCAGTGTCCATTGATTACCACTCTGTATTCTCCCCCTCAACCATCCCTTTATCCATAAATAGCAATTTGCCTCCAATCCGACACTGCTCCAATTTGTGCAGCAGTCTTCCATGTGCCACAGTATCAAAAGCCTTTTTAAGATCTAAATATATAATATCAAAGTTATTCCCTGCATCCAGCTCTTTTGTTATTGCATCACAGTATCCAATAAAATTGGTCAGGCAAGACTTTCCCTTAACAAAACCATGCTGTGTCCGAGCTATAACTGAAGTCTTGTCTAGATGATCCTGCAGTGCTTCTTTAACCAGTGCCTCAATTAATTTTCCTGGAACAGAAGTTAAACTCATAGATCTATAATTACTTGTGTCAGCCTTTGATCCTCCTTTGTGAATTGGGGTCACATTTGCACATCTCCAGTCTATGGGTACCTTCCCTGAGTCCAAAGAAGCTCTCATAATTATGGCTAAGGGTTTGCTTACTTCCTTTGCTGCCTCCTTTAATATAACTGGATAGATCCCATCCACCCCGGGTGCCTTTTTTATACTCAACAATTTCTCCTCCACTTTCCTCTCCGTTATTACAAAATCATCTAGCTCACTGCCAGAGTTTTCTTCACCTCTGGCATTCCCCTTCCTGAATAACTCCTCATGTGTGAATGTAGATGCAAGGTTAGTAGCCATTTCATTCTAGTCTGAGGGTTATGCATGGTCTGTTGTGTGAGATAGTCTTGTCCATCATTATGGCACAGTTCCAGTACAGTCTGGGAGTAGAGGGCTCTAGTACGGTCTGAGACTTGTACGGTAAACTTTCTTTGGTCAGCTGGTGTTTTAGCTCTAGCTTCTGATGTATTAGAAGATTAGTGAATGGAACAAAGAATTGCTTTTACGAAGAAAGGCTTAAGTTTTGCAAATTACAGTGTCTGGAGACTAGGCACCTGCGAGGTGATCTGATTCAGGTGTATAAAGCCTTGAATGGGTTGAGCATGCTCAATGCTAATGGGATCTTTCCTCTTGCTCAGAAGAAAATTCATATTGAGGAAAGACAGATGTAAGATAGATGTGCAGAAATTTGTCTTTAGCCAGTGGTAGTTCGTTGGTGGAACAGACTTCCATCCCTTGTTGTGGAAGTTGATAGCCTAAATAAATTTAAGGCTCAGCTGGACAGGTATTTCGAATGAACGGAGGAGGGGTGAAATGGAAGTGGTTTTTTCTGTTTTCTTTTTTTGGCTGATGCTGCATAAGCTTGCTTTCTTGCATCATGTGCCTCTACTAATGCTAATGCTATTATTATAGCCACCTGGTAGTGTCTATAAGTGTACTCCATCTGGGTGATCTGATTGCATTCTTTGGTAATGTGCCGGATTGTTTCTGGGGCCAGATGGTATCGCAGACATGTGTCATCTGTTATTAGAAGGTCGTTAGCAATGTATTTCCTGTAGTTCCTGGTGTTGATTACCTGGTCTTAGGTTGAGAGCATGAATCCTTCTGTCTCGGGGAATAATTTTCCATTCATGTGTCGTCTTAATGGAGGTCATGTAGTGTCTGCCATTGAGTTTCTTCTTCACCCATCTTTTTCTGTTGTTTCAGTGTAGTCTCATTGTTGAGATTGAGTACTGTGTGCTGTTTATCTTCCTTGTGGTTTGGTAGATTGGCACTATGTTTTCCTGGAAGGAATCTGGCATGTTCTTAATCACCTTCTCTTGTGTAATGAGGTCAGTCATTCCCCCTTTCTCCTTTATTGGCTATGGTCAATCTTTCGATGACTGACTTCAGGTGGTGTTGGTGATTCTTGGTCTTCATTATCCTGGTCAATCAGATTATCTCCAGCTCAGTGTTGGTCCAATCTTTGATCCTGAAGTGGGTACGTTAATACTGGGACTGCCTAGGTGTTTATGGATGCGTAAATGTTCCCACCATTCAGCTTTGATTTTATTAGGCTTCTCAGTCAGGTGGGCCTTGATCTCATTGTGTTCACACTAGTGGGCCTGCATCAACCCCAGATATCTGTATGTCTCTCCCTCTGTCATGCCTTCAATGCTAAAAAGTGCTACAATACCAGATTTCAGCATCAGGGAATACAATGTACCTGCTGACCCTACCCTGGCTACGCCACTGTCTTAATTTCTTCACCGGTCTTTAGTTGGTAGTTTTATCTGACTGGATGTCTTTGCAATCCATGGGTCTTGCATTTGGTTAGGCCAATTTGCATCCTGATGCCAGTGCTAAACTTTTTGGTAATCTGGAGTAGCTGTTTAAGCTGATTCTCAGTTACAGCATAGAGTTATGTCATTCATGTACATCAGGTGAGAGAGGGCGTACATATTTCTCCCTTCTTTTAGGATATACCTATACTTGCAGTTATTGAACATGGTGGGCAGTGGGTTGATTTAGACAGAACCATAGTGGACTTGGGGCATCTCACTGGAAGATTCCTCTTCTGATGATGGGAATCGGTCTGGTTGTGATGTTCTCAACCTTGATGGTGGTCCTCCATTTTGCCATGGTTGCATCTAGGACCCCCCCCCCAAAGTATCTCCACTTTGTCGTAGTAGTGGGGCTTGTGTGGCCAAATGATCCTGTGAGATAAAACACAGTCTTACTACCTGCAGGGCATCACATGCTGGACAGGTTACAGGTGATGACTCAGACTAAGAGAGAGAGAGAGATACTCTGGCCCTCCAGGTTGGGGTTGGGCGTGAGGCTAACAACCCCACCCCAGGAAACAAGCATAACGTTACAAAACCTCAAGGAAATAGTCAGACTGTCTCAAAGGGAATTCAACCCAAGCATACCAAAAGGATTAAAGAGATTTTTGTAGCTATGTGGAACGTCTGAAGTTTGTACCAACCAGGAACAAGCAGGAAATTGGAGAAAGATTTGAAGAGATATAATATTAGCATTAGCATTAGTAGAGGCATATGATGCAAGAAAGCAAGCTTATGCAGCATCAGCCAAAAAAAACCCCCTTCCACTTCACCCCTCCGTTCGTTCGAAATACCTGTCCAGCTGAGCCTTAAATTTATTTAGGCTATCAACTTCCACAACAAGGGATGGAAGTCTGTTCCACCATCCAACTACCCACTGGCTAAAGGCAAATTTCCGCACATCTATCCTACATCTGTCTTTCCTCAATTTGAATTTATGCCCTCTCAGGTGATTATTCTGAGCAAGAGGCAGTATCCCATCAGCATTGAGCATGCTCAACCCATTCAAGGCTTTGTACACCTCTATCAGATCACCTTGCCGGTGCCTAGTCTCCAGACACTGTAATTTGCAGTGTAGCAGTATTACACAAGAGATAAGATGGGGAAAATTAGAAATTATAGAACTGCGAGACTACACCCTAATAAATAGTGGAAGCAGAAACAACATTCTGGGGACAGGCTTTATGATTAAGAAGGACACTAAAGCATGAATGATGAGTTACAGTGTAATCAATGAGAGAATATGTATGCTAAGGCTTAGAGGGGTCTTTTTTAACACATTCATGATCAGTGAACATGCTCTGAGAGAAGATGCAGAGGATGAAGCAAAAGATGCCTTTTACGAAGCACTGGAGAAAACATTAGATGAGGCTCCAAGACACGATGTTAAATTCATCCTTGGAAATTTCAATGCCAAAGTAGGAAGAGAGGAAGTGCACATACCAACTATAGGAAGAGCTTACATGAAACAAGTAATGAAAATGGGGAAAGGCTAGAGCATTAGTAACACAATTTTTCCACATAATGAAAAAATCAAAGGACACTGATGAAAAAAAAGCCGTGAATTAGGGTTGAATTTGAAAGTGTCTGCAATTCTGCCCAGACACGATAGGAGGGAGTATATGATGAGAGCCCCGTCGATTAATTCGGCCCTGGAAAGATTGTGCAGGGCTCGAGGGGTAGAATTTTTTTCAGCCTGGTCTGTACTTGTTAACAGGAGAGACTGCTTCTACAGGGATGGGATACACTTAAATAGAAAGGGTGCAAGAATGTTTGCTGATGCTCTCGAGGCAGTGTTAGGTGGGTCGGAAAACTGCTAGTTGGGGGGGGGATACAAGGACTAATAGATTAACAGTAGCCACTGGCAGAGGTGGAAGTGATTCTTGCACTGCTTCTATTGAAATGAGCAGAAGCCTGAAAAACAAGATGCAGGATATTTCAGAGACTGCTGGGAGTCATTGCGGTACAAGTAAACACATGGGTTGTGTTAGGGTAGCTAAGAATAGAAACAGGTGCATGTATACCTGCGTGTACACCAATGCTAGGAGTTTAGTAAATAAATTTGATGAATTTGAGTTATTGCACAAAACATCAAAGGCAGATATTGTTGGGATTTCAGAGACGTGGTGTCACACATATAAGGAATGCAGAACTGGAATTTGGGGAGTACAATGTCTACAGAAAGGATAGACAGGATAGGAAGGGAGGAGGGGTTATGCTATTAGTTAAGAAACACATAAAATCCCAGGAAGTGAAGCCAGTCGACATCACTGGACAGTGCAGTGTCGAGTCAGTTTGGTGTGACATAAGCATTGGGAGATCAAAATTGAGAGTAGGAGTGTGCTATAGGCCTAATGACTCTGATGAGTATAATAAGAAACTGTACAGAGAAATAGAGTGGGCCAGTAAATCAGAGAGTCTTATAATGGGGGATTTTAATTTCCCAGATATTGACTGGAATTTGGGGGCTGGTCACTCACACACTAGCAAGGCTTTTGTGGATTTATTGGATGATTGTTTTCTACATCAGCATGTTCGGGAGGCAACTAGGGGGAGTAATACTCTTGATTTGATTATCAGTAGTGATTCTTCCTGCATTAAGAATCTGCAGATAAATGAACCACTAGGTGGCAGTGATCACAGTGTTCTGAAGTGGGAGTTACTCAAAGAGGTAACTACCATTAGGGGTAAAGGGAAGGGGTATTGCTTTCATAAAGGCGACTACGATGGACTGAGACAGTATTTAAATTCTATACAGTGGGATCAACTGATGATGTTACCAACAGCAAATTCAAAATGGGAAGCATTCAAAGAACTTATCTTGCAAGCTACTAGGTTTTACATACCAACTAAGAAATATTGTTCAAGGTTTAGGCCTAAATGGATGTCAGATGAACTAATGAGGCATATGGCAGAGAAGAAAAATGCATGGGATACATACAAATTAACACGTGACACAGAAGCCTATGATAGATACAAGTTGATCTGTAACCAAGTTACAAAGGAGGTTAGGCAGGCAAAGACAGATTACGAGAGATCCTTGGCAAGGGATGCGAAGAAAAACAGCAAAGAGTTCTTTACTTATGTAAACTCTAGAAGGAAGGGGATGAGTCAGATTGGTCCACTTGATATCGATGGGTTAACTGTTGATGACCCTGCTCAGGTAGCTAACAAACTAAATGAATATTTTGCGTCGACATTCACACATGAGGAGTTATTCAGCGAGGGGAATGCCAGAGGTGTATTCAACTCTAGCAGTAAGCTAGAGAATCTTGTAATAACTGAGAGTAAAGTGGAGGAGAAATTGTTGAAGATAAACACAAGAAAGGCACCTGGGATGGATGGGATCTATCCAGTTATATTAAAGGAGGCAGCAAAGGAAGTAAGCAAACCCTTAGCCATAATTATGAGAGCTTCCTTGGACTCAGGGGAGGTACCCATGGACTGGAGATGTGCAAATGTGACCCCAATTCACAAGGGAGGATCAAAGGCTGACACAAGTAATTATAGACCTGTGAGTTTAATTTCTGTTCCCGGAAAATTAATGGAGGCACTGGTTCATCATCATCATCAGCCATTTTCAATCCACTGCAGGATGAAGGCTCTCCAGCAACTGGAGGCACTGGTTAAAGAAGCACTACTGCAGGATCATCTAGACAAGACTTCAGTTAGAGCTCGGACACAGCATGGTTTTGTTAAGGGGAAGTCTTGCCTGACCAATTTGATTGGATACTATGATGCAGTCACAAAAGAACTGGATGCAGGGAATAACTTTGATATTATATACTTGGATCTTAGAAAGGCTTTTGATACTGTTGCACATGGAAGACTGCTGCACAAATTGGAGCAGTGTGGCATTGGAGGCAAATTGCTGCTATGGATAAAGGGGTGGTTGAGGGGGAGAAGACAGACTGGTAATCAATGGACACTGCTCATCGTGGACTAATGTTATTAGTGGAGTCCCTCAGGGTTCAGTATTGGGTCCTTTATTGTTTTCTGTATTTATAAATTATATTGATGATGGTATATCAAGCTTAATGTCCAAGTTTGCCGACGATACGAAGGTTGGTAGGGTTGTCAAGGATACTACGCTACTGCAACAGGATCTATAAAGGTTGAGCAGATGGGCTGAGACGTGGCAAATGAAGTTTAACATTGACAAATGTAAAGTACTACATATGGGAAACAGCAACCCCAGAGCAACGTATCAACTCTGTGGTACTACACTGACAGTGGTAGAGAATGAAAGGGACCTGCCAACTACCAACCACCCGCTGGCTAAAGGCAAATTTCCGCACATCTATCATACATCTGTCTTTCCTCAATTTGAACTTATTCAAAGTTCAAATTGAGGAAAGGCGTGGCCTTGAGTACGCAGTACTCAAGGCCACGCCTTGAGTACTGCGTACAGGTCTGGAGTCCTGATTTTAGGAAGGATGTAGATTTGCTTGAGCGTGTACAGAGAAGGGCAACAAGATTGGTGATTGGAATGAAGGGTATACCTCTTACCAAGAGAGGCTTAAGTTCTGCAAATTGCAGTGGCTGGAGACTAGGCACCTGTAAGGTGATCTGATTGATGTGTGTAAGGCCTTGTATGGGTTAAGCATGCAAATTTTAAGGAGGAACTGGATAGGCATTTGGAGGGAATGGTGTGTTTTTTTTTTTTTGGCTGATGCTGCATAAGCTCATTCACTTGCTTTCTTGCATTACATGCCACTACTACTACTACTGAAAATGTGCCATAAATCGTGCAGCTTGCAATGAAGCAGGACAAAATTTGGTATGGTGGTGTATCTTAGAATAATGATGTAATGAGGCGACAGCGAGAAACTTCAGACAGGTATGAGGGACATTTATAGGGGTTGTATAGAGGGTTTAGTGTCAAACAACGTTAACACTAAAATTTAATTTTCTTTTTGCGGTAATTTTAGTTTTACTTTATGCAAATAACAATGCATATCATGTCATAAAACTATCTCTCTAATACTTTACAAGCAGAGGTATATTGCTAAAAAAAATAATTCTAGAATGCTCGTTCTCCAGATATGATAATCGACTGAATAGTAACTAAATCAGACTTCAGACTCGTGGTTCATAGAACAACCAGTTCTAGCATTCAGCTCATGGTGAATCAAAATGCAGCGTTCGCTCATACACAGTATGTCTCATTCGTTGGAGCTCTATCTAACACATTGTATTTTAGTAAGAAATGTTCAAGTTTCATTGCAAAATTTATATTTTTGTTTTTAAATACATTTTTAAAGAAATCTATAAAGTTTAAAGATTACTATTAATATATATTTTTGGTAGCAATGGGTAAAATAGATATTTCTCCCTCCCCTTTGATTATGCCATTGTTTCATAATATTAGATGTATAAATTTAATGATTTTCTATTATGACATTTAGAAAAATGTACCGGAACGTTGTTCTGGTGCATTCTGGCTGAATACACCACTGTTTACAAGTTAGCTTAGGCTGTAAGTACATTTCCAGAAAACCAGGAAAGTGTCAAATGACTTTTTTGATTAATTACAAAATTATCTTGTAGTTAACATTGTTTGACACTAAACCATCGGTATACTAATTACCAAAAAGGTCCCATTACAGAAGTCGATACAAGATGCTTGAAAATATGATCATATGACATCAGCATGGCATGTGATCCAACAGTTAAACGGGCCTGACAGTGGTGCTCAATATAAGGGTGTCTATAAGAGTCTGTAATAACAAATCCCATTCTTCCAAACCTTAGCTCGCCAAGTGACCAAGGGGTTGGTTGTCAGTGCGCAATGCATTGCTTAAGGGCATCCCACCCACGTTCGATCGGATTAAATCTGTTGATCATGCTGGCCACAGAAGTCATTAGATATCTTCAGTTACAGACTGTTTCTCCACCACTTGAGCTTGATGTGCAGTGGAGCTGTCATGCATGAAAAGAAAATATGGACTAACTGCATCCCCTAAAAAGTTGCACATAGGGTTCAAGAATCTGTTGTCTGTACTGCTGCACAGTTAGAGTACCCCTATCAAAAACGTAAAAAGGGGTGCGGCCGTTGATCGTTATTCTGCCTCATACAAAAACACCACTTCCACTGTAAGTGTCTGTTTCTCTGATTGGAGGGATGATACTGCATTCCTTGTTGTCTTCACATGAAATAACATCCAGAATCTGTTTTTAGGCTGAAATACTACTCAGAAAATAACACTGTATCTCATTTGTTAGTAGGGATCGAAATCACATGTTCATGACACCAATTTCAACAAGCTCTGCGGTGGTTTGGGATTAATGGGCTTCCTTGCATAGAGTCCACTTGAATTGAGTCATCTTAACATAGTCTGGTTGGAAATGTTTTTACCTGTGGCCACAGCAACCTCAAGAGACAGGAAATCATAAGGCTCAGTCTTGTTGTTTGAGCCAAATAGCGGCCTGTTCCGGTTAACATAGTCCTCAGGCCACCTTGGCCAGCTCTTCTTCTAATGGTTTCCTGTCTCCTTAAGCTGCTTCTATAGTGTCAACATGACACTGTGTGACAGATTAAATCAATGTGCTGCTTCCTCCTGTGACTGCCCAGCTTCACATTGTCCAACAGCCTGCCACAGCAAAGAATTATCTAAACAATGATTTGCCATCCTGAGTGAGATTTGGCTATCCCATTGGGCAAACCAAAAAAGGGAAATGAAGTTATGTGGTTGCAACCCATATTTTTACATACATGAATAATTTCCATAATGTGCAGCTCTATAAAATGATAGATCAATTTCTATTGGATACTCTGAATTTGCATGCCAGGATGCCTATTATATCAAATATTCGCCTTTGGCGACACTGTTCACAATAAAATATTCATGAAAAACATTGCCGACCGGGCTAGCTGGATGGGTAAAGTGCCTGTCTGGCAACTCAAAGGTCGTGGGTTCGAATCCCACCTCGGGCTTGGATCAGAGGAAAAAATGCAAAAACTTTGGGAGGTGCAATATGGCCATAGAAGCTGATGCGCCAATAACTAACAAAAAAAAAAAAAAAAAAAAAAAAAAATGAAAAACATTGTGTTTTACTCTCCTTTATTTTATTTGGTTATTTTAAACTAATCATTATCTAGGGTTAAATTTAAGAAATACTTGACCACAAAATACAACAAAATAATTTAATCACAAAAATACTACACAAAGATACAAAGAGCCCACAAACACCATCTTTTCAAGAGACACTAGCTTGTAACTCTGAGAAAATATCACATATCAATCAATAATCGCTATCCCAGCAAAATATCAGTAGATGTCCTGATATGCCTCAGACATTACGAGAAATTTGTGGTATTTTTATTTTATTTTATTAGTACTCATTATTTGGGGGTGCTGGCATTTTCTTTGGGCGAGGAGCTATATATCCGCCCTCCTGAGAGTGAGGGTTGCTTTGGCTATTTTCTATTCTGTTCTTTAGCTTATTTTATTTAATATAGAGATGGTTAGGTACATATGAGCAGAATTGTGCCTTACCTATATAATCCTACTATATAGGTAAGGCACAATATATAAGTACAAACCACAGCTATATAATGCTCAATACGTTCTACGCTGATATCAATATTTGTAAAAGAATAAGAGAAGTTTACCTCAATGATATGTAGAACGCTTCTGCATGATACTCTCCAGATATTAAAACGAAAACAATTAAAAAATCGAAAATCTTACATTACAGTAAGAAATAATTAACAATAATTAAAAATCTTCTTTTATTCTTTTACAAATAATCCTACTAATAAGCATCTTTTTTATTTCATAGTTCAAGTGTTTCTTAAATTTAATTTAAAATGATGTAGTCACATATTCATTCCCCATAAAAATTATTATTAGTGTCAAAGAATTGAAGCTAGGCCACCTATTAGTTAGTGTGGCCTTAAATCATTTTTTTTTTAAAAACTTTATGGTGTGATTAAGGGTATTCAATAAAACATTAAGTGAAAACTTTTTATTTTTGTTGCTCAGAGCAAAACTATAAATACAACTAATGAGCTTTCGGCTGGGAGGCAGCCTTCTTCAGATTGAATACATGATGGTTGTGATGAACCACGCTGATTACATGGCGAAAGCCTTACTGCTTTTACGAGACACTTCCGTCTACAAACCCTTAGCCGTTAACCCCAACAGAGCTTTGGAACGATGGGAGTCAGAGGTGAATATCCTCATCAACAGCTGGCTGAAACAAGAAAAAATCACACAGTCAACCCGTAATCACCTCCGTGCCTCCGGGTGTCAGATCCCACGGTTTTACGGCCTGCCGAAGGTGCACAAAGAAGACACACCACTAAGACCAATTGTATCCTGCTGTGGATCACCGACTTACGAGCTGTCCAAGTTTGTCTCGAGACTTCTTTCTCCTCTAGTTGGCAAGACCACCTACACCGTCTCCAACAGTGTTGAGTTCATAGAAAGGATCCACTCTTTATCCATCTCACAAGATCAGGTCATGGCTTCGTTCGATGTAATATCACTATTTACCTCCATCCCAGTGGAACTTGCCATCTCTTGCGCAAAACAACTCTTGGATAACGATGATACCCTTAGCGACAGAACTAGGCTGACGCCTGATGACATTTCCGCCGCCCTCAGACTGTGCTTAACAGGGGGTGCAATCATGTTTAACGACTCCATCTACCAGCAGATACATGGCACAGCCATGGGTTCCCCTGTCAGCTCTGTCACAGCAAACATCGTGATGGAGGAGTTAGAGGGACGTGCGTTTACACACGCGCCAGATCACATCGCCTTTTGGTGTCGCTATGTAGACGATGTGTTCGTTGTCATCCCTAGAGACTCAGGTCAACGACTCCTAACCCACCTCAACTCACTATCGCCCTTCATAAAGTTTACGATTGAGCTGGAGTCGAACAACTCTATACCATACCTAGATACACTTGTCCGGCGCGAAGGCACATGCTTGAAGACGGCAGTTTATCGCAAACCTATGTGTGCTGGCCAATTTACCAACTTCCGGTCAGCACACATGCGGGGCCACCTCCTCTCCACTGCCCGAACCTTGCTAACTCGTGCCTGGACACACTCCAGCTCCGCAGATGAAAGACGCAAAGAGATCACCAGAGTCAAAGTAGACCTTACGAGGTGTGGCTATCCCATCGACGTCCTTGACAGGTGTGATCTACAGGCACGCGACAACGTGACGACCAACAACAACGCCAACAGGGACGAGTCATCCACGAGGGCATTTATCCCATACTACCCCAACCTGTCACAACAGATCGGTAGAATTCTAAAATCATATGGGATAAAGTGCATCCAACTCCCAGGCAAGAAACTGCGTTCTCTTATCTCCAACGTAAAAACACCCGTCCCCACTCTTCTACAGAGCGGTTTGGTCTACCGCATCTCTTGCCGTGACTGCACCAGCTGCTACTTTGGAGAGACTGGACGTCGACTCGAGAAACGTCTCTCAGAACATAAAAGGGCGATCCGCTTGGCAGATATAGAACACTCAGCTATCGCCGAGCATGTCTGGACAACCCGCCACGACATCGACCCACACCGCGATGTCGTGGTTGTGGACAGGTCCCACCATTACCTAAAGCGCACCTGGTTGGAATCTTTGAATATAAAATGCTCGGATGTCTCCTTGAACAGGAACAGTGGTTGCCAAGTTAACCCCATCACAGAGGCAGTAATTCTATCCATAGACAAACGCTGGCCACGTCACCACGATATGTCACAGCCACAAGCATCAAACAATTAACCACGCGCCTCACGCACCATCCTGGCAGTGCACATCTCTATTCCAACTGCCATTCATGTATTCAATCTGAAGAAGGCTGCCTCCCAGCCGAAAGCTCATTAGTTGTATTTATAGTTTTGCTCTGAGCAACAAAAATAAAAAGTTTTCGTAATGAATCCAGAGCACGTAGGCCTTTTTTACTATAAACATTAAGTGGATATTTTCTGGTACTTTTAAAATGAGTGATGCCAATTTTAAAATCTTCAGAGTGCAAAGATTGATTCACATTACTGACCTTTGAATAGATATCAAAATGATTATTGTCTTAAGTTGATGAAAATTTCTTAAATCGTGAATTTTCTGAAAACAAGGCTAACTTTATTTTATTTGGGTATTTTTAATCTTGGACAACAATGGATAAAAATGACATGTTTAATAAGATTTTATTATTCCAATAATTGAAAGTGATGTTTATTTGTGATGAACTGATCCTAAAGTAATTCATTTTAAGAACTCATTGATATTAAAAACAAATATGACATACACATATCAACTTCTGATTGTTACCATTAGTATGTTGATTACTGCTTACCCAAAAGATGTGGTTACCCAGACAACAAGTAAAATGGATGTTATTTTTGTGTATGGCGGAAGCAAAATCTGGACGAAGGATCCCCAAAACTGTAAACATCAAATCATGTTAGTTAAAATAATGGATGGAAGAAAAGATGGAAGGAAGGGTATAATTACCATTTATAGTTAATTCCATATATTAATAAATGATTTTATAAATAAAAAATATATTATTTTTGTCAAATCTCATGTTCATTTATGAAGCTTCTTCCATGATAAAGATATTGCTTAAACAATATTTATAACATTAAAAAAAAATCTCACACTAAGTGTGCACAACTAAATTTGCTAAATTTAAACATACACAAAAAAAAAAAATTGAAAACCATTAGACACTTGGCTAGAATTCAGAGCCTTTCATCCAGTTAGTGAAAACAGCTATAGCTGTTTGCACTAGTTGAGGATGAAAGGCTGCAAAATCTAATATGGTTTCTAGTGCTTTGCTGTTTTTTGGCCATTGTTTGTGAACATACTTCATCATCAAAATATTATGCATACCTTTTAACTTTTCATTAAATTTCTTTTTCAGAAGCAGCAAGCTTTGCTAATCAAGGAAGGTTTTACCATATCAAATTGTTTTAAGTGATATTATTAGCATTAGCATATGATGCAAGAAAGCAAGCTTATACAGCATCAGCCAAAAAAAAAAAAAAAAAACCCCTTCCCATTTCACTGATCCGTTCGTTCCAAATATTTATCTAGTTCTGGCTTGAATTTATTTAAGCTATCAACTTCCACAACAACAGATGGAAGTTTGTTCCAGCAATCAACTACTTGCTGGCTAAAGGCAAATTTCTGCATATCTATTCTACAACTGTCTTTCCTCTGTTTGAATCTATGACATAGATTAGAATCTTTTAATCTATGTACTAATCTTCTAGCAGGGATAAGGAGGTGATTATTCCCTTGTATAAGGCAATGGTCAGGCCACACCTAGAGTACTGTATACAGGCCTGGAGGCCTCATTTCAAGAAGGATGTAGAGCTGCTGGAACGAGTACAGAGAAGGGCAACTAGATTGGTGAATGGGACAAAGGGGTGCTCTTACGAAGAAAGGCTTAAGTTTTGCGAATTACAGTGTCTGGAAACTAGGCACCAGCGAGGTGATCTGATAGAGGTGTACAAAGCCTTGAATGGTTTGAGCATGCTCAATGCTGATGGGATTCTTCCTCTTGCTCAGAATAATCACCTGAGAGGGCATAAATTCAAATTGAGGAAAGACAGATTTAGGATAGATGTGCGGAAATTTGCCTTTAGCCAGCGGGTGGTTGGTAGGTGGAACAGACTTCCATCCCTTGTCGTGGAAGTTGATAGCCTAAATAAGTTTAAGGCTCAGCTGGACAGGTATTTCGAATGAACAGAGGGGTGAAGTGGAAGTGGTTATTTTTATTTATTTATGTTACTTTTTTTTTTTTTTTTTTTTTTTTTGGCTGATGCTGCATAAGCTTGCTTTCTTGCATCAAATGCCTCTACTAATGCTAATGACCCCTCAGGTTTGTAATCTGAGCAAGGGGAAGAATCTCATCAGCATTGAGCCAGCTCAATCCATTCAAGGCCTTATACACCTCAATCAGATTGCCTCACAGGTGTCTAGTCTCCAGACACCGCAATTTGCAGAACTTAAGCCTTTCTTCATAAGAGCACCCCTTTGTTCCCCTCACCAGTCTTGTTGCCTTCTCTGTACATGTTCTAGCAACTCTACATCCTTCCTAAAATGAGGTTTCCAGACCTGTACGCAGAACTCAAGGTGTGGCCACCATTGCCTTATACAAGGGGATAATCACTTGCAAAATTCCTGTATATCATTGACAAGACCCAGTTCCATATCTAGTTACGAGCGGTTGCCAGGGATCGGGAGTGTAGGGGGCCCAAATTCCGATGATAGGAAGATAAATTAAAGTAGGTGGGATATTTTACTGTGAAATCTCTACCAGGAACAAGATGGGAAGGAAAGATAACAGCTGTTGAGCAGTATGATATCAGTTATGGGATATTACAGCTGCATTAAATGAAATCAAGGAACAGGCTAAAGGCAAAGATGCAAAATTGCAGTCTGAAATACAAGGTTTGTTACTTCTTTACTTCTTTTAAATTACTTCTTTTAAATTTATTATAAATGTAGTTGTTTGGTATGAAATATCGAGTATTACAAATAAAGTAAGTAAAGCCATGTGAAGTAGTGAAATTGATATGAACCTGCAATTATATTGATAGAAGGTGCTCTTAGTCAAATAAACGAATTTAGAACATAGGGATTAAAACTGTGTATGGATAAAGCACACATTGTAACTGAGTTGGAAGTGCAGTCAGTGTCATCAGAAGTGTGAGTTTCTAGAAAAAAAAAGTGCGAGTTTACCTAATGAAACTTCAGATGAATGCTCTATTGATCCAACCAAATGGTTTGAAACGGAATTTTTTAATATAAGATCGACGTAGCTATCGTTAGCTTACAAGAAAGATCTGATCAGATGAATGAAATATCTTCGGCTTTATCTTATTCTAAAATCAGAAAACTTTATGAATTTATTTGAAAGTGCAACAGAAATGGAATGTGAACCCCTTGAAGGAATTCTCACTGACGAAGATGGGAGCAGCAACATTGAGGCCAAAGAGTTACCTTAAGAAATCCAATATTTGCAGCATATTTTAAAAGGAAAAAAATTTTGGTTGCTTAGAATTATTGACATTTATTCAAGGAAAAAAAAAAAAAAACTTAGTTCAATTATATTCCAAAATCACTGTTTCTCTTCAGATATTAATATTGTCAATTACGGTTGCGTTTGGAGAGAAGTTTTTCAAGACTCAAAATGATTAAAACATACTCACAAGCAACAATTCACCAAAAAAAATAAATGGATTAGCCATTATGTCAATAGAACAAAAAGATATAAGATAAAAAGATATAAGTGCTAAAAGATATAAAAACATCAGACGTCACAGACAATTTATATCAAGTAAATAACGTAAGATAATGATGTGAAAACTTAAGTTTATATAAACAATTTATACTAGTTGTTAAAATTTAAATAAATAATGATTTTAATAATTTTTGAATGTTTCCTTTATTTTTCAATTTTCAGAATTCCACCTTTAATTTTTGCGAGGGGTGCCCCCCAGATGAATATTTCGCCTGGGGCCAGCAGATGTCTAGATACAGCACTGACATGACCTACTCTGGCACCTGTATGCACTGCTCAGAAAACTTCATATCTGACTGCACAATTACTCCCAGGTCTTTTTCATTTTCTACTACCCTAAGTGTAATATCACACAGTTGGGATATTTCTCTTTCTGTTGTAGCTAAAATAAAATGCAATGATTACATGAACCTGTCAAGGAAAAAAAGAAATAGCTTATTTGTACGTGTTTGATTTTAGTAAAAGGACATGGTGTCCACATGTTTTATTCAAATTGTCCATAACGGTGCCTAGGCAAGATTGTGGGCAGTTGAAACAGGCTGCCTGAAAAATTAACCTACTGCTGTTTGTTTATTTGTTATTTGGTTTTTAGGAGCATTAGCAACTAAAGCCATATTGCTCCGGGATATGCGGTGGTCATTCCCTGACCTTTCCGCATCCTCTGTATTTGGTGGTGACGGGCTCGAACCCCGGTCTAATCAAGAAGCGTGTGCTACGCACTGCTGCTGCTGCTGCTCCTTCCCACCTGGCTAGAGAATGAAGCACTTTCCATTATCATACAAAGTTCAGTGAGAAGGATTCATATGATATTGGACTTTACAATGAATGACAAAAATTAATAATTTTAGTTCTGTGATTGGTCAGGTTAAAAAAAAAAACCTCAGCAGAGGATATAATATTTAACATAAATCTGTGGTTTGTATTCAATTTGCCTATTATGTAAAAGTAAGATGAGAGGACCAATGTTTCTTGTACATTTTCCTAACATTCAAGTGTGGCCAGCCATTCAATTTCAATTCCTATCTGTAATAATTAACTGCATCATTTGATTTTTGAAGTATTATAAAACTATGGGGGGGAAAACTGATTATAGACTGGGAAGCCAGTTTATTAGAAATAACAACCTAACAGTGAGTTGCACCTCCTTAAACTTTCAGAAATGCCTCAAGACATGGACAGTTTTGTGATAAAAGAATTCCAGAGGGATACAGGGCCCATGTAGACATTCATTCATCCTGCAGTTGATACCTGACATACTGGGTCCTGCTGCCATACCACAGTCCTACCATTATCTGGTAACTGGATTCAATGAACTAGGCAACCTTTCTTTACTCTTGAAATACATTGGATCAGTGTTCCTGTGTCCTCTGCATAGTGGGCACAGGAACATTGATTTATGAAGTAATTGGGTTGTGACATGGGTACAAACTAAGTGAGTACAACCTGAGCGTGAATCAACATATATAGCCAGAATGGAAATGTAAGTCAGAACAGACATGTGACACCTGCTAGATAGTGTAGAATTCTTTCCCATGTGCCTGGCAAAGCAGTTGATTACTTAAGTATAGGGGCTAAAAACTAGCTACTCAATGTAAACTTAGAACAGGCTTGGGGCATCTCTTTACCACGAGGTGCACTCAAACAATTGTAAGGGTGCGTGAAGTGTATGGGGTTTTTTTTTTTTTTTTTGGTTGATGTTATACGAGCTTGCTTTCTTGCATCATTTGCCACTTCCACTACTACAACTTTATACCTAAATAACGATTAAAGAAAAAAACTACCCTATCATCCAAGTTTCTTGCGATGACCAACTAACTGTCGAACTAGAATAAAAATAAATTTATTAAAATAAAAATATATACATAAGATAAAACCGAAATAAAATAAGATAAAAGCATTAAAATACAATAAGATAAAAGTGTTGAAATATAATATAATAAAAGCGTTAAAATACATAGTAGCTTTCAAAGCAAAGTGCCTCTTCATTAGCTAGTCAGTGAATGGTGTACTTCAGTATATATTGATGGTTACAATAGCACAAGTCAGCTGGGCATGATCATGTATCATGAGTCTGGTGTCAGTAGAGCAGAATTACGTACACATGATGATTGCCAGTTCTCATCTATTGGTGGCTATGTGCAGTGCTTCAAGCCATGAGCGCTGGCGGTAATCACGTGAATAGTCGACGATTTCAATGTCCCGTTGGGGATCAAGATTGTGCTGCTCGACCCAATAATGCTCAGAGGCTGTGGAGCGTTCAAAATTGGTGGTTCACAGAGCCACCTCATGCTCAGAAACCTGATCTTTCAATCTTCTACCAGACTCACCTACATAACACCCCCCCACAATCCGGACATGTAATACGGTATATGGAACCACTCCACAGGAAAGGAGGAACAGGTGTTTTCACCTTAGAAATAATAGATTGTAATTTCCTCCCTGGAAATTGCACGCATTGCATATAATGGAGATCCAAATCCTAACAAGACGTTCCGATACACCCGGATAATAGGGGATGTAGGCGGTAGAGATAAATTGATTGAAGTGAGGCAGGTTTCATTTCGTAACAAATTCGTGAGCCTGAAGCTCACATCTATCTAGAATATGAGGTGAATAGCTGTAATTTGAAAGCTCCGCCCTAATTTTAGAAACTTCAATTGCCTGTCACCAGTCAAACTAGAGGGCATCCAAGCGTGGGAGAATAAAGTACGAGCAGTGCTACATGCTTTATTCTCGAGCTGTCTGGGGTGTTATGTAGGTGTTATGTATAACATCAACCAAAAAAAAAAAAAACCCACACACTTCACGCACCCTTACAATTGTTTGAGTGCACCTCGTGGTAAAGAGATGCCCCAAGCCTGTTCTAAGTTTACATTGAGTAGCTAGTTTTTAGCTCCTATACTTAAGTAATCAACTGCTTTGCCAGGCACATGGGAAAGAATTTTACACTTACATTTTTCTGACTTACATTTCCATTCTGGCTATATATGTTGATTCACGCTCAGGTTGTACTCACTTAGTTTGTACCAATGTCACAACCCAATTACTTCATAAATCAATGTTCCTGTGCCCACTATGCAGAGGACACAGAAACACTGTGTCCAATGTACTTCAAGAGTAAAGAAAGGTTGCCTAGTTCATTGAATCCAGTTACCAGATAATGGTAGGACTGTGGTATGGCATCAGCAGCAGGACCCAGTATGTCAGGTATCAACTGCAGGATCAGGATGAATGAATGTCTACATGGGCCCTGTATCATTCTGGAATGCTTTTATCACAAAACTGTCCATGTCTTGAGGCATTTCTGAAAGTTTAAGGAGGTGCAATCACTGTTAGGTTGTTATTTCTGATAAACTGGCTTCCCAGTCTATAATCAGTTTTTCCCCCCAAAGCTGCAATTTGAAAGCTCTGCCCTAATTTTAGAAATCTCCAATTGCCTGTCACCAGTCGAACTAGAGGGCATCCAAGAGTGGGAGAATAAAGTACGAGCAGTGCTACATACTTTATTCTCGAGCTGTGGGGGGTGTTATGTAGGTGAGTCTGGTAGAAGATTGAAAGATCGGGTTTCTGAGCATGAGGTGGCTCTACGAACCACTAATTTTGAACGCTCCGCAGTCGCCGAGCATTATTGGGTTGAGCAGCACAATCTCGATCCCCAACGGGATATTAAAATCGTTGACTATTCACATGATTACTGCCAGTGTTCATGGCTTGAAGCACTGCACATAGCCACCAATAATAGTACTATGAATTGCATGAGGGAAGTATACGCTTACACCCTATTACAGAATGTACTGTATTGCAATGTGATGAGTGCTGGCAATCAACACGTGTACGTAATTCTGCTCTACCGACACCAGACTCGTTATACATGATCATGCCCAGCTGACTTGTGCTATTGTAAACATCAATATATACTAAAGTACACCATTTACAGATTAGCTGATGAAGAGGCATTTCACTTCGAAAGCTACTATGTATTTTAACACTTTTATTATATTATATTTCAACACTTATCTTATTGTATTTTAATGCTTTTATCTTATTTTATTTCTGTTTTATCTTAGGTATATATCATTTTTTTTTTTTTTAATAAATTTATTTTAACCAGTTAGTTGGTCATCGCAAGAAACTTGGATGATATAATGCAACCCGATGCACAAGGCCTGTTTTCTAAAAACTACCCTGTTTACAATATTTATGGATATAGGTGTGTGCATGCATATCATTACATATACATACACACTTTAGAATAACAAACATTTTAAACCACAATTTAAAAGTAAAGTGAATTTAGGGTGGAAAGACCTGACCTCATAGAGGCTGATGAGGTTCTGAGGCCAATAAAGGAGACATTTATTGGATCAAGCTTTGGAAACTGTACATACTATAATGCACAAAGAGCATTGCATCATTTTGCCCAAAGATGGCAAATGATGATTCAAAGCAAACCAAAGTTTGTAAAAGGGCCTCATTAATCCATTGTGAAGTGATTCACAATATGAGATGTAATATAATGATGCCCTTTTGCAAATTTTGGTTAGCTCTAATTTATTCTAGCTTTGAGCAAAATGACACTATACCTAGCTGCATTCTAATTACAAACATTTTAATTAACCTACAATAATTCCTCATTTTACAAAGTAAATGGTTTCCTTGAAAGTATTTGTTAAGCAAAAATTTTCATTACACAGAAGTGATTACCCATTAACTCAACAGTAGTAAGAGATACAACAGCCTGAGATGTACAGAGCCTCAGGTGTGTGGGAATAACAGTAAAGGAAAGGAAATGTGTTAGCACACATGTATATTTCATTCACTTTCTGCATGAATACTATCACATTGGTGGAGATTTGCTGTAGTTTATCTATGTATTACTGGGTAACAGAACCATTGTTGCACAGCATACAAAGAATGTCTTTACCAGGACATGAACCTCTGACAACACATTAGCATTAGTAGAGGCATATGATGCAAGAAAGCAAGCTTATGCAATATCAGCAAAAAAAAACAAAACAAAAAAACTTCCACTTCACCCCTCCGTTCGTTCGAAATACATGGCAAGGTATACCTGGGATCTTCTTCTACTCTACTTGTTCTCTTTGTGTTTGATCGCAGCATCATTACATATGTTGATGACAAGCTTATTACCACCATCAGGTCTGAAAATACTCTGGAGGATATTAAAACCAAGGTCTAAAACAAGATCCAAGAAATTTATCTTTCTGGGTTTGGTCTCTATAGCAACCTGGCCAAATCTCACCAATTAATATTTTCACTAGAGGATAATTCCACTATTGTGTGCCCAATGATAAAAGGGTCCACCATCTGCACCGTAAAATGGCATAATGATTTAGCAGTAGTCTTTGACCACAAGAGTCATTTCTTGTGGTCAAAGACTATTGCTATTCAAATGCATTCTGGCAGACATTCATGAGAGAAGACTGGTTTTTTATTTAAACATGAAGACAGGTATGATTTCTAAACCCAACTTCTGGGACAAGTGTAGTTGCAGAATCCATGTCCCAAGTCTCAGATCCTGTCTTGGTGCTTACCTCTAGCAAAATGAGACTATTGGATAAGTTATTGCCCACACAAATGGAATTCATACAGCTGTCAAATTTTAACCTTCATAAATTTGCTTACAACAAAAAGAATACAGAAAAATACCAAAAAAACAGAAAAAATGTGTCGAGTACTCCCATTATCAATCGCATTTGAAAGTTAGTGTCCAACACTGCAGTCTTCCTGTGATGTTTGGCCAGAGGTTTTGCCATCCCTCAGGGTTCAGTGTTGGGTCCATTGTTATTTTCTGTATTTATAAATGATATTGATGATGGTATATCAAGCTTAATGTCCAAGTTTGAAGACGATACAAAGGTTGGCAGGGTTGTTAAGGACACTAATGACAGTACGCTGCTGCAACAGGATCTAGAAAAGTTGAGCAGATGGGCTGAGAGGTGGCAAATGAAGTTTAAAATTGACAAATGTAAAGTACTACATATAGGAAGTAGTAACCCCAGAGTAACGTATCAACTCTGTGGTACTACACTGACAGTGGTAGAGAACAAAAAGGACCTGGGGGTAATTGTGCAGACAGATATGAAGTTTTCTGAGCAGTGTAGATGGTCTGCAAGATACATCATTACAAAGGTAATGATACATCTTGGTGTCTTGTCAATGATATACAGGAATTTTCTAGCAGGGATAAGGAGGTAATTATCCCCTTGTATAAGGCAATCGTCAGGCCACACCTTGAGGTCTCTAGACCTGTATACAGGTCAGGAGACCTCATTTTAAGAAGGATGTAGAGCTGTTGGAACGAGTACAGAGAAGGGAAACAAGATTAGTGAATGTAACAAAGGGTTGCTCTTATGAAGAAAGGCTTATGTTTTGCAGATTACAGTGTCTGGAGACTAGGCACCTGCGAGGTGATCTGATTGAGGTGCATAAAGCCTTGAATGCTCAATGTTGATGGGATTCTCTCTCTTGCTCAAAATAATCACCTGAGAGGGCATAAATTCAAATTGAGGAAAGACAGATGTAGGACAGATGTGTGGAAGGTTGCCTTTAGCCAGTGGGTAGTTGGTTGGTGGAACAGACTTCCATCCTTTGTTGTGGAAGTTGACAGCCTAAATAAATTTAAGGATGAGCTGGACATGTATTTGGAACGAATGGAGGGGTGAAATGGGAGTGTTTTTTTTTTTTTTTTAGCTGATGCTGCATAAGCTTGGTTTTTTGCATCATATGCCTCTACTAATGCTAAGGACAAGTCCCCTGATACAGGCCTTGATTTCATCCTCCTCAATAAGAAATGTGGCTGGTTCCCAACTGCAGAGAAGTAACAATGAATCCTGGAAACTTTTTTACTGTACTACTTGTTGCATGCTAAATCTTTTATAAGAACTTCTCACTGCGAACAATGTGTGATTCAAGACTAATTTAAATCCATGATATTTTACCCATATTACTCTAATTTTAGTATTTTGTATTTATTCATGTTATTTCAATTTTTTTTAACCTTTTTTTTTTTTTTTTTACTAAATGAGCCCCCTGGCTTGTAGCTGTAATGGGATTGTACTAATATGTACCATACATTCGTGTATACAATAAAGAATTATTTATATCTTGTTGCAGTAGCATACCTTGATTACTCATTAATTTCGATTAATTTGCATACTATTGCAACAAAGATACAGAAAATTTAGGCAGATGGGCTGAAAAGCAGTAACTGAAATTTACTATTAACAAATGCAAGGTACTGAATACAGGTAGCAGTAACCCCAGAATAATGCATCAACTGTCTGGTATCACACTAAGTGTAGCAGAAAACAAAAGACCTGGGGGTAATTTCATAGTCAAATGTGAAGTTCTCTGAACAGTGCAGACAGGCTACTAAGGCCCGCTTATTGGGTTTTATCAATGATATATAGGAATTTTCTATCATGGATAAGAAGTTAATTATCCCACATCTTGAACTGCATACAGGTCTGATGCTTTTTATTAGGAAGGATGTGGATCTGTTGGAATTTGTGCAGAGAAGAGGAAGAAGATTAGCAAGGGGAAGAAAAGGGTTCTCTTACCAAGAATGAGTTCAGTTCTGAAAACTGCAGCATCTTGAAACTAGGCACATTAATGATATTTTGTTGAGGTCTTTGAATAGCCTGATAAGCTAAATGTTGTTGGTATCCTTCCTCTTGCTCAGAAGACATAAATGGGCATAAATTTGAACTGAAGAAGGATGGTTGCAGATAGACGTGTGGAAATTTGATTTAAGCCAGAGGGTAGTCAATTGGAACAACTTCCATTTGGTGTAATCAAAGTGGTTAATTTTAATTGGTTATTGTCTTGACTTTCTGAACAATTTCTTCCAAAATCTTAATGTTTTTTTCAATGCATACACAGAGACTGGTCTTCCACTCTGGTCAAAAATGTCATTGACTCCTTTAAAATGTGCAATGAATATTGAAAACAGTTTTTCTCCCAACTTGAAAGGGAATTTTATCATGGCCATTTTTGGAAACAGTCAATTTGACTATTCAGAACTTCAGATGTGTAAAAGACAAATTTTATTTTATCATTTTATGTCTTAATATCTATATACTAGCAAAAAGATAAAATTTCATAATGCTAACTCAATTACAAAAAATTTTGTCACCTTAGAGGCATTACTTGTGGCTGACTTCATCTTACGACAGTCCCATTACCACACACACACACACACACACACACACACACACACACACACACACACACACACACACACACACACACACACACACACACACACACAGCCAAGACCAAAAACTCTACATGAAAATAATGCACATACAGGCAAGAAGTAGATTTTATACACCAATAGATTTTTTACAGCTATACATTTTTACTTGAAAATTGTATTTATTTGATACATAACAAAACTGAAGATTGCACTGCAAGCATACACATTGACATAATTATATCTGATATAATTTTTTTTTTTTTTTTTTTTTAACAGGGTTAACTCATTCTGTTTGCTTCAAGTTTAACTCTTTGCCAAGAACACTGGTGGCAAATGTCCACCAAAACAACTTAATTTTGAAAATAAAAATATCTATTAAACAATATGACTGTTAATTTTGTTTTCCTTCATTACTTGCTTGACTTTTGGTATGTATCATTGTTTTGTTATTGAAAGTTTGGCCATAACAAATGGATTTTTTGTACACTTGCATATCAAGGGCCCTAAAATGCGAATTTAAGATAAATGGCTTTTTTGTTTCCAATCATCGAAATTTACATATATGGTTCCACATTTGTTCATAGCATCCGAAAATGCTGATTCTTTACTTACATCAGATATTGTTTACATTTATTCCCATTGTCTAGCTGCTGAGGTACCTGGGTTTTTCATTCTCATTTGTTTTGCTTGCCAACAGAGAAGAAATGCCCACAGGCAAACATTAATAAACAAGTTATAAAAACATACCATGGTAAAGCATATCAGTAGATTGTTTGTTTGTTTGTTATTTGGTTTTTAGGAGCATTAGCACCTAAGGCCATATTGCTCCAGGATATGCGGTGGTCATTCCCTGACCTTTCTGCATCCTCCGTATTTGGTGGTGACAAGCTCGAACCCTGGTCTAATCAAGAAGCGTGTGCTAAGCACTGCTGCTCCTTCCCACTTGGCTACGGAGGCGCCTCATATCAGAATTGAAAAATAAAGTTGGCTTCAAAGAGTGAACAATTTTGAATTTTACTATAATTTATGCCTTTACTATAAAGCATAAAAAGTCCACCAAATGGCTGCTAATCATATTTTTATCATGCCCAGTAGAGGGTTAAGAAAGAATATGGGAATGGGCTAACTTTAACTATTTGTCCTTGTCACATTAGTTAATGCATTTTCATTATTACTACATAGTTTAATTTTTTTTTTTTTTTTTTTTTTTTTAGCGGCCTCCGTAGCCGAGTGGTCAGGAGCGGGAGTGCAGTAGCACACGCTCTTTGAGTAGACCGGGGTTCAAGCCCCTAACTGCTGAATACGGTCGATCTGCCAACCCACACTGGACCAGCGTGGCAGATTATGGTCCATTTCCCTCAGCATGAATTGTTGAGGAGGCTTCCATCTTGCAGTGGGTTGATAATGGCTGCACTTTACCTTTTTTTTTTAGTTTAATTTTTTAGGCAAGCCAAAATTTGTACATTGGCATTAATTATTGTAACATCTTGTATTGTGAAATCTTGCATGAGTTGCCCTCTGTGTACTTCAAATAGTAACACTTCCCCATTACAGAAGACTAATGTTACTTATTTTCAGTTGAGTACCACCACTAAGGCAGCACTGTTTTGAAGCTATTTGGCTTCTCACCAGTGAGCGTGTAGGTACCCAGAGGTATAAGCGGTGTAAATATTGTGTTCTCATAATTGTACAAATAAGTCAACTGGGTTGTTGCCCCTTATACCTCTGGGTACCTGCTCATTGATGAGAAGCCAAATAGCTTCAAAACAGTGCTGTCTGATTGTGCTATTAAACTGAAAATAAGTAACGGTAGTCTTCTATAATGGGGAAGCGTTACTTATGTGAAGTACAAGGAAGGCAACTTGTGAAGGTCTAATATATTTATGGAAGAACGTTATGTGGTTGTTTTCCATTAAGATTATTACTATATTTAATACCATGTGAAATTAATAATATAGTTTATTAAGCTATTTGCATAAAAACTATACATTAAGGTGACGTTTCAGGTATCTTACAGATACCCATCTTACGAAGACCATGCTTTTAAAATCTCTCATGAATCTTGCTGGAGTAGACATTCCTTAAAAATAAAAACATTTTAAATAAATAAGAAAGAAAGCTACTGTTACCCCTGTTAGTGATGCAACCAAGAATACAATTACAGCATACTCAACACTAAATAGAAAAACACAAAGTACTACGAGTTTCTACTAGGGGTTTTGTATAATCCTACAGAACAACAACAACGTCAATAATTATGAGAGCTTCCTTGGACTCAGGGGAGGTACCCACAGACTGGAGATGTGACCCCAATTCAAAAATTGGGGTCACAAAAAGGAGGATCAAAGCCTGACCAATTTGATTGGATACTATGAGTCACAAAGGAACTGGATGCAGGGAATAACTTTGATATTACATACTTGGATCTTAGAAAGGCTTTTGATACTGTTGCACATGGAAGACTGCTGCACAAATTGGAGCAGTGTGGCATTGGAGGCAAATTGCTGCTATGGATAAAGGGATGGTTGAGTGACAGAAGACAGAGAGTGGTAGTCAATGGACACTGCTCATCGTGGACTAATGTTATTAGTGGAGTCCCTCAGGGCTCAGTGTTGGGTCCATTATTGTTTTCTGTATTCATAAATGATATTGATGATGGTATATCAATCTTAATGTCGAAGTTTGCAGACGATACAAAGGTAGGCAGGGTTGTCAAGGACACTACTGACACTATGCTGATGAAACAGGATCTGGAAAGGTTGAGCAGATGGACTGAGAGGTGGCAAATGAAGGTTAACATTGACAAATGTAAAGTACTACACATGGGAAACAGCAACCCCAGAGCAACATATCAACTCTGTGGTACTACACTGACAGTGGTAGAGAATGAAAGGGACCTGGAGGTGGTTGTGCAGGCAGATATGAAGTTCTCTGAGCAGTGCAGACGGGCTGCAAGAGTAGCTCATGGTGTATTGTCAATGATATATAGGAATTTTTCTAGCAGGGATAAGGAGGTGATTATTCCCTTGTATAAGGCAATGGTCAGGACACACCTAGAGTACTGTATACAGGTCTGGAGGCCTCATTTCAAGAAGGATGTAGAGCTGCTGGAACGAGTACAGAGAAGGGCAACAAGATTAGTGAATGGAACAAAGGGGTGCTCTTACGAAGAAAGGCTTAAGTTTCGCAAATTACAGTGTCTGGAGACTAGGCAGCAGCGAGGTGATCTGATAGAGGTGTATAAAGCTTTGAATGGTTTGAGCATGCTCAATGCTGATGGGATTCTTCCTCTCGCTCAGAATAATCACCTGAGAGGGCATAAATTCAAATTGAGGAAAGACAGATGTAGGATAGATGTGCGGAAATTTGCCTTTAGCCAGCGGGTGGTTGGTTGGTGGAAGACTTCCATCCCTTGTTGTGGAAGTTGATAGCCTAAATAAGTTTAAGGCTCAGCTGGACAGGTGTTTTGAACGAACAGAGGGGTGAAGTGGAAGTGGTTTTTTTTTTTTTTTTTTTTTTTTTTGGCTGATGCTGCATAAGCTTGCTTTCTTGCATCAAATGCCTCTACTAATACTAATGCTAACGTAATTCTGTAGAGTCATACAGAACCCACAGTAGAAACTCTTAGTACTTTGTGTCTTTTTATTTAGTGTTGGTGTCCTGTAATTGTGTTCATGGTTGCATCACTAACACAGATAATAGTAGCCTTCTTTCATATTTACAGTAGACTGTCGAAATAATGAGCACTCCAAATAAAGGCACATTGAGATCGGATATAACATACAGCTATATAACATCGAGTTTTGGGGATGAGAGTAGCCTTGTGCAGGCGAAGTTCTTACGGCTGAGGAACATAGAGAAGTTTTTTTCTGTTTTATTAACTTAATTGGCATATTAACTTATTTTCTAGAGTAGTTCTAAATTCCTAGTTATGATACTTAGTGTAAATTTTAACATTGATAGAGATTTTGTAGGCTATTACTTAGTATCGGTAAGGGTATCCAATCCGCGTGTTTTATAAGTTTTGCAGAGCCTGCAAACCAGAAGTTTATAAGCTATAGTTAGCCACTTTATTGACATTGTTATATTAAATTATTTTCTGGAAGTAGATAATCAAGGATCTTGCCCTAGGCAAGATCCTTGATTTATTTTGAATTGAGACAGCGAGATTTTGGAAGTTAATTAATATTTAAGTGTCCGTAGATTTACCTTTCGTAACTTGCCGCCATTGTTATATGATACAACGTTATATACCGGACTAGATAGCGTTAGCTTAGTATAGTATAGTGTATAATATTATCAATTAATCAGTAATTTATTAATCTTGTTGAACTTCATTGTCAATTAAATTGTACTTTAATTAAATACATATAACGACTTAGATTTTACGAATGTAACATAATTAATCAATACATAACTTGATACGGAACTTATATAAAGAAACTCGAAGTTAATACTAGACACTTAAAAAATATATATAGATATACAGTGTTACAACTGAGTTGCAATACAAGTTTAGGGTTATAATTTTGTACTGAAATTGAAATTTTATTGAAACTGAATCGGAATCGTCACTCAGACCAGAGCAGCAAAGCAAAAGGCTCAAGCTAAATGGAGTGCTGTGGCTCAGGGAAGAACTGAGAGGGACAGTTGCCCTCTGAATCACAGCCTTTTAAAATGCACTGCTTGTTTGATGTTTATGGAGCAATTAGATACGGGACATGATATTGCCAAGGGGGATGTCTTTGTGTGCATGATGTAAGGAGTGTGAGGAAATGAGGTGACAACTCAGTGTTGTTATGGGCCTATATGAGAGCTTGAAGGACAGGGTGGATGCCCTGGAAGGATCTAAATTGAGGGACCCATCGAGCTCTCAGCTGCCCACATCAACACCAGAGCTTGCACTTGATCATCACGCAACACAGCAACAATCCCCAAGGCAGAATGCACTGGTCCCACAGGAACTAGTAGTTGTTGGTGACTCAATTGTCAGGGAAACGGGGAACATGCTATGTAAAAAGGATAAAAGGAACAGGACCAGGGTATGACTGCCAGGGGTTAAGGTTGATGACGTTGTAGAGCAGATATTATCTTTTAAGGGCACAAAGGGTGATATTGTTGTACATGTTGGCACTAATGATATTAAGAGTAGGAGACCGACAGAATTACTTAACAAGTACAGGTCACTGTTGAAAAAAAGCCGTGAATTACGGCTGAATTTGAAAGTGTCTGCAATTCTGCCCAGACACGATAGTAGGGAGTATATGATGAGAGCCTTGTCAATCAATTCAGCCCTGGAAAGATTGTGCGAGGCTCAAGTGGCAGAATTTTTTTAAACCTGGTCTGTACTTGTTAACAGGAGAGACTGCTTCTACAGGGATGGGATACACTTAAATTAAATGAATATTTGCTGATGCTATCGAGGCAGTGTTAGGTGGGTCGGAAAACTGCTAGCTTCGGGGTATACAAGGACTAATAGATTAACAGTCGCCACTGACAGAGGTGAAAGTGATTCTTGCACTGATTCTCTTGGAATGAGTAGCAGCCTGGAAAACAAGAGGCAGGGTATTTCAGAGACTGCTAGGAGTCATTGCAGTACAATTAAACACATGGGTTGTGTTAGCTAAGAATAGGAACAGCTGCATGTATACTTGCATGAACACCAATGCTAGGAGTTCGGTAAATAAATTTGATGAATTTCAGGTATTGCTCAGAACATCAAAGGCAGATGTTGTTGGGATATCAGAGACATGGTGTCACACAGATATAAGGAATGCAGAACTGGAATTTGGGGAGTACAATGTGTACAGGAAAGATAGACAAGATAAGAAGGGAGGAGAGGTTATACTATTAGTTATGAAACACATAAAATCCAAGGAAGTGAAGCCAGTTGACATCACTGGACAGTGCAGTGTCAAGTCAGTTTGGTGTGACATAAGCATTGGGAGATCAAAATTAAGAATAGGAGTGTGTTACAGGCCTAATGACTCTGATGAGTATAATAAGGAACTGTACAGGAAAATAAAGTGGGCCAGTAAATCAGAGAGTCTTATAATGGGGGATTTTAATTTCCGAGATATTTATTGAAATTTGTGATTTGGTCACTCAAACACTAGCAAGGCTTTTGTGGATTTATTGGATGATTCTTTTCTACATTAGCACGTTCGGGAGGCAACTAGAGGTCTTAATACTGTTGATCTGATTATCAGTAGTGATTCTTTATTCATTAAGAATCTATAGATAAAGGAACCACTAGGTGACAGTGATCACAATGTGCCGAAGTGGGATTTACTCAAAGAGGTAACTACTATCAGAGGTAAAGAGAAGGGTTTTTGCTTTCGTAAAGGTGACTACGGTGGTCTGAGACAGTATTTAAATTCTATACGGTGGGACCAACTGATGATGTTACCAACAGCAAATTGAAAATGGGAAGCATTCAAAGAAATTATCTTGGGAGCTACTAGGCTTTACATACCAACTAAGAAATATTGTTCAAAGTTGAGGCCTAAATGGATGTCAGATGAACTAATGAGACATGTGGCAGAGAAGAAAAATGCATGGGATACATATAAATTAATGGGTGACATGGAAGCCTATGATAGATTATAAGCTGGTCTGTAACCAAGTCACAAAGGAGATTAGGCAGGCAAAGGCAGATTATGAGGATGCAAAAAAAAAAAAACAACACAGAGTTCTTTACTTATATAAACTCTAGAAGGAAGGGATGAATCAGATTGGTCCACTTGATATCGATGGTTCAACTGATGATGATCCTGCTCAGGAGGCTAACAAACTAAATGAGTATTTTGCATCTACATCCACCCTTGAGGAGTTATTCAGGAAGGGGAATGTAGAGGTGAGTTAAACTCTGGCAGTGAGCTAGATGATTTTGTAATAACTGAGAGGAAAGTGGAGGAGAAATTTTTGAAGATAAACATAAAAAAAGGCACTCAGGGTGGATGGAATCTATCCAGTTATATTAAAGGAAGCAGCAAAGGAAGTAAGCAAACCTTTAGCCATAATTATGAGAGCTTCTTTGGATTCAGGGAAGGTACCCATGGACTGGAGATGCACAAATGTGACCCCAATTCACAAAGGAGGATCAAAGGACATCACAAGTAATTATAGACCTGTTAGTTTAACTACTGTTCCAGGAAAATTAATGGAGGCACTGGTTAAAGAAGCACTGTAGGATCATCTAGACCAGACTTCAGTTATAACTCGGACACAGCATGGTTTTGTTAAGGGAAAGTCTTGCCTGACCAATTTTATTGAATACTATGATGTGGTCACAAAGGAACTGGATGCAGGGAATAACTTTGATATCATATAATTGGATCTTAGAAAGGCTTTTGATACTGTTGCACATGGAAGACTGCTGCACAAATTGGAGCAGTGTGGGATTGGAGGCAAATTGCTGCTATGGATAAAGGGATGGTTGTGTGGGAGAAGACAGAGAGTGGTAATCAATGGACACTGCTCATCGTGGACTAATGTTATCAGTGAAGTCCCTCAGGGTTCAGTATTGGGTCCATTGTTGTTTTCTGTATTTATAAATGATATTGATGATGGTATATCAAGCTTAATGTCCAAGTTTGCAGACGATATGGAGGTTGGCAGGGTTGTTAAGGACACTAATGACATTACGCTGCTGCAACAGGATCTAGAAAAGTTGAGCTGATGGGCTGAGAGGTGGCAAATGAAGTTTAACATTGACAAATGTAAAGTACTACGTATGGGAAACAGTAACCTCAGAGCAACGTATCAACTCTGTGGTACTACATTGACAGTGGTAGAGAATGAAAAGGACCTGGGGGTAATTGTGGAGGCAGATAGTTCTGAGCAGTGCAGAAGGGTTGCAAGAGTAACTCATGGTGTCTTGTCAATGATAAACAGGAATTTTTCTAGCAGGGATAAGGAGGTGATTATTCCCTTTTATAAGGCAATGGTCAGGCCTCACCTTGAGTACTGTATACAGGTCTGGAGGCCTCATTTCAAGAAGGATGTAGAGCTGCTGGAACAAGTACAGAGAAGGACAACAAGATTAGTGAATGGAACAAAGGGTTGTTCTTACGAAGAAAGGCTTAAATTTTGCAAATTACAGTGTCTGGAGACTAGGCACCTGCGAGGTGATCTCATTGAGGTGTATAAAGCCTTGAATGGTTTGAGCATGCTCAATGCTGATGGAATTCTCCCTCTTGCTGAGAATAATCATTTGAGAGGGCATAAATTCAAACTGAGGAAAGACAGATGTGTGGAAGTTTGCCTTTAGCCAGCGAGTGGTTGGTTGATGGAAAAGACTTGAATCCTTTATTGTGGAAGTTGATATCCTAAATAAATTTAAGGCTGAGCCGGACAGGTACTTGGAACGAAAGGAGGGGTGAAATGGGAGCGTGTTTTTTTTTTTTTTTTTTTGGCTGATGCTGCATAAGTTTGCTTTCTTGCATCATATGCCTCTACTAATGCTAATAAATGCATCTAGGTGTAACAAGGATTTGCCACACAGTGGCAACTAATACTTTACAGGTAATTTTGGGTAAATAAATTACCTGCCAACTTATTAGTAATAAGATCTGGGTTGAGATATTGTATGAAAAGAGGCATTTCCACTGAAATTTTGGGTGTCCGATCATGCTTTGTGGTAGAGGCCGCATTCAATTTCCATCAGCTGGTTGCTGAGAGGCGGAGAATTAATGATGAACTCATGAATATCTGGCAAGACAGATGGAACTATTCTGAAAATGGCAGAGAGAAGTTTGTATTATAAGGCTTGAGGTCCAGGCTGAACTAGTTTGGCTTGGTTCCCTCCGGTCTGTGTGAGTGCAAGGCAGTGGAGACCAGTCTTCACGTTGCCCTCAACTGTTATAATTATTTGGATATTAGATCTGAATTAGAAAGAGGTACTTGTATTAAATGATGGTTCTCTTCCAGAATTATTTTTAGGTAAAAGTTTATTTAAATTTTTTTAGAGTTTGTAAATAAGGTTTTTAAAAGAAGAGTCTGAATTCTATCTACACACGGCATACCTCTGCGAGGGCTGGACAGAAACTGAACACTTTGGACAGTGTTATACACTTTATATATATATATATTCTTTATATATATATATATATATATATATATAAAGATGCAATGAAATTACAAAAGTCTTATAAAACAGGAATGAGCTGTAAGAATTTATGCAATATTTATAAAATGTATATAAGACAGGGTTATGGATCCGGGAACTACGGTAAATGCAGAAAGGACCGGCAACCATAATGAATAATAGTCAAAAAGGTAAAAATCGGTATATTTGTGTAAATAGTAGGGAAGTTGAGCTATAAGGTGTAGTAACCACGGAAGAATAGGGAGAACTTGTAAGTAAAAAATCAATTTACCTGAAATAAAAATAAAATGCAATTAATCAGGACATAATAATTGTAAGAACCAAAAGCTGTGGGTCCTAAGACTTTAACTACTTCTTCAAAAGGATCGGCAGCGAAAATCGTAGGAGCCACAATAGTCCAGGTCTGTTATGTCTATTTCTGTTATGATGTACACGTAAACGGTATACATATACATCATAGCCGACCTGACAGAGATCAGAAGGAAGAATAAAATAATAAATAAACTATAAAATAATAACTAAAAATTAAATATTGTAGAAAGAGAAGTATGAAATTTAAACTGAAAAATATCTAAGAGATGGGGCAAAAACAAGAAAAATTACTGTCTCTATGGACCGGAAGATGGTATTGTCAATGGTGATAGGAGAGTTTGCTTGCGGTGTATATATGTGTCAGTTGAAGTAGCCCTGTGTGGGGGGGGAAGGTGTGAAATCGTAATCCAGAACTGTACCCATGTGAAGGGGAGGTGAGCAATTAAACAGATGAGGCAGAAAGCCAGCAGAGGGAGAAACAAAAACTAACAAAGTAGTGTGGAAAAGACACTAAACTTTAAAATAGAAGAAACAAGTAGTGATAGTAGAGAAATAGGATCTCGGTATTGCTTTCGGCCAGCCTAATTGCTCACGAGAAATAAAATGTAGTAAACAGAACAGCAGAAAGTAATTGAAATGGAGGTGAAAAAAGTAGTGCTCAGGTAGTCTGGGGTTGCAAGCCCGTACCACAGATGGCCCCTGGATGGATGACTGGACAATTGCCTCATGTGTTTAAGTCAGTAGTGGCAATGTTAAAGAAACCAAAATAAAATAAATAAGATACCTTTTACCTTTTTGACTATATATATATATATATATTTATAATTATTGATAAAAAAGTAAAGAAAGAAAGTTAAAACGACAATAACTGTAACTAATATGTAAATAATATTTATGAGTCAATGCAGTTGCAAGCAATCATGCAATACACCCATAATGTCTATAATATTAAGGGTAATATAAAGAACCATTAGAATAAGCAAATGAATCCAATAATAATACCATCAGGGACCTAAGAAAACGCAAAAAAAAAAAAAAAAAAAATTATCACTTTTTACCGACAATCTAGATAACTTCAACTGGGGCCAACCACCCAGAATGAAGGCAAAAAATGACAAGAGGTTCTCTGTTTCTGTGATGATCAATATATGCTAAGTAATTTAAATCTAAACCAAATATAAACCAGTATAGGCCGAATGTAAATCGAATATAAATAAATCGAAAGATGATAATAAAAGTTAAGAAAATTTGGAAATATTAGAATCAAAGATAAGAAATATAAGTAAAATATAAAAGTAAGCATATGCTTACTAAATAAGAAATATAAGTAAAATATAAGAAATATAAGTAAAATATAAAAGTAAGCATATGCTTACTTTTATATTTTACTTATATTTCTTATCTTTGATTCCAATATTTCTAAATTTTCTTAACTTTTATTATCATCTTTCGATTTATTTATGTTCGATTTACATTCGGCCTATACTGGTTTATATTTGGTTTAGATTTAAATTACTTAGCATATATTGATCATCACAGAAACAGAGAACCTCTTGTCATTTTTTGCCTTCATTCTGGGTGGTTGGCCCCAGTTGAAGTCATCTAGATTGTCGGTAAAAAGTGATAAATTTTTTTTTTTTTTTTTGCGTTTTCTTAGGTCCCTGATGGTATTATTATTGGATTCATTTGCTTATTCTAATGGTTCTTTATATTACCCTTAATATTATATATATATATATATGTATATATATATACTATCATTGAATTATATTAAATATTAACTTAAGTTAAATTATAATAAAGTGAATAAATAAATAAATAATTAAGCATTCATTAGAAGCAGCGACATGCAATTCCTCCATATGAAGCTGAAATACATCCAATATTTTAAATTAAATAAAATAAAACATAAACCAGTAGTAATTTTGGTGATATTTCACGTCTTTCGGAACTGATACCTCTGGGGGGGGGGACCGCTAAATTAATATGTATTGGCATTATCCTAAATTTTGTATAGTTTTTGTTAATTGGATTTAAAGTTCGAAATTATACAAGGGTTTCTGGGCTACTATTTATATCTATTCTTTCTTTTCGTTCGTTTGTTTATTTGGGTTATTTTTATGTTAATTTTCGCTATACAGTTTTTGCCATACTACTGGCTTATGTTTTATTTTATGTTTTATTTAATTTAATTTAAAATATTGGATATTGGATATATGTATATATATATATTTTATTTTTTTATTTTACAAATAATCTTTGGGTACTAATAAATTGTAGTGGATGAAATTAGCACATATGGACTTCGGTTCTGGTGGCATCTTTTAAGGAAGTGCCTAATATGTCCATGTTCATAACATACAATGCAGATGACTTGCAGTACCAAAAAAAAAAATTAAATTGTTAAATTCACCATTTTGAAAGTGAATTCTGTAATGTTATTATTATTAACCATATGCAAGGAAGCCAAAGACTTAAGCTGCACCAGCAAAAAAAAAAATTCTGAATTACCCTAAGAGAGAGAGAGAGAGAGGGAAGCAGAAAGGGATCACCAAGTAAGAGAATAACAAAAATATTCAGCTCGAGACCCTGGGAGTGCCAAGCCCATATTCGCCAGATGTGCCATTGTTTTACATTTATTTTAAATTAAAAACTCCTCACTATGGCTCTTAGTTAATAGACCTCATACAGAGAAGAAAAGAAGAAAAATTAAGAACATTAAAGCTTAGTGACAAACTTGGGATAATAACACAAAATAGAACAGGCGTAAGTAGCAGTGTATTAATGGTTATTGTTATTTGGTTTTTAGGAGCATCAGCAACTAAGGCCATATTGCTCCGGGAATATGCGGTGGTCATTCCCTTGACCTTTCCGCATCCTCTGTATTTGGTGGTGACAGGCTTGAACCCTTGTTTAATCAAGAAGCGTGTACTACGCACTGCTGCTCTTTCCCACCTGGCTACGGAGGCACCTGTGTATTAATGGCAGAATATTAGCATTAGTAAAGGCACATGATGCAAGAAAGCAAGCTTATGTAGCATCAGCCAAAAAAAAACAAGCCTTGTCACTTGTCATTTCACCCATCCACTTGCTCCAGAAGTATGTCTAGTTCTCGAACCTAGTTAAACTATCAACTTCTACGACAGATGGAAGTTTGTTCCAGCAGTAAACGACCCACAGGCTAAAGGAAAACCCACACATCTATCCTACAACTGTCTTGCTTCAATTTGAATTTATGGCCTCTGAGACAATTATGCTGAGCAAGAGGAAGAATCCCATCAGCACTGAGCATGCCCAAACCATTCAAGGCTTATTAAGCCTCAATCAGTTCATCTCACAGGCGCCTACTCTCCAGACTCTGTAATCTCCAAAACTTAAGTCTTTCTTCGTAAGAGCAACCTTTTGTTCCATTTACTAATCTTGTTGCCCTTCTCTGTTCTTGTTCCAACAGCTCTACATCCTTCTTAAAATGAGGCCTCCTGATCGGTATACAGTACTCAAGGTGTGGCCTGAAAATTGCCTTATACAAGGGGATAATCACCTCCTTATACTTTCTAGAAAAATTCCTGTATATCATTGACAAGACAACATGAGCTACCCTTGCAGACCGTTAGAAAACTTCATATCTGCCAGCACAATTACCCCCGGGTCCTTTTCGTTCTCTACCACTAACAGTGTAGTACCACAGGGTTAATATGTTACTCTGAGGTTACTGCTTCCCATATGCAATACTTAAGATCTGTCAATGTTAAACTTCAGTTGCCACCTCTCAGCCCATCTGCGCAACTTTTCTAGATCCTGTTGCAGCAACATACTGTCATTAGTGTCATCAACAACCCTGGTCACCTTTGTATCGTCTGCATACTTGGACATGTAGCCTGATATACCATCGTCAATATCATTAATAAATACAGAAAACAACACTGGACCAAAAACTGTACCCTGGGGGACTCCATGAATAACAGTAGTCCACAAAGAGCAGTGTCCGTTGATTATCACTCAACCATCCCTTTATCCATAGCAGCAATTTGATCCAATGCTACACTGCTCCAATTTTACAGCAGTCTTCCATGTGAAAAAGGATCAAAAGCCTTCCTAAGATCCAAATATATGATATCAAAATTATTCTTTGCATTCAGTTCCTTTGTGACCACATCATAATATCCAAACAGATTGGTCAGACAAGATTTCCCCTTAACAAACCCATTCTGTGTCCGAGCTATAACTTAAGCCTTGTCTAGATGATCCGGCAATGCTTCTTTAACCAGTGCCTCCATTAATTTCCCTCAAAAAGCAGTTAAACCAACAGTATTGTAATTACTTGTGTCGCCCTTTGATCCTACTTTGTGAAGGTACCTCCCCTAAGTACAAGGAAGCTCTCATAAATAAGGCTAAGGGTTTGCTTACTTCCATTGCTGGCTCATTTAATACAACTGGATAGATCCCATCCACCCCATGTACTTTTCTTATGTTTATCTTCAAAAATTTCTCCTCCACTTTGCTCTAAGTTATTACAAAATCATCAGGCTAACTGCTAGAGTTTAATTCACCTCTGACATTCCCTTCCCTGAACAACTCCTCATGTGTGAATGTAGATGCGAATACTTAGTTTGTTAGCTACCTGAGCAGGATCATCAACAGCTGAACCATCGAAATCAAGTGGCCCGATCTGATTCATCACCTTCCTTATAGAGTTCAATAATTAAAGCTCTCTTTGCTGTTTTTCTTTGCATCCTTTGGCTCCTAACCGCCATTGTGACTTGATTACAGACCATCTTATATCTATCATAGTCTACCATGTCACCTGTTAATTTATATGTATCCCATGCATTTTTCTTCTCTGCCATATGTCTCATTAGTTCATCTGACATCCATTTAGGCCTAAACCGTAAACAATATTTCTTGGTATGTAAATCCTAGTAGCTTCCAAGATTATTTCTTTGAATGCTTCCCATTTCGAATTTGCTGTTGGTAACATCATCAGTTCGTCCCACCGTATAGAATTTAAATACTATATCAGACCACTGTAGTTTACCATTATGAAAGCAAAAACCCTTCCCTTTACCCCTGATGATAGTTACCTCTTCGAGTAAATCCCACTTCAGCATACTCTGATCACTGCCATCTAGTGGTTCCTTTATCTGCAAATTCTTAATGCATGAAGAATCGCTTCTAATAATCAGATTGCATTAGCATTATTAGCATTAGTTGAGGCATATGATGCAAGAAAGCAAGCTTATATAGCATCATAAAAAAAATAAAAAAAAAACCCTTCCCATTTCACCCATCCAGTCGCTCCAAATGTTTGTCTAGTTCAGGCTTAAATCTATTTAAGCTATCAACTTCTATTACAACAGATGGAAGTCTGTTCCATCAATCAACTACCAGCTGGGTAACGGCAAACTTTTGCTCATCTATTCTACAACTGTCTTTCAATTTGAATCTATGATCCCCCTCGGGTTCTTATTCTGAGCAAGCACAAGTATCCAATCAGCAGTGAGCCTGCTCAAACCATTCAAGGCCTTATACACCTCAATCAAGTCACATTGCAGGTGCCCAGTCTCCAGATGCTACCACTTGCAGGACATAAGCCTTTCTTTGTAAGCGCACCCCTTTGTTCCTCACACCAATCTTGTCGCCTTTCTCTGTACTCGTTCTAACAATTCTACATACTTCCTGAAATGAGGCCTCCAGAACTGTATACAGTATTCAAGGTTTGGCCTGACTATTGCCTTATACAAAGGGTTAACCGCCTCCTTTTCTCTGCTAGCAAAATTCCTATATATCATTGACAAAACTCCATGACTTGCTCTGGCAGCCCGTTTGCACTGCTCAGAGAACTGCAGTTGTAGTACCACACAGGTCGTACGTTTCTCTTGGGTTACTGCTATCCATATGGAGTAATTTGCAATGTTACTCCATCATTCAGTTGCCAGTTCTCAGCTCACCTTCCTAACTTTTCTAGATCCTCTTGTATTAGCATACTGTCTTTACTGTTATTACCAACCCTGCCAACCTTTGTATCATTTGCAAACTTGGACCTGATATACCTTCATCGATATCATTGATAAATATATGCAAAACAACATTGGGCCCAGCACCGAATGCTGGTGAACTCCGCTAATAACATTAGTCTCCACGTAGAGCGGTGTCCATTTAATACCACTCTCTGCCATCTTCCACTCAACCATCCCTTAATCCTTTGTAGTAACTTGCCCTTAATGAAATACCGCTCCAATTTGTACAGCAGTCTTTCATGTGCAACAGTATCAAAAGCTTTACTGAAATCGAAGTACAGTGGATTCTGGTTATTTGGGCCACCAGTTAATCAGGGCAGCTGTTTATTTGGGGAAAATCTTAAAAAGCAGAATCCAATCGAGAAAATAGCCACGGTTTACTTCGCTTAATTGGGACAACATGCCGTTTAATCAGGGCAGGAGACTGCAGCACTGGAGATTATCCTACGATTGTCTCCGACTGTACCACATGGTTCGGTTGGATTTCTGGAGGTCACAACCATAAAACAATAAAAAGTGCGATCTATCATAAACAGATAGTAAACTCAATCTTACAATCTTACTGAATATGCGATAATACCAACACAGCTAGAATTATGTGGGTTATTATGGTTAAATGTGTTTACACTTCCATGGAATCTTCAATCATATAAAAAAATTAATTTTCAGAATCTTTTCCTGATTCTTAATTTTTAAGCTTCGTAACTTGTTACTCCGTTCTCACTTGCGTGTGTAGTGTTACTTGCAATTTGTGTGTGCCATGTTCTTTGTTATTGATTGCTTATGTTTTTACTGTTTTAAATTTTAGCCCCCCCCCAACAAATGTCAGTGAACAGAAATGTCAACTAGTTAGTATGTACATATTACAGTACGTATTAATTATTCCGATTTTCACGTATCATTTAATTTTTTAATTGAGGTAATAAAAGAGTAAATTTGTGCTTAATATATCTTTAATTTTATAGCCTGTGGATAATATTCCTCCTATTTTCACTAATTAGAATCACTGTTTAATAGAATTAAAATTCAATTCACAAATGTGACCACAATGACCAGTGCTTACTATTGTATAGTGAATGGTACTTTACTATCGTGACTCTATCATAACGTGATTTGATTGTACAGTGAATCAATTGTAAAGCGGTGATCCATCGTATTTTTAACTTTTTTTAGTGAAACTTCGGATAATTGGGGCAGCCGCTTAATCGGACCAAAATGCACTAGCCCCGATGTGTCCCAAATAATTGGAATAAACTGTTTATGACATCAAAATTATTTTTTGCATCCAGTTCCTTTGTGACCACATGGTAGTATCCAATTAAATTGGACAGACAAAACTTCCCCTTAACAAACTTGTGCTATGTCTGAACTATTACTGCTGTCTTGTCTAGATGATCCTGTAACACCTCTTTAACCAGTGACTACATTATTTTCCCTGGAACAGAGATAAACTAACAGGTCTATAATTATTTGTCACCTTTTGAGCCTCCTTTGTGAATTGGGGATACATTTGCATATCTAGAGTCCATGGGGACTGCCCCTGACTCCAAGTACATTCTCATAACATTAGCATTAGTAGAGACATATGATGCAAGAAAGCAAGCTTATGCAGCATCAGCCAAAAAAAAACCAAAAAAAAACCGTTCCCTTCACCCCTCCATTCGTTCAAAATACTTGTCCAGCTGAGCCTTAAATTTATTTAGGCTATCAACTTCCAAAACAAGGGATGGAAGTCTGTTCCATCAACCAATTACTCGCTGGCTAAAGGCAAATTTCTGCACATTTATCCTACATCTGTCTTTCCTCAATTTGAATTTGTGCCCTCTCAGGCGATTATTCTGAGCAAGAGGAAGAATCCCATCAGCATTGAGCATACTCAAACCATTCAAGGCTTTATACACCTCTATCAGATCACCTCATGGGTGCCTAGTCTCCAGACACTGAAATTTGCAAAACTTAAGCCTTTCTTCGTAAGAGCAACCCTTTGTTCCATTCACTAATCTTGTTGCCATTCTCTGTACTCGTACCAGCAGCTCTACATCCTTCTTGAAATGAGGCCTCCAGACCTGTATACAGTACTCTAGTTGTGACCTGATCATTGCCTTATACAAGGGAATAATCACCTCCTTATCCCTGCTAGAAAAATTCCTGTATCTCATTGACAAGACGCCATCAGCTACTCCTGCAGCCCGTCAGCACAGCTCAGAAAACTTCATATCTGCCTGCACAATTACCCCCAGGTCCTTTTCATTCTCTACCATTGTCAGTGACAGAGTCATTAGGCCTATAACACACTCCTACTCTCAATTTTCATCTCCCAATGCTTATGTCACACCAAACTGACTCGACACTGCACTGTCCAGCGATGTCGACTGGCTTCACTTCCTTGGATTTTACGTGTTTCTTAACTAATAGCATAACCCCTCCTCCCTTCCTATCCTGTCTATCCTTCCTGTACAAATTGTACTCCCCAAATTCCAGTTCTGCATTCCTTATTTCAGTGTAACACCACATCTCTGATAATCCCAGCAATATCTGCCTTTGATGTTTTGAGCATCTGCCTTTGATGTTTTACCTCAAATTCATCAAATTTATTTACCAAACTCCTAGCATTGGTGTGGATGCAAGTATACATGCACCTGTTCCTATTCTTAGCTACCCTAACACAACCCATGTGTTTACTTGTACTGCAATGACTCCCAGCAGTCTCTGAAATACCCTGAATCTTGTTTTCCAGGCTGAAGCTCATTCCAATTACATCTTTAAGTAAATCCCACATCATACACTGTGATCACAGTCACCTAGTGGTTCCTTTATCTGCAAATTCTTAATGCATTAATAATCTCTGGTGATAATGAGATCAAGAGTATTGCTCCCTCTGGTTGCCCATCGAAAATGTTGCTGTAGAAAACAATCCTTCAATAAATCCACAAAAGTCTTGCTAGCATGCACAACTGTTCATTTTACTCATCGGAGTCATTAGGCCTATAGCATACTCCTACTTTCATTTTCCCTTTCCCAGTGTTTATGTTACACCACACAGACTCAACATTGCACTGTCTACCCTTGTCAACTGGATGCACTTCCTTAGATTTTATGTGTTTCTTAACTAACAGCATAACCCCTCCTCCTCCCTGCCTATCCTGTCTGTCCTTTTTGTACACATTGTACTCTTCAAATTCCAATTCTGCACTGCTTATATCTATGTGACACCATGTCACTGATATCCCCAACAATATCTGCCTTTGATGTCTTGATCAGCACTTCAAATTCATCAATTTTATTTACAATATTTAATTAAGTAAGTAATTAATTTAATTTATTAAGTAATTAATTTTATTAAGTAAGTACATGAGTTGTGTTAGGGTAGCTAAGAATAAAAACAGGTGCAGGTATACTTGCGTGTACACCAATGCTAGGAGTTTAGTAAATAAATTTGATGAATTTGAGGTATTGCTCAAAATATCAAAGGCAGATATTGTTGGGATATCAGAGACGTGGTGTCACACAGATATAAGGGATGCAGAACTGGAATTTGGGGAGTACAACGTCTACAGAAAGGATAGACAGGATAGAAAGGGGGGGGGGGGTTATGCTATTAGTTAAGAAACACATAAAAACCAAGGAAGTGAAGCCAGTCGACATCACTGGACAGTGCAGTGTTGAGTCAGTTTGGTGTGACATAAGCATTGGGAGATCAAAATTGAGAGTAGGAGTGTGCTATAGGCCTAATGACTCTGATGAGTATAATACGAAACTGTACAGAGAAATAGAGTGGGCCAGTAAATCAGAGAGTCTTATAATGGGAGATTTTAATTTCCCAGATATTGACTGGAATTTGGGGGCTGGTCACTCAAACACTAGCAGGGCTTTTGTGGATTTATTGGATGATTGTTTTCTACATCAGCATGTTCGGGAGGCAACTAGAGGGAGTAATACTCTTGATTTGATTATCAGCAGTGATTCTTCATGCACTAAGAATCTGCAGATAAATGAACCACTAAGTGGCAGTGATCACAGTGTGCTGAAGTGGGATTTACTCAAAGAGGTAACTACCATTAGGGGTAAAGGGAAGTGTTATTGCTTCCGTAAAGGCGACTACGATGGACTGAGACAGTATTTAAATTTTGTACAGTGGGACCAACTGATGATGTTACCAACAGCGAATTCAAAGTGGGAAGCATTCAAAGAATTAATCTTGGAAGCTGCTAGGCGTTACATACTAACTAAGAAATATTGTTAAGGTTTAGGCCAAAATGGATGTCGGATGGACTGGTGGGGCATATGGCAGGGAAGAAAAATGCATGGGATACTTACAAATTAACACATGACACAGAAGCCTATGATAGATACAAGTTGATATGCAACCAAGTTACAAAGGAGGTTAGGCAGGCGAAGGCAGACTACGAGAAATCCTTGGCAAGGGATGCAAAGAAAAACAGCAAAGAGTTCTTTACTTATGTAAACTCTAGAAGGAAAGGGATGAATCAGATTGGTCCACTTGATATTGATGGTTCAACTGTTGATGACCCTGCTCAGGTAGCTAACAAACTAAATGAATATTTTGCATCGACATTCACACATGAGGAGTTATTCAGCAAGGGGAATGCCAGAGGTGTATTTAACTCTAGCAGTAAGCTACAGAATCTTGAAATAACTGGGAGTAAAGTGGAGGAGAAACTGTTGAAGATAAACACAAGAAAGGCACCCGGGGTGGATGGGATCTATCCAGTTATATTAAAGGAGGCAGCAAAGGTAGTAAGCAAACCCTTAGCCATAATTATGAGAGCTTCCTTGGACACAGGGGAGGTACCCATAGACTGGAAATGTGCAAATGTGACCCCATTTCACAAAGGAGGATCAAAGGCTGACACAAGTAATTATAGACCTGTGAGCTTAACTTCTGTTCCAGGAAAATTAATGAAGGCACTGGTTAAAGAAGCACTGCAGGATCATTTAGACAAGTCTTCAGTTATAACTCGGACACAGAATGGTTTTGTTAAGGGGAAGTCTTGCCTGACCAATTTTATTGGATATTATGATGCAGTCACAAAAGAACTGGATGCAGGGAATAGCTTTGATATTATATACTTGGATTTTAGAAAGGCTTTTGATACTGTTGCACATGGAAGACTGCTACACAAATTGGAGCAGTGTGACATTGCAGGCAAATTGCTGCTATGGATAAAGGGGTGGTTGAGGGGGAGAAGACAGAGAGTGGTAATCAATGGACACTGCTCATCGTGGACTAATGTTATTAGTGGAGTCCCTCAGGGCTCAGTGTTGGGTCCATTATTGTTTTCTGTATTTATAAATGATATTGATGATGGTATATCAAGCTTAATGTCCAAGTTTGCAGACGATACAAAGGTTGGCAGGGTTGTCAAGGACACTACTGACACTATGCTGCTGCAACAGGATCTGGAAAGGTTGAGCAGATGGGCTGAGAGGTGGCAAATGAAGTTTAACATTGACAAATGTAAAGTACTACACATGGGAAACAGCAGCCCCAGAGCAACGTATCAACTCTGTGGTACTACACTGACAGTGGTAGAGAATGAAAGGGACTTGGGGGGTGGTTGTGCAGGCAGATACGAAATTCTCTGAGCAGTGCAGACGGGCTGCAAGAGTAGCTCAGGGTGTATTGTCAATGATATATAGGAATTTTTCTAGCAGGGATAAGGAGGTGATTATTCCCTTGTATAAGGCAATGATCAGGCCACACCTAGAATACTGTATACAGGTCTGGAGGCCTCATTTCAAGAAGGATGTAGAGCTGCTGAAACTAGTACGGAGAAGGGCAACAAGATTAGTGAATGGAACAAAGGGGTGCTCTTATGAAGAAATTAAGTTTTGCAAATTACAGTGTCTGTAGACTAGGCACCAGCGAGGTGATCTGATAGAGGTGTATAAAGCCTTGAATGGTTTGAGCATGCTCAATGCTGATGGGATTCTTCCTCTTGCTCAGAATAATCACCTGAGAGGGCATAAATTCAAGGAAAGACAGATGTAGGATAGACGTGTGGAAATTTGTCTTTAGCCAGCGGGCGGTTGGTTGGTGGAACAGACTTCCATCCCTTGTCGTGGAAGTTGATAGCCTAAATAAGTTTAAGGCTCAGCTGGACAGGTATTTCGAACTAACAGAGGGGTGAAGTGGGAGTGGTTATTTTTTATTTATTTATTTATTATTATTATTATTATTTTTTTTTTTTGGCTGATGCTGCATAAGCTTGCTTTCTTGCGTCAAATGCCTCTACTAATGCTATATTTCCAGCATTAGTAAACATGCAAATACATATACACTTGTTCTTACTCTTAGTTACTTTAACACGGCCAATGTATTTACTTTTTCCATGATGACTCCTAGCAGCTCTTGAAGTCCCCAGGAACTTGCTCTCTAGGCTGCTGCTCATTACAATAGAAGAAGTGCAACAATCACTTTTGCCTCTGCCTGCAGCTATTGTTAATCATTTAGTCTGCAACTCCCTCCAAGTTAGCAGTTTTCGGATCCACCTACCGCTGCCTCGATAGCATCAGGAAATATTTTTGCACCCTTTCTATTTAAATGTATCCCATCCCTGTAGAAGCAGTCTCTCCTGTTAGCTACACAAACAACGAAGAAAAAAATTTTACCTTGTGAGTCTTGCACAATCTCTCCGGGGCAGAATTTATTGAAAAGGCTCTCATCATATACTCCGTCCTATCATGTCTGGGAAGAATTGCAGACACTTTCATATTTAACCCTAACACGCGACTTTTTTTCAGCATTGACCTGTACTTGTTAAGTTTAGCATTAGCATTAATAGAGGCACATGATGCAAGAAAAGAAGCTTATGCAGCATATTTTTTTAAGGGAGTAAAATGTGTACATTGTACTCCCTTAAAAAAAAACTTCCACTTCACACCTCCGTTCGTTCGAAATACCTGTCCAGCTGAGCCTTAAATTTATTTAGACTATCAACTTCCACCACAAGGGATGGAAGTCGATTTCACCAACCAACTACCCGCTGGCTAAAGGCAAATTTCCGCACATCTATCCTACATCTGTCTTTCCTCAATTTGAATTTATGCCCTCTCTATGCCCTCCATTACTCTGAGCAAGAGTAAGAATTCCATCAGCATTGATGGGAATGTTTTGTTGTTTAGGAGCATTAGCAACTAAGGCCATATTGCTCCGGCGATATGCAATGGTCAATCCCTGACCTTTCCGCATCCTTCTTATTTGGTGGTCATGGGCTCGAACCCCGATATAAGCAAGAAGCGTGTGGTACACACTGCTGGTACTTGTTAAGTAACTCTGCAGATCTCTTACTCTTAAGGTCATTAGTGCCAACGTGTACAACAATATCACCTTTTGTGCCCTTAAAAGAAGATATCTGCCCTACAATGTCATCAATCTTTGCAGCTGGCAGACATACCCAGGTCCTTTTCCACCTATCCTCTTTGCATAATATATTCCCCGTCTCCCTGACAACAGAGTCACCGACAATAACTGAAACAACACCCACCGACAAGGTCAAGAGTATTACGCCCTCTAGTTTCCTCCTAAACATGCTGGTGTAGAGCACAATCATCCAATAAATCCACAAAAGCCTTCCTAGTGTGTGAGTGACCAACCCATAAATTCCAGTCAATATCTAGGAAATTAAATTTTCCCATTATAAGACACTCTGATTTACTGGCCCACTCTATTTCTCTGAACAGTTGTTCATTATACTCATCAGAGTCATTTGGACTATAACACACTCCTTCTCTTAATTTTACTTTTCCAGTGCTTATGTCACATCAAACTGACTCAACACTGCACTGTCCAGCCATGTCGACTGGATGTACTACCTTGGATTTTATGTGTTTCTTAACTAATAGCATAACCTCTCCTCCCTTCCTCTCTTGACTATCCTTACTGTACACATTGTACTCCCGAAATTCCAGTTCTGCATTCCTGTTATCTGTGTGACACCACATCTCTGATATCCCAACAATATCGGCTCAAGGGGTAGAATTTTTTTCAGCCTGGTCTGTACTTGTTAACAGGAGAGACTGCTTCTACAGGGATGGGATACACTTAAATAGAAAGGGTGCAAGAATATTTGCTGATGCTATCGAGGCAGTGTTAGGAGGGTCGGCAAACTGCTAGACTGGGGGGATACAAGAACTAATAGATTAACAGTAGCCACTGGCAGAGGAGAAAGTGATTCTTGCACTGCTTCTATTGGAATGAGCAGCAGCCTAGAAAATAAGATGCATATTTTAGAGACTGCTGGGAATCATTGGGGTACAAGTAAACACATGGGTTGTGTTAGGGTGGCTAAGAGGAAGAGCAGGTGCATGTATACTTGCGTGTACACCAATGCTAGGAGTCTAGTAAATAAATTTGATGAATTTGAGGTATTGCTCAAAACATCAAAGGCAGATATTGTTGGGATTTCAGAGATGTGGTGTCACACAGAAATAAGGAATGCAGAACTGGAATTTGGGGAGTACAATGTCTACAGAAAGGATAGACAGGATAGGAAGGAAGGAGGGGTTATGCTATTAGTTAAGAAACACATAAAATCCAAGGAAGTGAAGCCAGTCGACATTGATGGACAGGGCAGTGTCGAGTCAGTTTGGTGTGACATAAGCATTGGGAGATCAAAATTGAGAGTAGGAGTGTGCTATAGGCCTAATGACTCTGATGAGTATAATACGAAACTGTACAGAGAAATAGAGTGGGCCAGAGAGTCTTATTATGGGGGATTTTAATTTCCCAGATATTGACTGGAATTTGGGGGTTGGTCACTCACACACTAGCAAGGCTTTTGTGGATTTATTGGATGATTGTTTTCTACATCAGCATGTTCGGGAGGCAACTAGAGGGAGTAATACTCTTGATTTGATTATCAGTAGTGATTCTTCATGATTAAGAATCTGCAGATAAATGAACCACTAGGTGGCAGTGATCACAGTGTTCTGAAGTGGGATTTACTCAAAGAGGTAACTACCATTAGGGATAAAGGGAAGGGGTATTGCTTTCATAAAGGCGACTACGGTGGACTGAGACGTATTTAAATTCTATACAGTGGGATCAACTGATGATGTTACCAACAGCAAATTCAAATTGGGAAGCATTCAAAGAACTTATCTTGGAAGCTACTAGGCTTTACATACCAACTAAGAAATATTGTTCAAGGTTTAGGCCTAAATGGATGTCAGATGAACTAGTGAGGCATATGGCAGAGAAGAAAAATGCATGAATCCTTGAACGAGAGTTTCCTGTGTGGATGTGCCTTTCTGCCGCTACTGGAACAGAGAAGTTTTTTCTGATTTATTTTCTGCTTTATTAGTTTAAATTGACATATTAACTTATTTCTAGAGTAGCTTTATATTCCTATTTACGGTACTTGTGACCATTCCATACAGAAATCAATTCCCTTGTGATACCTGGTCAGCAACTGCTAACAAATCAGAACAAGTTAAAGTAACTTAGATAGAGATTTGTAGGTATTACTTAGTATCGGAAAGGGTATCAAATACACGTGTTTAGCGTTCATAAACAGCCGCCATTGTTACGTGAAAATTAATCAGTAAATCTATTAATCTTGTCGAACTTCATTGGCAATTAAATTGTACTTTTAACTATACATATAACCAGTTAGGTTGCGGAACATAAATAAGTAGTAAAAATAAATAATTAATACATAACTTGATACGGAAGTTATATAAAGGGACTTCGTAGATAACACTCGTTACTGAAACGCGATACAGCATATCCGGAATTCGATAGCATTAGCTTTGTATAGTATAGTGCATAATATAATATTGTCAATTAATCAGTAGATCTATTAATCTTGTTAAACTTCATTGTCAATTAAATTGTTCTTTTAACTAAATATATATAACGACTTAGAGTACAAACGTAACAAATAATTAATACATACTTGATACGGAAGTTATATAAAGGGAACTAGATAACATTCGATACTGAAAAATCAATATAGCGTTATAACTGTGTTAAGATACAAGTTTAAGGTTTTAATTTTGTTCTGAAATTGTAATTTTACTGACATTTAAATCGAAATCATGACTCTGACCAGAGCAGCAAAGCAAAAGGCTCAAGCTAATGGGAGTGCTGTGATTCGGGGGAGAAGTGAGGGGGGGCAGTTGCCCCCTGACTCACAGCCTTTTAAGATGCACTGTTTGCTTGATGTTTGCGGAGCAATCGGGTACGGGACATGATACTGCCATGGGGGATGTCTTTGTGTGTGCACGATGCGAGGAGTGCAAGGAAATTAGGCGACAACTCGGCGTTGTTATGGGCCTATATGAGACCTTGAAGGACAGGGTGGATGCCCTCGAAGGAAATAAATTGAGGGGCCCATCAAGCTCTCAGCTGCCCACATCAACGCCAGAGCTTGCACTTGGTCATCTTGCAACACAGAGGCAGCCCCCAAGGCAGAATGCGCTGGTCCAACAGGAACTAGTAGTTGTTGGTGACTCTAGTGTCAGGGAATCGGGGAACATGCTTTGTAAAAAGGATAGCTGGAACAGGACCAGGGTATGTCTGCCAGGGGCAAGGGTTGATGACGTTGTAGAGCAGATATCATCTTTTAAGGACACAAAAGGTGATATAGTTGTACACGTTGGCACTAATGACATTAAGAGTAGGCGACCAGCGGAATTAATTAACAAGTACAGGTCACTGTTGAAAAAAAGCCATGAAGTAGGGTTAAATTTGAAAGTGTCTGCAATTCTGCCCAGACACGATAGGAGGGAGTATATGATGAGAGCCTTGTCGATCAATTCGGCCCTGGAAAGATTGTGCAAGGCTCAAGGGGTAGAATTTTTTTCAGCCTGGAATGTACTTGTTAACAGGAGAGATTGCTTCTACTGGGATGGGATACACTTAAATAGAAAGGGTGCAAGAATATTTGCTGATGCTATCGAGGCAGTGTTAGGTGGGTCGGAAAACTGCTAGCTTGGGGGGAGACAAAGACTAATGGATTAACAGTAGCCACTGGCAGAGGTGAAAGAGATTCTTGCACTGCTTCTATTGGAATGAGCAGAAGCCTGAAAAACAAGATGCAGGATATTTCAGAGACTGCTGGAAGTCATTGTGATACAAGTAAACACATGGGTTGTGTTAGGGTAGCTAAGAATAGAAACAAGTGCAGGTATACTTGCGTGTACACCAATGCTAGGAGTTTAGTAAATAAATTTGATGAATTTGAGGTATTGCTCAAAACATCAAAGGCAGATATTGTTGGGATATCAGAGACGTGGTGTCACACAGATATAAGGAATGCAGAACTGGAATTTGGGGAGTACAATGTGTATAGAAAGGATAGACAGGGGAGGAGGGGTTATGTTGTTAGTTAAAAAACACATAAAATCCAAGGAAGTGAAGCCAGTCGACATTGACGGACAGGGCAGTGTCGAGTCAGTTTGGTGTGACATAAGCATAGGTAAATCAAAATTGAGAGTAGGAATGTGCTATAGGCCTAATGACTCTGATGAGTATAATAAGATACTGTACAGGGAAATAGAATGGGCCAGTAAATCAGAGAGTCTTATAATGGGGGATTTTAATTTCCCAGATATTGACTGGAATTTGTGGGTTGGTCACTCACACACTAGCAGGGCTTTTGTGGATTTATTGGATGATTGTTTTCTACACCAGCATGTTCGGGAGGCAACTAGAGGGAGTAATACTCTTGATCTGATTATCAGTAGTGATTCTTCATGCATTAGGAATGTGCAGATAAAGGAACCACTGGGTGGCAGTGATCACAGTGTGCCGAAGTGGGATTTACTCAAGGAGGTAACTACCATCAGAGGCAAAGGGAAGGGTTTTTGCTTTCGTAAAGGCGACTATGATGGTCTGAGACAGTATTTAAATTCTATACAATGGGACCAACTGATGATGTTACCAACAGCAAATTCAAAATGGGAAGCATTCAAGGAACTAATCTTGGAAGCTACCAGGCTTTACATACCAACCAAGAAATATTGTTCAAGGTTCAGGCCTAAATGGTTGTCAGATGAACTAATGAGACATATGGCAGAGAAGAAAAATGCATGGGATACATACAAATTAATGGGTGACATGGAAGCCTATGATAGATATAAGTTGGTCTGTAACCAAGTCACAAAGGAGATTAGGCAGGCAAAGGCAGATTCTGAGAAATCCTTGGCAAAGGACGCAAAGAAAAACAGAAAAGAGTTCTTTACCTATTTAAACTCAAGAAGGAAAGGGATGAATCAGATTGGTCCACTGGATGTTGATGGTTCAACAGTTGAGGATCCTGCTCAGGTGGCTAACAATCTAAACGAGTATTTTGCATCTACATTCACACATGAGGAGTTATTCAGAAAGGGGAATGTCGTAGGTGAAGTAAACATTGGCAGTGAGCTAGATTATTTTCTAATAACTGAGAGGAAAGTGGAGGAGAAATTGCTGAGGATAAACATAAAAAAGGCACCAGGGGTGGATGGGATCTATCCAGTTATATTAAAGGAGGCAGCAAAGGAAGTAAGCAAACCCCTAGCCATAATTATGAGAGCTTCTTTGGACTCAGGGGAGGTACCCATGGACTGGAGATGTGCAAATGTAACCCCAATTCACAAAGGAGGATCAAAGGCTGACACAAGTAATTATAGACCTGTTAGTTTAACTTCGGTTCCAGGAAAATTAATGGAGGCACTGGTTAAAGAAGCACTGCAGGATCATCTGGACAAGAATTCAGTTATAGCTCAGACACAGCATGGTTTTGTTAAGGGCAGGTCTTGTCTGACCAATTTGATTGGATACTATGATGCAGTCACAAAAGAACTGGATGCAGGGAATAACTTTGATATTATATATTTGGATCTTAGAAAAGCTTTTGATACTGTTGCGCATGGAAGACTGCTGCACAAATTGGAGAAGTGTGGCATTGGAGGCAAATTGCTGCTATGGATAAAGGGATGGTTGAGTGGCAGAAGACATAGAGTGGTAATCAATGGACACTGCTCAACGTGGACTAATGTTATTAGTGGAGTTCCTGAGGGTTCAGTGTTGTGTCCATTGTTTTCTGTATTTATAAATGATATTGATGATGGTGTATCAGGCTTAATGTCCAAGGTTGCAGACGATACCAAGGTTGGCAGGGTTGTTAAGGACACTACTGATACTATGGTGCTGCAACAGGATCTGGAAAGGTTGAGCAGATGGGCTGAGAGGTGGCAAATGAAGTTTAACATTGACAAATGTAAAGTACTACATATGGGAAACAGTAACCCCAGATCAACGTATCAACTCTGTGGTACTATGCTGACAGTGGTAGAGAATGAAAAGGACCTGGGGGTAATTGTGCAGGCAGATATGAAGTTCTCTGAGCAGTGCAGACGAGCTGCAAGAGTAGCTCATGTTGTCTTGTCATTGATATACAGGAATTTTTCCAGCAGGGATATGGATGTGATTATTCCCTTGTATAAGGCATTGGTCAGGCCACACCTTGAGTACTGTATACAGGTCTGGAGGCCTCATTTCAAGAAGGATGTAGAGCTGCTGGAATGAGTACAGAGAAGGGCAACAAGATTAGTGAATAGAACAAAGGGGTGCTCTTACGAAGAAAGGCTTAAGTTTTGCAAATTACAGTGTCTGGAGACTAGGCACCAGCGAGGTGATCTGATAGAGGTGTATAAAGCCTTGAATGGTTTAAGCATGCTCAATGCTGATGGGATTCTTCCTCTAGCTCAGAAAAATCACCTGAGAGGGCATAAATTCAAATTGAGGAAAGACAGATGTAGGATAGACGTGCGGAAATTTGCCTTTAGCCAGCGGGTGGTTGGTTTGTGGAATAGACTCCCATCGCTTGTTGTTGAAGTTAATAGCCTAAATAAATTTAAGGCTCAGCTGGACAGGTATTTCGAACGAACGGAGGGGTGAAATGGGAGTAGTGGTTGTTTTTTTTTTTTTTTTTTTTTTTTTTTTTGGGCTGATGCTGAATAAGCTTGCTTTTCTTGCATCATATGCCTCTACTAATGCTAATGCTAATGCATGGGATACTTACAAATTAACACATGACACAGAAGCCTCTGATAGATACAAGTTGATATGCAACCAAGTTACAAAGGAGGTTAGGCAGGCGAAGGCAGACTACGAGAAATCCTTGGCAAAGGATGCGAAGAAAAACAGCAGAGTTCTTTACTTATGTTAACTCTAGAAGGAAGGGGATGAATCAGATTGGTCCACTTGATATCGATGGGTCAACTGTTGATGATCCTGCTCAGGTAGCTAACAAACTAAATGAATATTTTGCATCGACATTCACACATGAGGAGTTATTCAGCGAGGGGAATTCCAGAGGTGTATTCAAGTCTGGCAGTAAGCTAGAGAATCTTGTAATAACTGAGAGTAAAGTGGAGGAGAAATTGTTGAAGATAAACACAAGAAAGGCACCTGGGGTGGATGGAATCTATCCAGTTATATTAAAGGAGGCAGCAATGGAAGTAAGCAAACCCTTAGCCATAATTATGCGAGCTTCCTTGGACTCAGGGGAGGTACCCATGGACTGGAGATGTGCAAATGTGACCCCAATTCACAAAGGAGGATCAAAGGCTGACACAAGTAATTATAGACCTGTGAGTTTAACTTCTGTTCCCGGAAAATTAATGGAGGCACTGGTTAAAGAAGCACCGCAGGATCATCTAGAAAGACTTCAGTTATAGCTCAGACACAGCATGGTTTTGTTAAGGGAAAGTCTTGCCTGACCAATTTGATTGGATACTATGATGCAGTCACAAAAGAACTGGATGCAGGGAATAACTTTGATATTATATACTTGGATCTTAGAAAGGCTTTTGATACTGTTGCACATGGAAGACTGCTGCACAAATTGGAGCAGTGTGGCATTGGAGGCGAATTGCTGCTATGGATAAAGGGGTGGTTGAGGGGGAGAAGACAGAGAGTAGTAATCAATGGACACTGCTCATCGTGGACTAAATGTTATTAGTGGAGTCCCTCAGGGTTCAGTATTGGGTCCTTTATTGTTTTCTGTATTTATAAATGATATTGATGATGGTATATCAAGCTTAATGTCCAAGTTTGCAGACGATACGAAGGTTGGCAGGGTTGTCAAGGACACTACTGACACTATTCTGCTGCAACAGGATCTAGAAAGGTTGAGCAGATGGGCTGAGAGGTGGCAAATGAAGTTTAACATTGACAAATGTAAAGTACTACATATGGGGAAACAGCAACCCCAGAGCAACGTATCAACTCTGTGGTACTACACTGACAGTGGTAGAGAATGAAAGGGACCTGGGGGTGGTTGTGCAGGCAGATATGAAGTTCTCTGAGCAGTGCAGACGGGCTGCAAGAGTAGCTCTTGGTGTATTGTCAATGATATATAGGAATTTTTCTAGCAGGGATAAGGAGGTGATTATTCCCTTGTATTAGGCAATGGTCAAGCCACCCCTGGAGTACTGTATACAGGCCTGGAGACTTCATTTCATGAAGGATGTAGAGCTGCTGGAACGAGTACAGAGAAGGACAACAAGATTAGTGAATGGAACAAAGGGGTGCTCTTACGAAGAAAGGCTTAAGTTTTGCGAATTACAGTGTCTGGAGACTAGGCAGCAGCGAGGTGATCTGATCGAGGTGTACAAAGCCTTGAATGGTTTGAGCATGCTCAATGCTGATGGGATTCTTCCTCTTGCTCAGATTAATCACCTGAGAGGGCATAAATTCAAATTGAGGAAAGACAGATGTAGGATAGATGTGCAGAAATTTGCCTTTAGCCAGCGGATGGTTGGTAGGTGGAACAGACTTCCATCCCTTGTTCATGGAAGTTGATAGCCTAAATAAGTTTAAGGCTTGGCTGGATAGGTATTTCGAACGAACAGAGGGGTGAAGTGGAAGTGGTTATTTTTTATTTATTTATTTTACTTTAATTTTTTTGGCTGATGCTGCATAAGCCTGCTTTCTTGCATCAAATGCCTCTACTAATGCTAATGCTAACTCTGCCAGCGGCTATTGTTAATCTATTAGTCCATGTATCCCCTGCCCAAGCTAGCAGTTTTCCGATCCACCTGACACTGCCTCGATAGCATCAACAAATATTCTTGCAACCTTTCTATTTAAGGTGTTTCCTATCCCTGTAGAAGCAGTCTCTCCTGTTAATAAGCACAGACCAGGCTGAGAAAAATTCTTCCCCTTGAGCCTTGCACAATCTCTATAGGCCGAATTGGTTATAACATTGGATCGTCATCATGTTTGTTTTTTTATGCGCATTTAATAAAATTATATTCTTAATCTCATCTCTCTATTTATTATTTAGCCTCATTATTTCTGCATTAAATATATTAAAATAAAACTTTCTAGATAACTGAAAAATCGAAATAGCGGCATCGTGAATTCCCGAAGTTGACATTATTCTGGAAGTCTACTGTATTTAAAATAGCTTTTATTTTCAAAGAATGTCTACTCCAGCAGACGATGATTCATGAGAGATTATAAAAGCATGTCTTGGTAAGATACTTTGGTAAGATGGGTATTGGTAAGATACTTGAAACGTCACCTTGATGTAGTGTTTAGGCAAATAGCTTCCTAAACAATACAGTCAGTCCTCGTATAGCACGATAGTTGTGTTCCTGGAAACCCTCGTGCAATGCAAAATCATGAAATATAAACAATAGGCCCTATAGGAAAAATAGGGATAGGTGCCGACCACCCAAGATTGAAACCATTTGTAACCAAAACATTACCAACCACAATAAATTATCATAATAAAATACAAAAGTATTTTATTACGACTATTACGTAGTAAAATATTGCTAATGCTTTTGCTTCTATCGTAAGCAAACTTGTTTTTGTTTGATTTTCTATCCAAACAGATGACAGCCGTTCCATCTCTTCCAATTCTTTGTGTCTTAATCTAATGGATTTTAATTACACTTTGAGTTGTTCCTGCTATGAAAGTTGTTTTTATTTTCTCTGCATTCTTTGTAATTCGCGTCATTGCCTCATTTAGGTCTGCAGCACATGCAATATCACATGGTCTTTCATTTCACTCAAAGAGTTTTACAATTTCATATTTTTTCTCTATCGACAGAGGCGGACTGACCATAAGCCTTCCCGGGGAAATCCTGGTGGCCGGAGGCCTGTGTGATTTTTGCCATAAACACTAGTATGAGGCCACTACAAATTTTCCTGAGTGGGATTTTTTACCCAGTCTGCCTCTGTTTATCGATATTGCTTTTCTTTTTCTTTCTGAATCTGTAGTGTCTTCACCAGGACGCTTCCTTTTCACACCTTTCAAGTATTTTACTCATTTTTAGGGAATAAAGCCCAATTACAAAATGAGGAGGCACGCTTGATAAACAAAGCTGCACGCGTGTAGCAACTGAATAAACAACACTGTAAAGGCAGAGAGAGACACACTATGAACACCTCACTGGCTCATATTTTATTAAAGCACATTTCTGGGGGTTACTACCATAAAACAATAAAAACAATTTCCAGTTGCATTCCTGCTAGTGGAATCTGTTATAAACTGGTAGTAAACTCGATCTAATTGCATTTGCGATAAAAGTTTTGGTTTGAGCATGCTCAATGCCAATGGGATTCTTCATCTTGCTCAGAATAATCACCTCAGAGGGCATAAATTCAAATTGAGGAAGGACGGATGTCGGATAGATGTGCGGAAATTTGCCTTTGGCCAGCGGGTGGTTGGTTGGTGCAACCGACTTCCATCACTTGTTGTTGAAGTTAGTAGCCTGAACAAATTTAAAGCTCAACTGGACAGGTATTTCGAACGAACAGAGGGGTGAAATGGGAGTGGGGTTTTTTTTTTTTTTTTGGCTGATGCTGAATAAGCTTGCTTTCTTGCATCATATGCCTCTACTAATGCTAATACCGATAGCTGGAATTGTGTGGGGTTTTGCGTTATTATGGTGAAATATGTTTCCCCCTTCACCGATATAAAAAATAGAAAAACATTTTCAGAATCTTCTCTCTGTTGCTATCGCGTTGCATTCAGTTGGGGTGATTCCGCATTCGACTGCCATTTCTTGTAAACACAAAGGCGAATCATGCATAAGCGAATTTGGTTCGTGTTATATACGATATCGTTCCCCTCTTTATAAATCGTGTATGATCGAATTCGTGTAGTGTAAACACGTGTTATACGAGGACTGACTGTATTATTAATATCACATGGTATAAAAGTGGTATCAAATATAGTAATAATAATCTTAACTTGTGAAGGATTTACCCATTGATTGCTGGAACGAACTTCCATCGGTCATTGTACAAGTTGATAGTTTAAAAAGATTCAAGGCAGAACTAGACAAACAGTTGGAATGAATGGATAGGTGAAATGGGAAGGTTTTCTTTTTTTTTTCTTTTCTTTTTTTTTTTTTTGGCTGTTGCTATATAAGCCTGCTGTCTTGCATCATGTGTCTTTACTAATGCCTATGCTAATTTCACAATATGAGATGTTACAATAATGATGCCAATGTACAAATTTCAGGTTATCTTAAAAATTCAACTATGTAGTAATGGTACAAATGCATTAAGTAATGTCACTGTTTGAGGCTTTCTCCCCTAAAATAATCAGTCCTAGTTAAAAATGCTAAAGCAAATAAATCCCTGATACAATGGACAATTTTAAGCCTAGTTTTTGAGTCTATGAATAAATATTAGTAAAGAATTATCATTTCATTGGCAAAATCAAAAAATTTCATGCTTAAATTTTAATTAAGCATGACTTTTTAATTGAAGTAATATCGTCAAATGTAGTTCAAGGTATTTTCCTATGAGATTGACTCACATGCAATCCACAAATGTAATGAAATAATGTGAAATTCAGTGTACTCATTTTATACACCGATGAGCCAAAACATTATGACCAGAGAGTTGTTAAGCAAATCGAAGCAACTGCAGGTGAACTACGGTGTGCGCGCAGGTTGGGACACAGTATAAAAAACCCCTGATACTGAGCTCTGTTAATCAGTGTTACTCTTGTTCTTCAGATGAGAAAGGCAGCGGACTTAAGTGAGTTTGACTAAGGCCAAATTGTAATGGTCAGATGACTGGGTCAGAGCATATCCGAAATGGCATGGCTGGTGGGGTGCTCAAAGTCAGCTGTGGTTAGTGGTCCGAGGAGGGGGAACCCACAAACCACTAGCAAGATATTGGATGACCACGGCCCATTGATGCTCGAGGTGAGCGAAGGCTCTCCTGGATGGTATGTGGCAACAGAAGGGCGACTGTGGCACAACTCGCCAATAATTGGAATGCTGGTGATGGGAGTAATGTATCGCAACACACAGTACATCGAACCTTGCTGAAAATGGGGCTGCATAACTACAGGCCACTCCGAGTGCCCATGCTAACTACGGTTCACCGGCGACAGTACCTACAATGGGCACGCGAGCATCAAAACTGGACCTTGACTGGTTGGAAGAAGGTCGTCTGGTCCGATGAATCCCATTTCCTGTTGCACCGTGTAGATGGCCAGGTATGTGTGCATCGTTTACCTGGGTAGTGATGGCACCTGGATGCACAGTGGGACGAAAACAAGCTGGTGGCAGTGGTGTCATGCTTTGGGCGATGTTCTGCTGGGATACCCTGGGTCCAGTCATCCAGGTGCCGGGCACTCTGATGTCTACCACACGACATAGCACAAGAACCTTACATTTAAAAAAAATCTCAGGCTTGCCCGAAACATAGAAAATACGCAGCGATAGGAGAAACCCCAGGAGCCGTTAGACCCTCAACACACCTTACACCTTACCTAAACATCATTGCTGACCAGGTACACCCTTTCATGGCAACGGTCTTCCCCTCTGGGGGTGCCATCTTTCAGCAGGATAATGCTCCCCATGCCACATCGCCTGGAATGTTCAAGACTGGTTCACGGAACACGAGGAAAACATCCAAGTATTGTCCTGGCCTCCAAATTCCCCAGACATCGATCCCATTGACCATCTGTGGTTTGTGTTGGAACAGCAACTCCAATCTGTGGGATCTCAACCATGGACCTTACAGGAGTTAAAGGATCTGCTGGTTACGTGTTGGTACCAGATACCACAAGACATTTAGAAATCTTGCAGCGTCCATGCCTCACCGGGTATGAGCTGTTTTGGCTGCATGTGGAGGACCACATCATATTAGGTAGGTGGTCATAATGTGTTGGCTCATCGATGTATTTATATTATAAACATCTCACCGTTTCTAGGGCTTCAAAGAAATCAGACATCACTCCTCTGCTTGAACTGGACAATGAACCAAAAGTCTTTCGTGTTGGTAATTCAAGCTCTGAAAGCTAATTAAAAAGAAGCATGACATACATTAGTTATATAATGTAAATTATATAAACCAAATACAGATGTTTTCCCTAATCTTTATATTTTTTTAGAAGGGTTGGAAATGGGGGAGACACGGGAATCTATCTTCCTAAAATTATATATATATATATATATATATATATATATATATATCATTTGTTAAGCTCTGAAAAGCCATTTATATCACTGATTTTGATAGACAAATTCACACTGAATTCTGTTAGAATTTAGAAATGATAAAAACAGCCAAATGTGATAGTAAATTTTGCTAATTAAATTAACCATATTAAGAAGTGCCACATTAAAAAAAAAATATATATATATATATATATAAAGAATATGAAGTAAAAGGTAATATGGAGATAATATACAGTAATGTAGTCAGTAAAAATTTAATATCAGCATTTAATTACTGATGATTTGTGCTTTTTTTTTTTTTTTTTTTTTTTTTTATTATATACTATTATTTATAAGAAATACAACTTTGGAACATTACATATATTTTGTCAACATTGCGCAGTGCAGTATTACAAGTTTTTAGTATCTGTAAGAAACTGGGAATTTCACCAGTACGGAGATAAGAAAATAAAACATTTACAATAAGTACCATGGTGTTAATGTAGTATTGACTACATTAACTACTTTGTATTTATTCACTACTTTTACTCAATAATGACAAATTCATGACTATACAAATTATTTTTTTGTAAATTATATAGCAAAACTAGAGAAATCTGGACTCGAGAAAATTGGTTCTTATTATTACATAAAGGAAGAAATTTCCTCTGTAAAAATATGATATACAAAAGTGGAAATACTGATTGATGTAAATATTTTCAAGTAAAGTTGTAATTAAAATAAACAAGAAAATTTATTCACAGTTCAGTAATATCAGTTACATATATATAGCACAAAATATAATGAAAAATAAACCCTTTTATGAAAAGGGGTTCGAACCTATTGGTAACTCTTTAGGAGGCTTCCGGATCAGCTAGTGTATAATCTTGCTACCTTTACTCTGCCAGATAGTGACTGGAGGGAGTCTGAGTAGTGTGCATGCGGGAGGCACTGTCAAGGCCATGTTATGTCAATGATCTGGGTATATTCTTACCATGTGTACACCATATCCAAAAATTTCATTACTTCACACAGCATGTCTCCCCAATTTTTCTTACTATTGAATACATCATGAATTGTCAAATAAATAGAGTAAGCTTATCTGCAAAAAGATCTAAACCTCCCGAACACTTCCTAGTTAATTTCACAAATATATGTGGTCTCAATTCTAATCTCAATGATCTCCATTTCCACTTGCAGTCTGCCAAACCCAGTGTACTTTTTCTGACAGAATCTCAGTTATCGGTTCATTCAAATACTGCTCATCTCAGTTGCCCAAATTATTCACTGTATGATTCCTTTCGCCTGAAAGGTGGTACTTACGCATATGCCTGTTCCGATATTCCCTGTCAGAGAATTGATAATTTGGATTATCCTCTCTTCGATCTTCTCTGGCTAAAAATCTCTACGTCACTGTGTCAAATTCATCTGTTGTCTCTACCGTTCTCCCAACTCCACTAATCATTTGGAGCTCTTTGACTTCTCTTTGCAACTTCACTTTCTCCAGTCCAACTTTCCTAACAGTGAGGTAATTTTCCTTGGTGATTTGAATATTCACAACTCCAGGTGGCTTCTGTTTTCTAGTCACACCGACCCAGCTGGTTGAGATGCTGAGGCTTTTTCAATTTCTAATGAACTTGCACAGATTGTTCATTTACCTACAAGAATACCAGACAATCCTAACCATACAACCAACATCCTTGATCTCTTTCTCAGAAACAACCTTCTAAATACATGGTCCAAGTGAGTGGTCCTTTATGTCCCTCAGATCACAATTTGGGGATGGTCTCTTCTCCAATGGAGCCTATATCTCATGGCTATTCCCAACCTCGTATTGTTTGCCATTACTTAACAAGTACAGGTCACTGTTGAAAAAAAGCCGTGAATTAGGGTTGAATTTAAAAGTGTCTGCAATTCTGCCCAGACACGATAGGAGGGAGTATATGATGAGAGCCCTGTCCATCAATTCGGCCCTGGAAAGATTGTGCAAGGCTCAAGGGGAAGAATTTTTTTCAGCCTGGTCTGTACTTGTTAACAGGGGAGATTGCTTCTACAGGGATGGGATACACTTAAATAGAAAGGGGTGCAAGAATGTTTGCTGATGCTATCGAGGCAGTGTTAGGTGGGTCAGAAAACTGCTAGATTGGGGGGATACAAGGACTAATAGATTAACAGTAGCCACTGGCAGAGGTGAAAGTGATTCTTGCACTGCTTCTATTGGAATGAGCAGCAGCCTGGAAAATAAGATGCAGGATATTTCAGAGACTGCTGGGAATCATTGGGGTACAAGTAAACAGATGGGTTGGGTTAGGGTAGCTAAGAAAAAGAAGAGGTGCATGTATACTTGCGTGTACACCAATGCTAGGAGCTTAGTAAATAAATTTGATGAATTTGAGGTATTGCTCAAAACATCAAAGGCAGATATTGTTGGGATTTCAGAGACGTGGCGTCACACAGATATAAGGAATGCAGAACTGGAGTTTGGGGAGTACAACGTCTACAGAAAGGATAGACAGGATAGGAAGGGAGGAGGGGTTATACTATTAGTTAAGAAATACATAAAATCCAAGGAAGTGAAGCCAGTCGACATCGCTGGACAGTGCAGTGTCGAGTCAGTTTGGTGTGACATAAGCATTGGGAGATCAAAATTAAGAGTAGGAGTATGCTATAGGCCTAATGACTGATGAGCTTAATAAGAAACTGTACAGGGAAATAGAGTGGGCCAGTAAATCAGAGAGTCTTATAATGGGGGATTTTAATTTCCCAGATACTGACTGGAATTTGGGGGCTGGTCACTCACATACTAGCAAGGCTTTTGTGAATTTATTGGATGATTGTTTTCTACATCAGCATGTTCGGGAGGCAACTAGAGGGAGTAATATTCTTGATTTGATTATCAGTAGTGATTCTTCATGCATTAAGAATCTGCAGATAAATGAACCACTAGGTGGCAGTGATCACAGTGTGCTGTGATCACTGCCACCTAGTGGTGATCACAGTGTGATATTATATACAGGGATTTACTCAAAGAGGTAACTACCATTAGAGGTAAAGGGAAGGGTTATTGCTTTCGTAAAGACGACTACGATGGACTGAGACAGTATTTAAATTCTATAAAGTGGGACCAACTGATGATGTTACCAACAGCAAATTCAAAATGGGAAGCATTCAAAGAACGTATCTTGGAAGCTACTAGGCTTTACATACCAACTAAGAATTATTGTTCAAGGTTTAGGCATAAATGGATGTCAGATGAACTAATGAGACATATGGCAGAGAAGCAAAATGCATGGGATACATACAAATTAACACGTGACACAGAAGCCTATGGTAGATACAAGTTGATCTGTAACCAAGTTACAAAGGAGGTTAGGCAGGCGAAGGCAGATTACGAGAAATCTTTGGCAAGGGATGCAAAGAAAAACAGCAAAGAGTTCTTTACTTATTTAAACTCTAGAAGGAAGGGGATGAATCAGATTGGTCCACTTGATATCGATGGGTCAACTGTTGATGATCCTGCTTGTGTAGCTAACAAACTAAATGAATATGTTGCATCAACATTCACATATGAGGAGTTATTCAGCGAGGGGAATGCCAGAGGTGTATTCAACTCTGGCAGTAAGCTCGAGAATCTTGCAATAACTGAGAGTAAAGTGGAGGAGAAATTGTTGAAGATAAACACAAGAAAGGCACCTGGGGTGGATGGGATCTATCCAGTTATATTAAAGAAGGCAGCAAAGGAAGTAAGCAAACCCTTAGCCATAATTATGAGAGATTCCTTGGACTCACGGGAGGTACCCATGGACTGAAGATGCGCAAATGTGACCCCAATTCACAAAGGAGGATCAAAGGCTGACACAAGTAATTATAGACCTGTGAGTTTAACTTCTGTTCCAGGAAAATTAATGGAGGCACTGGTTAAAGAAGCACTGCAGGATCATCTAGACAAGACTTCAGTTATAGCTCGGACACAGCATGGTTTTGTTAAGGGTAAGTCTTGCCTGACCAATTTGATTGGATACTATGATGCAGACACAAAAGAACTGAATGCAGGGAATAACTTTGATATTATATACTTGGATCTTAGAAAGGCTTTTGATACTGTTGCATACATTGGAGCAGTGTGGCATTGGAAGCAAATTGCTGCTATGGATAAAGGGGTGGTTGAAGGGGAGAGAAGACAGAGAGTGGTAATCAATGGCCACTGCTCATTGTGGACTTATGTTATTAGTGGAGTCCCTCAGGGTTCAGTATTGGGTCCATTGTTTTCTGTATTTATAAATGACATTAATGATGGTATATCATGCTTAATGTCCAAGTTTGCAGATGGTATGAAGGTTGGCAGGGTTGTCAAGGACGCTACTGACACTATGCTGCTGCAACAGGATCTGGAAAAGGTTGAGCAGATGGGCTGAGAGTTGGCAAATGAAGTTTAACATTGACAAATATAAAGTACTACACATGGGAAACAGCAACCCCAGAGCAAAGTATCAACTCTGTGGTGCTGCACTGACAGTGGTGGAGAATGAAAGGGACTTGGGGGTGATTGTGCAGGCAGATATGAAGTTCTCTGAGCAGTGCAGACGGGCTGCAAGAGTAGCTCATGGAGTATTGTCAATGATATACAGGAATTTTTCCAGCAGAGATAAGGAGGTGATTATTCCATTGTATAAGGCAATGGTCAGGCCACACCTAGAGTACTGTATACAGGTCTGGAGGCCTCATTTCAAGAAGGATGTAGAGCTGCTGGAACGAGTACAGAGAAGGGCAACAAGATTAGTGAATGGAACAAAGGGGTGCTCTTACGAAGAAAGGCTTAAGTTTTCAAAAATTACAGTGTCTGGAGACTGGGCACCAGCGAGGTGATCTGATAGAGGTGTATAAAGCCTTGAATGGTTTAAGCATGCTCAATGCTGATGGGATTCTTCCTCTAGCTCAGAAAAATCACCTGAGAGGGCATAAATTCAAATTGAGGAAAGACAGAAGTAGGATAGATGTGCGGAAATTTGCCTTTAGCCAGCGGGTGGTTGGTTGGTGGAACAGACTGCCATCCCTTGTGGTGGAGGTTGATAGCCTAAATAAGTTTAAGGCTCAGCTGGACAGGTATTTTGAACGAACAGAGGAGTGAAGTGGAAGTGGGTTCTTTTTTTTTTTTTTGGCTGATGCTGCATAAGCTTGCTTTCTTGCATCAAATGCCTCTACTAATGCTAATGCTAAAAGTTGAGCAGATGGGCTGAGAGGTGGCAAATTAAGTTTAACATTGACAAATGTAAAGTACTACATATGGAAAACAGTACACTGACAGTGGTAGAGAATGAAAGGGACCTGGGGTGGTTGTGCAGGCAGATATGAAGTTCTCTGAGCAGTGCAGACAGGCTGCAAGAGTAGCTCATGGTGTATTGTCAATGATATATAGGAATTTTTCCAGCAGGAATAAGGAGGTGATTATTCCCTTGTATAAGGCAATAGTCAGGCCACACCTAGAGTACTGTATACAGGCCTGGAGGCCTCATTTCAAGAAGGATGTAGAGCTGCTGGAACGAGTACAGAGAAGGGCAACACGATTAGTGAATGGAACAAAGGGGTGCTCTTATGAAGAAAGGCTTAAGTTTTGCAAATTAAAGTGTCTGGAGGCGAGGCACCACCAGTGATCTGATAGAGGTGTATAAAGCCTTAAATGGCTTGAGCATGCTCAATGCTGATGGGATTCTTCCTCTTGCTCAGAATAATCACCTGAGAGGGCATAAAATCAAATTTAGGAAAGACAGATGTAGGATAGATGTGCGGAAATTTGCCTTTAGCCAGCAGGTGGTTGGTTGGTGGAACAGACTTCCATCCCTTGTCGTGGAAGTTGATAGCCTATATAAGTTTAAGGCTCAGCTGGACAGGTATTTCGAACGAACACAGGTGTGGAGTGGAAGTGGTTATTTTTTATTTATTTATTTTTTTCTTTTTTTTTGGCTGATGCTGCATAAGCCTGCTTTCTTGCATCAAATGCCTCTACTAATGCTAATTACAAGAATACAAAATGGGATGACCTGCGAGATTTCTTTTCTTCTTTTCCTTGGGCAGACTACTGTTTCAAAACTTCTGATGTCAACGTTTGCTCAGATCGTGTCAGTGAAATTATTCTTGTAGGAATGGAATCCTTTATTCCACACTCCACTTTAAAATCTCGCCCTTTATCTAAATCTTGATTTTCCAATAAATGTGCTAAGGCTGTTCAAGAGAAGAACTTTGCATATCGTAATTGGCTTCTTTCCAATTCTTCAGTTTCATTTTCTGCCTACACCAAAGCTCGCAAAAATTGTAAAGCAGTAATTAATCAGTCCAAACTAGATTTTGAACAGGCTAAGAGTAGAAAACTTGCTTCTTGCGTTAATGGTGGCCAAGCATTTTGGTCTGTTGCCATAGCTATTGGCTGCAACTTTTGTCCATCTCAGCTCCCACCTCTGTCAAAACCAAATGGTTCTGTTGTCACTTCGTCCAAGGATAAAACTGACCTGCTAGCAACCCATTTTTCTTCTAACTCCTGTATTAATGATCATGGTAAAACACATCCCATCATTCCCAACACGTTCCATTCAGTGCCTCCTGTGGTCTTCCGTCAAAAGGATGTCAGAAGGATTTTGACAAATCTTGATGCTAAGAAAGCTCCAGGTCCTGATGGTAATTCTCCACTTGTTCTCAAAACCTGTGCTCCTGAACTTAATCCAGTTCTTTGCCACCTTTTTTCACTTTCTTATTCCAAAGGTGTTTTTCCTTCTGCTTGGAAATTTGCTCATATCCAGCCAGTTCCTAAAAAGGGTGACAAGTCCCTTTTTAGGAAATAATTATTCCCAATGCAATTAGGAACTAATTATCATCCCATTGCAATTACTTCTACTCTTTCTAAAGTAATGGAGAAATCAATTAACCATCAAATCTTAAACTACTTAGAAACCTGATTGGTTATTATGATGTGGTTACAAAGGAACTGGATGGAAAAAATAATTTTGATATCATATATTTGGATTTCAGGAAAGCTTTTGACACTGCTGCGCATGGAAGACTATTGTACAAATTGGAGCAGAATGGTACTAAGGGTAAGTTGCTACAATGGATAAAAGGAGGGTTAAGTGGGAGAAGACAGAGAGTGGTAATCAATGGGTGCTCTCTTCGTGGACTAATGTTATTAGTGGAGTCCCACAGGGTTCGGTTTTGGGTCCACTGTTCTTTTGTATATTTATCAATGATATTGATGAAGGTATATCAGGCTTAGTGTCGAAGTTTGCAGATGATACAAAGGTCGGCAGGGTTGTTAATGACAGTAACGGCAGTGTGCAACTGCAACAGGATCTAGATAATTTGGACAGATGGGCAAGTGGCAACTGAAGTTTAACCTTGACAAATGCAAAGTACTGCATATAGGTAGAAGTAAGCCGAGAGAAAAGTACCAACTGTGTGGTACTACACTTAAGGTGGTAGAAAATGAAAAAGACCTGGGAGTAATTGTGAAGTCAGATATGAAATTTTCTGAGCAATGCAGACAGGCTGTCAGGGCAGGTCATGGGGTTTTGTCAATGATATATAGGAATTTTGCTAGTAGGGAAAAGGAGGTGATTTTCCCTCTGTATAAGGCAATAGTCGGGCCACGCCTTGAGTACTGCGTACATTATTTTAGGAATAATGTCGATTTTCTTGAGCGTGTACAGAGAAGGGCAACAAGATTTGTGAGGGGAATGAAGGGATCCTCTTACCAAGAGAGGCTAAATTTCGGCAAATTGCAATGGCTGGAGACTAGGCACCTGCACGGTGATCTGATTGAGGTGTATAAGGCCTTGAATGGGTTGAGCACGCTGAATTCTGATGGGATCCTTCCACTTGTTCAGATTACGATCTATGGGGTCATAAATTCAAATTAAGAAAAGACATATGTAGAATAGATGTGTGGAAATTTGCCTTTAGCCAGCGGGTGGTTAATGGCTGGAACAAAATTCCATCTGTCGTTGTGGAAGTTGATAGTTTGAATAAATTTAAGGAGAAACTGGACAGGCATTTGGAGGGAATGGTGTGAATTTTTTTTTTTTTTTTATTTGGCTGATGCTGCATAAGCTCATACACTTGCTTTCTTGCATCACATGCCACTACTACTACCACCTTCTGTCTGATCAACGATCACCAGTATTGATTCTATCAGTGTCGATCCACTGGTGATATTCTGGCTTATGTTACCCATTTATGGACTAATTCAATGGAACAGTTTGGTGAAACACAAGCAGTTGCTCTTGACATCTCAAAGGCTTTCGATCGTGTTTCGCATAAAGGTCTTCTAAACAAGCTTCCATCTTATGGTTTGCCAACTGTTTTTTGTAATTGGTTATCCATTTTTCTCTCTGATCACTCACTGAGGTTGATGGTAGATGGCTCTCTGTCTTCTAACTTCTCCACCAATGCTGGTGTCAGCCAAGGTTCAGTTCTTTCCCCCACTCTTTTATATTAATGACCTTCTTCCGTTGACTGGAAATCCTATCCATAGTTTTGCCGATGATAGCACACATTACATTCCATTTTGAAAAACCTTGTCCTGCTCAATCAGCTTCAACTTCTCAAATATCTGCTACCAATTCCCCCTAATGCCAATCTCCAGGTAATTCTCCAGTGGGGCAAAGACAACTTAGTTGATTTCAATCCTTCTAAAAGTCTCTTGTCTTATATCTCGCAAAATGGATTCTTTTGCTCCTATGCTTATCTTTGGTGACACTCCAATTTCTAGGCCAAATGATATATCTCTTTTGGGGATTACCCTGACTTCTAATCTCTCTTGACACAAGCACATTACAAATATTGCTTCCTCTGAATCTGAAAAACTTGGTTTTCGCTTTTGCTCTCGGTATTACTTTTCTTCCAAACAGCTGTACTCTCACTCTGTACAAATCGTAAATCCACCCTGCCATTGAATATTGTTCCCACATCTGGGGCGGTGCCCCCAAAACCTTGCTCAGGCTTCTAGATTCCATTCAGAAGAGGGCAGTTAGGTTAATTAATGACTCCTCTCTAACAGAGTCTCTGCACTCTGTCTCACAGACATACTGTTTCTGCTGCATGCCTTTTCTACAGATAATTCCATGGGCACTGTTCTTCTTAATTGGCTTCTGTAATTTCTGCTCTCTCCTTCAAGACAGTCCAAACACGTGCCACCACCAGCCAACATCCATTTACTGTCCAACTTCAAACTCACAGAACCAACTTTTCATCTTTCTCGTTTATTCATTCAACTGCCATTTTCTGGAACAACCTTCCTTCATACATATTTCCTGAAAATTACAGTCTAAAGAAGTTCAAGTCTAATGTCAACAAATATCTTCTTTCGTCTTCTCAACCTCCAACCCAAGCATGGTACTAAGTACTATAGGTTCTAATACCTCTCACTGGGGTTTTCATTAAAAAAAAAATTAGAGCCAATTGAGAAATTAGAACAAGGCGCTGCAGTAGCAGCGCCTTGTGAAATTTACGGCATAAAGAAACATTTTCTGATATCTGTAAATCAAAGGCCAAATTGCAACATAATTTTATATTGTGCAGTACTGTATATTGTAATAAAGTTTTTTTACATTAAGAACAATAAATAAATGCCTTCCATAACATATGCCTTGTACATTTAGCATTCAAAAAATTATTGATTTTGACATTGGTTTTTTTTTGTCTGTGGGATTGTTTTTTCTTAAATTGCACTGACTGTCTTTTAGTTTCTTAGCTGTACTGGAATAGCAAACTTTCATTGCAATAATTACAGTATCAGAAAGTCTGGATCTTCAAATTTTTTTCAGTTAAAATTTGTCTTTATTGAATTCTGATGCAACCATTTTAATGCTTACTTCTAACAATCACTTCTACTCTCTCTCTCTCTCTCTCTCTCTCTCTCTCAGGGTAACTCAGGAATTTTTTTTGGCTGGTGCAGCATAAGCCTCAGGCTTCCTTGCACCATATGGCTAATAATAATAATAATAGTGTCCTTACCCAGTCCACATTTTCATCAGTTTTCATGGATACCAGGTGGCCTGGTCGTTCACTGTCTTCCACATTCTCTCTTTCTCTAAATATCTTTTATGCCCAATCAAACATGCGAGTCCTGACATAGTATATTCCCCATAAACTTGACATAACTCAACTTTCAGTTGATGTTTTCTTTGGTTTTGTTGAAAATTTGATGTTCAATCTAATTTGTTGTTCAATTCTTTTGTCTGTCATTTTTTTGACAAACTACAAAAACATAAGGTAATGAAACCTATCTGCAAAGTGAGTGAGTGTTTTAGAACATGACTTGGCAGACAACTAGAGTCAACTGTTGCGCCTTTGTTTCACAGGTGGCACTTGGTTCATAGTGGCTGCACATGCAGTCTCAAAAGTTTTTATTAAGTTCATCAGTTTGTTCTTTAAAAACTTTTGGATCACAATCTGGATTTGAACATGAGTCAGTTATCAGTTGCTAGTGACTGTTGTATTTTTTGATTTGGTAACTGAAAAATTCTCATATTGCTTACTTTTTCTTTTTTTTTTCCCAACTTCTAATCTCTTCTTTAAAAAGATTAAATGTTATCAATACTTTACCATTCTAGTTACATGCTTAACCAAAGAGTCATGGTTTTTAATGTTTTTTTTTTTTTTTTTTAACCTCAGTAGCATGCACCAGTTGAAATTGTTTAAATCTATCTTTCCTTATAACCCTTCTTCCTAGACTACATTTCCACCAAGTATTCATCCACTTTCACAGGAATACACACAAATTACTCAGATGACAAATACAGCCTATTACCAGCAAATGCTTAATGTCCACTTTTAATACCCTTGCTACTCCAGTTTTTAGACCTTCCGTAACAAACACATTATGAACACTATAGGCCAGACAGTTTATGGAGAGAACACAAGCTTTCAGATTGTAGTCACCACAAGCTACTTACTAAAGCAAGCTCCCCCCCCTCATTATGCCAGATCCCACAATGGGAATAGCATGGAATTGCTTTGATTACTGTCATCTGTAGCAAATCAAAAATGGCCCATTTTTCAGAGCCATCACATCTTTTCCTATTTATGTAATTTCATCAATTCCAATTGTTTTAGTTCTTCCACAAAAGTACTGTTTTCCAGTTTCACTATAGAGAAATATTTCTGACCAATGTGCCTGCATAATCAGCACAACTCAGGGGAAGATTATGTTCTATGAAAAAAAAAAAAAAAAATTCAAATATTATTCAAATTCAAATGAATGTTTACATCACATTTTTCTGAAATGTGAAATATCATATCTAAACACAGCACACAAGGCACACAAGGTTTACCTTTTCTAGCTTTTAGAATACATGGAAAAATCTCATGCATGTGGGTGTTCTGAAAATTTACATCTTATTGCCCTGGCAACAATATCATGAAAGATATTAACTAGCTCCACACCACAAAGTCTGATGAAATATCACATTATGCTAAACGAAAAAAAAAAAAAAACATGCCAAAAAAGAAACATGCCATGTTATTATGGCATGCTTCTATTTTAATTACCATAGTTTTATTTTATTTTTTTTCTGAAAAGTAAAAGAATGGAAAAAAATTTATTCTTTTTGGATTTCTCCATTGTATCAACAGACCTAATTTTTTTTTTTTATAATTTCATTTTGTCACTCCACTCTTTTCTGTCCTCCCAGTCGCCATTCTTCAATTTCCTCAGGCGTCTCCGTAGCCAGGTGGGAAGGAGCAGCAGTGCGTAGCACACGCTTCTTGATTAGACTGGGGTTCGAGCCCGTCACCACCAAATACGGAGGATGCAGAAAGGTCAGGGAATGACCACCGCATATTCCCGGAGCAATATGGCCTTAGTTGCTAATGCTCCTAAAAACCAAATAACAAACAAACAAACAATTTCCTCTTTTCCATAGCCACCCTCACAACTCACTGCATACTTGTGTTTCTAGGTATTCCTCTCCTTTTCCTTCTAGGGAGTGTTCATTCCGTTGCTTTTTTAGATAATCTCTCTTTCCCCATTCTCCTACTACTAACATAAACTACCATTCTAATCTTTTTTGTTCTATTTTGGTGATGATGTTTATTTTAGTGTCCATTGGGAAAAAAATGAGTTTTCAAAAAGACAAAACCTTTCTGGCCAACTATATCATGATACTTAATCATAAATCCAGAGAGCTGACAACTATGAATCAGCAATAACCATCTTAACTGTTTGGATTTCCCCCCCCTCAACTTTTTTTGGAAGTTTAACAGGAGCAGGATCTTAATTTAGAAAAGTAAATTATGAAATGGAACAGAATTCTAGTGTTTTCAGCCCAATTTGAGTGCTAATCTTTTTTAAAAATGAGAAGACTAAATGCAAGAATTGCTGTCTGATTTGAATGAAGCAAACTTCATTTGAAAAGTAGATTTACTTCCTCCATAAAAATTTCTTTGAAATTTGCCAAAACATTAACACATTTTAGAGCATCATTTAATTAACTTGAAAGCTTTGAAAATGGAATAATAACTATAAAAAAAAGAAAGAGAAAAAGTACTGTTAGGTGATGCATTTGAGGTCAATCTAACTTAAATTAAGATTTCTGTACTCATTTTTCAGATCTTGCAGTGGGTGTTACTCAAGAAAATTTATTATTTTTACTAGTGGCAAATTCTGGTTTTCAAAGCAGTGCTGACTGCACTTTGGTTATATTCTTGAAATACAGTAATGTTCTTGTGTTTTCTACCTAATAAACATTCTAACTGTATGTGCCATCCCAAAATATAAACAGAAAAATTATCCTTGTAGAAATGCCTGTTATACATAATACTTGTATTCTGAAGATTTATACTGCATAAACTAAAAAATTTTATACTGCATAAACTATATATTAAGTTAGTGCATGACTACATGCTCTTGAGCAATGACAGTCCTAAAAATCACTTCCTGCACGAAAATTAAAAACTCTGCACATAGTGAACACTTTAAGCAGGTTTTACTGTATATATTATAGGAAAAAAATGGCACTACAAAAATTTATAGTACTATAAAACAATAATTATACCTGATATTCTGCTTCTGGTTTGTTAGCATGGTTCAACTTAAAAATTCTCTGGTAGATGAACATAGCTTCCACATCACGTCCTATCTGTAAATTTAAGACAGATTATAACTCACATTCTAAGTACAGCAATGCAATTATGCAAGTAACTATTACATGAACCAAGAAATCATAGCATCCAGAGATAACCACTTGTCGTGTAAAAAGGCCCTTTTATGTTCCAAATAAAGCATTAAGTGCATAAAACAGAGAAATAGAGACCCAATCAGGAAAAATTAAATCAAAATTCTGAATGTCACAAGTTGTCCCAAGTCAGAGTCAGAATATTCCCATCCCTTTGCCATTGATGATATTAGAATTGCACTGAAGGAGGTCAAAGCTGGTAAAGCTCCAGAAAAGAAGAAAGATTAGAGTACTGCATTTAGAGTACTGAACCCTTTTAAAGTCTTAAACAACTTGTCACCATGCAAATGCTTCAGGGTTGGAAGGAATACAACCAGAATTCCTGATTAACTGTAGTAGAAACACACGACTGTGGCTGTCTCAGTTTACTACTAACATAAACTACCCTACCTATTCCAACAAACAAACAAAAATTATTGCTGGTTTGAAGCCAGACAACCCTAATGATTTTCTGGAGACCTATCGACCAATTGCACTGGTAAGTGTGTGTGCTACAAACTGCTGTAAAGACTCCTGAACAGAATTGGCCCAAAAACCAAAAATATTAGAACAAGTACCAATTGAGCAAGTAGACTTCAGGCCTCAACAAAGCTGTACCAATCAGGTCTTCTATAATAACTACAAACAGGCAGGTTTCCAATCATGCACTAAAACATCCATTGCATTCAACAATATAGTAAATACTCATGAACTCCAAAAATCTGCTTTTAATAATGAGAAAAAAAACATAATGAGGAACATAAAAATAAACAGAACGAAACTTTTATTAATTTAGTTTTCATCAAAAAATCAACCAACATTTTATTTTCCTTCCAAATTTCTTCCATCTTTAAAAGATTCGTTGCAACTATTACCTGTTTACTATTCATCGCAAAACTATTATGCACCGTTCTTTACTCATAAATACACATCATAATGCCAACCAACGACGACACAGTAGCTTGTCGTCTGTCGCGCCCACAACCAATCATTTCATCATTTGCCATGTCAATCAATATATCCTACCTGTCAATCAATATATCCTTCTCGATTTCGGCTCCAGACCAATAACACCTACTGTCTGTTTACCAAGCGAGCAGTGCTAGAGTTGGGTATAAGGAAACTAATTTTCTGCGTAAGTTATCCGATGTTTCACGTCGTTCTCATGTTGGCTTTCTTTATCTTAGCCGCTTTTTCTACTGACACCAGAATTAACTGAATACATTGATAATTTAGACATATAGCTGTGATCCTTTTTTACTGACTGTCATGTAATGTATTGTGCCATATGCTAAATAAACAAATAATTTCCTTTTTAAGACTGCATACAAGAATTTTATTTCACTACTGTCATCACCTATTTCTATTTTCTCTATTTCAGTTGATACCATCAACGTTATCTTCAACACCAAACCAAATGTCCAGCTGAAGCCCGTTGACGAGTCTGCTGACGAGGCTAGTGGGAGCCAGACGTGTTCAAAGCCGCTAAGTGGATTTTCTTATTTATTGATTTGAAATGATTGTTTTTCTAAAACTTTTGATTTAAATTTAGTAGTATAGCATTATTTTGTGATTTTCTGATTAATCTGGTGTATTTATTCTTTACTCTGCCTTCTAACTGCATAAAAGTATCGGTAAGGGTATCAAATCCACGCATTACAAGTTGCAGCTCTGCTGAACGAGAAGATTTTTAGCCATATTTAACCACTTTATTGACCAATTGATACATCAAATTATTTTCTATAAGTAGCTTATAGACCTAGTCAGGATCATTAGTTTATTCTGAATTGAGACAGCGAGATTTGGAAGTTAATTAATACTTAAGTGTCCGTAGATTTACCGTTCGTATCTTGCACCATTGTTATACGATACGTTATATCCTGAACTAGATTGCATTAGTATAGTATAGTATATAATATAATATTGTCAATTAATCAGCAAAATCTTAATTTTGTTAAACTTCATTGTCAATTAAATTGTACTTTTAACCAAATACATATAACAACTAAGATTACAAACGTAACATAATTAATTAATACATAACTTGATACGGAAGTTATCAAAACGGAACTTGTAGATAATACTTGATACTGAAAAATATATATAGCATTATAACTGTGTTGGGATACAAGTTTAGGGTCATAATTTAGTACTGAAATTGAAATTTTAATGAAATTAAATCATGACTCAGACCAGAGCAGCAAAGCAAAAGGCTCAAGCTAATGGAGTGCTGTGGCTCAGAGGAGAACTGATGGGGGGGGGGGCAGTTGCCCTCTGAATCACAGCCTTTTAAAATGCACTGCTTGCATGATGTTTGTGGAGCAATCGGATACGGGACATGATATTGCCATGGGGGATGTCTTTGTGTGTGCGCACGATGGAAGGAATGTAACGAAATCAGGGAACAACTCAGCGTTGTTATGGGCCTATATGAGAACTTGAAGGGCAGGGTGGATACCCTCGAAGGATCTAAATTGAGGGGCCCATCAAGCTCTCAGCTGCCCAGATCAATGCCAGAGCTTGCACTTGGTCATCACACAACACAGCGGCAACCCCCAAGGCAGAATGCGCTGGTCCCGCAGGAACTAGTAGTTGTTGGTGACTATTGTCAGGGAAATGGGGAACATGCTTTGTAAAAAGAATAGATGAACAGGACCAGAGTATGTCTACCAGGGGCAAAGGTTGATGACATTGTAGAGCGAATATCATCTTTTAAGGGCACAAAAGGTGATATAGTTGTACACGTTGGTACAAATGATATTAAGAGTAGGAGAGACTGGCAGAATTACTTAACAAGTACAGATCACTGTTGAAAAAAAAAGCCGTGAATTAGGGTTGAATTTGAAAGTGTCTGCAATTCTGCCCAGACACGATAGCAGGGAGTATATGATTAGCATTAGTAGAGGCATATGATGCAAGAAAGCAAGCTTATTCAGCATCAGCCAAAAAAAAAAAAAAAAAAAAAAAAAAAAACCACAACCACTACTCCCATTTCACCCCTTCGTTCGTTCAAAATACCTGTCCAGCTGAGCCTTAAATTTGTTTAGGCTATCAACTTCAACAACAAGTGATGGAAGTCTATTCCACAAACCAACTGCCCGCTGGCCAAAGGCAAATTGCCGCACATCTATCCGACATCCGTCCTTCTTCAATTTGAATTTATGCCCTCTCAGGTGATTATTCTGAGCAAGAGGAAGAATCCCATCAGCATTGAGCATGCTCAAGCCATTCAAGGCTTTATACACCTCTATCAGATCACCTCGCTGGTGCCTAGTCCCCAGACACTGTAATTTGCAAAACTTAAGCCTTTCTTCGTAAGAGCAACCCTTTATTCCATTCACTAATCTTGTTGCCCTTCTCTGTACTTGTTCCAGCAGCTCTACATCCTTCTTGAAATGAGGCCTCCAGACCTGTATACAGTACTCAAAGTGTGGCCTGACCATTGCCTTATACAAGGGAATAATCACCTCCTTATCCCTGCTAGAAAAATTCCTGTATATCATTGATAAGACACCATGAGCTACTCTTGCAGCTCGTCTGCACTGCTCAGAGAACTTCATATCTGCCTGCACAATTACGCCCAGGTCCTTTTCATTCTCTACCACTGTCAGCATAGTACCACAGGGTTGATATGTTGATCTGGGGTTACTGTTTCCCATATGTAGTACTTTACATTTCTCAATGTTAAACTTCATTTGCCACCTCTCAGCCCATCTGCTCAACCTTTCCAGGTCCTGCTGCAGTAGCATAGCATCAGTAGTGTCCTTAACAACCCTGCCAACCTTTGTATCGTCTGCAAACTTGGACATTAAGCTTGATATACCATCATCAATATCATTTATAAATACAGAAAACAACAATGGACCCAACACTGAACCCTGAGGAACTCCACTAATAGGGCTCACATCTGGTGAGTATGGGCTTGGCACACCCAGGGTCCTTAGCTGGATATCATCATTCTTCTCTTTCCCTGGTGATTCCCTTCTGCTTCTTACTCTTGCTTGCACTCTCTCTCTCTCTCTCTCTCTCTCTCTCTCTCTCTCTCTCTCTCTCTCTCTCTCTCTCTCTCTCTCTCTCTCTCTCAGTGTAACTTAGAATTTTTTTTTTTTTTAGCTGGTGCAGCAAAAGCTTCGGGCTTCCTTGCACCATATGGCTAATAATAATAATAATAATAATAATAACATTAGTCCACGTTGAGCAGTGTCCATTGATTACCACTCTCTGTCTTCTCCCCCTCAACCATCCCTTTATCCATAGCATCAATTTGCCTCCAATGCCACACTGCTCCAATTTGTGCAGCAGTCTTCCATGCGCAACAGTATCAAAAGCCTTTCTAAGATCCAGATATATAATATCAAAGTTATTCCCTGCATCCAGTTCTTTTGTGACTACATCATAGTGTCCAATCAAATTGGTCAGACAAGACCTGCCCTTAACAAAACCATGCTGTGACTGAGCTATAACTGAATTCTTGTCTAGATGATCCTGCAGTGCTTCTTTAACCAGTGCCTCCATTAATTTTCCTGGAACCGAAGTTAAACTAACAGGTCTATAATCACTTGTGTCAGCCTTTGATCCTCCTTTGTGAATTGGGGTTACATTTGCACATCTCCAGTCTATGGGTACCTCCCCTGAGTCCAAAGAAGCTCTCATAATTATGGCTAAGGGTTTGCTTACTTCCTTTGCTGCCTCCTTTAATATAACTGGATAGATCCCATCCACCCCAGGTGCCTTTTTTATGTTTATCCTCAACAATTTCTCCTCCACTTTCCTCTCAGTTATTAGAAAATCATCTAGCTCACTGCCAATGTTTACTTCACCTACGACATTCCCCTTCCTGAATAACTCCTCATGTGTGAATGTAGATGCAAAATACTTGTTTAGATTGTTAGCCACCTGAGCAGGATCCTCAACTGTTGAACCATCAACATCCAGTGGACCAATCTGATTCATCCCCTTCCTTCTAGAGTTTACATAAGTAAAGAACTCTTTGCTGTTTTTCTTTGCATCCCTTGCAAAGGATTTCTCGTAATCTGCCTTCGCCTGCCTAACCTCCTTTGTAACTTGGTTGCATATCAACTTGTATCTATCATAGGCTTCTGTGTCATGTGTTAATTCGTAAGTATCCCATGCATTTTTCTTCTCTGCCATATGTCTCATTAGTTCATCTGACAACCATTTAGGCCTGAACCTTGAACAATATTTCTTGGTTGGTATGTTAAGCCTGGTAGCTTCCAAGATTAGTTCCTTGAATGCTTCCCATTTTGAATTTGCTTTTGGTAACATCATCAGTTGGTTCCGCTGTATAGAATTTAAATACTGTCTCAGACCATCATAGTCGCCTTTACGAAAGCAAAAACCCTTCCCTTTACCTCTGATGGTAGTTACCTCCTTGAGTAAATCCCAGTTCAGCACACTGTGATCACTGCCACCTAGTGGTTCCTTTATCTGCAGATTCTTAATGCATGAAGAATCACTACTCATAATCAGATCAAGAGTATTACTGCCTCTAGTTGCCTCCCGAACATGTTGGTGTAAAAAACAATCATCCAATAAATCCACAAAAGCCTTGATAGTGTGTGAGTGACCAACCCACAAATTCCAGTCAATATCTGGGAAATTAAAATCCCCCATTATAAGACTCTCTGATTTACTGGCCCATTCTATTTCCCTGTACAGTTTCTTATTATACTCATCAGAGTCATTATGCCTATAGCACACTCCTACTCTCAATTTCGATCTCCCATTGCTTACGTCACACCAAACTGACTCGACACTGCCCTGTCCATCGATGTCGACTGGCTTCACTTCCTTGGATTTTATGTGTTTCTTAACTAATAGCATAACCCCTCTTCCCTTCCTATAATGTCTATCCTTTCTGTAGATGTTGTACTCCCCAAATTCCAGTTATGCGTTCCTTATATCTGTGTGACACCACGTCTCTGATATCCCAACAATATCTGCCTTTGATGTTTTGAGCAATACCTCAAATTCATAAAATTTATTTACTAAACTCCTAGCATTGGTGTACATGCAAGTATACATGCACCTGTTTCTATTCTTAGCTACCCTAACACAACCCATGTGTTTACTTGTACCGCAATGACTTCCAGCAGTCTCTGAAATATCCTGCGTCTTGTTTTTCCAGGCTTCTGCTCATTCCAATAGAAGCAGTGCAAGAATCTCTTTCTCCTCTGAGAGTGTCTACTGTTAATCTATTAGTTCTTGTATCCCCTACCCCCCAAGCTAGCAGTTTTCCGACCCACCTAACACTGCCTCGATAGCATCAGCAAATATTCTTGCACCCTTTCTATTTAAGTGTATCCCATCCCTGTAGAAGCAATCTCTCCTGTTAACAAGTACAGTCCAGGCTGAAAAAAATTCTACCCCTTGAGCCTTGCACAATCTTTCCAGGACCGAAGTGATCCACAAGGCTCTCATCATATACTCCCTCCTATTGTGTCTGGTCAGAATTGCAGACACTTTCAAATTCAACCCTACTTCACGGCTTTTTTTCAACAGCGACCTGTACTTGTTAAATAATTCCGCTGGTCTCCTACTCTTAATATCATTAGTGCCAACGTGTACAACTATATCACCTTTTGTGCCCTTAAAAGATGATATCCACTCTACAACGTCATCAACATTTGCCCCTGGCAGACATACCCTGGTCCTGTTCCACCTATCCTTTTTACAAAGCATGTTCCCCTTTTCCCTGACAATAGAGTCACCAACAACTACTAGTTCCTGTGGGACCAGCGCATTCTGCCTTGGGGGCCGCCTCTGTGTTGCAAGATGACCAAGTGCAAGCTCTGGCGTTGATGTGGGCAGCTGAGAGCTTGATGGGCCCCTCAATTTATTTCTTTCGAGGGCATCCACTCTGTCCTTCAAGGTCTCATATAGGCCCATAACAACGCTGAGTTGATGCCTAATTTCCTTGCACTCCTTGCAAAGACATCCCCCATGGCACTATCATGTCCCGTACCCGATTGCTCCACAAACATCAAGCAAACAGTGCATCTTAAAAGACTGTGATTCAGAGGGCAACTGCCCCCCTCAGTTCTCCCCTGAGCCACAGCACTCCCATTAGCTTGAGCCTTTTGCTTTCTGCTCTGGTCTGAGTCATGGTTTCGATTTAATGTCAATAAAATTACAATTTCAGAACAAAATTTAATCCTTAAACTTGTTGTTGTTATTTGGTTTTTAGGAGCATTAGCAACTAAGGCCATATTGCTCCGGGATATGCGGTGGTCATTCCCTGACCTTTCCGCATCCTCCGTATTTGGAGGTGACGGGATCGAACCCCGGTCTAATCAAGAAGCGTGTGCTACTCACTGCTGCTCCTTCCCACCTGGCTACGGAGGCGCGTTAAACTTGTATCCTAACACAGTTATAACGCTATATTTATTTTTCAGTATCGACCGTTATCTACGAGTTCCCTTTATATAACTTCCGTATCGAGTTATGTATTAATTATTTGTTACGTTTGTATTCTAAGTCGTTATATATATATATAGTTAAAAGTACAGTTTAATTGACAATGAAGTTTAACAATATTAATAGATTTACTGATTAATTGACAATATTATATTATGCACTATACTATACAAAGCTAATGCTATCGAATTCCGGATATGCTGTATCGTGTTACAATGGCGGTAATTACGAATGGTACTTCTACGGACTCTTAAGTATTGATTAACTTCCAAATCTCTCTGTCTCAATTTAGAATAAACCAAGGATCCTGACTAGGTCTATAGCTACTTATAGATAATAATTTAATATAACAATTGGTTAATAAATCGGCTAAATACGGTTAAACCTCTCGTTCAACGGAGCTGCAATTTGTAACACGTGGATTTGATACCGTTACCGATACTAAGTAATACCCACAAAATCTCTATCAAGTTAAACTTTAAACTAAGTATCGTAACTAGGAATATAAAACTACTCTAGAAAATAAGTAAATATGCCAATTTAAGCTAATAAAACAGAAAATAAATCAGAAAAAACTTCTCTTCTCCAGGAGCTGCAAAATAGATGCGGCCGCACAGGCTACTCTCGAACCCAAACTCGATGACAGCCTTGTCGATCAAGTCGGCCTTGGAAAGATTGTGCAAGGCTCAAGGGGTAGAATTTTTTTCAGCTGGTCTGTACTTGTTAACAGGAGAGACTGCTTCTACAGGGATGGGATACACTTAAATAGAAAGGGTGCAAGAATATTTGCTGATGCTATCGAGGCAGTGTTAGGTAGATCGAAAAACTGCTAGTTTCGGGGGGGGGGGGGATACAAGGACTAATAGATTAACAGTAGCCACTGGCAGAGGTGAAAGTGATTCTTGCACTGCTTCTATTGGAATGAGCAGAAGCCTGGAAAACAAGATGCAGGATATTTCAGAGACTGCTGTGAGTAATTGCGGTACAAGTAAACACATGGGTTGTGTTAGGGTAGCTAAGAATAGGAACAGGTGCATGTATACTTGCGTGTACACCAATGCTAGGAGTTTGGTAAATAAATTTGATGAATTCAGGTATTGCTCAAAGCATCAAAGGCGATTATTGTTCGGATATCAGAGACGTCGTGTCATACAGATATAAGGAATGCAGAACTGGAATTTGGGGAGTACAACGTCTACAGAAAGGATAGGAAGGGAGGAGGAGAGGTATTAAGGTATATGCTGATGTAAGGTATATAAGGCTAAAAAGAATTTAAACCCCCATCCATATCATGGCTTAAGTTTTGCAAATTACAGTGTCTGGAGACTAGGCACCGGCGAGGTGATTGATAGAGGTGTATAAAGCTTTAAATGGTTTGAGCATGCTCAATGCTGATGGGATTCTTCCTCTTGCTCAAAATAATCACCTGAGATGGCATAAATTCAAATTGAGGAAAGACACATGTAGGATAGATGTGTGGAAATTTGCCTTTAGCCAGCAGGTAGTTGGTTGGTGGAACAGACTTCCATCCCTTGTTGTGGAAGTTGATAGCCTAAATAAATTTAAGGCTCAGCTGGACAGGCATTTCGAACGAACAGGGGGTGAAATGGGAGTGTGTTTTTTTTTTTTTTTTTTTTTTTTTTTTTTGGCTGATGCTGCATAAGCTTGCTTTCTTGCATCATATGCCTCTACTAATGCTAGTGGTATCATGCAGGAACTCAAAGAACCTGAAAGGGAAAAAAACGAATTCAATACTGTTCGGTGTACTTCATTCAATAGGGTATTAACATTTTAGATAATGTTTTCTATAATGATTAAGTGTAGTTTGATCTAAGTGGATATGTTAATTCTCAAAACAATAGAATATCAAGTGAAGAAAACCCAACCACATCTTTCAATGTTGCACTGCTTGAAAGTTGGTATATGGCATGCTGTCTCTCAAAAAGTTATTGGTCCCATTTTCTTCAGCAATATGGTAACTGCTAAACATTATCAGGAAATGATAATTGACTTTACATCCTTATTGGAATACTATGAGCAATACAGAGGATATGGAAATATCCACTGTATTGCTCATAGTATACCAATAAAAGGTTTCAGAAAAATATGGTGGGCTATGGGTTACACAGCAAATTCAATGGTGCAGATGTTGCATGAATCCTTTGGTGATCACATAATTTCTCAAATCTTGTGCCCAAATTCTATTTTTAAAACAAAAAAATTGCCCATTTAACGAAGGGTTCAAGGTAAACGGAAAAAACGCTGTGAACCAAGTTATTCTAAGGATATTTGTTCCTTAGAATAACATCCTCACTATAGAATAACTCTATAGCGAGGATGTTGAGCTCTGTTAGTAGGTAAAAAACATTTGGATGTATTTTAGATTCTGTTCCTATTTACACAAAACATATAGCAAAGTATTCCATACTAACCTCAAGCAGAAACCTAGGACTTTCTGGCAGGAATATTAGGCCCATGGTGGAAATAACAGACGGAATTGAACATACCAATAAAAACACTCTCCAACTGCCAAAGTGAAGTCTACCAGTCTCTAAGATAAAGGATCCTAAAATAAAACAGCCACATTAAGTCTAGAAACTTTTAGCAACAATCAAAGATAAAAAAATTACACAGTAGTACAATTTTGCCATTTTTGTTTTAGGTGTCATTCTAAAGAGGAGTAAAGACCAATGAAGAAAACTTATTCCAAGAAAGGTAAAAATCATATACTTCGATTTCAGTAAAGTAGTAGTAGTGGCATGTGATACAAGAAAGCAAATGTATGAGCTTATGCAGCATCAGCCAAAAAAAAAAAAAAAAAAAAAAAAAAAAAAATCACACCATTCCCTCCAAATGCCTGTCCAGTTCCTCCTTAAATTTATTCAACCTATCAACTTCCACAACGGTAGATGGAAGTTTGTTCCAGCAATTAACCACCCACTGGCTATAGACAAATTTCCGCACATCTATTCTACATCTGTCTTTTCTTAATTTGAATTTATGCCCCCTTAGGTTCGTAATCTGAACAAGTGGAAGGATCCCATCAGATTTCAGCGTGCTGAACCCATTCAAGGCCTTATATACCTCAATCAGATCACCGCGCAGGTGCCTAGTCTCCAGCCACTGCAATTTGCAGAACTTAAGCCTCTCTTGGTAAGAGGATCCCTTCATTCCCCTCACCAATCTTGTTGCCCTTCTCTGTACACGCTCAAGTAAATCTACATCCTTCCTAAAATGAGGCCTCCAGACCTGTACGCAGTACTCAAGGCGTGGCCTGGTCATTGCCTTATACAGAGGGATAATCACCTCCTTTTCCCTGCTAGCAAAATTCCTATATATCATTGACAAAACCCCATGACCTGCCCTGGCAGCATTGCTCAGAGAACTTCATATCTGACTGCACAATTACTCCCAGGCCTTTTTCATTTTCTACCACCTTAAGTGTAGTACCACACAGTTGGTACGTTTCTCTGGGGTTACTTCTACCCATATGCAGTACTTTGCATTTGTCAAGGTTAAACTTCAGTTGCCACTTCTTAGCCCATCTGCCCAAATTATCTAGATCTTGTTGCAGTAGCACACTGCCATTACTGTCATTAACAACCCCGCCAACCTTTGTATCATCTGCAAACTTCGACATTAAGCCTGATATACCTTCATCAATATCATTGATAAATATACAAAACAACAGTGGACCTAACACCGAACCCTGTGGGACTCCACTAATAACATTAGTCCAAGAAGAGCAGCACCCATTGATTACCACCCTCTGTCTTCTCGCACTTAACCATCCTTTTATCCATTGTAGCAACTTACCCTTAATACCATTCTGCTCCAATTTGTACAATAGTCTTCCATGCGCAACAGTGTCAAAAGCTTTCCTGAAATCCAAATATATGATATCAAAATTATTTTTTGCATCCAGTTCCTTTGTAACCACATCATAATATCCTATCAAATTTGTCAGACAAGACTTTCCCTTAACAAACCCATGCTGTGTCTGAATTATTGCTGCAGTCTTGTCTAGATGATCCTGCAATGCATCTTTAACCAGCGACTCCATTATTTTACCCGGAACAGAAGTTAAACTAACTGGTCTGTAATTACTCCTGTCACCCTTCGATCCCCCTTTGTGAATTGGGGATACATTTGCACATCTCCATTTGATACTGTACCATATATGACTGTTGTATAAACTGGAGCAATGTGGTATTAGGAACAAATTACTAGTATGTATTAAGTGTTGGGCCCTATCAATTTTAATATTTATTAATGATATTGATGTATTTCAAATTTGATGTCTAAGTTTGCTGATGATACAAAGGTGAGCACAGTGCTAATAGCAGTAATCAGGGTATTGCAGCTTGCAAAGGATCTAGATAAACCAGATATGCTGTAAATGAGGTTTAACATTAATAAATGCAAGGTATGTATTTGAATAGCAGTAAACCCAAAATAACATATCATATTTGAATGGTACTAAACTCAAGGTAATATTGATAAGCAAAAGACCTAAGAGTAATTGTACAGTCTGATATGGAATATCTGATAATGCTAATGCTAGCCAGGAATTCTCTGCAAACAAGCTGCTAAAAAAATGCATGAGATTCTCCCAATAATACAGAGAAATCCTTCCAGCAGGGACAAAGGGAGTGATTATTTCATTATATAAGGCAATGGTCAGGCTATATCTAGAAAACTGAATACAGGTTTGGAAACCTCATTTTACGAAGGGCATAACATAGATCTATTGAAAAAAGGGTCAGAAGAGAGCAATAAGATTAATTAGAATCACAAAAGAATATTCTTATCAAGAAAGTCTGTGATTCTGTAAATTGCAATTTTTACAAATACAAAGGGAACATAAATTTAAATTAGGAGGAAAAGGATGATTGCAGAATAGATGTGCATAAATTCACATTCAGCTGTTGGAATTAACTTTCACCTAATACTGTGGAGGTGATAGTTTGGAAAAATTTAAAGGTTGGAACAAATTACTGGACATAACAGGAATTTTTTTTTTTTTTTTTTTTGCTGGGGCTGTATAAGCTTTGCTTTGTTGCATTAGGTTGGCAATACTGTTAACTTGTGCTATAACGAACTGGCAACATAATGAGTAAAAGAAATTAAAATAAATCTTTTTTGAATGAAAATTATAATTTATAGTTTTACTCATGATGAGATCTCATATAAGTGTATAAAGATGTTAATGTATAAATTTTCTGAAGAGAAGAACACATCACTATATTATTATTATTTCTCCTAGATAGAGGTCCCATCCCATGGGACCAGGTACTGGTAACAAGTGCACAGATCTGTTATGTTTGCTATTATTACTATTAGTTGAAAAACTCTGACAGATCTTCAGGATTACTACTTTCTGGATTTCCTTGTAGGTGTTCTCTAGTAGGACTATTACTGCTAGGCTGTTGGTAGGGTATTTGGCACATTGCCAGCGGTTGACAATGTGAATGGGATGGTCGTTACTTGTTCCAAATGCCACATCTCTTTGATCTCCTGTCTTAGGTCCATGTACTTCCTTGATAGTCTTCTAGATGAGCAGAAAACACACTACACTATTATTATGGGGGACTTCAATGCTAAGGTTGGAAAAAGGCAAAACAGTGCAGAAAGAGGAACTATAGGAAATTTTGGAATTGGTGAAAGAAATAAAAGAGGTGATAGACTTGTGGAATTTGCAGAATCTCAAGGACTGTCAGTAATTAGTATTAGTAACGGCCGCATGGTGCAAGAAAGCCTATGGCTTATGCTGCACTAGCCAAAAAAAATAATAAAATAATAATAAATAAATAAATAAATAACTAAATAATAATAATTAATAAAAAAAAAAAAGAAGGAAATTAAACCTATCATCCTATGTGCTTCCCTTACCCGAAAGTACTATCCAGATGACTTTTCAATTTCCCCAAACTGTCGGCCTCTACCACCCATGAAGGCAACTTATTCCAGTAATTTATAACTCACTGGCTAAAATAAAACTTCCTGCAGTCCAATCTAAAAATTTCCCCCCGTAACTTGAATTTATGTCCCCTAGTTCTAGCATCATTTATAATCTTGAAAATTTCGTCCTCATTCATTTTACTGATGTCTCTCAGAGCCTTAAACACCTCAATCAAATCTCCTCTAAGGTATCTAGTTTCCAAACTCTGCAACCCACATATTCGAAGTCTTTCTTCACAAGTTTAGGATTTAATTTTGTACAGAAATTGAAATTTTATTGAAAGTAAATCTAAATCATGACTCAAACCAGAGCAGCAAAGCAAAGGGCTCAAGCTAATGGGAATGCTGTGGCCCAGGGGAGAACTGAGGGGGGCAGTTGTCCTCTGAATCACAGCCTTGTAAGATGCACTATTTGCTTGATGTTTGCGGAGCAGTCAAGTATGGGACATGATACTGCCATGGGGGATGTCTTTGTGTGTGTGCGATGCAAGGAGTGTAAGGAGATAAGGCGACAACTCAGCGTTGTTATGGGCCTATATGAGAGCTTGAAGGATAGGGTGGATGCCCTCGAAGGATTACAAGTGAGGGGCCCATCAAGCTCTCAGCTGCCCACACCAATGCCAGAGCTTGCACTTGGTCATCGCGGAACACAGTGGCAACCCCCAAGGCAGAATGCGCTGGTCCCAAAGGAACTAGTAGTTGTTGGTGACTCTATTGTCAGGGAAACGGGAAACATGCTTTGTAAAAAGGATAGGTGGAATAGGACCAGGGTATGTCTGCCAGGGGCAAAAGTTGATGACGTTGTAGAGCGGATATCATCTTTTAAGGGCACAAAAGGTGATATAGTTGTACACGTTGGCACTAATGACATTAAGAGTAGGAGACCGGCGGAATTACTTGACAAGTACAGGTCACTGATGAAAAAAAGCCATGAATTAGGGTTGAAATTGAAAGTGTCTGCAATTCTGCCCAGACACGATAGGAGGGAGTATATGATGAGAGCCCTGTCAATCAATTCGGCCCTGGAAAGATTGTGCAGGGCTCAAGGGGTAGAATTTTTTTCAGCCTGGTCTGTACTTGTTAACAGGAGAGACTGCTTCTACAGGGATGGGATACACTTAAATAGAAAGGGTGCAAGAATGTTTGCTGATGCTATCGAGGCAATGTTAGGTGGGTCGGAAAACTGCTAGATTGGGGGGATACAAGGACTAATAGATTAACAGTAGCCACTGGCAGAGGTGAAAGTGATTCTTGCACTGCTTCTATTGGAATGAGCCGCAGCCTGGAAAATAAGATGCAGGATATTTCAGAGACTGCTGGGAATCATTGGGGTACAAGTAAACACATGGGTTGTGTTAGGGTAGCTAAGAAAAAGAACAGGTGCATGTATACTTGTGTGTACACCAATGCTAGGAGTTTAGTAAATAAATTTGATGAATTTGAGGTATTGCTCAAAACATCAAAGGCAGATATTGTGGGGATTTCAGAGACGTGGTGTCACACAGATATAAGAAATGCAGAACTGGAATTTGGGGAGTACAATGTCTACAGAAAGGATAGACAGGATAGGAAGGGAGGAGGGGTTATGCTATTAGTTAAAAAACACATAAAATCCAAGGAAGTGAAGCCAGTCGACATCGCTGGACAGTGCAGTGTCGAGTCAGTTTGGTGTGACATAAGCATTGGGAGATCAAAATTGAGAGTAGGAATGTGCTATAGGCCTAATGACTCTGATGAGTATAATAAGAAACTGTTCGGAGAAATAGAGTGGGCCAGTAAATCAGAGAGTCTTATAATGGGGGATTTTAATTTCCCAGATATTGACTGGAATTTGGGGGCTGGTCACTCACACAGTAGCAAGGCTTTTGTGGATTTATTGGATGATTGTTTTCTACATCAGCATGTTTGGGAGGCAACTAGAGGGAGTAATACTCTTGATTTGATTATCAGTAGTCATTCTTCATGCATTAAGAATCTGCAGATAAATGAACCACTTGGTGGCAGTGATCACAGTGTGCTGAAGTGGGAGTTACTCAAAGAGGTAACTACCATTAGGGGTAAAGGGAAGGGGTATTGCTTTCGTAAAGGCGACTACAATGGACTGAGACAGTATTTAAATTCTATACAGTGGGATCAACTGATAATATTGCCAACAGCAAATTCAAAATGGGAAGCATTCAAAGAACTTATCGTGGAAGCTACTAGGCTTTACATACCAACTAAGAAATATTGTTCAAGGTTTAGGCCTAAATGGTTGTCAGATGAACTAATGAGGCATATGGCAGAGAAGAAAAATGCATGGGATACATACAAATTAACACGTGACACGGACGCCTATGATAGACACAAGTTGATCTGTAACCAAGTTACAAAGGAGGTTAGGCAGGCGAAGGCAGATTACGAGAGATCCTTGGCAAGGGATGCGAAGAAAAACAGCAAAGAGTTCTTTACTTATGTAAACTCTAGAAGGAAGGGGATGAATCAGATTGGTCCACTTGAGATCGATGGGTCAACTGTTGATGACCCTGCTCGGGTAGCTAACAAACTAAATGAATATTTTGCATCGACATTCACACATGAGGAGTTATTCAGCGAGGGGAATGCCAGAGGTGTATTCAACTCTAGCAGTAAGCTAGAGAATCTTGTAATAACTGAGAGCAAAGTGGAGGAGAAATTGTTGAAGATAAACACAAGAAAGGCACCTGGGGTGGATGGGATCTATCCAGTTATATTAAAGGAGGCAGCAAAGGAGGTAAGCAAACCCTTAGCCATAATTATGAGAGCTTCCTTGGACTCAGGGGAGGTACCCATTGACTGGAGATGTGCAAATGTGACCCCAATTCACAAAGGGGGATCAAAGGCTGACACAAGTAATTATAGACCTGTGAGTTTAACTTCTGTTCCCGGAAAATTAATGGAGGCACTGGTGAAAGAAGCACTGCAGGATCATCTAGACAAGACTTCAGTTATAGCTAGGACACAGCATGGTTTTGTTAAGGGGAAGTCTTGCCTGACCAATTTGATTGGATACTATGATGCAGTCACAAAAGAACTGGATGCAGGGAATAACTTTGATATTATATACTTGGATCTTAGAAAGGCTTTTGATACTGTTGCACATGGAAGACTGCTGCACAAATTGGAGCAGTGTGGCATTGGAGGCAAGTTGCTGCTATGGATAAAGGGGTGGTTGAGGGGGAGAAGACAGAGAGTGGTAATCAATGGACACTGCTCATCGTGGACTAATGTTATTAGTGGAGTCCCTCAGGGTTCAGTATTGGGGCCTTTATTGTTTTCTGTATTTATAAATGATATTCATGATGGTATATCAGGCTTAATGTCCAAGTTTGCAGACGATACGAAGGTTGGCAGGGTTGTCAAGGACACTACTGACACTATGCTGCTGCAACAGGATTTGGAAAGGTTGAGCAGATGGGCTTCGAGGTGGCAAATGAAGTTTAACATTGACAAATGTAAAGTACTACATATGGGAAACAGCAACCCCAGAGCAACGTATCAACTCTGTGGTACTACACTGACAGTGGTAGAGAATGAAAGGGACCTGGGGGTGGTGGTGCAGGCAGATATGAAGTTCTCTGAGCAGTGCAGACGAGCTGCAAGAGTAGCTCATGGTGTATTGTCAATGATATATAGGAATTTTTCTAGCAGGGATAAGGAGGTGATTATTCCCTTGTATAAGGCAATGGTCAGGCCACACCTAGAGTACTGTATACAGGCCTGGAGGCCTCATTTCAGGAAGGATGTAGAGCTGCTGGAACGAGTACAGAGAAGGGCAACTAGATTGGTGAATGGGACAAAGGGGTTCTCTTACGAAGAAAGGCTTAAGTTTTGCAAATTACAGTGTCTGGAAACTAGGCACCAGCGGGGTGATCTGATAGAGGTGTACAAAGCCTTGAATGGTTTGAGCATGCTCAATGCTGATGGGATTCTTCCTCTAGCTCAGAAAAATCACCTGAGAGGGCATAAATTCAAATTGAGGAAAGACAGATGTAGGATAGATGTGCGGAAATTTGCCTTTAGCCAGCGGGTGGTTGGTGGGTGGAACAGACTTCCATCCCTTGTCGTGGAAGTTGATAGCCTAAATAAGTTTAAGGCTCAGCTGGACAGGTATTTCGAACGAACAGAGGGGTGAAGTGGAAGTGGTTATTTTTATTTATTTATGTTACTTTTTTTTTTTTTTTTTTTTTTTTTTGGCTGATGCTGCATAAGCTTGCTTTCTTGCATCAAATGCCTCTACTAATGCTAATGGACGCCCTTTTGCCGATCTCACCAGGCGAGTTACCCTTCTTTGCACCCTTTCAAGAAGCTCGATGTCTTTCTTTAGGTGCAGTCTCCATACTTGAACACCGTATTCCAAGTGTGGTCTAACAAAAGCCTTATATAATAAGATTATCACGTCCCTATCTCTACTTGCAAAAGTTCGATAGATCATCGATAGGACACGATGGGCCTTCCTTGCAACCTGTTTACAATGCTCAGAGAATTTCATGTCTGACCGTATCATAACACCCAAGTCCCTTTCCTCCAGTACTGGGTTTAGTTGAACTCCACCAAGTGAATAAGTTTTTTTGGGATTACTGTTTCACAGGTGTAATACCTTACACTTTGTTGGATTAAAGAAAATCTGTCATTTTTCTGACCATTCCTGAAGTCTATCTAGGTCTCTCTGAAGAAACTCAGCTTGACAGTGATCATTAACTACTCTACCAATTTTAACATCATCTGCAAATTTAGACATCACGCCCTCTATCCCTTCATCAATGTCGTTTATGAAAATTAAAAACAACAGTGGTCCTAATACTGATTCTTGGGGAACCCCACTTCTTACATCAACCCAATCTGAGGAATAGCCATTAATCACAACCCTCTGCCTCCTGTCCTGAAGCCATCCTTCTATCCATCTAAGGATTTTTCCAGTGATTCCAACCTGTTCCAGCTTATAAAGCAACCGCTCATGTGGGACTGAGTCAAAAGCTTTGCTAAAATCTAAATAAACAATGTCGAAATTATTCCCTAAATCCAGCTCATGAGTGACCCTTTCGAAATAGCGAACCAGATTTGTTAAACATGATTTTCCCTTTACAAAACCATGCTGAGTATCCTTGAGAATTTCAATTCGATCCAAATAATCCTGAATTTCACCCTTGATCATTGCCTCCATGATTTTCCCTACTACTGAAGTCAGACTGACAGGTCGATAATTTCCAACTTCACTTTTAGAGCCACCCTTATGTATGGGAGATACATTTGCACTTTTCCAATCCAAGGGAATCTCCTCAGAGTCTAGTGATACTTGCATAATTAGCCTCAATGGTTCAATGCACTCACTTGCCGCCTCTCTTAAGATTATAGGGTATATTCCATCAACTCCAGGAGCCTTACTGGTCTGTAGGCTCGAAAGTTTTTTCATTAAATAATCTTGTGAAATTTCAATATCATTAATTACATATTTTTTAACTTCGCTCCCACAATTTCTCATTGCCACAAAACGCTTTTCATTTGTAAATATCGACGCAAAATAACTGTTGAGTTCATCTGCAACAGCAGCTGGTGTATTTATTACTATCCCCTTTCCCTTACGTAAAGGTCCAATCTGGTTTGTCCTGCTCTTCTTGGCATTTATATATGTGAAGAATTCTTTATCCCCCCCCCCTTTGCTCTGTTTGCTAGTGATATCTCATAAACTGCCTTTGCCTGTCGAACCGTTTCTGTGGCTCTATTACAGATCATCTTGTAGCTGTTATACGCTTCAGTACTTTTTATTGCTCTGTAACCTTTCCATGCCACCTTTTTCTGCTCAAGTAATGTGGCAACTTCACTATTCATCCAACTTGGAACCCTTCTCGTGGAGTATTTTTTTAATGGTATATACGCATTCAAGGCATATGTGATTAATGTCTTAAAAGCGTACCACAGTTCAGTTGTATTCATTCTCTGCGCGATATCTACCCAGTTAATAGAGGCCATGTAGTACCTTAAGGCATCGTAATTTCCTTTTCTGAAATTAAAACCCATTCCTTTGCCTTTTACTTCTGCTACCTCTCTCGTCATCATCCACCGTAGAACTCCGTGATCACTTCCTGCTACTGGTTCCTTTACTGTCAGCCCTGTTATGTCATTTGATTCATGTGTGATGATGAGGTCTAGGATATTCTTTTCTCTAGTACTTTCCCCTGACATGTTGATACAAATAACAGTCATCTAGTTGATTTAAAAATTTTGTTCCCCATGCCGAGTTTCCTTCCCATTTACTCCAATCAATTAGAGGCAAATTGAAATCACCCATAATAAGGCATTGACGCTTACTTGCCCATTCCATTTGCATGTAGAGGCTTTTGTCATAATCTTCACAATCACCTGGTCTGTAGATTACTCCTACTCGCATTATACCTTTGTTTCCAACTATCTCACACCATACAGACTCTATACTAGCATGTGAAATATCTGAATCTGGGTAAGCTATCGTCACACTCAGGCTGCTTCTGATAAGAAGCATTACCCCACCACCCCTTCTATTTAACCTATCCTTCCTAAATACATTATACAAGCCATACTGAAACTCATCATCGCCAATTTCCGGGTGGCACCACGTCTCTGTAAGCCCTATTATGTCCGCATTACTTGTTTTAACCAGCAGTTCGAATTCACTCATTTTATTGACAACACTTCTAACGTTACTGTATAAACAATTAAGATTTACTGTTCTTGTATATTTACCGACCCTAACACAACCCTTGAAGGTTCTCTTCCCTGATATTAGCTGCCCGCTCACGTGAAACGTCTTTGCCCCCAGAACATCTAGATAATACGTCCAGTTGGGGTAACAGATAAGAACTCTTGAGGTATGTGCAAGAGTTACTTTGACCAATATTATCAGGTAAACGCGTGTCAGTATTACCCACATCCCCACTAACTAGCAGTTTCCCTGAACCTTTAAGGTATCCTCAATAATACTAGCAAAAACTTTTGCACCACCTTTGTAATGTAAATGAACACTTTTTTCAAGAAAAGGTTGAACAGAAAGTGGACATGGAAGAGTCCAAATGAATTAACAACTAAAGAAATTGACTTCATTCTCACTAACAGAAGATTTATTGTGAATGATGTTACCGTCCTGAATAAGGTAAATGTTGGAAGTGATCACAGAATGGTAAGATGTACACTTGATATAGATGTAAGAAAGGAAAGGAAAAAACTGACTCGAGCAAATAATACAAAGGTCTTTGAGATAACAGAGGAGGAGAAAACGCAGTATGAACTGGAACTTAAGAACAAGTTTGAGTTTCTGCAGACTGCTCAGGACCAAGATATCGACGAGGAATATTACAACTTTCTGAAAGTGATAAAGCCCAAGAAACCTATAGGGAAACAGAAATCCAAAGAAGAAAAAATTAGTCAAGAAACACTTGTCATGATGTACCGAAGACGACAAATGAAGAGCAAGAAAAACACTGACAGGGAGAAAATTGCGTATACTGAGTTATGCAAATCCATTATAAAGAGACTCAGAGAGGACATAAGAAGATTTAACACAAGAAAAGTAGAACAAGCATTAAGGGAAAACAAAGGATTTAAATCAGCAGCCATGAGCAGTAATACAGAAAGACAAATGATACTGAAACTGAAGAATACCGATGGTGTACTTATAAACAGCAGAGAAGGCATAATTCAAATAGCAGAAGACTACTATAGAGAATTATACAAGGAGCAAGGGAATGATACCAGCAGTGGGGAAGATGGATTGCAAAGTTGCAACACATACGACATACCCGATATTCTTCCTGATGAGGTAGAACACGCATTGAAGAAAATGAAGAATCGGAAAACCCCAGGGGAAGATGAAATTACTGTAGAGTTGTTAAAATTGGGAGGAAGAGACATAACACAAAAACTGGCAAGGCTCTTCACAAAGTACATTAGAAAAGGTGTGATGCCTAAGCAGTGGAATAATGCAATCATAGTTTTGCTGCATAAGAAAGGAGATAAATCAGAAATTGGAAATTATAGACCAATTAGCTTGTTATCCCATATCTACAAGTTGTTCACAAGGGTCATTACTAACAGATTAGAAAGAATACTTGATGAGAATCAACCGAAAGAGCAAGCTGGCTTTAGGACAGGATTCTCAACTAGGGATCACCTTCACGTAATATCACAGCTAATGGAGAAAGCAAATGAATATAAAACACCATTATGCCTGGCTTTTGTGGATAATGAAAAGGCATTTGACTCAATACAGCATAAGGCAATGTTTCGGGCACTGGAAAGACAAGGCATAGATACCCCATATATTATGATTTTGAAGAAAATATATGAGAGTGCTACCTCCTTTATTAGACTAGACAAAGAGAGTAGGAAATTTAAAATCGAGAAAGGAGTTCGACAAGGAGACACAATATCTCCAAAGCTGTTTACTGCTGCCCTTGAGGAAGCTTTCAGAAGATTAGACTGGTCGCAGAAAGGAGTCAATGTGAACGGAGAGTACCTAAACCATTTACAATTTGCAGATGACATTGTGGTCATAAGCCACGATCCCAAAGAATTAGAGGAAAATCTAAATCAGTTATGCACAGTTAGTAAGGATGGTGGCCAAACCGCCTCCCCCAGCTGCCAGCTAAGGACCAAAGAAGAAGAAGGATTTTGGACTAAAGATGAATATGGCTAAAACAAAAGTAATGATGAACAAGTATGCCATGGAAAGGGAAATAATGATTGAAGGAGCAGTAATTGAAAAGGTGGAGTCATATACTTATCTGGGACAAGTTATTAGCTGTAATAATGATAAATGGCTGGAAGTCAAGAGAAGAATAAATTTTGGATGGATAGCATTCAGGAAATATAGTCACATACTGAAGAGCAATATCCCAGTTTGTCTGAAACGTAAAATAATAAATCAATGTATACTCCCCACCATGACTTATGGAAGTGAAACTTGGGCACTCACCAAAAGAATGGAAGAGAAGCTGAGAACTACACAGCGAAGAATGGAACGAATTATATTGGGAATCAGACTGTTAGATAAGAAGAGGCAGCACATGGATTAGGCAGCAAACTCAAGCAAAGGACATTCTTATCAAAACTAAAGAACTAAAATGGTCTTGGGCAGGACACATAGCTCGAAGACATGATGACAGATGGACTAAGAAAATAAGAGAATGGTACCCAAGAGGAGCTAGAAGAAAACCTGGAAGACAAAGGCGGAGATGGATAGATGAAATTCATGAGTTTTTGGGTAGTAAATGGATGGCCAGTGCTCAAAACAGAAGGAACTGGAAAGTTGCTGGAGAGGCCATCATCCTGCAGTGGATTGAAAATGGCTGATGATGATGATGATGATGATGACTTCCTGAGCTTTTCCTCATGTGTTTTCTGGAAAATGCCAGTGTTGAGCACTGCTGCGTCAAACAAATAGGTAGCTTTTTCCTTCTTGTGGATGAGGGTTATATCCAGTCTGTTGTCCAGGATCGTCTTGTCTGTTATTACAGCATGGTACCAGTACAGCTTGTGTGTGTTGGAATCTCTAGTACAACCTGGGGTTCGTACCTGTAATACGGCACACTTTCTTTGATCAACTGATATTTTTTACTAGCATCTGATGTATTATATTATCCTAGCAACCTAGTCATGTATTTGCATTAGCATTAGTAGAGGCATATGATGCAAGAAAGAAAGCTTATATATAATCAGCCAAAAAAAAATAAAATAATTCGCTTCGCATTTCACCCATCCATTCACTCCAAATGTCTGTCTAGTTATGCCTTAAACTTATTTAAATTGTTGACCTCCACTAGAACACTTGGAAGTTTGTTCCAACTATCAACAACCCACTGAATGAAGGCAAATTTCCGCACATCTATTCTACAATTGTCTTTCCTCAATTTGAATTTATGTCCCCTCAGGTGAGTAATCTGAGCAAGAGGAAGAATCATATCAGCATTGAGCTTGCTCAAACCATTCAAGGCCTTATACACCTCAATTAGATGTATTCGGCCCTGGAAAGATTGTGCAGGGCTCAAGGGGTATAATTTTTTTCAGCCTGGTCTGTAATGGTTAACAGGAGAGACTGCTTCTACAGGGATGGGATACACTTAAGTAGAAAGGGTGCAAGAATGTTTGCTGATGATATCGAGGCAGTTTTAGGAGGGTCGGAAAACTACTAGATTGGGGGAATACAAGGACTAATAGATTAACAGTAGCCACTGGCAGAGGAGAAAGTGATTCTTGCACTGCTTCTATTGGAATGAGCAGCAGCCTGGAAAATAAGATGCAGGATATTTCAGAGACTGCTGGGATTCATTGGGGTACAAGTAAACACATGGGTTGTGTTAGGGTGGCTAAGAGGAAGAGTAGGGGTATGTATACTTGCGGGTGCATCAATGCTAGGAGTCTAGTAAATAAATTTGATGAATTTGAGGTATTGCTCAAAACATCAAAGGCAGATATTGTTGGGTTTTCAGAGACGTGGTGTCACACGTCTCTGAAAACACAGAGGACGGCACCAGCTAAGGTGCCGTCCTCTGTGTTTTTTAACCAGAAACTCACTATAGTAGGTGAAAACAATTGGCAAAGAACCACCCACACTGTAATGAAAGAGAGAAAAGGGAAGGGGTATTGCTTTCGTAAAGGCGACTACGGTGGACTGAGACAGTATTTAAATTCTATACAGTGGGATCAACTGATGATGTTACCAACAGCAAATTCAAAATGGGAAGCATTCAAAGAACTTATCTTGGAAGCTACTAGGCTTTACATACCAACTAAGAAATATTGTTCAAGGTTTAGGCCTAAATGGATGTCAGATGAACTAATGAGGCATATGGCAGAGAAGAAAAATGCATGGGACACATACAAATTAATGGGTGACATGGAAGCCTATGATAGATATAAGTTGGTCTCTAACCAAGTCACAAAGGAGTTTAGGCAGGCAAAGGCAGATTATGAGAAATCCTTGGCAAAGGATGCGAAGAAAAACAGAAAAGAGTTCTTTACTTATGTAAACTCTAGAAGGAAGGGGATGAATCAGATTGGTCCACTTGATATCGATGGGTCAACTGTTGATGATCCTGCTCAGGTAGCTAACAAACTAAATGAATATTTTGCATCGACATTCACACATGAGGAGTTATTCAGGAAGGGGAATGCCAGAGGTGTATTCAACTCTGGTAGTAAGCTAGAGAATCTTGTAATAACTAAGAGTAAAGTGGAGGAGAAATTGTTGAAGATAAACACAAGAAAGGCACCGGGTGGATGGAATCTATCCAGTTATATTAAAGGAGGCAGCAATGGAAGTAAGCAAACCCTTAGCCATAATCATGAGAGCTTCCTTGGACTCAGGGGAGGTACCCATGGACTGGAGATGTGCAAATGTGACCCCAATTCACAAAGGAGGATCAAAGGCTGACACAAGTAATTATAGACCTGTTAGTTTAACTTCTGTTCCTGGAAAATTAATGGAGGCACTGGTTAAAGAAGCACTGCAGGATCATCTAGACAAGACTTCAGTCATAGCTCAGACACAGCATGGTTTTGTTAAGGGGAAGTCTTGCCTGACCAATTTGATTGGATACTATGATGCAGTCACAAAAGAACTGGATGCAGGGAATAACTTTGATATTATATACTTGGATCTTAGAAAGGCTTTTGATACTGTTGCACATGGAAGACTGCTGCACAAATTGGAGCAGTGTGGCATTGGAGGCAAATTGCTGCTATGGATAAAGGGGTGGTTGAGGGGGAGAAGACAGAGAGTGGTAATCAATGGACACTGCTCATCGTGGACTAATGTTATTAGTGGAGTCCCTCGGGGTTCAGTATTGGGTCCTTTATTGTTTTCTGTATTTATAAATGATATTGATGATGGTATATCAAGTTTAATGTCCATGTTTGCAGACAATACGAAGGTCAGCAGAGTTGTCAAGGACACTACTGACACTATGCTGCTGCAACAGGATCTGGAAAGGTTGAGCAGATGGGCTGAGAGGTGGCAAATGAAGTTTAACATTGACAAATGTAAAGTACTACATATGGGAAACAGCAACCCCGAGCAACGTATCAACTCTGTGGTACTACTGACAGTGGTAGAGAATGAAAGGGACCTGGGGGTGGTTGTGCAGGCAGATATGAAGTTCTCTGAGCAGTGCAGACAGGCTGCAAGAGTAGCTCATGGTGTATTGTCAATGATATATAGGAATTTTTCTAGCAGGGATAAGGAGGTGATTATTCCCTTGTATATGGTCAGGCAATGGTCAGGCCACACCTAGAGTACTGTATACAGGCCTGGAGACCTCATTTCAAGAAGGATGTAGAGCTGCTGGAACGAGTACAGAGAAAGACAACAAGATTAGTGAATGGAACAAAGGGGTGCTCTTACGAAGAAAGGCTTAAGTTTTGCGAATTACAGTGTCTGGAGACTAGGCAGCAGCAGCGAGGTGATCTGATAGAGGTGTACAAAGCCTTGAATGGTTTGAGCATGCTCAATGCTGATGGGATTCTTCCTCTTGCTCAGAATAATCACCTTAGAGGGCATAAATTCAAACTGAGGAAAGACAGATGTAGGATAGATGTGCGGAAATTTGCCTTTAGCCAGCGGGTGGTTGGTAGGTGGAACAGACTTCCATCCCTTGTCGTGGAAGTTGATAGCCTAAATAAGTTTAAGGCTCGGCTGGACAGGTATTTTGAACGAACAGAGGGGTGAAGTGGAAGTGGTTATTTTTTATTTATTTATTTTACTTTAATTTTTTTGGCTGATGCTGCATAAGCTTGCTTTCTTGCATCAAATGCCTCTACTAATGCTAATGCTAATGAGTGTACTCTGGCTGGGTGGTCACCTTACATCCTGCGGTGATGTGCTGGATTGTTTCTAAGGCCAGGTGGCTTTGTCAACATGTATCATTTGTCACTCTGGGTTTCTTGGCAATGTATTTTATACAGTTCTTAGCATGGAAGCAGCTCCAGCAGCTACTACAGATCACTGAATTCTTATCCGGAGTAGCTGCTGAAGCTGCTCCTCAGCTGCCACATGAGCTTGGTATCATTCACATACATCAGATGGGGGAAGAGTATACAGGTTTTTCCTTGCTTGTTTGAGGGTATATCTATACTTACTGTTGTTGAAACATGGTTGATAGTGGGTTGAGTGCTAGATAGAACCACAGTGGGCTCAGGGAATCTTCCTAAAAGACACCTCTCCTGATGGGATCAGTTAGGTTCTGATGTTCTTGACTTTGATGGTGGTACTCCAGTATGCCATGGTTGCTTCTAAGAAGTTTGTCACTGTTGGATTGACTTTATAGATCTTCAGCACGTCTGTTAGCCAGCTGCAAAGCATGGAATCGAAGGCCTTGTAGTAATCTATGTAGGCCATATACAGGTTGCAAAGCTTCATGTAGGCTTGCTCAATAACTGTGGCTTCAATGATTAATTGTTCCTTGCATCCCGCCTGCTGCTCAGCCATAATGTTCTGGCTCTCGAAGTGGTCTAATATCTGATTAGTTATGCAGCTGGTCAGGATCTTGTACATTGTTGGGAGATTGGCTGCTGTATTTCATGAGTTTCTTGTATCTTGGTCTTTAGCCTTCAGGTATGTGATTCCCTGAGTAAGAAACCCAAGGATTATGAATTATATGAGGGTGGCTTATCATCTGAGTGAATTGCTCTGCTAGATGCGTGTGTATTAAATGAAATTCTTGGATGTTATCTATTCCTAGGGTCTGCCAATTGTAGGACTTCCTGACCTTCTGTTATACTTGGGGAGTACAATGTGTACAGAAAGGACAGGAAGGGAGGAGGACTTATGTGTTATTTAAGAAACAAATAAACTCTGTGGAAGTGCATTCAGTTCACATGGGTGGATAGTGTAATGTTGAGTCAGTCTTGTCTGACATAATTGTCTGCAAGGGACAAAGGCCGATGACGTTGTACAGCAGATATCATATCATCTTTTAAGGGCACAAAAGGTGATATTGTTATACAGGTTAGAACTAATGATATTAAGAGTAGGAGACCGGCGGAATTACTTAACAAGTACAGGTCACTGTTGAAAAAAGCCATAAATTAGGGTTGAATTTGAAAGTGTCTCCAATTCTGCTCCAGACACGATAGGCAAGAGTATATGATGAGAGTTTTGTCGATCAATTCAGCCCTGGAGAAATGGTGCAAGGCTCAAGGGGTAGAATTTTTCTCAGTCTGGTCTGAACTTGTTAACAGGAGAGACTGCTTCTACAGGGATGGGATACACTTAAATAGAATAGGGCACAAGAATATTTGCTGATGCTATCGAGGCAGTTTTGGGTGGATCGGAAAACTTCTAGCTTGGGGGGGGGGGAATACACGGAAATATAGATTAACAGTAGCCGCTGGCAGAGGTAAAAGTGAATCTTGCATGTTCAAGAGGCAACCAGATCTGGTTATCAGCAGTGATCATTCGTGTATTAAGAATTTGCAGATAAAGGAACCACTAGGTGGCAGTGATCACAGTGTACCGATGTGAGATTTACTTAATGATTTAATTACCATCAGGGATAAAGGAAAGGGTTTTTGTTTCCGTAAAGGTGAGTACAGTGGTCTCAGACAGTTTTTAAATTCTGTACAGTGGGATCAACTGACGATATTACAAACAGTAAATTCTAAGTGGGAACCATTCAAAGAATTAATTGTGGATGCTACTAAAAGTTTCATACCTATTAAGAAATATTGTTCAAGGTTTAGGCCTAAATGGTTATCAAATGAAATAATGAGACTTGTAACAGAGAAGAAATATGCATGGGATGCATATAAATTGTCAAGCGACTCAGAAGCCTATGGTAGATATAAGCTAGTCTGTAATCAGGTCACAAAGGAGGTTAGGCGGGCGAAGGCAGATTACAAGAAATCCTTGGCAAAAGATGCTAAGAAAAACAGCAAGGATTTCTTCACTTATATAAACTCTAAAAGGAAGGGGATGAATCTGATTGGTCCACTTGACATCGATGGTTCGACTGTTGACAATCCTGCTCAGATAGCAAACAAACCGAATAAGTATTTTGCATCTATATTCACACATGAGGAATTATTAAGGTTTGAAAATGGCAGAAGGTTATCAAATTGTAGCAAGGTACTTAATGATTTTGTAATAACTGAGAGCAAAGTGGAGGAGAAATTGTTGAAGAAAAGCACCTGGGGTGGATGGGATCTATCCAGTTATATTAAAGGAGGCAGCAAAGCAACCCCTTAGCCATAATTATGAGAGCATCCTTGGATTCGGGGGAGGTTCCCATGGACTGGAGATTTGCAAATGTATCCCCAATTCACAAAGGGGGGATCGACGGGTGACATGACTAATTACAGACCAGTTAGTTTAACTTCTGTTCCGGGTAAAATAATGGAGTCACTGGTTAAAGATGCATTGCAGGATCATCTAGACAAGACTGTAGCAATAATTCAGACACAGCATGGGTTTATTAAGGGAAAGTCTTGTCTGACAAATTTGATTGGTTATTATGATGGGATTACAAAGGAACTGGATGCAAAAAATAATTTTGATATCATATATTTGTATTTCAGGAAAGCTTTTGACACTGGAAGACTATTTTACAAATTGGTGCAGAATGGTATTAAGGGTAAGTTGCTATGATGGATAAAAGGATGGTTAAGTGGGAGAAGACAGAGGGTGGTAATCAATGGGTGCTGCTCTTCGTGGACTAATGTTAATAGTGGAGTTCCACTGTATATTTATCAATGATATTGATGAAGGTATATCAGGCTTAGTGTCGAAGTTTGCAGATGATACAAAGGTTGGCAGGGTTGTTAATGAAAGTAATGGCAGTGTGCTACTGCAACATGATCTAGATAATTTGGGTAGATGGGCTAAGAAGTGGCAACTGAAGTATAACCTTCACAAATACAAAGTACTGCATATGTGTAGAAACGTACCAACAGTGTGGTACTACACTTAAGGTGGTAGAAAATGAAAAAGACCTGGGAGTAATTGTGCAGTTAGATATGAAGTTTTCTGAGCAATGCAGACAGGCTGCCAAGGCAGGTCATGGGGTTTTGTCAATGATATATAGGAATTTTGCTAGCGGGGAAAAGGAGGTGATTGTCCCTCTGTATAAGGCAATGGTCAGGCCATGCCTTGAGTACTGCGTACAGGTCTGGAGGCCTTATTTTAGTAAGGGTTTTCGATTTGCTTGAGCATGTACAGAAAAGGGCAAGAAGATTGGTGAGGGGAATGAAGGGATCCTCTTACCAAGAGAGGTTAAGGTCTGCAAATTGCAGTGGCTGGAGACTAGGCACCTGCGCGGTGATCTGATTGAGGTGTATAAGGCCTTGAATGGGTTGAGCACACTAATGGAAACAGTGAATGAAGTGAAGGTGGAGCTGGCTTTCTGGTCCATAAAGATATAAAAAACAACATTTTGGAATTCAAAAGTACATTACCAAGGGTGTCAAGACTACTACTCAGGATTTCTAAGAGGTATAAGCTAAAGGTTATAATGATTAATGCACCAACATTGAGCCATGATGATGACGAGGTTGAAGAAATGACGAGGTTGAAGAAATGGTGTACATTTCTATCATTATGGGGGATTTCACAACAGAAAGTGGACATAGAAGTTTCATTAAAAACTAATGAAATCAACTTCATCCTCATTAACAGAAGATATATTGTGAATGATGTTACTGTCCCGAACAAGGTAAATGTTGGAAGTGATCACAGAATAGTAAGATGCACACTTGATATAGATGTAAGAAAAGAAAGGAAAAAACTGACTCGAGTAAATAATACAAAGATCTTTGAGATAACAGAAGAGGAGAAAAAGCAGTATGTAATGGAACATAAGAACAAGTCTGAGCTCCTGCAGCCTGTTCAGGACCAAGATATCGACGAGGAATATTACAACTTTCTGAAAGTGATAAAACCCAAGAAACCTATAGGTAAAAAGAAATCCAAAGAAGAAAAAAAATCAGTCAAGAAACACTTGTCATGATGAACCGAAGACGACAAATGAATAGCAAGAAAAACACTGACAGGGAGAAAATTGAGTATACTGAGTTATGCAAAGCCATTAAAAAGAGACTCAGAGAGGACATAAGAAGATTTAACACAAGAAAAGTAGAACAAGCATTAAGGGAAAACAAAGGATTTAAATCAGCAATCATGAGCACTAATACAGAAAGACAAATGATACTGAAACTGAAGAATAGCAATGGTGTACTTATGAATAGCAGAGAAGACATAATTCAAATAGCAGAAGCCTACTATAAAGAGTTATACAAGATGCGAGGGAATGATGCCAGCAGTGGGGAAGATGGATCGCAAATTAGTAACACATACAACATACCTTATATCCTACTGATGAGGTAGAACGTGCGTTGAAGTAAATGAAGAATCAGAAAGCTCCAGGGGAAGATGAAGTTACTGTAGAGTTGTTAAAATTGGGAGGAAGAGACATGACACAAAAACTGGCAAGACTCTTCACAAAATGCATTAGAAAAGGTGTGGCACCTAAAGAGTGGGATAATGCAATTACAGTTTTGCTGCAAAGAAAGGAGATAAATCAGAAATTGGAAATTATAGACCAATTAGCTTGTTATCCCACATCTACAAGTTTTTCACAAGGGTCATTACTAACAAATTAGAAAGAATACTTGATGAGAATCAACCAAAAGGGCAAGCTGGCTTTAGGACAAGATTCTCAACTAAAGATCACCTTCACGTAATGTCACAGCTAAGGGAGAAGGCAAATGAATATAAAACACCATTATGCCTGGCATTTGTGGATTATGAAAAGGCATTTGACTCCATACAGCATAAGGGAATGTTTCGGGCACTGGAAAGACAAGGCATAGATACACCATATATTATGATTTTGAAGAAAATATATGAGAATGCTACCTCCTTTATTAGACTAGACAAAGACAGTAGCAAATTTAAAATCGAGAAAGGAGTTCGACAAGGAGACAATATCTCTGAAGCTGTTTACTGCTGCCCTTGAGGAAGCTTTCAGAAGATTAGACTGGTCACAGAAAGGAGTCAATGTGAATGGAGGGTACCTAATCCTTTTACGATTTGCAGATGACATTGTGTTCATAAGCCACGATCCCAAAGAATTTGAGGAAAATCTTAATCAGTTATGCACAGTTAGTAAGGATTTTGGACTAAAGATGAATATGGCTAAAACAAAAGTAAAGATGCCACAGAAAGGGATATAATGATTGAAGGAGCAGAAATTGAAAATGTGGAGTCATATACTTAATCTGGTACACATTATTAGCTGTAATAATGATAAATGGCTGGAAGTCAAGAGAAGAATAAATTTTGGATGGATAGCATTCAGGAAATATAGTCACATACTGAAGAGCAATATCCCAATTTGTCTGAAACATAAAATAATGAACCAATGTATACTCCCCACCATGACTTATGGAAGTGAAACTTGGGCACTCAACAAAAGAATGGAAGAGAAGCTGAGAACTACACAGCGAAGAATGGAATGAATCATATTGGGAATCAGACTGTTAGATAAGAAGAGAAACACATGGATTAGGCAGCAAACTCAAGTAAAGGACATTCTTATCAAAACTAAAGAACTGAAATGGTCTTGGGCAGGACACATAGCTCGAAGACGTGATGTCAGAAGGACTAAGGAAATAACAGAATAGTATCCAAGAGCAGGCAAGAGAAAACCTGGAAGACTACAACGGAGATGAACAGATGAAATTCTTTGAGTTTGCGGGTAGTAAATGGATGGCCATTGCACAAAACAGAAGGAACTGGTAAGTTGCTGGAGAGGCCTTCATCCTGCAGTGGATTGAAAATGGCTGATGATGATGACGTAGTCACAAAGGAACTGGATGCAAAGAATAATTTTGATATCATATATTTGGATCTTAGAAAGTCTTTTGATACTGTTGCACATGGAAGACTGCTGCGCAAATTGGAACAGTGTGGCACTAGAGACAAATTGCTGCTATGGATAAAGGGATGGTTGAGTGGGAGAAGACAGTGGTTATCAATGGACACTGCTCTTTGGGGACTAATGTTATTAGTGGAGTTCCCCAGTGTTCAGTGTGGGTCCATTGTGGTTTTCTGTGTCCATTAATGATACTGATGATGGCATATCAGGCTTAATGTCCAAGTCTGCAGACGATATGAAGGTTGGCAGGGTTGTTGATAACACTACTGACAGTACGCTGCTGCAACAGGATCTAGAAAGGTTAAGCAGATGGGCTGAGAGGTGGCAACTGAAGTTTAACATTGACAAATGTAAATTACTGCATATGGCAAACAGTAACTCCAGAGTAAAGTGTGAACTGTGTGGTACTACACTGAAAGTGGTAGAGAGTGAAAAGGACCTGGGGGTAATTGTGCAGGCAGATATGAAGTTTTCTGAGCAGTGCAGATTGACAAGCCACCATGAGCAGATAGCTCATGGTGGCTTGTCCATGATATACATGAATTTTTCTAGCAGGGATAAGGAGGTGATTATTCCCTTGTATACGGCAATGGTCAGGCCACACCTTGAATACTGTATACAGGTCTGGAGGCCTCATTTTAAGAAGGATGTAGAGCTGCTGGAACAAGTACAGAGAAAGGCAAGAAGATTAGTGAATGGAATGAAGGGTTGCTCTTACGAAGAAAGGCTTAAGTTTTGCAGATTACAGTGTTGGAGACTAGGCACCTGCGAGGTGATCTGATAGAGGTGTATAAAGCCTTGAATAGTTTGAGCATGCTCAATGCTAATGGGATTCTTCCTCTTGCTCAGTATAATCACATGAGGGGGAATAAATTCAAATTGAGGAAAGACAGTTGTAGGATAGATGTGCGAAAGTTTGCCTTTAGCCAGCGGGTAGTTCATTGGTGGAACAGACTTCCATCTTTTGTTGTGGAAGTAGATAGCCTAAATAAATTTAAGGCTCAGCTGGACAGGTATTTCAAACGAACAGAGGGGTGAAATGGGAGCGGGTTTTTTTTTTTTTTTTTGTGGCTGATGCTGCATATGCTTGCTTTCTTGCATCGTATGCCTCTACTAATGCTAATGCTAAGTCATTCCAGCAGGAAATCACAAAATGTTTTCCTAAAACTATTCTGGAAATCAAAGATGTCGTTTTTTAAACAGGTCTTTACAATAAAAATTTGGAATTATTTAAATAAAATTATAACATCTTAAGACAAAATGTTTCTGTAATCACTTTCCAATCTTTATTTTTATACTACGACAGAAGACTGCCATCATCAGTTCATGTATAAACAATGTTTAGTGCTGCAGGAATATTATATCAGATGAGGACAATTATCCAATGCAAATTTTGAAACGCAGCTGTTCCTGAAATTTAATAAATATTTTAGGTAATACAGATACACATGTCACCGAAACAGTGGTAAACATATTTTTACAAATAATCAAATTTCACAAATTCCTCTAGCAGCATTATTCTTTATTTCAAAAATTATTCAACATAAGATGGCATCAGATTTAAAGAACTCTTGACTAAAATTAATTAGTTTTATTAATTGATTAACTTCACTTAGTTGGTTTTAAAAAGTAACTTGTATATCTCTACTTGTATATCTAGACGGTATACACAGTATTGAGCACTGTAGCTGTGTTTTATACTAACAAAAAGGTAAAAGAAACCTACCTGTTCTGGGAATAACTGCCCAGGCCATTAAAGCTGTAAAAACACCACCAACAGCCCAGAAAACAAGCAACCAGCTAAGGTGCCGTCCTCTGTGTTTTTTAACCAGAAACTCACTATAGTAGGTGAAAACAATTGGCAAAGAACCACCTACACTGTAATGAAAGAGAGAAAATCTTTCATATTTTTGAATAGCTGTATATCAGTTCTTTTTTCTATTTGTTGTACTACTCTCTGATAATATATTTTTATACCAAAATTATTATACAGGCAAATGATGCAAGGAAGCAAGATTGCATAGCATCAAGCCAAAAAACCCCAACAATACTATTACCTACCTCATGTATCCATCTCCTTTACTAACATCTAATTCTTTCTTAAATTTATTCAAACTACCTACTTCCACAACACCAGATAGCAGTTTGTTCTAACAATCAATTACTCTGTCTGAAAGCAAATTTTCACACATCTATCCTGTAGCAATCCTTTTTCAATTTGTGTTTATGTCCTCTGGGGGGCATTGTCTGAGAAAGAGCCAGAATGCCATCATCATTAAAAGAGTGTGTACCTTTTACTTTAGCATGCCTATGAATACATATAATCTAACCTAACGTTACACATAATTTAATGCTATACTGATGCACAGATTTTACTCATAGATAACCTGTGAACGTCTCAATACATTTAATCTATAATAGTGCTAATGTTAAAATTTAAGCTATCTTTGAAGGGTGGTATTTACCAATGATAAATACTACCCTTCAAAATATATCTGGACACCACTTTTTCCATATTCATCAGGCTAGACAAACAAGTGGCTCAAATTGGTAGTATTATATGAAAAGCACACAAGCCACACAAGTTAGTTGTACTTGTTCATGGCATGCAGAGCTGAGTCGAATGATTTTGGGAAGGTAATATTATCAAACATCACATTGCTAGTTTGATTCACACAAGTACTGGCAGCCTACACTGTCCAAAGTCAACTGCTGGTAATTTTATCAAGAAATCAAAGCACGACAGTACCACCATCCAGCTAGGTGCAGAAAGGCCATAGAAGCTTAGTCCACACAAGCAAAGATTACTTGGAAGAGTAATATCACAATCTTGTCAAACATCCCTGAAAAAAATTACCCAGGCATGTAAAATGTCAATAGGGGGTTGAGGTATGCATGAACTCTTATGTACAGAGTTCTACAGTATTGGGTTTTTATGGGAAAGAGGCAATGTGTAAGCCAAACATCACCAAACACAATCATCATTCTCACCTTGCACGGATTTTTACTACTGTATGCAGTGACAAATCTTGCCACACCCTATTACAGTCAAATGGGTGGATGCAAGTGTGGAGAACGTTAGCTGCCGGAGGGCACTATGCCAACAAGAAGTTTAGATGAGGTGTGAGTTATGATGTGGGGCAGTTTCTCCGGTACAACCTTTGGTGATTCTATGGGAGAACCAAAAGTACAAATGCCAACCTAAACATTTTGGACAATTCTATACTCCCTACAATACAGCATTCCTTTTAGTATAGTCTTATGCTTGTTTCAGCAGAATAATGCCCCTACCATACTGCTGATGCTGTTCAAGAACAGTTCATTGACATAAATGTGCAAAAGTTGAAATGGCCTGCATAGATTCCAATTTGGAACCCTATAAGGATGACCTGCAATATGGGTGTGGGCCACATGTACACCTACACTGGTAGCTCAAATGTTCACACTGCTCTGAAGATACACTTCAGCAGGACTATACCTGAAGCAGTATATATGCTGCTATGGATAAAGGGGTGTTTGAGGGGAAGAAGCCAGAGTGGTAATCAATGGACACTGCTCATCGTGGACTAATGTTATTAGTGAAGTCCCTCAGGGTTCAGTATTGGGTCCATTGTTGTTTTCTGTATTTATAAATGATATTGATGATGGTATATCAAGCTTAATGTCCAAGTTTGCAGATGATACGAAGGTTGGCAGGGTTGTCAAGGGCACTACTGACACTATGCTACTGCAACAGGATCTAGAAAGGTTGAGCAGATGGGCTGAGAGGTGGCAAATGAAGTTTAATATTGACAAATGTAAAGTACTACATATGGGAAACAGCAACCCCAGAGCAACGTATCAACTCTGTGGTACTACACTGACAGTGGTAGAGAATGAAAGGGACCTGGGGGTGGTTGTGCAGGCAGATATGAAGTTTTCTGAGCAGTGCAGACGGGCTGCAAGAGTAGCTCATGGTGTATTGTCGATGATATATAGGAATTTTTTTTAGCAGGGATAAGGAGGTGATTATTCCCTAGTATAAGGCAATGGTCAGGCCACACCTAGAGTACTGTATACAGGTCTGGAGGCCTCATTTCAAGAAGGATGTAGAGATGCTGGAACCAGTACAGACAAGGGCAACAAGATTAGTGAATGAAACAAAGGGGTGCTCTTACGAAGAAAGGCTTAAGTTTTGCAAATTACAGTGTCTGGGTACTAGGCACCAGCGAGGTGATCTGATAGAGGTGTATAAAGCCTTGAATGGCTTGAGCATGCTCAATGCTGATGGGATTCTTCCTCTTGCTCAGAATAATCACCTGAGAGGACATAAATTCAAATTGAGGAAAGACAGATGTAGGATAGATGTGAGGAAATTTTCCTTTAGCCAGTGGGTGGTTGGTTGGTGGAACAGACTTCCATCCCTTGTCATGGAAGTTGATAGCCTAAATAAGTTTAAGGCTCAGCTGGACAGGTATTTCAAACAAACAGAGGGGTGGAAGTGGTTATTTTTTATTTATTTTTTTATTTTTTTTTGGCTGATGCTGCATAAGCTTGCTTTCTTGCATCAAATGCCTCTACTAATGCTAATGCTAATATCATTTGTTGGAGGACAGCTGAACCAGGAGGCTGGACAATTAAAGTGAGTGGCAGTGATATCAGGGCACAATGAGTTCCATGTGTGATGTATGTGCAATACCATTAGCAGAAGCATATGATCTAAGAACGCACACTTATACAGGAGCAGCAAAAAAAAAAGTCCCATTTTAACTCATCCATTTGTTCTGAAGGTTTGCCTAGTTCTTCCTTGAATTTATTTAATCTATCAACTTCCACAATGACAGATGGAAGTTTATTCCAGCAATCAACCAACTGCTTGCTAAAGGCAAATTTCCAAATGTCTATTTTGCAACTGTCTTTCCTCAATTTGAACAATGTCCCCTCGGGGCATAATCTGAACAAGAGGAAGAATCCCAACAGCACTGAGCTTGCTGAAACCTACTCAAGGTTTTATGCACCTCAATCAGATCACGTTGGAGGTGCCTCATCTCCAAACACTGCAATTTACAGAATTTAAGCCTTTCTTCGTAAGTGCAAACCTATGTTACCCTCACCAATCTTGTTGCCCATCTATATACTTTGTAGTAGTAGTAGTAGTAGTAGTACAGGTATGAGCCTTGTCCAGCAGCTCTACATCTTTCCTAAAATTAGGCCTCCACACCTGTATGCAATACTCAAGGTGTGGCCAGACCATCACCTTACACAAAGGAATAATCACCTTATATCCCTGCTAGCAAAATTCCTGTATATCACTGACAAGACCCCCCCCCCCATTAGTTACTTTTGCTGCCTGTTTGCACTGCTAAGAAAACTTCATATCTGACTGACACCCAGGTCTTTTCCATTCTCTACTATCCTGAGTGTAGCACAACATAGTCAGTATGTTACTGTAGAGTAACTGCTACCCATATGCAGGGCGCCTCGGTAGCCAGGTGGGAAGGAGCAGCAGTGTGTAGCACACGCTTCTTGATTAGACCGGGGTTCGAGCCCATCACCACCAACGGAGGATGCGGAAAGGTCAGGGAATGACCACCGCATATCCCGGAGCAATATGGCCTTGGTTGCTAATGCTCCTAAAAACCAAATAACATAACATAACCCATATGCAGTATTTCGCATTTCTTTTCCTACAGTTGCCACCTCTCAGCACATTTATCCAACTTCTCTAGATCCTTGCAGTAGCATACTGTCATTTCTGTCATTAACAACCCTGCTAACCTTTGTATAATCAGCAAACTTGGACATTAATTCTGATATTAGCATTAAAGCAAGCTTATGCAGCATCAGCCAAAAAAAAAAAAAAAAAAAAAAAAACCCTTCCATTTCACTCCTCCATTCGTTATAAATGCAGGTCCAACTCAACCTTAAATTTATTTAGGCTATCTGGTTGCCCCCACAAACATGTTGCTGTAGAAAATAATCCTCCAATAAATCCACAAAATTCTTTCTAGCATGCGAGTGACCAACCCACAAGTTCCAGTCAATATCTGGATAGTTAAAATTTCCATTTACAAGACATTCTGATTTTACTGGCCCACTCCATTTCAATGCACAATTATTTTGTATTCAGAGTCATTAGGCCTATAACATACTCCTACTCTTGTTTTCCCTTTCCCAGTGCTTATGTTACACCAAACTGACTCAACATTGCACTGTCCAACCATATCAATTGGATGTACTTCGTTAGATTTTATGTTTCTTAACTAACAGCATAACTCCTCCTCCCTTCCTACCCTATCTATTCTTTCTGTACACATTAGCATTAGTAGAGGCATTTGATGCAAGAAAGCAAGCTTATGCAGCATCAGCCAAAAAAAAAAAAAAAAAATAAATAAATAAATAAATAAATAAAAAATAACCACTTCCACTTCACCCCTCTGTTTGTTCGAAATACTTGTCCAGCTGAGCCTTAAACTTATTTAGGCTATCAACTTCCATGACAAGGGATGGAAGTCTGTTCCACCAACCAACCACCCACTGGCTAAAGGCAAATTTCCTCACATCTATCCTACATCTGTCTTTTCTCAATTTGAATTTATGCCCTCTAAGGTGATTATTCTGAGCAAGAGAAAGAATCCCATTAGCATTGAGCATGCTCAAACCATTCAAGGTTTTATACAACTCTATCAAATCACCTCGCTGGTGCCTAGTCTCCAGACACTGTAATTTGCAAAACTTAAGCCTTTCTTCATAAGAGCACCCCTTTGTTTCATTCACTAATCTTGTTGCCCTTCTCTGTACTGGTTCCAGCATCTCTACATCCTTCTTGAAATGAGGCCTCCAGACCTGTATACAGTACTCTAGGTGTGGTCTAACCATTGCCTTATACAAGGGAATAATCACCTCCTTATCCCTGCTAGAAAAATTCCTATATATCATCGACAATACACCATGAGCTACTCTTGCAGCCCGTCTGCACTGCTCAGAAAACTTCATATCTGCCTGCACAACTACCCCCAGGTCCCTTTCATTCTCTACCACAGTCAGTGTAGTACCACAGAGTTGATACGTTGCTCTGGGGTTGCGGTTTCCCATATGTAGTACTTTACATTTGTCAATGTTAAACTTCATTTGCCACCTCTCAGCCCATCTGCTCAACCTTTCCAGATCCTGTTGCAGTAGCATAGTGTCAGTAGTGTCCTTGACAACCCTGCCAACCTTCGTATCGTCGGCAAACTTGGCCATTAAGCTTGATATACCATCATCAATATCATTTATAAATACAGAAAACAATAATGGACCCAATACTGAACCCTGAGGGACTCCACTAATAACATTAGTCCAAGATGAGCAGTGTCCATTGATTACCACTCTGTCTTCTCCCCCCTCAACCACCCCTTTATCCACAGCAGCAATTTGCCTCCAATGCCACACTGCTCCAATTTGTGCAGCAGTCTTCCATGTGCAACAGTATCAAAAGCCTTTCTAAGATCCAAGTATATAATATCAAAGTTATTCCCTGCATCCAGTTCTTTTGTGACTGCATCATACTATCCAATCAAATTGGTCAGGCAAGACTTCCCCTTAACAAAACCATGATGTGTCCGAGCTATAACTGAAGTCTTGTCTAGATGTTCCTGCAGTGCTTCTTTAACATGTGCCTCCATTAATTTTCCAGGAAGAGAAGGTAAACTAACAGGTCTATAATTATTTGTGTCGCCCTTTGATCCTCCTTTGTGAATTGGGGTTACATTTGCACATCTCCAGTCCATGGGTACTTCCCCTGAGTCCAAGGAAGCTCTCATAATTATGGCTAAGGGTTTGCTTACTTCCTTTGCTGCCTTCTTTAATATAACTGGATAGATCCCATCCACCCCAGGTGCCTTTCTTGTATTTATCTTCAACAATTTCTCCTCCACTTTACTCTCAGTTATTACAAGATTCTCTAGCTTATTGCCAGAGTTGAATACATCTCTGTCATTCCCTTCGCTGAATAACTCCTCATGTGTGAATGTCGATGAAAAATATTCATTCAGTTTGTTAGCTACCTGAGCAGGATCATCAACAGTTGACCCATCGATATCGAGTGGACCAATCTGATTCATCCCCTTCCTTCTAGAGTTTACATAAGTAAAGAACTCTTTGCTGTTTTTCTTTGCATCCCTTGCCAAATATTTCTCGTAATCTGCCTTCACCTGCCTAACCTCCTTTGTAACTAGGTTACAGATCAACTTGTATCTATCATAGGCTTCTGTGTCATGTGTTAATTTGTATGTATCCCATGCATTTTTCATCTCTGCCATATGTCTCATTAGTTCATCTGACATCCACTTAGGCCTAAACCTTGAACAATATTTCTTGGTTGGTATGTAAATCCTAGTAGCTTCCAAGATAAGTTCTTTGAATGCTTCCCATTTTGAGTTTGCTGTTGGTAACATCATCAGTTGGTCCCATTGTATAGAATTCAAATACTGTCTCAGTCCATCATAGTTGCCTTTATGAAAGCAATAACCCTTCCCTTTACCCCTAATGGTAGTTACCTCTTTGAGTAAATCCCACTTCAGCACACTGTGATCACTGCCACCTAGTGGTTCATTTACCTGCAGATTCTTAATGCATGAAGAATCACTACTGATAATCAAATCAAAAGTATTACTCCCTCTAGTTGCCTCCCGAATATGCTGATGTAGAAAACAGTCATCCAATAAATCCACAAAAGCCTTGCTAGCATGTGAGTGACCAGCCCCCAAATTCCAGTCAATATCTGGGAAATTAAAATCCCCCATTATAACTCTCTGATTTACTGGCCCATTCTATTTCCCCATACAGTTTCTTATTATACTCATCAGAGTCATTAGGCCTATAGCACACTCCTACTCTCAATTTTGATCTCCCAATGCTTATGTCACACCAAACTGACTCGACACTGGACTGTCCAGCAATGTCAACTGGCTTCACTTCCTTGAATTTTATGTATTTCTTAACTAATAGCATAATCCCTCCTCCCTTCCTATCCTGTCTATCCTTTCTGTAGATATTGTACTCCCCAAATTCCAGTTCTGCATTCCTTATATCTGTGTGACACCACATCTCTGAAATCCCCACAATATCTGCCTTTGATGTTTTGAGCAATACCTCAAATTCATCAAATTTATTTACTAAACTCCTAGCATTGGTGTACACGCAAGTATACATGCACCTGTTCTTTTTCTTAGCTACCCTAACACAACCTATGTGTTTATTTGTACCCCAAATGATTCCGAGAAGTCTCTGAAATATCCTGCATCTTATTTTCCAGGCTGTGGCTCATTCCAATAGAAGCAGTGCAAGAATCACTTTCACCTCTGCCAGTGGCTACTGTTAATGTATTAGTCTTTGTATCCCCCCAATCTAGCAGTTTTCCGACCCACCTAACACTGCCTCGATAGCATCAGCAAACATTCTTGCACCCTTTCTATTTAAGTGTATCCCATCCCTGTAGAAACAGTCTCTCCTGTTAACAAGTACAGACCAGGCTGAAAAAAATTCTACCCCTTGAGCCTTGCACAATCTTTCCAGGGCCGAATTGATCGACAGGGCTCTCATCAATATACTCCCTCCTATCGTGTCTGTTCAGAATTGCAGACACTTTCAAATTTCAAATTCATGGCTTTTTTTCAACAGTGACCTGTACTTGTTAAGTAATTCCGCCGGTCTCCTACTCTTAATATCATTTGTGCCAATGTGTACAACTATATCACCTTTTGTGCCCTTAAAAGATGATATCCGCTCTACAACGTCATCAACCTTTGCCCCTGGCAGACATACCCTGGTCCTGTTCCACCTATCCTTTTTAGAAAGCAAGTTTCCCGTTTCCCTGACAATAGAGTCACCAACAACTACTAGTTCCTTTGGGACCAGCGCATTCTGCCTTGGGGGCTGCCAAATATATTGTGAGATCTTTATGTTCGTGAACAAGAGAAATAATTTGAGAATTGAAAAAGGATTTGAGTATAAATATGCTCTTTTTAAGAGAAATTTTAAAATGGCAAGATTTTGATGTATGCTGGTGACAAGATTCTACGACCAGCATACATTTTGAACAGCTGATATAACTTCTGTAATGCATTCATGGAAACAGCCACATTTCATTTCTCAATGGCCTGACTTATGGTGGTTGTGCATCTGTCAGCTGTAATTTTGCGTACTTCCTGTTATATCATCAGCCACCAATTCTGCAATGTATACTTTATCTTTCAGATATCCCCATTCAAAAAAAAAAAAAAAAAAAAAAAAAAAAAAAAGCCTACGGAGAGAGATATCTGGACTCTTTGTAGAATAATCAAAAGCATTTCCCCTGCTATGTCCGTGTGACCTATTCCAGATAGGAATGGAGTTCAAAGTGAATACATATGGAGGTGTGCCATATTTTCACCTTACAAATTAAAAATTGCATAATTATCATATGAGTAACCACATGATAATCAATGTGGTTACTCAACATTATTATGCAATGCTATATAGGCTGTAAATGAATTACAATGCTATATAGGCTGTAAATGAAACAGGCATTAAATGCTATTCATTTAATGCTTGTTGTCTCCCCTTTCTGTAAATGGACCTGCACTGTATTGGTTTTTTTTCTTACATTTCATTGAATTTTATAGTTTCAGATATAAAAAAAATACAGGCATAATAATGCTGGTAGCAGTAGCCTTTTGAAAAAGAGCAAGCCTTAAGCTTTGACTAAACCTTTATTATTCGGTGTGTGAATAAGTGTAACAAGTTGTAGTGTAAAATGTTAATAAAAATGCTTTTTACATAACATTTAAACTTTGTTTAAATTTGTACACTTTACATATAAAATTTTAAGTAAGAGTTTTAAATGTCACTGTAAAACCAACAAAATGATTTAACTGTGGCTGAAAAATGGATCACATTTTTAAAAAAATTATGATTACAGAAAACTACCTTATCCAGGATTCTGAAATATTAAATTAAAAAAATAAAAAAAAAACCAAAATAAGTTAAACAATACTAGTTCCTCTAATCCGAATTGCAGTAGAAAAGAAAACACCAAGGGAAAAAAGCCTGTAATGTTGAAAAAATTTAATGTCCCATTGGTTTACCCAAGCTAGAATGTTAAATGCTTCCATATGTAGAGCAATTCTTATGGAGAAAGCCACAGTTTGTTAGAACTCTACTTGGTGAAGAATGTTTTAACCCAAATGATATCTGATTATCTAGATGACACTGTTTACATTCTTACATTGATAGCAAAGGTTATTTGTTTGCACTGTTTACAAAAAATTTCATGACAAAAAAAAAGAAAATTCAAATGAATCAGCAGCAGATGATTGAAAGATAAAAAGTTTCAAAATACGTAAAACTAATATGCCAGAGAATATACACAAAACTGATGAAACTAGTCTTTAATACTGAGCATTACACAATGCATCATTAACTTTCAAAAACAGCTTGGACTCAAGCTGGGGGAAAGAACTAAAAGATTGGGCAAGTAATAGTTCTGGTTACTGTAATAGGACAGGTACTTTTTGCTGTCATATTACACAGGTACTGTCATATTACAATAACTGTTAGTTACAGGAAAGTAAAAATCTCTTATTTTTGAGATGTATCACTGCCATTAAAATACATGAGCAAGAGAAAGGCATGGATGAGTAGCAAATTGTCGGAATTATTAATAAAATGGGATAAGCTGATTTCAAAAAGGAAAAAAATTACTCTGCTCCTGGATAATTGCATAGCATGGTACATACAAAAGTGTGCACCAGCAATATAAATTTGATTTTGTTTCCTGCAACTAAAACATCTGTCATTCAACCTTTAGATTAAGGAATAACAACACATTAAAAAACCCTATATGGAAAAATATAAGGAAAATGATTGTACATATAATTGGTGAAAAAGGAAATAAAAGTGCTGGAGAAATTGTTAAAAAAATTAATTTATTTGATGCAGTTCATATGCTAAAAAAAAAAAGCACAGGATGATTCACTGATAATAATTTTTTTTTTTGTAATAAAAAAATTTGAGTGAATTATGAAACAGAGGAGAACAGAGATTTTTATGAATTAAACAGGTGAAATTTAATAGATTAAGATTATATGGTAATTTAATAGATTAAGATAATACGGTAACTTCCACTTTTACAGTACATAATATTGTAGTCAATATTTTAAAGCACATTGCAGTCAATATTTTAACATTGATGAAAATGAGGAAGATGAAGAAGACCAGGAAGAGCCGATATTGCTGCCAGCACTTTATTATTTTTTTTAAGTATATTTTCAAATTAGTTTATGGTAATGTAATATATAAAATTTATAGTTAATGTACTGTAAATGAAAAATAAGCCTTTGAACATCATTTTTACAAAAAAAAAAAAAAAACTGATTATTGAATCAATTTTCCAATGTGATTCTAAAATGTGGAACCCACTGTATTATAAAGAACAAGAATAAGTATGCACTTTAAAAAGAAGTTGCATAAGCCTTGGCTATTTTAAGAAGAAATCTGGAGTTAAGAGGTTAATGAACAGCTGTTTGTATAAAGAGGAAAATTTACAATTTCTCATCTTAAAGAAAAGATAATTAATTTCAGATAGTTTTTTTAATTAATTAATCTTTTTTTTTTCCCCATTTCCATTACTGGATTACAATTTGACATAATATGCAATGTATATATTTTTTCATATTTTTATTATTTCATTATTTTTTATTATTTTTATTTAATTATATTTTCAAATTAGTTTATGTTAATGTGATTTATAAAAATCTGTAGTTAATGTACTGTAAATGAAAAATAAGGCTCCAAACATTATTTTTACAAAAAAAAGCAAAACAAAACCTGATTATTGAATCAATTTTCCAATGTGATTCTAAAATGTGGAACCCACTGTATTATAATGAACAAGAATAAGTATGCACACTTACCAAAGAAATAAATAGAAGCCAAACTAGCTTCTTCAGGAATAACAGTCATCTTCAGAAGGCACCTGCCACTGTGTACTCCCAAAGATTGCATTTCTGTAGATGACTACACTAATGGCAAAGTGCCAACTGATGCCCCCTTATGCAACCCTAAGAAGGAAAACAAAAAGCCTATTATAAAAATATATAGAAGTGCCTAACTGAAGAGTTGAAAGAACTGAAACTGTTGATATATATATGGAGTGATGTTACATGAAATGTAAAGAAAACTGCCTTCTGCTGAAGAAACAAATGCAATAAGTTATTGCAACCAGTCAAGATACAGAAGATGTGGATAACTGCCATAAACATTACTAAAGTAGATTTAATCCTGTTTAAGGAACTTAAAGAAACCGTGAGCAAAGATTTAAGCTTAGAATGGACAATTAATATTTCATTGAGAAAGTTAAGCAATTAAGAGCTGGCTTTTTTCCCTTTATTGCCTACAATGTTTGAACTGCAACAATAATCCTATGGAAGCATTGCAAACAATGGATATCCTTGGTGTCAATTATATTGGTAAAATTATCAATAAGGAGAAAATTATAATTTTATCTCACAGTTAATTAACTTATATTTATTTTGTGTAATAATTAGTTTATTAACTTATTATTGTAGAAAATTAAGAAACTAAAAATTAAGTTTGTCATAATAGAGGTACACAAAGCCAACAATACCAAACAATACCATTATCTGTGAAAAATTCAATTTATACACATATTCTAATAAGAATTACACATAAATAACACTTTGCTTCAAAATAATCCCCATCCAGAACAAAATATTCATAAGAAAATACTGGCTTCCAAAAAAAATTTAAATCTTAAACAATATAACTTTCCAAACATCTATACAATACTACAGATCCATAAACTGCCTACGCATCCATCAACACACTCACATACCCACCATTCATGAAAAATCAAACTATTCTTAAGCTCTTTTAAACAAGATTTAGAATATTAATTATAATGTTCCAACCTTAACACTAGTAATACTCTCTCTCTCTCATATATATATATAAAAGATGTTTTAAATAGTAATTAATATTGAAGACAATCTTATATACATTTAAAGAAAATGCAAGGGATAATATAAGGTTAAGGTTAGTAGAAGGAAAAATAATATACAAAAAATGAAAAAGAGAGAATATAAATTAAAATATATACAAAACTTAATCGCTTTTTACCCACAATCTAGGTGACTTTGTCTGGGGCCAACCACCCAGACTGAAGGCAAAAAATGACAAGGAGTTCTGTTTCTGTAATGATCAATATCTGCTAAGTTATATAAAATAATAATAGTAATAAATTTAGAGATTAAATAATTTGAATCTATATCATAAAAGATAGTTAAAAATTTAGAATCAAAAGAAAGATAATATAAAGTAATAATGCAATTTGCATTACTGCTTATCAACCCAGCAACTTGCTTAACACATTCTTATCAACCCAGCAACTGGCTGGCTGAACATTGTTTAGACCAGCAGTTCCCAACTGGTAGTTCACGAAAGTGTTCCATGTGGTTGAATTAAAAATTCTGTAATGGTGTCTGCTTAGATTTACATAGGTATATTTTTGTAAACTGCAAAATAGTTTAATATTAATTTATGCGGCTCGGATCAAAATTTATATTTTGATGTGGTTTGGGTCACGCTCCCTTACATAGCAAACATGCACAACAGGATGTAAGTGGGTTGTTATTGTTGTTATTTGGTTTTTAGGAGCAATAGCAACTAAGGCCAAAATTCTCCGGGATATGCGGTGGTCATTCCTGACCTTTCCACATCCTCCGTATTTGGTGGTGACGGGCTTGAACCCCGGTCTAATCAAGAAGTGTGTGCTACGCACTACTGCTCCTTCCCACCTGGCTACAGAGGCACCGATGTAAGTGGGGGGTGCAAACATGCCGATATGTATCGCATCATTTGGCTGGGATAAAAGGGTTATAAAAATTATAACTAATAAACAAAGATAGAATAAAATTAAATTAAATATAACAAACAATTGCCAATGAAAGAAACCACATCCCCCACAATTTCTTATAATTAGTTAACTCTACAACTAATATAATTATATAACTAATTTAGCATTATGATCGTCACAGTATAGAATAAATTGATAATGTATATCTTGAATTTGATAACCAAGGTTTAATGTAAGATTATATAGCGGAATATGTATTACTGCTTAGTATAGTATTGTATAGTCAAGTATAGTATAGTATATTAATCAATTCAATTTATTAATCTTATTAATTTTATTGTTAATTAAATCGTATTTAAATGGAAATCATGTCCAAGACCAGAGCAGCAAAGCAACGTGCACAAAGTAGCGGGAGTGCTGTGGCTCAGGGGAAGAACCGAAGGGGGCAATTCTCCAATGCATCACAGCCTAAAGAAATGTGCAACTTGTGAAATGTTTGCAGATTTTCTGGGAAGGACATGATGTTGCCAAGGGGGGGGATGTCTTTGTGTGTGTGCTCAACGCAAGCAGTGTGCAGAAGGTAGACACCAACTCAGTGTTGTTATGGGCCTTTATGAGAGCTTGAATGACAGGATAGATGCCATCAAAGAACTTAAACTGGGAGACCCATAAAGCTCTCAGCTGCCCACATCAATGCCAGAGCTTGCACCTGATCATCAGGCAACACAGCGGCAACCTTCAGGTGAGAATGTGCTGGTCCCGCAGCAGCTAGTTATTTTAGGGAAATATATTGTGCAAAAAGACAGAAATATATTGTCCAGGAAGATGGGAAATATATTGTGCAAAAAGGATAGGTGGAATAGGACCAGGATATGTCTGCCAGGGGCAAAAGTTAATGATATTGTAGAGCAGATATCATCTTTTAAGGGCAGAAAGGGTGATATTGTTGTACATATTGGCACTAAGAGTAGTACTTAATTGTTGTACTTAATGGCATTAAGAGTAGTACAGACTTACTGAAGAAGTACAGGTAAAATATGAAAAAAAGTTGCGAGTTAGAGTTAAATTTGAAAGTGTCTGCAATTCTGCCAGGACACAACAGAAAGGAGTATATGATAAGAGCCTTATCAATCAATTTGGAACTGGAGAGATTGTGCAAGGCTCATCAGGTAGAATTTTTGTCAGCATGGTGTGTGCTTGTTAACAGGAAAGATTGTTTCTACAGGGATGGAATACACTTAAATGGAAAGGGTGCAAGAATATTTGCTGATGCTATCGAGGCAGTGTTAGGTGGGTCGGAAACCTGCTAGCTTGAGGTAATCCACAGACTAATAGATTAACAGAAGCCACAGGCAGAGGTGAAAGTAATTCTTGCAGTGCTTGAATTGGAATGAGCAGCAGCCTGATAAGTGAGGTACTGGGGATTTCAATGGATGCTGGGAGTCATCCTGGAACAAATAAATACATGTGCTAGGGTAACTAAGAGTAAGAATAGCTGTATATATATACTTGCATGTACAAGTATGTACATTGCATGTACTAATGCTAGGAGTATAGTAAATAAATTTGATGAATTTGAAGTGCTGGTGAAGACAACAAAAGCAGATATTGTTGGTATATCAGAGATGTGGTGTTGCATTAGCATTAGTTGAGGCAGAGGTGAAAGAGATTCTTGCACTGCTTCTATTGCAATGAGCAGAAGCCTGAAAAACAAGATGCAGGATATTTCAGAGACTGCTGGAAGTCATTGCAGTACAAGTAAACAGATGGGTTGTGTTAGGGTAGCTAAGAATAGAAACAGGTGCATGTACACTTGCGTGTACACCATTGCCAGGAGTTTAGTAAATAAATTTGATGAATTTGAGGTATTGCTCAAAACATCAAAGGAAGATATTGTTGGGATATCAGAGACATGGTGTCACACAGATATAAGGAATGCAGAACTGGAATTTGGGGAGTACAACGTCTACAGAAAGGATAGACAGGATAGGAAGGGAGGAGGGGTTCTGCTATTAGTTAAGAAACACATATAATCCAAGGAAGTGAAGCCAGTCAACATCGATGGACAGGGCAGTGTAGAGTCAGTTTGGTGTGACATAAGCATAGGTAAATCAAACTTGAGTAGGAGTGTGCTATAGGCCTAATGACTCTGATGAGTATAATAAGATACTGTACAGGGAAATAGAATGGGCCAGTAAATCAGAGAGTCTTATAATGGGGGATTTTAATTTCCCAGATATTGACTGGAATTTGTGGGTTGGTCACTCACACACTAGCAAGGCTTTTGTGGAATTATTGGATGATTGTTTTCTACACCAGCATGTTCGGGAGGCAACTAGAGGGAGTAATACTCTTGATCTCATTATCAGTAGTGATTCTTCATGCATTAAGAATCTGCAGATAAAGGAACCACTAGGTGGCAGTGATCACAGTGTGCTGAAGTGGGATTACTCAAGGAGGTAAGTACCATCAGAGGTAAAGGGAAGGGTTTTTGCTTTCGTAAAGGCGACTATGATGGTCTGAGACAGTATTTAAATTCTATACAGTGGGACCAACTGATGATGTTACCAACAGCAAATTCAAAATGGGAAGCATTCAAGGAACTAATCTTGGAAACTACCAGGCTTTACATACCAACCAAGAAATATTGTTCAAGGTTCAGGCCTAAATGGTTGTCAGATGAACTAATGAGACATATGGCAGAGAAGAAAAATGCATGGGACAGATACAAATTAATGGGTGACATGGAAGCCTATGATAGATATAAGTTGGTCTGTAACCAAGTCACAAAGGAGATTAGGCAGGCAAAGGCAGATTATGAGAAATCCTTGGCAAAGGATGCAAAGAAAAACAGAAAAGAGTTCTTTACCTATTTAAACTCAAGAAGGAAAGGGATGAATCAGATTTGTCCACTGGATGTTGATGGTTCAACAGTTGAGGATCCTGCTCAGGTGGCTAACAATCTAAACAAGTATTTTGCATCTCCATTCACACATGAGGAGTTATTCAGGAAGGGGAATGTCGTAGGTGAAGTAAACATTGGCAGTGAGCTAGATGATTTTCTAATAACTGAGAGGAAAGTGGAGGAGAAATTGTTGAGGATAAACATAAAAAAGGCACCCGGGGTGGATGGGATCTATCCAGTTATATTAAAGGAGGCAGCAAAGGAAGTAAGCAAACCCCTAGCCATAATTATGAGAGCTACTTTGGACTCAGGGGAGGTAACCATAGACTGGAGATGTGCAAATGTAACCCCAATTCACAAAGGAGGATCAAAGGCTAACACAAGTAATTATAGACCTGTTAGTTTAACTTCGGTTTCAGGAAAATTAATGGAGGCACTGGTTAAAGAAGCACTGCAGGATCATCTAGACAAGAATTCAGTTATAGCTCAGACACAGCATGGTGTTGTTAAGGGCAGGTCTTGTCTGACCAATTTGATTGGATACTATGATGTAGTCACAAAAGAACTGGATGCAGGGAATAACTTTGATATGATATATTTGGATCTTAGAAAGGCTTTTGATACTGTTGCGCATGGAAGACTGCTGCACAAATTGGAGCAGTGTGGCATTGGAGGCAAATTGCTGCTATGGATAAAGGGGTGGTTGAGGGGGAGAAGACAGAGAGTGGTAATCAATGGACACTGCTCAATGTGGACTAATGTTATTAGTGGAGTTCCTCAGGGTTCAGTGTTGGGTCCATTGTTGTTTTCTGTATTTATAAATGATATTGATGATGATGGTATATCAAGCTTAATGTCCGAGTTTGCAGACGATACAAAGGTTGGCAGGGTTGTTAAGGACACTACTGATGCTATGCTGTTGCAACAGGATCTGGAAAGGTTGAGCAGATGGGCTGAGAGGTGGCAAATGAAGTTTAACATTGACAAATGTAAAGTACTACATATGGGAAACAGTAACCCTAGATCAACGTATCAACTCTGTGGTACTACGCTGACAGTGGTACAGAATGAAAAGGACCTGGGGTAATTGTGCAGGCAGATATGAAGTTCTCTGAGCAGTGCAGACGAGATGCAAGAGTAGCTCATGGTGTCTTGTCAATGATATACAGGAATTTTTCTAGCAGGGATAGGGATGTGATTATTCCCTTGTATAAGGCATTGGTCAGGCCACACCTAGAGTACTGTCTACAGGTCTGGAGGCCTCATTTCAAGAAGGATGTAGAGATGCAGGAACGAGTACAGAGAAGGGCAACAAGATTAGTGAATGGAACAAAGAGTTGCTCTTAGAAAGAAAGGCTTAAGTTTTGCAAATTACAGAGTCTGGAGACTAGGCATCGGCGAGGTGATCTGATAGAGGTGTATAAGGCTTTAAATGGCTTGAGCATGTTCAAAGCCGATGGGATTCTTCCTCTTGCTCAGAATAATCACCTGAGAGGGCATAAATTCAAATTGAGGAAGGACGGATGTCGGATAGATGTGCGGAAATTTGCCTTTAGCCAGCGGGCAGTTGGTTTGTGGAATAGACTTCCATCACTTGTTGTTGAAGTTGATAGCCTAAACAAATTTAAAGCTCAGCTGGACAGGTATTTCGAACGAACGGAGGGGTGAAATGGGAGTAGTGGTTGTGTTTTTCTTTTTTTTTTTTTGGCTGATGCTGAATAAGCTTGCTTTCTTGCATCATATGCCTCTACTAATGCTAATGCTAATATGATGCAAGAAAGCAAGCTTATACAACATCAGCCACTTCCGCACATTTATTCTACAACTGTCTTTCCTCAATTTGAATCTATGTCCCCTCAGGTTCTTATTCTGAGCAAGCGGAAGTATGCCATTAGCATTAAGCCTGCTCAAATCAATCAATGACTTATACACCTCGATCAGGTCACCTCGCAGGTGCCTAGTCTTCAGAAGCTGCAACATGCAGAACTTAAGCTTTTCTTCGTAAGCGCACCCCTTTGTTCCTCTCACCAATCTTGTTTCCCCTCTGTATTCATTATAGCAACTCTACATCCTTCCTACAATGAGGCCTCCAGACCTGTATACAGTACTCTATTTGTGGCTTGACCATTGCCTTATACAAAGGGATAATCACCTGCTTGTCTCTGCTAGCAAAATTCCTATATATCATTGATAAAACTCCATGACCTGCTCAGAGAACTTCATATCTGACTGCACAGTTACAACCAGGTCTTTTTCATTCTCCACTTCCCTGAGTGTAGTACCACACAGTTGGTACATTTCTCTTGGGATACTGCTACCCATATGGAGTACTTTGCATTTATCAATGTTAAACTTCAGTTGCCACTTCTTAGCCCATGTGCCTAACTTTTCTAGATCCTGCTGCAGTAGCATACTGTCTTTACTGTCATTAACAACCCTGCCAAACTTTATATCATCTGCAAACTTGAACATTAAGCCTGATATACCTTCATCAATAGCATTGATAAATACACAAAACAAAAATTGGCCCAGCACCAAACTCTGGGGGGGCTCGATAATTACATTAATCCACGTAGAGCAGTGTCCATTTATTACCACTCTCACTCACTCACTCAACCATCCCTTTATCCATTGCAAAATCTTGCCCTTAATGCCATACCGCTACAATTTGTACAGCAAACTTCCATGTGCAACAGCATCAAAAGCTTTACTGAAATCCAAGTATATGATATCAAAATTATTTTTTGCATCCAGTTCCTTTTTGACCACATCGTAGTATCCAATCAAATTGGTCAGACCAGACTTCCCCTTAACAAACCCATGCTGTGTCTGAACTATTACTGCTGTCTTGTCTATGTCATCCTATATCACCTGTTTAACAAGTGACTCTATTATTTTCTCCGGAACAGAAGTTAAACTAATGGGCCTATAATTCTTTGTGTCACCCTTTGAACCCCCTTTGTAAACTGCAGATATATTTGCACATCTCCAGTACATAGGGACCTCCCGTGACTTTAAGTATGTACTCATAATTATGGCTAAGGGTTTGCTTACTTCCCTTGCTGCCTCATTCATTATAACTAGATAGATTCCATCTGTCCCAGGTGCCTTCCTTACATTTAACTTCAGCAATTTCTCCTCCACTTTGCTCTCAGTTATTACAAAATCACTTAGCTCCCTTTTAGAGTTTGATAAACTTTGCGAATTCCCCTCCTTGAATAACTCCTCATATGTGAATGTAGATGCAAAATACTCATTCAGTTTATCAGCTACTTGAGCAGGATCATCAATAGTCAAACCATCTATGTTAAGTACCAATCTGATTCATCCCCTTCCTACCAGAGTTTACATAAGTAAAGAACTCTTTGCTGTTTTTCTTTGAGTCCTTTGCCAAAGATTTCTCTTAATCTGGCTTCGCCTGCCTAACCTCCTTTGTGACTTGATTACAGAACAGCTTATATCTGGGTAGGCTTCTGTGTTGCCTGATAATTTATATCCATCCTATGCATTTTTCTTCTCTGCCACGAGCCTCATTCATTCATCCGACATCTATTTAGGCCAGAACCTTGAACAGTATTTCTTAGTTGGTATGAAAAGCCTAGTAACCCCCAAGATTAAGTCCCTGAAGGCTTCCCATTTAGAATTCACTGTTGGTAACATCATCAGTTGATCACACTGTATAGAATTTATAAATTGTCTGAGACCACTGTAGTCACTTTTACAAAAACAAAAACCCTTCCCTTTACCCTTCATGGTAGTTAAATCTTTAAGTAAATTCCACATCAGTACACTGATCACTGTCACCTAATGGTTCCTTTATCTGCAATTTTTAATGCATGAATAATCACTGCTAATAAAAAGATCAAGGGTATTAGTTCCTCTGGTTGCTCCTCGAAAATGTTTCTGTCGAAAACAATCCTCCAATAAATCCACAAAAGTCTTGCTAGTGTGCGAGTGACCAATCCAGAAGTTCCAGTCAATATCTGGAAAGTTAAAATCCCCCATTACAAGACATTTTGATTTATTGGTCCATTCTATTTCTTTGCACAACTGTTCGTTGTACTCTTCAGTCATTAGGCCATTAACATACTCTTACTCTCATTTTCCCTTTCCCAGTGTTTATGTTACACCACACGGACTCAACGTTGCACTATCTGCCTGTGTCAATTGTATGCACTTCCTTAGACTTTGTGTTTCTTTGCTAACAGCATAAACACTCCTCCCTTCCTATCCTGTCTATCCTTTCTGTACACAGTGTACTCCCCAAATTCCAATTCTGCACTGCTTATATCAGTGGAACACCATGTCTCTGATATCCCAACAATATCCACCTTTGACGTCTTGACCAACACTTTAAATTCATCAAATTTATTTACCATGCACGTATACATGCACCTATTCTTATTCTTGGCCGACCGGGCTAGCCGGGTGGGTAAAGTGCCTGCCTGGCAACCCAAAGGTCGCGGGTTCGAATCCCGCCTCGGGCTTGGATCAGAGTACTGCAAAAACCTTGGAAGGTGTATTATGGCCACAGAAGCCGCTACGCCAATAACTAACAAAAAAAAAAAAAAAAAAAAAAAATTCTTATTCTTAGTTTCCCCTAACGCAGCCCATGTATTTATTTGTTCCGTGACGACTCCCACCCTGAAAACTCCAGCACCCTTTCCTCCTCCACTTATAGCCTGCCTATCCTTTCTGTACACACTGTTCTTCCCATATTCAAATTCTGCATCCCTTATATCTGAGTGACAGCACATCTCTGATATCCCAACAATGTCTACATTTGATGTCTTGACAAGCAATTCAATTTCAAATTTATTTGCTTTGATCCTAGCACTGGTGTACATGCATGTATATACTCACCTATTCTTACCCTTGGCTTACCCTAACACAGCCTATGTATTTACTTGTTCCATGATGACTCCCAGCAGTCTTTGAAATCCCTGGCACCTTGCTTTCTAGGCATTCCAGTAGAAGCAATTTCACCTATACCTGTGACTATTGTTACTCTATTAGTCTCAATATGTCACCAAACTAGCAGTTTTCTGATCCACCTAACACTGTCTTAATAGCATCAGCAAATATTCTTGCACCTTTTCTATTTAAGTTTATCCCAACCCTGTAGAAGCAGTCTCTCCTGTTAACAATTCTCATTTCTGTTCTTATTTCTTCTCTGTGAGGGGAAATGAGCCACCCATTGCAAAATATTCAGTTATAAATTTTTTGTAAACAGCATGTGACATCCTTTTCAAACTATGAAATCACAAGTAGAATGGAAACTGCTGAAGACCTAGTGCAAAGTGAGTGTGCCTTGGAATTTACTTAAAGAATGGATACTTATTAGACAAAAATAGTGTTTTTTTTTTAATTCAGTGTAAACACTTACTTCTTTCTTTTAAAGTTAAAAACATTACATCGCAAATGTTGGTTACATTTTAAAGTTAATTAAAATTTTATTGATCTGATTTCAGAAGGCATTACCATCCAACTCTGCTTATGTCATATAATCTGTTTATTTAATGAATTTTATAACAATGTCTTTCTGAAAAGAACTGCATAATTGAACTGCAGATACATTTTATTTTGGCGCCTCTGTAGCCAAGTGGGCAGTAGCAGCAGTGAGCAGCACATGCTTCTTGATCAGACCGGGATTCGAGCCCATGATCACCAAATACAGAGGATGCGGAAAGGTCAGGGAATGACCACCGCATATCCCCAGAGCAATATGGCCTTAGTTGCTAATGCTCCTAAAAAAAACCAAATAACAAACAAACATTTTATTTTATAATTAATGCTCTGTTACTTTGCAGTATTAAATGGAATTCAAAAGGGGGGATAAGTTTAATTTGCTTGCTATTTAAACAAAAATAACTCGCTACAGTATAGCTGAGTAAGAATATCATCCTTTGCAAAAGAGTTCAGTATGTCATTTAGTCACTGCTACCTCAACCTAATAAACATAAAGAAGGGTCAGGGAACAAGTGCTCCTACCGTAGAACAATTGCCATCAACAGCTAGGGTATCATACAGCAATTTCTTCCTCTCCACCCTCATAAAGGGAGAACTCTGAATAAATTTGTCAATATATGCAAGAATATTCTCTTTCAAATCACTGAAAATGAAACTTAGGGCAAATAAACTGTTTTACAGTGATTCCCCTACCAAGCTGGTGGTTGATAGGTTACTATGTGATATGAAGATGGCAAGCATGGTATAGTAAAAGCTGATCCATGCCATGAATACAGATAATAGATTTATTATCTTTGTTTCATGGAAATAAAAGAAATTTATCATTTGTCAGTGTTGAAAATAAGAGATAAATACAAATGTATTTGTTCCATAGCTAATGCAGAAAGTTATACATGTTTGCTAGCAATAAAATAATGTGCTTCAACTTAAGGGGGAATAGCAAGAGAGAGAGAGAGAGAGAGAGAGAGAAAATCCTGAAATAGTAAGATTAATGTGCGCATTAATTAACACATGCCAAAAATGAAATTTCTCAATAAAAATGCTTGTTTTAGGTCACTGCATATTCATATTAAAATAAAAAAAATAAAAAAAAAACTAGGTAAATTTTATTTTAGGCTATAATATGGGTGTTAAAAGATATAAAAGATAAATAAAAATCTTAAGATTATTAATTATATTTATTTTGCACATGTTCTAATTTTTCTTGCTTCAGATCCAAAATTTGGAAAACCTCTGATCCTAAGCTTTCTGGATAAACGGTCTGGTGCTGTATAATGCTATAATTGTTAGATAGGATAAACAGTATATAATAATAACTGAATAAAAATTCAAATTCAATTTTTAATTTACCTAATCAAAATAATTCCATTATTGATTAGGTTCCATTCTTTCAGAAAATATTATCCATTTTAAAATGCTAACATGACAATTAACTACACTTATTTAAATATCACCTTATGAGACGAAAAGAAGGGAATGACCATTGTATATCACTATTAACGAATGTAATATCACAATTCCATAACTTACCCAATTCCACTACACAATCGAGTAAGCATAAAGAGACCATATGTTGGCATGAAAGCCGTAATAATGGAAAATATGGCATTCATGCAAAGGGCAGATATTAGGGTACGACGTCTTCCCATTTTATCTGCAAGTGTCCCCCACACTAAGCCACCAATCATCATCCCAAGGAAAGATATTCCAGCTGAAAATAAATATTAAACTATATTAGTAGCTATTAAAAATCTTTGAGATGCTAGTGTTTTACAGTTACACTGAGTGTAAAAAAAAATTAAGACTTAAGTGGATGCCAGCCAGGTATTTTTTAAAATTAGAAAATAGGTGAAAGTCCAATGGGGCTAGATCTGATGAATATGGGGGGATGGTGTAAGATTTCAAAGCATTCATATGAATTGTGGCTTGTATCAAATAAGCTTAAATCAAAATTTATTCATATTGCATTTCATTATGTTTGCTAATCTGTTATGTTATGATCAAGATTATGTTGGGGGAGGTCACTTTTCGAGGTACAATTGTTATGGTTTCTATTTTTGTTTTTTTGCTGTTCATCTATTGTACTCTGCTCTTGAAACCATGTACATGGTTAACTGCCACAAAATCAGATCCTGCATTCCACACCTGGTGTGAGGGTCACTAATGGGATTTCAAGACCACTTCTGTTCTAACCACTGACAGACAGGAAATTCTGACTATACAAAAAATCCTTCATTATTGGCATAACGAACAATACTGACCAAAACAAAGTCATGCAGATAGGCATTAACCACATGCATATTTTCAAGAAAAGAATATTACAGCAGATGAAAAACAAACTGTAACAATTGAACCTCGGGGGAAGAGACACTCCTGCTCCTAAAATAACCCTTTGATCCCTAAAGTAATCTCTTGAATCCACCCACACAATTAAAATACTCACAAAGATTACCTGCCAAACAGATGTCTAATCCTACAACATTTAAACATCTATTTTCTCTCTGGATATCCTTACTCTCAGGTACAAACTACGATTGGCCCAGGAGACCTTAACTTAGGTTTGTTTTCAAAAAATTTACAGTTTGAAAATATAGTATGGAACAAATAATTTTAATTAACTGTGAACCACTGTCTTGGTATGGGGAGGCTGATGGTGTCATAAGGAGAATTACAGGAATTCCCTGATAAAGTGGTACTGGAAGTACCACAAAATGTCTGAGAATAATTTGAAATTCTTTAAGAATTTAAATGCAGATTACACTTCACTCAGGGTGAATGCTCCTTATTTCATCAATTTTCATTTCTTGATATACCTTAATATTACAATTATTTAATAAATAATTACAAAATATTTAAAATGTAAACGAAAAGGGCAAATTCTTATGTAAAAAAATAGGCAGACTTGAAACCAGAGTCAGTCTGCATGCAAAATTGATGATCTCGCAAACTTGCAGTTTTAGACTCTAAAGATTATTACTCATTTTATGATATTAATGACCTATTAAATGAATATGAAATAGCAATTTAGTGGATAAATATATGGGTGTGTGCTGGAAAAAATCCCACAGGTCAGGCAAGAATGCATTGTGTGTGTGTGTGTGTGTGTGGAGGACTATGTTGAAAACCTTATGAGAATGCAGTGATGAATCAGCAAAACAAACAAAAAAAAAGTAATTTTCTCCAAGTCAAAGCAGCAGTTCTGTTATTCAGCCATCCCCAAAGAAAAATAATAGATGCACCACAGACTGATTATGACTTATATTTCTCATGTTGTACCAACATGAAGTATATTTATAGCTTTTATTTGAAAAACAATCTCGTATAAAAACTGTTACAAGAAATAATAGTTATTTCAGTGCAGATCTATGAGGGCCAGAAAACTATCTTTACATATCAAATTTCTACTGAAAGGAGGAAACTTAAGAAATTAAAAATAAGTAAATAAATAAAAATTAACCAACCTGATTGATTAAAAAAGCATTTTGATAAGTATTTCAGTTAAATATTTCAAATGCACTTTAAAGATCTCACCTACCTAACCATCCTTTCTGGGGGCCAGTCATACATAGCTCCTTTTCTGCACTGGGCAATACATAGGATATTACAAACACTTCAACTGAATCTGCAGCAAGTCCAAAACCTAGTACAAGAAACAGTAGCCACTGGAAAATCCCAAATCCTGCCTAATATAAAAAATAATTCGAATAAATCTCTGTAAATAACATCTTAGAAGTGTGTATTTACTACAAAATTGCAGATATTAAGAAATTAGTCCTACCCAAAATTAAGTAATCCCAAGTGTTAGTGGCTACTGTGGGTTACCAAATTTATATTTTCTTTCTTTTTTCCTTCAATATAGATATATATTTTTAATTCAATGCCTTTGCACATTGATAATTTAGGAAATTATTTATACAGGAATTAGCAAAGCTCATGTACTTTATATCACTTTATATAAAGTGATATAAAGTACGATATCCCACACTCCGGTTTGCTTCAATCACAATTTAGGCCTCCGCATCAACCCCACTTATGAACATGACATAATTAAGAAGGACAGCAGATGGTACATAAGACATTGCGTGAATAGTAACTGGTCACATATGCAAGAAAGTAAGTTTATACAGCATCAACCAAAAAATAAAAAATTTCCCATCCTTTCTAATAATTTGTCCAATCCTCCTTTAAATTTATTAAACTTTCCCATTTCCACAACACCAGGTGGAAGTTGGCTTAAATCCATTCCTTCAAATGGCCACAGCAGAAAATAATCCAATGGATTTAGATCAAGCTGAAGTTCTAGATGGTCAGGCTATAGCACTGCCACACCCTATCTCAGGGGATACAGTACTGAGATGATGGTGGACAGTCAACACTGGATTTTGATAGTCATGGACTCTGAAGCACAATTTCAGAAGTCCTAAAAGTATTGTTGTGGAGGGCCATGGATCAACAATAATTGCGTTGTTTCTGGAGATCCCTACGATTGTGGGTGCTTTGGTAAATCCAGCTTTGCAGATAGTCGTGCTGAAATGTGCAATGATTATACTGTGTTGGACCATATCGTACATCATCTGATTAAAGGGCACTTCATCTAGTGATTCCGGAAATACTGTAGATAAAAATGAGATATAATAGATATAGATAAGAAATACCCAAGGACTAATGATTTTGCTTCTGAGGATATCACAGTCCACACATTGATGCTGAAACCACTACAGAGTGACATACATGTGTCCAATAATGCATACTGTGGCAGTTCCAAATGGTCTTCCATTTAAAGAATTTAATAGTTCTTTACAAAATAGCCCACAAGACTATTTGGTGACATTTTTGCAGAACCCACTCACATCAGGAACACTTGCAATTGCAAAGATTAACCTTGACAAGATAGAATATCTTGTTAAGGTCAAGCCTTCTGTCACTCTATCTGTTTTCTTTGCAAATTGGAATAATATATCCTACAGCTGTTGAGAATACTGTCTGCATATTGTGAGATATCAGTGTAGGTGTCATTTGCACAGAAATGCTTTAAAACTGCCTTTTCAATGCAAAATTCAGTCCAGAAGTGACCAACAATATTTAATTGTGAATATCTTCATTGAATAAGTGTGATTGAAAAACTGTTCAGAACATTTGATTTATTTGTGTGCAAGGGATTATTTATCATGCTGATTATGCAATACTAATGGTACATACTACATAAAATTTGAGCTTGGCTTCAAGTTTAGACTAAATACTAAATGAAATTACATCATATCTGAAAATTCTAACTCACTATATTAGCTGTACAGTGTTTATTTGGATGCAACACATAAAACTAAAATTTAAGATTAAAAATTTTCCCAAATAACAAAAGATGCATCTTATTGTATATCATGGTTCATCAACATGAAAAAGATAAAAATTTAATAAAAACAATGTATATTTATCATTTTTTAAAAAGTTTTTAATGTTTCCAGTTGAAAAACCCCGATATAGAAAAAAGATGCATCTTCTGTCACTTTGGAAATTAATTTTAAATTTTAGTTATGTCCCATAAAAAAAAAACCACATCATCTTTGTCACTTATACCCAAATAAATGCAATACAATTACATAGTTCATAAAGCGGGCTTGGTTATTTGCAGCGTTACTGTAATAACTTGCATTTATACTGAATAATACTGCACAAATGTAGATGTTTCAGAGCATTTTGGGTGTCAAAACATAATTTAGGTGAGCAGACTTTTTAAATTCTTCAAAAAAAAAAAAAACAAAAAAAACTTGGAAGTTGAAAGGGAGAAATGGGCAAGCTTAGAAGAATCCGGCCATCTTCTAAATATTATCTTAATAACAGGTGCTGAAAATTGGTAAAAAGGTGCTAAAACATTAGTGCAATGATATCTAGAATATCGAATGTGGTTGGAAACCTGTTAGTTGGAAATAGAATTAAGATTTTCTACGTTTTGAGATTGAAACCATTTCAAATTGCAAAACAAACATGGATTCAAGTGGCAGATTAATTTTTTTTTTTTTTAACTTTTACATATTCATCCCATAATGTCATTTATGCAGTTATTTTAGTATACTTTTTCTTATTTCATTTCTATTGAATTTGAACTATTAGATATTGTTCCAATTTCTTAAAAGCAAATCCCTTATGGTGTAATAGGATACTTCAAGAATATAAAGTAACAATACGTTAAATTAAATTTTACCTGAGATAATGCATCCTCATGAAATTGGGACATGACTGATACATCCGTATCAACATAATCCATTTCTCTGAGTTCATCCTGAAGGTCATCATGATTGTGCTGTACTCCCCCTTCCTCTGTGTATGATCCTCCATGGCCTACTTCTTTACTCACAAGTGATTCACTTTCAGAATCGTCCTTGGACCTCATTGACAGTTAAAATTTGTAGTTTTATTATTTTAAATTCTAAGAACTTCTCCAAATTCCATACCTAAAAGAATTTTAGCAATAAAGTATTTATTTATTTATTTATTAAATCCATTTATTAAAGTAGCAAGTGTTTGCTTTCACCCCTTATATATGTAACTGAATTAAATATGTAAATATGTAACCCCTTAAAATACGTAACTGAAATAACATTTCTGGAAATTTATTTTTAAAAAATTGTTTTCTTAAAAGAATTTTTGTAATTAATTAACAAAATGCTAAATTAATCTGAAAAATATACAAGATAACAAAGCAGAAGTGAGGAGGATAAATACACCAAAATAAATAGGATAAAATATAATCTCATTTATCTAATTTATGATGTAGTAGTTTACTATTATACATTAAAAAACTACATTTAATGTAGGTTTTATAATGTAATTATAACATGGGCTAAAGTCCATAGATTCTGAATCAGCTATATCCATTTCCTCAAAAGCCAATGCATAAGCTCCAATGATTAAACCACAAAGAAATCTCATAATTTGTTTACAAATTAGGCAAAGCATGCCGTTTGTTTGTTATATGGTTTTTAGGAGCATTAGCAACTAAGGCCATATTGCTCTGGGATATGCGGTGGTCCTTCCCTGACCTTTCCACATCCTCCGTATTTGGTGGTCACGGGCTTGAACCCCGGTCTAATGGCAAATCATGCACTGTCATACATTTCAGGAGGTTCAATTATCACGTAAAAATCAATAGATAGCTGACAAAAAATGATTTATCGTTAAAATCACGATAATGAGTAACCAGATGTACAGGAGAAATGGGTAAACCTATCAACGCAAAATTTTATACTAAAAATCCCTAAGAATATTCTAAATGAATTCCGACAATCTGAAAGCGATCAGAGCTCCTTTTCAATATTTATTAGAAAGATACTGAGGGTGAAACTGGGTATGTGGAATTGCAATTTCACAATTATACTGAAAGTGAATTAAGTTCATCTGAATTTTTCTTCTTTGGTAAAATTATTTACCTGTTTTCAAAATACAGGGTGTCTCAAAAATATTGGTACAAACATTTAGGGGAGGTAGGTATCATCTAAAGGAATATGAATCGCATAGGAACCCATAACAGGAAACGTCACAGGAAAGTAGTAGCAGAAGCACAAGAAGCAGAAATGACACAAGACAGTAATTAGTGGCAGACATTTATTTGATATAATATTAACAATGGAATACAAGATGGATGCATTTCATGATGTTACAACAGATGCTCGAAGGTTCCACCATGAGACGGGATGCATGCATGACACCGACGCAGCATGGATTGGCGGACATTAGCATTAGCATTAGTAGAGGCATTTGATGCAAGAAAGCAAGCTTATGCAGCATCAGCCAAAAAAAAAAAAAAAAAAAACCACTTCCACTTCACCCCTCCGTTCGTTCAAAATACCTGTCCAGCTGAGCCTTAAACTTATTTAGGCTATCAACCTCCACCACAAGGGATGGAAGTCTGTTCCACCAACCAACCACCCGCTGGCTAAAGGCAAATTTCCGCACGTCTATCCTACATCTGTCTTTCCTCAATTTGAATTTATGCCCTCTCAGGTGATTATTCTGAGCTAGAGGAAGAATCCCATCAGCATTGAGCATGCTTAAACCATTCAAGGCTTTATACACCTCTATCAGATCACCTCGCTGGTGCCTAGTCTCCAGACACTGTAATTTGCAAAACTTAAGCCGTTCTTCGTAAGAGCACCCCTTTGTTCCATTCACTAATCTTGTTGCCCTTCTCTGTACTCGTTCCAGCAGCTCTACATCCTTCTTGAAATGAGGCCTCCAGACCTGTATACAGTACTCTAGGTGTGGCCTGACCATCGCCTTATACAATGGAATAATCACCTCCTTATCCCTGCTGGAAAAATTCCTGTATATCATTGACAATACTCCATGAGCTACTCTTGCAGCCCGTCTGCACTGCTCAGAGAACTTCATATCTGCCTGCACAACCACCCCCAAGTCCCTTTCATTCTCTACCACTGTCAGTGTTGTACCACAGAGTTGATACGTTGCTCTGGGGTTGCTGTTTCCCATGTGTAGTACTTTACATTTGTCAATGTTAAACTTCATTTGCCACCTCTCAGCCCATCTGCTCAACCTTTCCAGATCCTGTTGCAGCAGCATAGTGTCAGTAGTGTCCTTGACAACCCTGCCAACCTTTGTATCGTCTGCAAACTTGGACATTAATCCCGATATACCATCATCAATATCATTTATAAATACAGAAAACAATAATGGACCCAACACTGAGCCCTGAGGGACTCCACTAATAACATCAGTCCACGATGAGCAGTGTCCATTGATTACCACTCTCTGTCTTCTCCCCCTCAACCACCCCTTTATCCATAGCAGTAATTTGCCTCCAATGTCACACTGCTCCAATTTGTGTAGCAGTCTTCCATGTGCAACAGTATCAAAAGCCTTTCTAAGATCCAAGTATATAATATCAAAGTTATTCCCTGCATCCAGTTCTTTTGTGACTGCATCATAGTATCCAATCAAGTTGGTCAGGCAAGACTTCCCCTTAACAAAACCATGCTGTGTCTGAGCTATAACTGAAGTCTTGTCTAAATGATCCTGCAGTGCTTCTTTAACCAGTGCCTCCATTAATTTTCCTGGAACAGAAGTTAAGCTCACAGGTCTATAATTACTTGTGTCAGCCTTTGATCCTCCTTTGTGAATTGGGGTCACATTTGCACATTTCCAGTCTATGGGTACCTCCCCTGAGTCCAAGGAAGCTCTCGTAATTATGGCTAAGGGTTTGCTTACTTCCTTTGCTGCCTCCTTTAATATAACTGGATAGATCCCATCCACCCCGGGTGCCTTTCTTGTGTTTATCTTCAACAGTTTCTCCTCCACTTTACTCCCAGTTATTTCAAGATTTTGTAACTTACTGCTAGAGTTGAATACACCTCTGGCATTCCCCTCGCTGAATAACTCCTCATGTGTGAATGTCGATGCAAAATATTCATTTAGTTTGTTAGCTACCTGAGCAGGATCATCAACACTTGACCTATCAATATCAAGTGGACCAATCTGATTCATCCCTCTCCTTCTAGAGTTTACATAAGTAAAGAACTCTTTGCTGTTTTTCTTTGCATCCCTTGCCAAGGATTTCTCGTAATCTGCCTTCGCCTGCCTAACCTCCTTTGTAACTTGGTTGCATATCAACTTGTATCTATCATAGGCTTCTGTGTCATGTGTTAATTTGTAAGTATCCCATGCATTTTTCTTCTCTGCCATATGCCTCATTAGTTCATCTGACATCCATTTTGGCCTAAACCTTGAACAATATTTCTTAGTTGGTATGTAAAGCCTAGTAGCTTCCAAGATAAGTTCTTTGAATGCTTCCCATTTTGAATTTGCTGTTGGTAACATCATCAGTTGGTCCCACTGTATAGAATTTAAATACTGTCTCAGTCCATCGTAGTCGCCTTTACGGAAGCAATAACCCTTCCCTTTACCCCTAATGGTAGTTACCTCTTTGAGTAAATCCCACTTCAGCACACTGTGATCACTGCCACCTAGTGGTTCATTTATCTGCAGATTCTTAATGCATGAAGAATCACTGCTGATAATCAAATCAAGAGTATTGCTCCCTCTAGTTGCCTCCCGAACATGCTGATGTAGAAAACAATCATCCAATAAATCCACAAAAGCCCTGCTAGTGTGTGAGTATCCAGCCCCCAAATTCCAGTCAATATCTGGGAAATTAAAATCTCCCATTATAAGACACTCTGATTTACTGGCCCATTCTATTTCCCTGTACAGTTCCTTATTATACTCATCAGAGTCATTAGGCCTATAGCACACTCCTACTCTCAATTTTGATCTCCCAATGTTTATGTCACACCAAACTGACTCCACACTGCACTGTCCAGCGATGTCGACTGGCTTCACTTCCTTGGTTTTTATGTGTTTCTTAACTAATAGCATAACACCTCCCCCCTTCCTATCCTGTCTATCCTTTCTGTAGACGTTATACTCCCCAAATTGCAGTTCCGCATCCCTTATATCTGTGTGACACCACGTCTCTGATATCCCAACAATATCTGCCTTCGATGTTTTGAGCAATACCTCAAATTCATCAAATTTATTTACTGAACTCCTAGCATTGGTGTACACGCAAGTATACCTGCACCTGTTTCTATTCTTAGCTACCCTAACACAACCCATGTGTTTACTTGTACCACAATGGCTCCCAGCAGTCTCTGAAATACCATGCATCTTGTTTTTCAGGCTTCTGCTCATTCTAATAGAAGCAGTGCAAGAATCTCTTTCACCTCTGCCAGTGGCTACTGTCAATCTATTGGTCTCTGTCTCCCCCCAAGCTAGCAGTTTTCCGACCCACCTAACACTGCCTCGATAGCATCAGCAAATATTCTTGCACCCTTTCTATTTAAGTGTATCCCATCCCTGTAGAAGCAATCTCTCCTGTTAACAAGTACAGTCCAGGCTGAAAAAAATTCTACCCCTTGAGCCTTGCACAATCTTTCCAGGGCCGAATTGATCGACAAGGCTCTCATCATATACTCCCTCCTATCGTGTCTGGGCAGAATTGCAGACACTTTCAAATTCAACCCTAATTCTCGGCTTTTGTTCAACAGTGACCTGTACTTGTTAAGTAATTCTGCCGGTCTCCTACTCTTAATAAAGTTGGATGAATAGTGAAGTTGCCAGATTACTTGAGCAGAAAAAGGCAGCATGGAAAGGTTACAGAGCAATAAAAAGTACTGAAGCCTATAACAGCCACAAGATGATCTGTAATAGAGCCACAGAAAAGGTTCGACAGGCAAAGGCAGTTTATGAGAAATCGCTAGCAAACAGGGCAAAGAGGGGAGATAAGGAATTCTTCACATATATAAATGTCAAGAAGAGCAGGACAAACCAGATCGGACCTTTACACAAGGGAAAGGGGATAGTATTAAATACACTAGCTGCCGTTGCAGATGAACTCAATAGTTATTTTGCATCGATATTTACAAGTGAAAAACCTTTTGTGGCAATGGAAAATTGTGGGAGCGAAGTTGAAAAATATGTAATTAATGATATTGAAATTTCGCAAAATTATTTAATGAAAAAACTTTCGAGTCTACAGGCCAGTAAGACTCATGGAATTGATGGAATATACCCTATAATCTTAAGGGAGGCGGCAAGTGAGTGCACTGAACCATTGAGACTAATTATGCGAGCATCACTAGACTCTGGGGAAATTCCCTTGGATTGGAAAAGTGCCAATGTATCTCCCATACATAAGGGTGGCTCTAAGAGTGAAGTGGGAAGTTATCGACCTGTCCGTCTGACTTCAGTGGTAGGGAAAATCATGGAGGCAATGATCAAGGGTGGAATTCAGGATCATTTGGATAGAGTTGAAATTCTCAAGGATATTCATAAGGATACTCAGTTTTGTAAAGGGATAATCATGTTTAACAAATCTGGTTCACTATTTTGAAAGGATCACTCACGAGCTGGATGTAGGGAATAATTTCAACATTGCTTATTTAGATTTCAGCAAAGCTCCTGACTCAGTCCCACATGAGCGGGTGCTTTATAAGCTGGAACAGGTTGGACTCACTGGGAAAATCCTTAGATGGATAGCAGGATGGCTTCGGGGCAGGAGGCAGAGGGTTGTGATAAATGATTGGGTTGACGTAAGAAGTGGGGTTCCCCAAGGATTAGTATTAGGACCACTGTTGTTTTTAATTTTCATAAACGACATCGATGAAGGGATAAAGGGCATGATGTCTAAATTTGCAGATGATGTTAAAATTAGTAGAGTAATTAATGATCACTGTCAAGCTGAGCTTCTTCAGAGAGACCTAGATAGACTTCAGGAATGGTCAGAAAAATGGCAGCTATGCTTTAATCCAACAAAGTGTAAGGTATTATACCTGGGAAACAGTAATCCCAAAATAACTTAACTTATTCACTTGCTGGAGTTCAGCTAAACCCAGTGCTGGAGGAAAGGGACTTGGGTGTTACAATATGGTTAGACATGAAATTCTCTGAGCATTGTAAACAGGTGCAAAGAAAGCCCATGGTGTCCTATCGATGATCTATCGAACTTTTGCAAGCAGCGATAGGGACGTGATAATCCCATTATATAAGGCTTTTGTTAGACCACACTTGGAATACTGTGTTCAAGTATGGAGACCGCACCTAAAGAAAGACGTAGAGCTTCTTGAAAGGGTGCAAAGATGGGTAACTCGCCTGGTGAGATCGGCAAAAGAGCGTCCTTATGAAGAAAGAATTCAAATATGTGGGTTGCAGAGTTTGGAAACTAAACACCTTAGAGGAGATTTGATTGAGGTGTTTAAGGCTCTGAGAGGCATCAGTAAAATGAATGAGGACGAAATTTTCAAGATTATAAATGTTGCTAGAACTAGGGGACATAAATTCAAGTTACGGGGGGAAATGTTTAGATTGGACTGCAGGAAGTTTTATTTTAGCCAGCGAGTTATAAATTACTGGAATAAGTTACCTACATGGGTGGTAGAGGCTGATAGTTTGGGGAAATTCAAAGGTCATCTGGATAGTACCTTCAGGTCAGGGAAGTGCATATGATGATAGGTTTAATTTCCTTTTCTTTTATTAATTATTACAGTCAATTCCGGTTATTTGGGACACATTGAGACTAGTGCATTTTGGAACGATTAAGCGGCTGCCTCAATTATCCGAAGTTTCACGTAAATAGTTAAAAATACAATGCCCCCCCCCTCTTTACAATTGGTTCAGTGTACAATCAAATCACGTTACGATGGAGTCACCATTGTAAAGTACCGTTCACTATACGATGTGCAATAAATGCCGGTCATTGTGATCACGTTTGTGAATTGAATTTTAATTCAATTAAACAGCTATTTTAATTAGCAGAAATAGGAGGAATATTATCCACAGGCTATAAAAGTAAAGATATATTAAGTACAAATTTACCCTTTATTACCTTACTAATTAAAAAATTAAACGATACGTGCAATTCGGGAGAATATACGTGATAATCGGAAGAATTAATACGTACTGTAATATGTACATGCTAACTAAACTAGTTGACATTTCTGTTCACTGTCATTTGTGCGCGGGGGTTAAAATTTAAAACAGCAAAAAGATAAGCGATCAATAACAAAGAACATGGCACACACAAATTGCAAGTAACACGATACGTGCAAGTGAGAACGCAGTAACAAACTACGAAGCTTTAAAAATAGGAATGAAGAGAAGATTATGAAAATTTCTTAGCAACATGCCCATTTGCAACGGTGTACTAATGGCATGAGCACGAAGGACACCAAAGAAGCTGTTGAAGACTGGACAGCATGGAGGCAGCTTGTCCATAAAGTCTCCGAAAGTCAGCTGCGACTGAACAAATGAAAACAGCCAAACAAACTAATAATTTGCTGAACAGGGCAGATGGGCTGCCAGGGCAGGTCGTGGGGTCTTGTCAATGATATATAGGAATTTTGCTAGCAGGGACAAGGAGGTGATTATCCCGTTATACAAGACAATGGTCAGGATACACCTAAAGTACTGTGTACAGATATAGAGGCCTCATTTTAGGAAGGATGTAGAGTTACTAGAACGAGTACAAAGAAGGAAAACAAGATTGGTGAGGGGAACAAAGGGGTGCTCTTACCAAGAAAGGCTTAAGTTCTGCAAATTGCAGCACCAGGAGAGTAGGCATCTGCTAGATGATCTGATTGAGGTGTATAAAGCCTTGAATGGGTTGAGCAAGCTGAATGCTGATGGGATTCCTCCTCTTGCTCAGACTAAGAACCTCAGGGGACACAGTTTCAAATTGAGGAAACAAAGTTGTAGAATAGATGTGCGGAAATTTGCCTTTAGCCAGCGGGTAGTTGATTGGTGGAACAGGCTTCCATCTCTTGTTGTGGATGCTAATAATAATAGCCTAAATAAATTTAAGGCTGAGCTGGACAGGCATTTGGATCAAATGAAGGGGTGAAATGGGAGTTTTTTTTTTTTTTTTTTTGGCTGATGCTGCATAAGCTTGCTTTCTTGCATCGTATGCCTCTACTAATGTTAATGTTAAAAATTATTATTTTTTTTTATATGATTGAAGATTCCATAGAAGTGTAAACACATTTCACCATAATAACCCACAGAATTCCAGCTGTCGGTATTATCGCAAATTCAATAAGATCGAGTTTACGATCAGTTTATGACAGATTTCACTAACACAAAAGCCCAATAAACAGGTGACTGCTAATTGTTTTTATTGTTTTATGGTTGTGACCTCCAGAAATCCGACCGAACTACATGGTACGATCGGAGACAATCGTAGGGTAATCTTCAGTGCTTCGGTCTCCTGCCCCGATTAAACGGCATTTTGTCCCAATTAAGCGAAGTAAACCCTGGAAGTAAACCCAAGATTTCTAAAAGGTACAAGCTAAAAATTATAATGATTTATGCACCAACATCGAGCCATGATGATGAAGAGGTTGAAGAAATGTACACTGAAATTGAGAGTCTTCTAGATGAGCGGAAAACCCACTACACTATTATTATGGGGGACTTCAATGCTAAGGTTGGAAAAAGTCAAAACAGTGCAGAAAGAGGAACTATAGGAAATTTTGGAATTGGTGAAAGAAATAAAAGAGGTGAAAGACTTGTGGAATTTGCAGAATCTCAAGGACTTTCAGTAATGAACACTTTTTTCAAGAAAAGGGTGAACAGAAAGTGGACATGGAACAGTCCAAATGGATTAACAACTAATGAAATTGACTTCATCCTCACTAACAGAAGATATATTGTGAATGATGTTACCGTCCTGAATAAGGTAAATGTTGGAAGTGATCACAGAATGGTAAGATGTACACTTGATATAGATGTAGGAAAGGAAAGGAAAAATCTGACTCGAGTAAATAATACAAAGGTCTTTGAAATAACAGAGGAGGAGAAAAAGCAGTATGTACTGGAACTTAAGAACAAGTTTGAGCTTCTGCAGACTGCTCAGGACCAAGATATCGACGAGGAATATTACAACTTTCTGAAAGTGATAAAAGCCCAAGAAACCTATAGGGAAACAGAAATCCAAAGAAGAAAAAATTAGTCAAGAAACACTTGTCATGATGAACCGAAGACGACAAATGAAGAGCAAGAAAAACACTGACAGGGAGAAAATTGAGTATACTGAGTTATGCAAAGCCATTAGAAAGAGACTCAGAGAGGACATAAGAAGATTTAACACAAGAAAAGTAGAACAGGCATTAAGGGAAAACAAAGGATTTAAATCAGCAGCCATGAGCAGTAATACAGAAAGACAAATGATATTGAAACTGAAGAATAGCGATGGTGTACTTATAAACAGCAGAGAAGGCATAATTCAAATAGCAGAAGACTACTATAGAGAATTATACAAGGAGCGAGGGAATGATACCAGCAGTTGGGAACATGGATTGCAAAGTAGCAACACATACGACATACCCGATATTCTTCCTGATGAGGTAGAACATGCATTGAAGAAAATGAAGAATCGGAAAGCCCCGGGAGAAGATGAAGTTACTGTAGAGTTGTTAAAATTGGGAGGAAGAGACATAACACAAAAACTGGCAAGGCTCTTCACAAAGTGCATTAGAAAAGGTGTGATGCCTAAGCAGTGGAATAATGCAATCATACTTTTGCTGCATAAGAAAGGAGATAAATCAGAAATTGGAAATTATAGACTAATTAGCTTGTTATCCCATATCTACAAGTTGTTCACAAGGGTCATTACTAACAGATTAGAAAGAATACTTGATGAGAATCAACCGAAAGAGCAAGCTGGCTTTAGGACAGGATTCTCAACTAGGGATCACCTTCACGTAATATCACAGCTAATGGAGAAAGCAAATGAATATAAAACACCATTATGCCTGGCATTTGTGGATTATGAAAAGGCGTTTGACTCCATACAGCATAAAGCAATGTTTCGGGCAATGGAAAGACAAGGCATAGATACTCCATATATTATGATTTTGAAGAAAATATATGAGAGTGCTACATCCTTTATTAGACTAGACAAAGACAGTAGCAAATTTAAAATCGAGAAAGGAGTTCGACAAGGAGACAATATCTCTGAAGCTGTTTACTGCTGCCCTTGAGGAAGCTTTCAGAAGATTAGACTGGTCGCAGAACGGAGTCAATGTGAACGGAGAGTACCTAAACCATTTACAATTTGCAGATGACATTGTGGTCATAAGCCACGATCCCAAAGAATTAGAGGAAAATCTTAATCAGTTATGCACAGTTAGTAAGGATTTTGGACTAAAGATGAACATGGCTAAAACAAAAGTAATGATGAACAAGTATGCCACGGAAAAAGAAATAATGATTGAAGGAGCAGTAATTGAAAAGGTGGAGTCATATACTTATCTGGGACAAGTTATTAGCTGTAATAATGATAAATGGCTGGAAGTCAAGAGAAGAATAAATTTTGGATGGATAGCATTCAGGAAATATAGTCACACACTGAAGAGCAATATCCCAGTTTGTCTGAAACGTAAAATAATGAATCAATGTATACTCCCCACCATGACTTATGGAAGTGAAACTTGGGCACTCACCAAAAGAATGGAAGAGAAGCTAAGAACTACACAGCGAAGAATGGAACGAATTATATTGGGAATCAGACTGTTAGATAAGAAGAGAAACACATGGATTAGGCAGCAAACTCAAGTAAAGGACATTCTTATCAAAACTAAAGAACTAAAATGGTCTTGGGCAGGACACATAGCTCGAAGACATGATGACAGATGGACTAAGAAAATAACAGAATGGTACCCAAGAGGAGCTAGAAGAAAACCTGGAAGACAAAGGGGGAGTGGATAGATGAAATTCATGAGTTTTTGAGTAGTAAATGGATGGCCAGTGCTCAAAACAGAAGGAACTGGAAAGTTGCTGGAGAGGCCTTCATCCCCTGCAGTGGATTGAAAATGGCTGATGATGATGATGATGATGAAACCCTGGCTATTTTCTCGATTGGGTCCTGTTTTTTAAGATTTGCCCCAAATAAACAGCTGCCCCGATTAACGGGTGGCCCAAATAACCGGAATCCACTGTATTATTTATTTATTATTATTTTATCATTGTTTTATTCGGCTTTTTTTTTTTTTTGGCTGGTGCAGCATAAGCCATAGGCTTTCTTGCACCATGCGGCCATTACTAATACTAAAGTGCATTGAGAAAATTTAATTTGTATTCAATGCTATGCTACATTGGTGCTTAAATCAATAAGTGCCGAATCAACTACAGTTTATATGAGATTTCTTTGTGCTGATATTTGGCCAACATATTGTGGAACCAATACGTGTGTGTGTGTGTGTGTGTGTGTGTGTGTGTGTGTGTGTGTGTGTGTGTGTGTGTGTGTGTGTGTGTGTGTGTGTGTGTGTGTTCTATGGGGGGTCGCTAGGGAAGCAGAGAAACTGTAGAACTACGAAATCAGAATTTAGATTAACATATCTGCAGTTGTGAAAAGGACTGTTCTTCTATGCATACAGGGCCACTTCAACTCCCCACATGCATACATTTTAAAAATGTAAAAAACAAAAAAAAAAAAATTCAAAATTGTTCACTTTATTGATGTCCTGTTATTTTCAATCTTTACTGAACACAACTGTAAAGTCCATTTTTTTATATTAAAAATGTATATTTTAAATTAATTTTTGAAATTAAAACTCCCATTAGACTTAGTTATTTGGTTTTTTTTTAAAAACCAAATAACTAAGTCTTTAAAAACCAAATAACCATATTGTTCCGGGATTTGCGGTGGTCATTCCCTGACCTTTCCGCATCTTCCATATTTGGTGGTGACGGACTTGCACTGCTGCTGCTTCCCACCTGGCTACAGAGGCGCCTTTAGACTTAGCAAGAAAAACCCAAACTGAAAAACCTGTAAACCTGAAAAACCCATGAACACCTGCCTGTCAATAACAGGAGCACCTGCTGCAATCAACAGTCTGATTCCAGACAATGGTTCAATGTCACATCTGGTAAGTATGGGTTTGGCACACCTAGGGTCCTGAGCTGGATATCATCATTCTTCTCTTTCTTGGTGATCTCTCTCTCTCTCTCTCTCTCTCTCTCTCTCTCTCTCTCTCTCTCTCTCTCTCTCTCTCTCTCTCTCTCTCTCTCTCTCTCTCTCTCTCTCTCTCTCTCTCTAATAATAAAAATAATAAAAATAAGTCAGAAAACTTTACCGATTGGAAGAAATTTCAGCTTCTTATCAATAATTCAACCTCAACAGATGCCAACCAACATGTTCATATAATTAAGTTTAACTTAGTTCCTGAATTTTTCCTAATTGTGCAATAATTAACAGATTATGGAGTTTTCAGTTGAGAAATCAAACATTGTCAAAAACGGCCATTAGGAGGAATTTCAGCGGAGCAGATGAACAGGAACTACTGAAATATTCTCTAGTAGTTTTGTTGATCCTGCATGACAGGTTCAGGGTTAAAACCAGTGGCATAGCTACGATGTAGGCAGGCAAGGAAATTGCCTCTGGGCCCGGGCTCTTAAGGGGCCCGGTGTCTTTGGCTGTCTCCTGTTTTTGCAATTTTCATTAATTAAGTAGGGGCCCGAATATGTTCTTTGCCTCTGGGCCCGAAAAAGGGTAGCTACGCTACTGGTTAAAACCTATCCCAAGGATCAATGAAATGTAAGCAGCAAATTTGGTGTCCATCCAACTTTTTCTTTGAGTGACACTCAAACAATTAAACCGACATATAGATTTTTGCAGGGAGGGGAGACTGGGAATGGTATACTGAATTAGAATTGATCCCAAAAAGCTCACAGAATACTAAAACTGTCCCAGCAACTAACAGATTATTTTACTGAAATCAAAGAAATAGGAAAGGACCAAAAAAATAAGGGAAATACAGGCATGATTTCTTCAGAAGAGACCACAGATACCTGTTGTCAACATACATGCATACTCAAAAGATCATATTTCCATAATTAACTGCTAAGAGCAGCCAAGTGTTCACTAGTGCCCCTGTAATGACCTACAATAAAAAAATTTAAAAACTGAGACAACACTTATGTTTTCTCCAAAAAAAACATAACTTAAGTATGAAAAGCTCACTTCAGACTACCTTCAGAGACCAATCATACGAAAAATGTAAATTTTTCCAGTTTGTAGTGAATCAACAGACTCAAAGTTTTTTCATTTTTATTTTATATTGGATATTAAAAGATGTTAGAATAGGACCAAGATATGTCTACCAGAGGCAAAAGTTAATGACTTGTAGAGCAGATATCTTTTAGGGGCACAAAGGGTGATATTGTTGTACACAGTGGCACTAATGACATTAACAGTAGGAGATCTGCGGACTTACTTAACAAATACAGATTACTGTTGAAAAAAAAAATCACGAGTTAAGGTTAAATTTGAAATTGTCTGCAATTCTACCTAGACACAATAAGAGGGAGTATATGATGAGAGCCTTATTAATCAATTCGGCCCTAGAGAGATTGTGCAAGGTAGAATTTTTCTCAGCATGGTCTGTGCTTGTTAACAGGAGAAATTGTTTCTACGGGGATGGGATACACTTAAATAGAAAGGATGCAAGAATATTAGATGCAAGAATATGCAAGGTCGGAAAACTGCTAGCATGGGGGGATTCACAAACTAATAGATTAACGGTAGCCACAGGCAGAGGTGAAAGTGATTCTTGCACTGCTTCTATTGGACTGGGCAGCAGCCTGGAAAGCAAGGTTCTAAGGATTTCAAGGACTGCTGAGAGTCATCATGGAACAAGTAAATATATCGGCTATATTATGGTAACTAAGAGTAAGAACAGGTGCATGTATAATTGTATGTACACTAATGCTAGGGTATAGTTTTTTTTTTGTTAGTTGTAGGCGCATAGGCTTCTATAACCATAATGCACCTCGCAAAGTTTTTGCATTTTACTCGGATCCAAGCCCGAGGCGGGATTCAACCCCACGACCTTTGGGTTGCCAGGCAGGCACTTTATCCACCTGGCTAGCCCAGTCGGCTAGGGTACAGTAAATAAATTTGATGACTTTGAGGTGCTGGTCAAGACATCAAAGGCAGATATTGTTGGGATATCACAGACAGTGACAGGATAGAAAGGGTGGAGGAGTTATGCTGTTAGTTAAGAAACACATAAAATCTAATGAAATGCATCCAGTTAATATGGATGGACAGTGCAGTGTAGAGTCAGTTTGGTGTGACATAAGCAGTGGGAAACAAAAAAAAAAAAAAAAAAATTGAGATTATGAATGTGTTATAAGCCTAATGACTCTACTGAGTAAAACAAACTGTATAGAGAAATAGAGTGGACTAGGAAATCAGATTGTCTTATAATGGGGGAATTTAACTTCCCAGATTTAGACTGGAACTTGTGGTTTGGTCACTCACACACTAGCAAGACTTTTGTGGATTTATTGGTTGACTGTTTTCTACAGCAGCATGTTTGAGAGGCAACCAGAGGGAGTAATTTGATAATCAGCAGTGATTATTCATGCATTAAGAGTCTGTGGATAAAGGAACCACTAGGTGATAGTTATCACAATATACTGATGTGGAATTTCCTCAAAGATGGACTACCATCAGGGGCAAAGGAAAGGGTTTTTGCTTTTGTAATGGTGACAACAGTGGTCTCAGACAGTTTTTAAATTCAATACAGTGGGAACATCTGATGATTTAAGCAAAGCAAATTGCTAAATGGGAAGCATTTAAGGAATCTTGGAAGCTACTAGGCTTTTCATACCAACTAAGAAATAATGTTCAAGGTTTAGACCTAAATGGATGTCATATGAACTAATGAGACATGTGGCAGAGAATAAAAATGCATGAGATGCATATAAATTATCAGGAGACACAGATGTCTACAACAGATATAAATTAGTCTGTAATCAAGCTGCAGGCAGAGATGAAAGTGATTTTTGCACTGCTTCTATTGGAATGAGCAGCAGCCTGGAAAGTAAGGTACTGGGGACTTCAAGGGCTGCTGGAGGTCATCATGGAACAAGTAAATACATGGTCTGTGTTATGGTAACTAAGAGTAAGAATAGGTGCATGTATAATTGCATGCACATCAATGCTAGGATATAGTAAATAAATTTGATGACTTTGAGGTGCTAGTCAAGACATCAAAGGCAGATACTGTTGGGATATTAGAAACAAGTGTCACACAGATATAAGGAATGCAGAATTGGAATTTGGGGAGAACAACGGGCATAGAAAGGATAACCAGGACAGAAAGGGTGGAGGGGTTATGGTGTTAGTTAAGAAACACAAAATTTCAGTAAATGCATCCAGTTGACAAGGATGGACAGTGCAGTGTTGAGTCCGTTTGGTGTGACATAAGCAGTGGGAAAACAAAATTGAGAGTATGAATTATAGTTCATACTCTCAACTCACTCATATTCTCTATATATTATAGAGAGTATGTGTTATAGGCCTGATGACTCTACTGAGTATAACAAACAACTGTATAGAGAAATAGTGGGCAGTAAATCAGAATATCTTATAATGGGGAATTTTAACTTTCCAGATATTGACTGGAACTTGTGGGTTGGCCACTCACATGCTAGCAAGGCTTTTGTAGATTTATTGGAAGACGTTTTTCTTCAACAACATGTTCAAGAGGCAGCCAGAGGGATCTGATTATCAGCAATGATTCTTCCTGCATTAAGAATCTGCATAAAGGAACCACTATGTGACAGTGATCACAGTGTTCTGATGTGGAATTTACTTAAATGTGCAACTACCATCAAAGGGTGACACGGTTAATTACAAACCTATTAGTTTAACTTCTGTTCCAGGGAAAATAATGGAGTCACTGGTTAAGGAAGCGATGCAGGATCATCTAGACAAGACTGCAATTTTACTTCAGACACAGCATGGGTTTGTTAAGGGGAAGTCTTGTCTGAGAAATTTGTTTGGATACTATGATGTGGTCACAAAGGAATTGGATGCAAAGAATAATTTTGATATCATATACTTGGATTTTATGATAGCTTTTGATACAGTAGCACATGAAAGACTAATGTACAAATGGGATGAGTATGGCATTAAGGGCAAGTTGCTACAATGGATAAAAGGATGGTTGAGTGAGAAGACAGAGTGGTTATCAATGGACACTGCTCTTCATGGACTAATATTATTAGTGAAGTCCACCAGGGGTCGGTGTTGGGCCCATTGTTGTTTTCAGTATTTATCAATGATATTGATGAAGGTATATCAGGATTAATGTCTAAATTTTCAGATGATGCAAAGGTTGGCAGGGTTGTTAATGACAGTAATGATAGTATGCTACTTCAACAGGATCTGGAAAAGTTGGGCAGATGGGCTGAGAGGTGGCAACTGAAGTTTAACATTGACAAATGTAAAGTACTGCACATGAGTAGCAGTAACCCCAGAGTAACGTATCAAATGGATGGTACTAGACTCAGGGTAGGGAGAATGAAAAGGACCTGGGGGTAATTGTGCAGTCAGGTATGAAGTTTTCTGAGCAGTGCAAAAAGGATGTAAGAGTAGCTCATGGTGTCTTGTCAATGATATACAGATTTTTCTAGCAAGGATAAGGGGGGTGATTGTCCCCTTGTATAAGGCAATGGTCAGACCACCACATCTTGAGTACTGTATACAGGTCTGGAGGCCTAATTTTAGGAAAGATATAGAGCTGCTGGAATGAGTAACAAGAAGAGCAAAGAGATTAGTGAATGGAACAAAGGGTTGGTGTTACTAAGAAAGGCTTAAGTTCTGCAAATTGCAGCTTCTGGAGACTAGGCACCTGCGAGGTTATCTAATTGAAGTGTATAAGGCCTTGAATGCTAATGGGATTCTTCCTCTTGCTCAGATTGCTCACCTGAGGGGACATAAATTCAAATTGCAGAAAGACAACTGTAGAATAGATGTGTGGCTAATTGCCTTTAGCCAGTGAGTGGTTGACAGTTGGAACAAACTTCCTTCTGTTGTAGTGGAGATGAGCAACTTAAATTAAGTTCAAGGCAGAACTAGACATACATTTGGAATGTGAATGGATGGGTGAAATGGGAAGGGTGGTTTTTTTTTTCTTTTTTTTTTTGGCTGATGCTATATAAACTTGCTTTCTTGCATCATATGCCCTACTAATGCTAATTATTTTATAGTGTATAGTATTAAATAAATATGTTTTCATTCTCAAAGACCATTGTTATGTATAGGCACTTAATAATAATTTTATGCAGGATGTTTCAAAAATGGTCAATAATTTAAAGGTAAAAAGTACAAACTAAAATATGAAAAAAGTCCCAGTGAACATCGGGCAGCAAATGAACCATTTGAGATAATTCCCATTTTCTGTTAAAATCTGCCACTGACTATGGGAGCACTAGTTTAGCAAAAAACTGTGAATCCTTTGCTAAGGGTGGTTTTATTAAACATGAGATAACACATTTTTAATTTTTGGTTTCAACGCCACAGGATTTTACAGATATTACATGTTACAGGATGTTACAAAAGGTGTTTAAAATGCTGTCCTTGCATCCATACACAGCTTTGTAGCCTTCTCTGCATTGAGTTGTGAATCCTCAGGCATTCCTGGGTCATTTCTGATTTGCTGAAAGGCTCCTTCAATCTGACGCTGCAATTCCTCAAACTGTTGATGTCAGAAGTGTACACCAAGCTTTTTACATGATCCCAAATACAGTACAAAAATCCATAGGATTTAAGTCTGGTGATTTGGGAGACTACATTACAGGCCCACCTCTACCTATTCACCATTGTCCATACCTTCTAGTTAGATAGAGTCACAACTGGAGCAAAATGCACCAGTGCACCATCATGCATAAAGCACATATTCTGACATTGCTGAAGTGGAACATTATCATCATTAAGGAGGTCTGGAAGAACATTCTGCAGGAATTGAAGATACAGCTCTCCTGTTAGCCTGATTGGCAGAAAGTTTGGTCCAATTAGTGTCTCCTAGTAGTCCTGCCCAGACATTCAATGAGAAACGTTGCTGATGTTGTGACTCGTGAATTGCATTAGGGTTTGCATTTGACCAAACATGACAGTTATGAAAATTAAAAATACCATCACAAGTAAACCCAGCTTCATCAGTGAACAAAATGTTGTTTTAAAATTGGGGATTCAGGACACACTGTTGTTGCATCCACTGACAGAAGTTCACCCTGGGAGGGTAGTCTGGACTGCTGAGACCTTGTACATGCTGTATATGGTAGGGGTACAGAATTTGCGACGTAAAATTCACCACACACACACACTGCTATGACTCAGTACAATTCACCACACACACACTGCTATGACTCTTGCTGAGCAACCCTACTTGTCAAAATTCCTGGATTTTGTTCTATTCTTTCTAACACCCAAGAAAGAATGTTCTTTAAGGCACATTCACCAGAGATGTACCCTGATGAATGTGCGCCTGTTGGGCTGCCTTCGACAGGGAAATGCTTCTTGGTATAAATGTACAGCCTCTAGTGCACTGCCATTGGCTTTACCGCACATGAAGTGCATGTCGGCATAAGCTTTGCTGCTGTAACCTCTTTCCATATTGACTATCCTTTGACAAATACTAGTATGCCTGCTACGTCTCAGAGCACTGTTTGTTTGCTTGTTTGTTTGTTATTTGGTTTTTAGGAGCATTAGCAACTAAGGCCATATTGCTCCAGGGATATGCGGTGGTCATTCCCTGACCTTTCTGCATCCTCCGTATTTGGTGGTCACGGACTCGAACCCTAGTCTAATCAAGAAGCGTGTGCTACACACAGCTGCTCCTACCCACCTGGCTACGGAGGCACTTCAGAGCATTGAGAGAGGGGGAAAGGGAGAGAATGAGTATAACCTAACCCAAACAAACAACTGTACAGAGTTGGTGGATCCCAACTAGAAATGTGCAATATCTTGAAAATGGTTCACTTAAGGACCCATGTTTACTAGGCCTTTTTTGCATGTTGTAGTGTGTATGGTTAACCTTTATATTATTGACCATCACTTTTGAAACACTCTGTGTAATTAGGGAAGGACGTTACATGGTTGTTTTCCATTAAGATTATTACTAAATATAATACCACTCTTATACCATGTGAAATTAATGATATAGTTTATTAAGCTATTCTTTGCCTAAACTATTATACATTAAGGTAACATATCAGGTATCTTACCGATACCCATCATCAGACCATGCTGCTGACAGACCCCTCTAGCAGATGCTCCCAGAAACTTGATGTGCATTCTGATGATGGGTATTGGTAAGATACCTGAAATGTTACCTTAATGTAATAGTTTAGGCGAATAGCTTACTAAACTATATTATTAATTTCACATGGTATAAGAGTGGTATTATATTTAATAATAATCTTAATTTTATATTATTATGCAATATCGCTTATAAAAAAGTAGTACTGGAAATATTTTATAATAAAAATTCAGAACTATTATAAGATTTCAGAGAATACAGGCTTAGTGATAGGCTTAGTTGAAAGGGGTTCATGAGGCAAAAAAGTTTGGGAACTGTTGATTTAGACTGATATCATGCTTATAGAAATATCAGTAAATAGATAGTCGTGAAATATTCAGCAAGACCAGTGTCAGATATAAATATACATCACAGTCTAATTTTATTATAATGTTGGTGAATTTATTTTACATTTTTGTAAATGCACTGATTGTTGTCTGAGGGCAAAATGCTTTATATCACAATACACAAATTTGTCACATAACAGTCTAACAATGTCATTTAGGCACTTTTCATGCTAAATTTGACTTTTTTTCCTTTTGTTTATCTGAAACGGAAAACTACAAGAACTAGGAATGAGTTCTTACTATATTTAGCCAGCGGGTGGAACAGACTGCTATCCCTTGTGGTGGAGGTTGATAGCCTAAATAAGTTTAAGGCTCAGCTGGACAGGTATTTTGAACGAACAGAGGGGTGAAGTGGAAGTGGTTTTTTTTTTTTTTTTTTTTTGGCTGATGCTGCATAAGCTTGCTTTCTTGCATCAAATGCCTCTACTAATGCTAATGCTAACTTGGAACCCTCCTCGTGGAGTATTTTTTTTAATGGTAAATACGCATTCAAGTCATCTGTGATTAATGTTTTAAAAGCGTACCACAGTTCAAATGTATTCATTCTCTGCGCGATATCTACCCAGTTAATAGAGGCCATGTAGTACCTTAAGGCATCGTAATTTCCTTTTCTGAAATTAAAACCCATTGCTTTGCCTTTTACTGCTGCTACCTGTCTCTCATCATCATCCACCGTAGAACTCCATGATCACTTCCTGCTACTGGTTCCTCTACTGTCAGCCCTGTTATGTCATCTGATTCATGGGTGATGATGAGGTCTAGGATATTCTTTTCTCTAGTACTTTCCCTGACATGTTGATACAAATAACAGTCATCTAGTTGATTTAAAAATTTTGTTTCCCATGTCGAGTTTCCTTCCCATTTAGTCTAATCAATTAGAGGCAAATTGAAATCACCCATAATAAGACATTGACGCTTACTTGCCCATACCGGGCGCCTCCGTAGCCAGGTGGGAAGGAGCAGTAGTGCGTATCGTATGCTTCTTGATTAGACCGGGGTTCGAGCTCGTCGCCACTAAATACGGAAGATGCGGAAAGGTTAGGGAATGACCACCACATATCCCGGAGCAACATGGCCTTAGTTGCTAATGCTCCTAAAAACCAAAAAAAAAAAAAAAAAAAAAACAACTTGCCCATTCCATTTGCATGTAGAGGCTTCCGTCATAATTTTCACAATCACCTGGTCTGTAGATTACTTCTACTCGCATTATACCTTTGTTTTCAACTATCTCACACCATACAGATTCTATACGAGCATGTGAAATGACTGAATCCGGGAAAGCTGTCGTCGCACTCAGGCTGCATCTGATAAGAAACATTACCCCACCATCCCTTTTATCTACCCTATCCTTCCTAAATACATTATACAAGCCGTACTGAAACTCATTATCCCCAATTTCTGGGTGGCACCACATCTCCGTAAGCCCTATTATGTCCGCGTTACTTGTTTTAACCAGCAGTTCGAATTTGTTCATTTTATTGACGACTCTTCTAACATTACTATATAAACAATTAAGACTTACTGTTCTTGTATATTTAACAACCCTAACACAACCCTTGAAGTTTTTTAGCCTCGCTTCCCTGGCATTAGCTACCTGCTCACTTAAAACGTTTCTGCCCTCAAAACATCTAGATAATATGTCCAGTTGGGGTAACACATAAGAACTCTTGAGGTATGTACAAGAGTTACTTTAAGATGATCTTAAATATTTAAACATAGATCAAGGTTTTATTCAGTCTTCAGTTTATTATTATGAACTTACTAGTTTATGTACAACTAAATCATCTATTTTCAATTAGACCATTACGAGTGCCCATCAGACTTCCATCCCTTGTTGTGGAAGTTGATAGCCTAAATAAATTTAAGGCTCAGCTGGACAGGTATTTCGAATGAACGGAGGAGGGGTTAAATGGAAGTGGTTTTTTCTGTTTTCTTTTTTTTTTTTTTTTTTTTTTTTTGGCTGATGCTGCATAAGCTTGCTTTATTGCATCAAATGCCTCTACTAATGCTAATGCTATTCGAGTCTGCTGACGAGGCTAGTGGGAGCCAGATGTGTTCAAAGCCGCTAAGTGGATTTTCTTATTTATTGATTTGAAATTGTTTTTCTAAAACTCTTGATTTAAATTTAGTAGTATAGCATTATTTTGTGATTTTCTGATTAATCTGGTGTATTTATTATTTACTCAGCCTTGCAATTGCATAAAAGTATCGATAAGGATATCAAATCCATGTGTTACAAGTTGCAACTCCTGTGAACGAGAAGTTTTTAGCCATATTTAGCCGCTTTATTGACCAATTGTTACATCAAATTATTTTCTATAAGTATCTTATAGACCTAGTCAGGATCGTTAGTTTATTCTGAATTGAGACAGCTAGATTTGGAAGTTAATTAATACTTAAGTGTCCATAGATTTACTGTTCGTAACTTGCCGCCTTTGTTATACGATACATTATATACGAACTAGATAGCGTTAGTAAGTATAGTATAGTATATAATATAATATTGTCAATTAATCAGTAAAATCTATTCATTTTGTTAAACTTGGTTGTCAATTAAATTGTACTTTTAACTAAATACATATAACGACTTATATTACAAACGTAACATAATTAATTAATACATAACTTGATACGGAAGTTATATAAATGGAACTCACAGAAAATACTTGATACTGAAAAATATATATAGCGTTATAACTGTGTTGGGATACAAGTTTAGGGTTATACTTTTGTACTGAAATTGAAATTTTATTAAAATTAAATCAAAATCATGACTCAAACCAGAGCAGCAAAGAAAAAGGCTAAAGCTAAAGGGAGTGCCGTGGCTCGGAGGAGAACTTTTTATTTTTTTTTTTTTTCTTTTTTTTGTTTTTAGGAGCATTAGCAACTAAAGGCTATATTGCTCCGGGATATGCGGTGGTCATTCCCTGACCTTTCCGCACCGTCCATATTTGGTGGTGACGGGCTCTAACCCCGGTCTAATCAAGAAGCGTGTGCTATGCACTACTGCTCCTTCCCACCTGGCTACGGAGGCGCCCAGAGGAGAACTGAGGGGGGCAGTTGCCCTCTGAATCACAGCCTTTTAAAATGCACTGCTTGCATGATGTTTGTGGAGCAATCGCGTACGGGACATGATATTGCCATGGGGGATGTCTTTGTGTGTATGCGCGATGCAAGGAGTGTAATGAAATCAGGCAACAACTCTGCGTTGTTATGGGCCTATATGAGAGCTTGAAGGACAGGGTGGATGCCCTCGAAGAATCTAAATTGATGGGCCCATCAAGCTCTCAGCTTCCCACATCAACACCACAGCTTGCACTTGGTCAACACGCAAAACAGCGGCAACCCCCAAGGCAGAATGCGCTGGTCCCACAGGAACTAGTAGTTGTTGGTGACTCTATTGTCAGGGAAACGGGAAACATGCTTTGTAAAAAGGATAGGTGGAACAGGACCAGGGTATGTCTGCCAGGGGCAAAGGTTGATGACGTTGTAGAGTGGATATCATCTTTCAAGGGCACAAAAGGTGATATAGTTGTACACGTTGGCACTAACGATATTAAGAGTAGGAGATCGGCAGAATTACTTAACAAGTACAGATCACTGTTGAAAAAAAGCCATGAATTAGGGTTGAATTTGAAAGTGTCTGCAATTCTGCCCAGACACGATAGGAAGGAGTATATGGCGAGAGCCTTGTCGATCAATTCGGCCATGGAAAGATTGTGCAAGGCTCAAGGGGTAGAATTTTTTTCTGCCCGGTCTGTACTTGTTAACAGGAGAGACTGCTTCTACAGGGATGGAATACACTTAAATAGAAAGGGTGCAAGAATATTTGCTGATGCTATCGAGGCAGTGTTAAAAGATGCAGGATGTTTCAGAGACTGCTGGGAGTCATTGCGGTACAAGTAAACACATGGGTTGTGTTAGGGTACCTAAGAATAGGAACAGGTGCATGCATACTTGCATGTACACCAATGGTAGGAGTTTGGAAAATAAATTTGTGGTATTGCTCAAAGCATCAAAGACAGATATGGGTGGGATATCAGAGACGTGGTGTCACACAGATATAAGGAATGCAGAACTAAAATTTGGGAAGTACAATGTCTACAGAAAGGATAGACAGGATAGGAAGGGAAGAAGAGTTATGCTGTTAGTTAAGAAACACAAAATCCACGGAAGTGAAGCCAGTCGACATCGCTGGACAGTCCAGTGTTGAGTCAGTTTGGTGTGACATAAGCATTGGGAGATCAAAATTGAGAGTAGGAGTGTGCTATAGGCCTAACGACTCTGATGAGTATAATAACAAATTGTACAGGGAAAATGAGTGGGCAAGTAAATCAGAGAGTCTTATAATGGGGGATTTTAGCATTAGCATTAGCATTAGTAGAGGCATTTGATGCAAGAAAGCAAGCTTATGCAGCATCAGCCAAAAAAAAAAAAAAGTAACATAAATAAATAAAAATAACCACTTCCACTTCACCCCTCTGTTCGTTCGAAATACCTGTCCAGCTGAGCCTTAAACTTATTTAGGCTATCAACTTCCACGACAAGGGATGGAAGTCTGTTCCACCCACCAACCACCCGCTGGCTAAAGGCAAATTTCCGCACATCTATCCTACATCTGTCTTTCCTCAATTTGAATTTATGCCCTCTCAGGTGATTTTTCTGAGCTAGAGGAAGAATCCCATCAGCATTGAGCATGCTCAAACCATTCAAGGCTTTGTACACCTCTATCAGATCACCCCGCTGGTGCCTAGTTTCCAGACACTGTAATTTGCAAAACTTAAGCCTTTCTTCGTAAGAGAACCCCTTTGTCCCATTCACCAATCTAGTTGCCCTTCTCTGTACTCGTTCCAGCAGCTCTACATCCTTCCTGAAATGAGGCCTCCAGGCCTGTATACAGTACTCTAGGTGTGGCCTGACCATTGCCTTATACAAGGGAATAATCACCTCCTTATCCCTGCTAGAAAAATTCCTATATATCATTGACAATACACCATGAGCTACTCTTGCAGCTCGTCTGCACTGCTCAGAGAACTTCATATCTGCCTGCACCACCACCCCCAGGTCCCTTTCATTCTCTACCACTGTCAGTGTAGTACCACAGAGTTGATACGTTGCTCTGGGGTTGCTGTTTCCCATATGTAGTACTTTACATTTGTCAATGTTAAACTTCATTTGCCACCTCGAAGCCCATCTGCTCAACCTTTCCAAATCCTGTTGCAGCAGCATAGTGTCAGTAGTGTCCTTGACAACCCTGCCAACCTTCGTATCGTCTGCAAACTTGGACATTAAGCCTGATATACCATCATCAATATCATTTATAAATACAGAAAACAATAAAGGCCCCAATACTGAACCCTGAGGGACTCCACTAATAACATTAGTCCACGATGAGCAGTGTCCATTGATTACCACTCTCTGTCTTCTCCCCCTCAAACACCCCTTTATCCATAGCAGCAACTTGCCTCCAATGCCACACTGCTCCAATTTGTGCAGCAGTCTTCCATGTGCAACAGTATCAAAAGCCTTTCTAAGATCCAAGTATATAATATCAAAGTTATTCCCTGCATCCAGTTCTTTTGTGACTGCATCATAGTATCCAATCAAATTGGTCAGGCAAGACTTCCCCTTAACAAAACCATGCTGTGTCCTAGCTATAACTGAAGTCTTGTCTAGATGATCCTGCAGTGCTTCTTTCACCAGTGCCTCCATTAATTTTCCGGGAACAGAAGTTAAACTCACAGGTCTATAATTACTTGTGTCAGCCTTTGATCCCCCTTTGTGAATTGGGGTCACATTTGCACATCTCCAGTCAATGGGTACCTCCCCTGAGTCCAAGGAAGCTCTCATAATTATGGCTAAGGGTTTGCTTACCTCCTTTAATATAACTGGATAGATCCCATCCACCCCAGGTGCCTTTCTTGTGTTTATCTTCAACAATTTCTCCTCCACTTTGCTCTCAGTTATTACAAGATTCTCTAGCTTACTGCTAGAGTTGAATACACCTCTGGCATTCCCCTCGCTGACTAACTCCTCATGTGTGAATGTCGATGCAAAATATTCATTTAGTTTGTTAGCTACCCGAGCAGGGTCATCAACAGTTGACCCATCGATCTCAAGTGGACCAATCTGATTCATCCCCTTCCTTCTAGAGTTTACATAAGTAAAGAACTCTTTGCTGTTTTTCTTCGCATCCCTTGCCAAGGATCAGTGTTGCCATTTTAGCGGTTTTCCCGCTAGATTTAGCGGAATTGCTTCAGGTTTAGCGGATAAAAATATGAAATAGCGGATTTTTTAGCGGGAAGAGTATAAATGTTTAGCATTTTATGTATTTTGGCAATGTAACATTTATATTAAGAAATATTAAATTAATTGTTCAATTAATTATTTAATTAACAATAAAAATAATTCATAATTGAAATAGTAGGGATATCATATTTCATAGTTTTTTTTTTTATAAAGCGAAGAATCGGTTTTATATTATTCTGGATTTCCCTGAGGAGAACCCCAACAATTTTACGTAGTTACGCTCGCGGTCAAACGACCTGATCATTGGGTCATGGCTTTAAATTGTTGAATCAAATCTAAAAATGTGGAAAAAATTCTAATGACGCCTTTTTTTGAAACAGCGAAGGAATGGCATTGGATAATTTTTCTTCGTCGTATTTGTTTGGCTTCCAAGAAATGCGATCCGAATTACCGACATCTCTTTCAACGTTTCTAATAACCACAGAGCAATAAGTAATAAGAGTAATAAGTAATAATTATTTCTAATAACCACAGTGTAATAATATCTTAGTATAGTTAGTCCTCGTATAACACGATAGTTGTATTCCTAGAAACCCTCGTGCAATGCAAAATCGTGCGTTTAGTAAATCCACCAGCCGACAAAATCAATTCAAATATTTATACAGTGCCATAAACGATGGTGCAGATCCGAAAAAGATAGTGCATTCGTGTCAAACAAGGTGGTTATCCATTGAAGTTGCTATAACAAGAATTTTAGAACAGTATATTGAATTAAAAGCCCATTTTGAAATAACTCGTTTGACTGACAAATGTTATACTGCAGAACTTCTTTATTCAATGTTCAAAGATGAAAGTAATTTAGCGTATCTTTTATTTTAAAACCTATCTTATCTGAAGTACAAAGAGTAAACAAATCTTTTGAATCAAATACTGCCGATCCTACATTATTACTACATGATTTAAACATGCTATTGTCGATGATTGCCAATAAAATGTTTTTACCAAATACACATATTGAAAGGATAGAAGAGGACATTAATAATTATTTAGACCCTAAGCCATATTTAGGTTACCAATTTGAAAGAAAAATAAATGAATTAATAATGAATAAACTTATCACAACAACAACAGATGAAATGGCAATAACAGAGAGAGATGCCGTAATTTCTTGATTGATTTGTATCCACAATTAAAACAACGCCTTCCGGGCAACATAAAAGAATTAAAAAAAATGTCTCAGTTAACAATATATTAAAGCAACAAAACGAACCACTGATAAATTTATTACAAAATTTAAAATTATCTGAAGTAGAAATTGAAAAAATTGAGCAACAGTATATAAACATTACTCTCGTTAAATGGGAAAACATCTACAATACAATGAAGTTTTGGTCAGAAGTTTCGAAATATCGAGATGCAAGCGGTAAAAATCCATTTAAAGAAATTAGCGAATTTGCATTGGGTATTTTAATTTTGCCATTATCCAATGCAGATGTGGAAAGAATATTCAGCAACTTAAATCTAGTAAAAAACAAAACACGCAACAGAATGAGTGTTGGCACGGTTAATGCAATCTTATTAGTACGATACGGGCTCAAAAGAGTTGAAAAGTGTTGTAAAAATTATGTTTTACCTGAAGAAGTGCTTCGCAAAATAGGTACACAAGAAGCATATGATGAGGAGGTATTGAATTTCGAAATTAATTTAGATTTTTAGATATTGATTTTATATTAAAAACAGAAAAATAAATAACTATTTATATATACTATTTGTTTGTTTGTTTTATTCACTACAAAGTACAAACAAATGAAAATTTAAAAAATTTGGCGGGTCAAGTGCTAAAAATAGCGGATTTTGAGTATGCGGCTAGCGGGAAATATTATTAAGAGTTGGCAACACTGCCAAGGATCTCTCGTAATCTGCCTTCGTCTGCCTAACCTCCTTTGTAACTTGGTTACAGATCAACTTGTATCTATCATAGGCATCCGTGTCACGTGTTAATTTGTATGTATCCCATGCATTTTTCTTCTCTGCCATATGCCTCATTAGTTCATCTGACAACCATTTAGGCCTAAACCTTGAACAATATTTCTTAGTTGGTATGTAAAGCCTAGTAGCTTCCACGATAAGTTCTTTGAATGCTTCCCATTTTGAATTTGCTGTTGGCAATATCATCAGTTGATCCCACTGTATAGAATTTAAATACTGTCTCAGTCCATTGTAGTCACCTTTACGAAAGCAATACCCCTTCCCTTTACCCCTAATGGTAGTTACCTCTTTGAGTAACTCCCACTTCAGCACACTGTGATCACTGCCACCAAGTGGTTCATTTATCTGCAGATTCTTAATGCATGAAGAATCACTACTGATAATCAAATCAAGAGTATTACTCCCTCTAGTTGCCTCCCGAACATGCTGATGTAGAAAACAATCATCCAATAAATCCACAAAAGCCTTGCTACTGTGTGAGTGACCAGCCCCCAAATTCCAGTCAATATCTGGGAAATTAAAATCCCCCATTATAAGACTCTCTGATTTACTGGCCCACTCTATTTCTCCGAACAGTTTCTTATTATACTCATCAGAGTCATTAGGCCTATAGCACACTCCTACTCTCAATTTTGATCTCCCAATGCTTATGTCACACCAAACTGACTCGACACTGCACTGTCCAGCGATGTCGACTGGCTTCACTTCCTTGGATTTTATGTGTTTCTTAATTAATAGCATAACCCCTCCTCCCTTCCTATCCTGTCTATCCTTTCTGTACACATTGTACTCCCCAAATTCCAGTTCTGCATTTCTTATATCTGTGTGACACCACGTCTCTGAAATCCCCACAATATCTGCCTTTGATGTTTTGAGCAATACCTCAAATTCATCAAATTTATTTACTAAACTCCTAGCATTGGTGTACACACAAGTATACATGCACCTGTTCCTTTTCTTAGCTACCCTAACACAACCCATGTGTTTACTTGTACCCCAATGATTCCCAGCAGTCTCTGAAATATCCTGCATCTTATTTTCCAGGCTGCGGCTCATTCCAATAGAAGCAGTGCAAGAATCACTTTCACCTCTGCCAGTGGCTACTGTTAATCTATTAGTCCTTGTATCCCCCCAATCTAGCAGTTTTCCGACCCACCTAACTCAGATATTTCTGAGTTAGGTGGGTCGGTTTAATTTCTCAGATATTGACTGGAATTTGGTGGCTGGTCACTCACACACTAGCAAAGCTTTTGTGGATTTATTAGATGACTATTTTCTACATCAGCATATTTGGGAGGCAACTAGAGGGAGTAATATACTTGATTTGATTATCAGTAGTGATTATTCATGCATTAAGAATCTGCAGATGAAGGAACCACTAGGTGGCAGTGATCACAGTGTGCTGAAGTGGGATTTACTCAAAGAGGTAGCTACCATCAGGGGTAAAGGGATGGGTTTTTGCTTTCATAAAGGTGACTACGGAGATCTGAGACAGTATTTAAATTCCATACAGTGGGACCAACTGATGATGTTACCAGCAGCAAATTCAAAATGGGAAGCATTCAAAGAACTTATCTTGGAAGCTACTAGGCTTTACATACCAACTAAGAAATATTCTTCAAGATTTAGGCCTAAATGGATGACAGATGAACTAATGAGACCTATGGCAGAGAAGAAAAATGCATGGGATCCATATAAATTAACACGTGACACAGAAGCCTATGATAGATATAAGTTGATCTGTAACCAAGTTACAAAGGAGGTTAGGCAGGCGAAGGCAGATTACGAGAAATCTTTGGCAAAGGATGCAAAGAAAAACAGCAGAGAGTTCTTTACTTATGTAAACTCTAGAAGGAAGGGGATGAATCAGATTGGTCCACTTGATATTGATGGTTAAACTGTTGATGATCCTGCTCAGATAGCTAACAAACTAAATGAATATTTTGCATCTACATTCACACATGAGGAGTTATTCAGGAAGGGGAATGCCAGAGGTGAAGTAGACTCTGGCAGTGAGCTAGATGATTTTGTAATAACTGAGAGTAAAGTGGAGGAGAAATTGTTGAAGATAAACACAAGAAAGGCACCTGGGGTGGATGGGATCTATCCAGTTATATTAAAGGAGGCAGCAAAGGAAGTAAGCAAACCCTTAGCCATAATTATGAGAGCTTCCTTGGACTCAGGGGAAGTACCCATAGACTGGAGTTGTGCAAATGTGACCTGAATTCACAAAGGAGGATCAAAGGCTGACACAAGTAATTATAGACCTGTGAGTTTAACTTCTGTTCCAGAAATATTAATGGAGGCACTGGTTAAAGAAGCACTGCAGGATCATCTAGACAAGACTTCAATTATGGCTCGGACACAGCATGGTGTTGTTAAGGGAAGTCTTGCCTGACCACTTCGATAGGATACTATGATGCAGTCACAAAAGAACTGGATGCACGGAATAACTTTGATATTATATACTTGGATCTTAGAAAGGCTTTTGATACTGTTGCACATGGAAGACTGCTGCACAAATTGGAGCAGTGTGGCATTGGAGGCAAATTGCTGCTATGGATAAAGGGGTGGTTGAGGGGGAGAAGACAGAGAGTGGTAATCAATGGACACTGCTCAACGTGGACTAATGTTATTAGTGGAGTCCCTCAGAGTTCAGCGTTGGGTCCATTATTGTTTTCTGTATTTATAAATAATATTGAGGATGGTATATCAAGCTTAATGTCCAAGTTTGCAGACGATACAAAGGTTGGCAGGGTTGTTAAGGACACTACTGATGCTATGCAGCTGCAACAGGTTCTGGAAAGGTTGAGCAGATGGGCTGAGAGGTGGCAAATGAAGTTTAACATTGACAAAAGTAAAGTACTACATATGGGAAACAGCAACCCCAGGGCAACGTATCAACTTTGGTACTACACTGGCAGTGGTAGAGAATGAAAAGGACCTGGGGGTAATTGTGCAGGCAGATATGAAGTTCTGAGCAATGCAGCTCATGGTGCTGCAAGAGTAGCTCATGGTGTTTTGTCACTGATATACAGGAATTTTTCTAGTAGGGATAAGGAGGTGATTATTCCCTTGTATAAGGCAATGGTCAGGTCACACCTTGAATACTGTATACAGGTCTAGAGGCCTCATTTCAAGATGGATGTACTGCTGGAACGAATACAGAGAAGGGCAATAAGATTAGTGAATGGAACAAAAGGTTGCTCTTACGAAGAAAGGCTTAAGTTCTGCAAATTACAGTGTCTGGAGACTAGGCACCAGCGAGGTGATCTGATAGAGGTGTATAAAGCCTTGAATGGTTTGAGCATACTCAATGCTGATGGGATTCTTCCTCTTGTTCAGAATAATCACCTGAGAGGGCATAAATTCAAATTGAGGAAAGACAGATGTAGGTAGATGTGCGGAAATTTGCCTTTAGCCAGCGGGTAGTTGGTTGGTGGTACAGACTTCCATCCCTTGTTGTGGAAGTTGATAGCCTAAATAAATTTAAGGCTCAGCTGGACAGGTATTTCGAACGAACGGAGTGGAAGTTTTTTTTTTTTTTTTTCTGGCTGATGCTGCATAAGCTTGCTTTCTTGCATCATATGCCTCTACCAATGCTAATTGTGTTTATTGTTTTATGGTTGTGAACTCCAGAATTACGACCGAACCATGTGGTACCGTCAGAGACAATCGTAGGGTAATCTCTAGTGCTGAGGTCTCCTGCCTCAATTAAATGGCATGCTGTCCCAATTAAGCAAAGTAAACCCTGGCTATTCTCTCCATTGGTTTCTGTTTTTTAAGATTTGCCCCAATAAACGGATACCCCGATTAACCGGTGACCGAAATAACCAGAATCCACTGTATATATGTATTTCAGTATCAAATATTATCTCCAAGTTATGTTATGATTTTCTTATCTCCTGTCAAGTTATATGATTAATTTATAATGTTATGTTTGCAAAAACTAGGTGGTGATAAAAGAATTTAGTTAAAAAATTCCATTTTAATTGATAATGAAATATAATAAGATTAGTAAATTTTACTGATGAATTGATACTATTATACTCGCTATCTAGTTTTACATTAAACCTTATGCTATCTAGTTCGTAGTATATGTTGTACTGTATAACAATGGCAGCAAGTTATGAAGGGTAAATCTACAGACACTAGGTATTAATTACAGGAACTCCCCGACTTACGTTAAGGTTGAGTTTGGCGAGTATGGCACACCTGAGCTGGACACACACACACACACACACATGCCTCAGGCTTCCTTGCACCATATGGCTAATAATAATAATTTCCCCATGCTTGTGCAGCATTTGCAACTGTGCTCATGGAATTGATTGAGTCAAAAAAAGAAATGTCTGAAAGAAAATGAACATGTAAATAGATTTGTTTATTCAATTTTTTTTATCTCGTGTAGGAAAAATTATAAAATTACAAAAAAAAAAGAGACAGGCATAGCATTAGTAAGTTTTACCTCTCAACCATTCTTTCCAGAATTGACATCTTCAGCTGATAAGTACGCTGCTGCGTTGAGGTTGAGGGCTGTGGAGATTTAGAAGCAGCTCAACCTTACAAAAGAACATATTAATGGATGAGTGGATGGTGGCTTTTTCTTTTCATCATAAATTTCTTTGTAGCAAGCAAGCATATCATTCACTCCCTGTTAACTAATAATAATAAATAATAATAATTAATAAAAGAAAAGGAAATTAAACCTATCATCCTATGCGCTTCTCTGACCAGAAGGTACTATCCAGATGACCTTTGAATTTCCCCAAACTGTCAGCCTCTACCACCTATGTAGGCAACTTATTCCAGTAATTTATAACTCGTTGGCTAAAATAAAACTTCCTGCAGTCCAATCTAAACATTCCCCCCCCCCATAACTTGAATTTATGTCTCCTAGTTCTAGCATCATTTATAATCTTGAAAATTTCATCCTCATTCATTTTACTGATGCCTCTCAGAGCTATAAACACCTCAATCAAATCTCCTCTAAGGTGTCTAGTTTCTAAACTCTACAACCCACATATTCGAAGTCTTTCTTCATAAGGACGCCCTTTTGCCAATCTCACCAGGCAAGTTACCAGTCTTTGCACCCCTTCAAGAAGCTCGATGTCTTTCTTTAGGTGCGGTCTCCATACTTGAACACAGTATTCCAAGTGTGGTCTAACAAAAGCCTTATATAATGGGATTATCACGTCCCTATCGCTACTTTCAAAAGTTCGATAGATCATTGATAGGACACCATGGGCTTTCTTTGCACCTGTTTACAATGCTCAGAGAATTTCATGTCTAACCATATCGTAACACCCAAGTCACTTTCCTCCAGTACTGGGTTTAGCTGAACTCCAGCAAATGAATAAGTTATTTTGGGATTACTGTTTCCCAGGTGTAATAGCTGTAATACCGAACACTTTGTTGGATTAAAGCATAGCTGCCATTTTTCTGACCATTCCTGAAGTCTATCTAGGTCCCTCTCTGAAGAAGCGCAGCTTGACAGTGACCATTAACTACTCTACCAATTTTAACATCTGCAAATTTAGACATCACGCCCTCTATCCCTTCATCGATGTTGTTTATGAAAATTAAAAACAGCAGTGGTCCTAATACTGATCCTTAGGGAACCCCACTTTTTACATCAACCCAATCCGAGGAATAGATATTTATCACAACCCTCTGCCTCCTGCCCTGAAGCCATTCTGCTATCCATCTAAAGATTTTCCCAGTGATTCCAACCTGTTCCAGCTTATAAAGCAACCGCTCACGTGGGACTGAGTCAAAAGCTTTGCTGAAATCTAAATAAACAATGTCGAAATTATTCCCTAAATCCAGCTCGTGAGTGACCCTTTCAAAATAGATAACCAACCATGCTGAGTATCTTTGAGAATTTCACTTCGATCCAAATGATCCTGAATTCCACCCTTGATCATTGCCTCCATGATTTTCCCTACCACTGAAGTCAGACTGATAGGTCGATAATTTCCCACTTCACTCTTATGTATGGGAGATACATTGGCACTTTTCCAATCCAACGGAATCTCCCCAGAGTCTAGTTATGCTTGCATAATTAGCCTCAATGGTTCAATGCACTCACTTGCCGCCTCCCTTAAGATTATAGGGTATATTCCATAAACTCCAGGAGCCTTACTGGCCTGTAGACTTGAAAGTTTTTTCATTAAATAATCTTGCGAAATTTCAATATCATTAATTGCATATTTTTCAGCTTCGCCCCCACAATTTTCCATTGCCACAAAAAGTTTTTCATTTGTAAATATCGATGCAAAATAACTATTGAGTTCATCTGCAACGGCAGCTAGTGTATTTAATACTATCCCCTTTCCCTTATGTAAAGGTCTGATCTGGTTTGTCCTGCTCTTCTTGACATTTATATATGTGAAGAATTCCTTATCCCCCCCCCTCTTTGCCTTGTTTGCTAGCGATTTTTCATAAACTGCTTTTGCCTGTCGAACCGTTTCTGTGGCTCTATTACAGATCATCTTGTAGCTGTTATAGGCTTCAGTACTTTTTATTGCTCTGTAACCTTTTCATGCCACCTTTTTCTGCTCAAGTAAGGTGGCAACTTCACTATTCATCCAACTTGGAACCCTCCTCGTGGAGTATTTTTTTAATGGTAAATACGCATTCAAGGCATCTGTGATTAATGTTTTAAAAGCACACCACAGTTCAATTGTATTCATTCTCTGTGCGATATAGACATAATAAGGGCTGAAAAACTCGTGATGAGATCTATTAAAGCATTTCAAACGCTTGGAAAGGAAAAGGGTCCATAAGAAAAAAACGTTGATGAATACTTCAGAAACCTTCAAAAATATAAAATATGTAGAAAATCATCGATTTGTCGGGCTTTATCGGGAAAGACATTTAGAAAACATCGTAACGAATTTGAAAAACAAGACTAATGGATTGTGAACATTTAAAAGCAAGTTGTAGCCAATTTCAAGATAGGAATAAATTACAATTTCTTAATTTTTTGGTGCCACATTACTGGAATATTGAAGAAGATATCAGATAGCAAACAAACAGAATAAGTATTTTGCATCTACATTCACACAGGAGTTATTAAGGTTTGAAAATGGCAGGTTATCAAATTGTAGCAGGGTGCTTAATGATTTTGTAATAACTGAGAGGAAAGTGGAGGAGAAATTGTCGAAGTTAAACATAAGAAAGGCACCTGGGGTGGATGGGATCTATCCAGTTATATTAAAGGATGCGGCAAAGCAACTAAGCAAATCCTTAGCCATAATTTTGGGAGTATCCTTGGACTCGGGGAGGTCCCCACAGACTGGAGATGTGCAAATGTATCCCCAATTCACAAAGGGGGATCGAAGGGTGACACGAGTAATTACAGACTTGTTAGTTTAACTTCTGTTCCGGGTAAAATAATGGAGTCACTGGTTAAAGATGCATTGCAGGATCATCTAGACAAGACTGCAGCAATAATTCAGACACAGCATGGGTTTGTTAAGGGAAAGTCTTGTCTGACAAATTTGATAGGATATTATGATGTGGTTACAAAGGAACTGGATGCAAAAAATAATTTTGATATATATTTGGATTTCAGGAAAGCTTTTAACACTGTTGCGCATGTAAGACTATTGTACAAATTGGAGCAGAATGGTATTAAGGGTAAGTTGCTACAATGGATAAAAGGATGGTTCAGTGGGAGAAGACAGAGAGTGGTTATTAATGGGTGCTGCTCTTCGTGGACTAATGTTATTAGTGGGGTCCCACAGGGTTCGGTGTTGGGTCCTCTGTTGTTTTGTATATTTATCAATGATATTGATGAAGGTATATCAGGCTTAGTGTCGAAGTTGGCAGATGATGCAAAGGTTGGCAGGGTTGTTAATGACAGTAATGGCAGTGTGCTACTGCAACAGGATCTAGATAATTTGGGCAGATGGGCTAAGAAGTGGCAACTGAAATTTAACCTTGACAAATGCAAAGTACTGCATATGGGTAGAAGTAACTCCAGAGAAACGTACCAACTGTGTGGTACTACACTTAAGGTGGTAGAAAATGAAAAAGACCTGGGAGTAATTGTGCAGTCAGATATGAAGTTTTCTGAGCAATGCAGACAGGCTGACAGGGCATGTTATGGGGTTTTGTCAATGATATATAGAAATTTTGCTAGCAGAGAAAAGGAGGTGATTGTCCCTCTGTATAAGGCAATGGTCAGGCCACGCCTTGTGTACTGCGTACAGGTTTGGAGGCCTCATTTTAGGAAGGATGTAGATTTGCTTGAGCGTGTAGAGAGAAGGGCAAGAAGATTGGCGAGGGGAATGAAGGGATCCTCTTACCAAGAGAGGCTTAAGTTCTGCAAATTTCCGCAAATCTCTGCAGTGGCTGGAGACTAGGCACCTGTGCGGTGATCTGACTGAGGCGTATAAGGCCTTGAATGGGTTGAGAGCATGCTGAATTCTGATGGGATCCTTCCACTTGTTCAGATTACGAACCTAAGGGGGCATAAATTCAAATTAAGAAAAGACAGATGTAGAATAGATGTGTGGAAATTTGCCTTTAGCCAGAGGGGTTAATTGCTGGAATAAACTTCCATCTGTCGTTGTGGAAGTTGATAGGTTAAATAAATTTAAGGAGGAACTGGCCATGCATTTGGAGGGAATGGTGCGATTTTTTTTTTTTTTTTTTTTTTGGGTGATGCTGCATAAGCTCATACACTTGCTTTTTTGCATCACGTGCAACTACTACGAAGTTCTAGTTCCGTGGAAAGTAGCTGAAGAATAATTTCTCGTATTTAATAACATTTTTAATTACCAAATTGATATTAATGATTATCGAGATTTCGTAGAAAACGTTTTAAAAAATTCCCAGAATTATGCAATTCCTGAAAGTGTTCAAAGAGCTAAAAATATTGTCATAACAATTGCTGTAAGTTCAGCAGAAGCGGAAAGAGGTTTTTCAAAGATGAACATAATATGTTCAGAATAGAGAAGTCGCCTAACTGTTTCTAATATATCAAACATAATGATTATTATGTCTAATCGGCCTACCTCTAAAGGAATGGGATCCTACTCCTACAGTGAAAAGATGGTTAAGGATAAATCACTCGGCCGATGATGCTCGGATAAATGCGAAGAAAATTGCAAGTGAGGACGCCAATCAAGAAGCAATATGGAAATACCTTAAATAACAGTTTTATTGTTTTTTATTTAATCAGGTATTATTTAATATATTTTCATTAATATTTTAAAAAAAACTCTTTCTTGTAACATAATCTAATTTTGTGGACCTCTTTTATTGTTCTTATTTAAGTATTAACTGCATGAAATAATAAACTACCTTTCGGTATATAGTTTTTTTTTATACTTATAAAGGTCATTAGGGCAGCGAACCGGTTGTTAAATTATTTGAATTCCACCACTGATTATATCCCATGTTGAGAACAAAAGTTCCGGTACAGACTGACGTTCAGGTCATCAAACTCATTCGTGACTAAAATATTAACAAAAAGAAACCAATTTATCGTGGATGTTACGAACGTTTCTATAAAATGTAAAAACTAAACACAAGCAAAAATGTAGAACGACAACATGATATATTGATTGTTTTCCGTCTTCTACGCTGACGAATCTACTCTTAGTAAACTCAATTTCCTCCGCCTGTAATAAACCTGAAATTTGACATAAGAAGGTACCGCTCGACACGAAAATAACGCGGACCGTTAATACACCGGCGGATTAACAAAAATCACGCATTATACCACAAATGATAAAATGAACTTTTTCGCACTAACAGTCTTTGAGGCTGCATCAGATATCACAAAGAGACAGAATTAAGTTCAGTTCAAAAGCCTTAGGCTACATCGAATGCTCTGCACCTCTTGTCAAAAGCCCAGTTTGCACACAGCTATGTATAGAAAGAGGTTGTGCCCAACGAGTACAATGGCAAATAATAAACGGCGACATTCGAACAGAGTGATTTTTGCTTCTACAACCATCGTGTTGTGTAAAAAAATCAATTCTGTTCACGACCAGGTTTCAAATCAAGTAGGTTATGCTTGACTTCGATAAGTTCACCAAAAGTACAGTGTTTGCCTAAAAGAGTGTTGTTGTTATGCAAACTCGTTTTCAAAAATTACAAACTTCATAATTAACTTTTATTATATTAACTAAACTGCTCTGGCTTTTATTTGAAAACTAAAGGACGTGATAATTAAAATTAAAGCTGCTTATATATAATTTAATATAAATATTAAAAATAATATTTATTAGTAGTGACTGCCATTCGTAAACAAACTAGTTTGTATAGACCTTACACCTCACGGATAGGCATCACGCTGTGTCAAATTCCCTTTAAATGTAGCTTCCATGTGTGGCAAACGTGCAGAGCAGCTGGGTATACAACGCCTAAAACGGCGTCGAATGAATATTACAAAATATTCATTTTGTAATATTCATTCATTCATGAACAAAATATTAAACAAAAATTCGTTAATAAGTACAAAATTTTCAAGATATCCCGCTGGAAGTATATTTTCCTCTTTGAGATATATAGTGGTGCATAACTTGAGTGAAATCTCGTAAAAAAGCGAATGTTTAGGTTGGTTTTAATGTTAAAGTACTACAGTATAAAAAAAAATTCACTAATTATCTTAGCAGAAAAAAAAGGGTTTCTGGTGGAGGTCTCGAGCACGTAAACAAGATTTAAAAGAGCAAACATTTATTTATCGCGAAAATTTTATTCGAGCTACATTTCAAGGTAGTGCTTGGTTTTAAAAAAAAAAAAAATCCATTTAATTGAGCTACACAGTTTCAGTTCAACGTAAACGGAAATTATTTCACTCCAAAATTCCCCGGAAAAATTATATTACAGAGAATGGAAACCGTATGGATTTATTTTATTCCGTTACGGCGATGCATGTTTAATTAATTAAATAGCTCTATTGCATTCACTACTAATAAATATTACAATGATGACTGCTACAACATCCATGGCGCCACGAATAATTTGAGAAAAAGTAATTATTCGGTCCGAATTTTTATCGAGAGAAACTACTTCTTTTCAATTCTGCTACGAAGCGAACTGGAAAACAAACAGTAACTCACACTGCATATAACCAAAGAATAAGTCAATCTTAAAATCAAGAGGTAATAATTCGCAAGAAAATTAAATTCTTATTACTGTATGCTTAATAATGCAGAAATACGATTCGACTTCATTTGTATTAAATGAGTTTAGTGTGCTCGTAATGTTGTTTATATTCGAAATGTGATATACCAGTAGGTAGTACACTCTCTTTGCCTTCATAGCAGATCAAAGCAATGTTGTTTACGAAAAAGTTTATATTAGAATTAATTTAAAATCAAAAAGTTTATTGTTTAAAAACTTTTTGAAATAAAATTAAAAATATTGTCTCGATGATGAAAACGAACATTAACAACTGCATTATGTGTAAGGGGTGTTCGAGTACACCGGAAATATATAAAAAGTAAATAGATCAGTCAGTACATTACAGAGCTTATTTTCACACAGTTATTGATTTACGTGACCATAAGTTTCTCACTTATTAAAACATAAATAGCTAACTAAATTCCATTAAAAATCCCAATTTAAGTACTGTAATCATGAAGCTTGTTTAACTAGCAAACTTGAATTGAGTGTACACTCACGTACGAGTGTCTTATACTAACTGTTAGTGTGCACGCACTATTCTCATATCAATAGGTGGGCTTTTTACAAATCACATCTTACCAAAAGAAACTGGTCTCCACACTGGCACTGAACATTGGATAAACAATTTTGAGGTTCGCAAGCTGTGAACCATTTGAAGCCATACTTGTCTCGGCCGAATCCGACTGATTACCCAACTGAACAGAATCCACATCCGCCAAAATTAATTTTAGTTACATATTTCGTAAGTGTAAGTAAACATCTGCGCGAGAGCTCAGCAAATGACGTAACATTTTTCATGTTACTCGTTGCAAAATATTTTAAGATAGGATGTGACCTACTTACAGGTGTTAGCGAATTCGACATTCACACCTTTGTTTAAAAAAAGCAAAATATATGATTTCAGCACATTTAATCTTCTGAAATCGAATGATGAATGAACACTTACTATCAAACAAAATAACGATGGAAGTAAAACCGTACCCCAAAAGGCGAAACTCTGTCTAATGTAGTACTCGGCAAATGTCAGGTGCCACTCAGAGATTGATCTCTGTAATGCGACATTCCACTCTCCTTAAACACTGCGATCAAATTCGTTACAAAAACTTCAAATTGTGCGTATATGATGGTTACAATAACAAATAATTCAACTCAACTTCGCCGACCTTTATGAAAGTAATATTCGCTTACCTTTCTGTCGTTCTATCATTACAGGCAAGTGTGCTGCCACCCGCCATATTCCACGAGTGAAGCTGCGTCACACAACATATGGTTTCCTCCTCGAACGGTCCCTCTCTCTCGCTTTTACTTGACTGAATAAATTTCCCTCTATCAGGTTCAGTGAGCGACGCTGAAGAATGATAACTTACAATGCTCGTGTTGAGGCCTACAAATGAAATAACGAAGGTCGAACTACAAAACGATGCCAATCATATTTATCCAATATGATCACATTTATGGCAATCATAATCCTTTTCGACGCTGCTTTGCTAAATGCACTGATCTGAGCAGACGAAACTGCAGCGACATCTGGCACGCGACACAAGTCTTGTACACAGCTAAAAAGTTCGCGAAAATACTGATAACCGCGTACAGCCTGTACATTCGGGCTTGCATTACTCAATTACATTTGCGGAACTACTGATGTTAATTTAGTATTCCTGCTTAAGATTTTAATGAATTTCAATATAATTGGAGTTGTTGTTTTATAGCGAGGAGGTATACTTCTTTTATTAATTTATGTGTGTTCGGAAGATTTAACGTGATTCTTTAACGTAACAACAAATAATAAATTTCATTTCTGGTATACAGTATACCTGCAGTTTTCGTTATTTCAGTTAAATATCGTAGTTATTTAACTGAAATATGTTCGTATACTCTATATCAGATTTCAGCAATCCAAGACCCCCCACAAATAGCTTAAAATTTTCGCGCGGACCCCAAGGTTAACTAAATTGTAAAAAGAATTTAAAACTCGACCATTTTAAATTCTCTCAGCTTTATAATACCGCAGTTATAACAAATTTTGGATATTATTCGTGAATTAAGAAATACTGTTGTACAATGCTATATGCGGGTCATATAATAGATATGTTACGCGCAATTCATCCCGGAAGTATAAAAAAATTGAAAAAGGATGGCATTACGTAAAAAAAAACTTACACACGAAGCAGATTAAAAACTGTCGGTCAATCTGCCAGAATTCACTTCAAAATTTCTGCATGATCCCTTTGAGCATACTTGTTGCTTAAACTCTTCCACTGTGCAGACGCAGTGCTCGGAATGGATCGGAAGGTACCGAAGCCTGTGATGAATCGTTTCTGTTCATCACACGCATCGATAACATCATGCACACACTTCATTGTTAAAACTACCGATATCTTAATAATGCCCATCCCGTTTCGTGAAATTTTCTATTTTCACTCATCTGCAGTTACATTTACATTGTCCCGGGCACAGTCGTTAGGTTGTGTGCACGAGTGTATTACTGTTTCTATATTATTTTTCAATGTGATATTGTGCTGAATTAGCACGATATCACATACGGTCCCTTCGTATCTTGTGGTGATTATCCGAGTTTCGATTTGACAGAGTTAGGAGCACTCTGATTTTGAGATTTTTGAGTGTGACTTGAGTATGAATTAGTATTCTCCCTCTTCCCTCTCCGCCGCGTGTTGTTTCGAAATAGAAAATTATTAAATGAGATGACTGTTTTTATTACTGTTATTATATTAGTCTCAAGGAAGTGAGACTCCTAAGCATCTACCAGCTATTGCAGAAAGCCGAGGCGATCCTTGTTTACAATGCTATGAAAACAGCAGACTTTCCCCCTCTCTTCAGATCCTTTTTCATAACCACAGACGAAGAAGAAATATCATACAATCTGAGAAATGAAGCCAACCTGAAGATTCCGCTTTTCAGAAAAGCCATAGGTCAGAAAAGCATAAAATACAGAGGTGCTAAAACCTGGAACAAACTTCCTGCAAAAATCAAAAATGTCACTTCACTAAATCAATTCAAGAAACTACTAATTGAACATATCATCAGGGATGTCTGATTCAAATTACCTTCTACTCAACTGCTGGATTTTATAAACACCAACATGGAAATAATGTAGAAATGTTAAAGGAAGCAGTTGGCAAATAGTTTGTAAATTTCTGTGCATGTATCTCATCATTTTCCTTTTCTCTCCTCACTTAATTGTAAAAATGTTCACAATGATGTTATAAGTAGTGATGCTTTTTGAAGTCTTCTGTAAAGAAATGTATAAAAAAAAACTCAAATTTATTTATGTCTTTCCTGTTGAACATTACCTGTACAATTTTAGAACTGTACATTTTTCAATTGTATATTTGTATATTCATCATTTTTTTTAAGGGAACACCCCCTAAAAAGCCATTGGCTTGTGTTCTCCCTCCCTTTTTTGCTGTTATCTCCCAAAAAAGTGTAACATAAAATAGGAATAAATAAATTATTATTATTATTATTATTATTATTATTATTATTATTATTCAGAATGCTCTTTGAAGAAAATCGCTGCATTTCGCTGGTTTATAAATTAAACTCTTCCTCTTTAAGTAGCACAGAACAAAAATATCGTTAAAGTGAAATAAACGCCGAGAGAGAGCTTTGAATTTGCGCCAGCTTCAGCTTGCAGCACAGCCTCGATACGTAACGGCATAGTCCCACGAAATGCTGTAAGGTATCCATAGGTATGGGAACGCATGATAACCACACTGCATCCCGCATTGTCCGGGTATTCGATGGTACAGGATCCAGGTACTCAACGGCTCGTTCTACGAAGTTCCATACATGTTCAGCAGCCATGGTGGGACGGATAATTTGTCGGAATGCTACTATAATCAAATCAACATTGTTGCAACCCTGTGACACAGAGCGTTATTTTGCTGAAAGATATCTTGGTTTCAAGGGAAGACTCTCACTATATAGGGATACACATGTGCCAGAAATGGACTTGTAAGAGTCTCCAGTGACGAGCTGATCGATCTCCCATACAAACATCACTCCGATTAGGAACTCTCAATCGTTGGTAAGCGTACCTTTATAGATACGCAAGAGGAGTCTGAGGATACGCCAGCACAACTGAAATTTTGAGAAAACCGAAACTGTGTTCTTAGTTTCGCAGATCTGCATTACTTATGTAGTTTTAAAATACTCAAATAAGAGCCCTCGTGACTAGCACAGTTGGTATAATCACTGTCTCCTCCCCCACACTGAATCCCGTCAACGACGCTAGGAATTTTTTGTGCCTTTTTCACAACATGGCTGAGTTAGTCGGTCTCAGGCGAAGGTAGCATGGTTTATTCTCCCGGAAACTGGTTCTTCGTCAAGCAAAAAAAGCAAATCGGCTTCAGAATATGGTCTAAGCTGCTAATGCGCTTATAATTCTGCAATAACCAATAACTCAAATAAGGTTCAAGGAGGAACTAACGAAAAATTCTTTACAAGTGTTATAAGTTTTTCGGTGTTTAGAGCTGTATATTAGGATGCCATTAAACGAGCAGCAACTTCAAAAGGTATGAAGGAGCAATTTTTTAGCTTTCGACTAAAAGCGTATGAAAAGGCAAAGTATCTTTCGTACACTTGGAACTAGGGACGTTTCCGTGTTCTCACAAAACTTCTCTCATTCGCATTAGCCTCTTTATGTGAGGAAAATTTTTCTCAATTATGACAATTTGTACAGATTGAACTTAATTGCAACTGAATAGATAAAACAATTACAATACTTTTTTGAAGGTGAAGAACAACATAACATGAACAAATAACAGAAGCAGTAAACCAGTAAATGGTTATACAGGGTGTTTCAAAAATGATGGTCAATAATTTAAAGTACAAACTAAAATAAGCAAAAAGTCCCAGTAACATCCGGCCGCAAATGAACCGTTTTCGAGATAATGCACATTTTCTGTTAAGATCCGCCAATGACTATGGGAGCACTAGTTTAGCAAAAAAGCTGTGAATCCTTTGCTAAGGGTGGTTTTATTAAACATAAGATAATACATTTTTAATTTTTGGTTTCAACACCACAGGAATTTACAGATGTTACAAGATGTTCTTTCTTACACCATTTCCTCAACATCAGGTGTTATACTTCTGGGCCTACCTGCTCGTACTCCATGTGCGAAGCACCCATGTTCTCTAAGGCGTTGATGTCTCTTGATGAATGTGTGCCTGTTGGGCTGCCTTCGGCGGGGAAATGCTTCTTGGTACAAACATGCAGCCTCTAATGCACTGCTGTTGGCTTTACCATACATGAAGTGCATGTCCATATACTCTTCGTTGCTGTAACCTCTTTCCATGTTGACAATCCTTTGATAAGTAATAGTATGCCTGCTACGTCTCAGAGCATTGAGAGGGGGGGAACGTAGAGAATGAGCATAACCTAACCTAAACAAACAAGTCAGTGGTGGATCCCAACTAGAAATGTGCAACATCTCGAAAACGATTCACTTAAGGGCCCATGTTTACTAGGCTTTTTTTGCATATACAGTTCACCTTTAAATTATTGACCATCACTTTTGAAATACCCTGTATAACTACTAATAGAAAACCGGAAAAATATAAAAAGATATAAAAATACCACGAGTAGATATTGGAGACGATCAAAAATCAGTAGTGGGAACATTCAAATTTAAGAATGCTTTGAAAAAAAGTAAAAAAAAAAAATAACGAAACAAATTCAAGATTCAATTACTGCAGTATTATGAATCTACACAGAAAAAGATTAAGAGAAAAGAAATAGAATATGAAAATCCGTCAATTTGAAGGAAAATGGAAAACGAGCGAAATTTGTATAAATAGAGCAGCCTGGGAAACATTAAGTGAACAGAATAAAAAAAATTAAATGGATACCAGAAAAAAATAAAAGATGACTTGGCTAAGATCACACCAAAAGCATTCCAGGAACATTTATCAAATGAAACGGATGTACAGATATACCAAGAATATACGGAAATTCGAAACAGAATCAATGCGGAGATAAGAAAAATTAAACAAGAATATAAGATCAAGTTTTCGAAAGAATTAGAATAAGATTTTTACGGACTGCTTAGCAATAATACGGAATCAAAGAAAATAATTTAATGAATATGTTAAAATAATGAATATAAATTCAGTTACACGTAAATTATTAAAAAATTACATACAAGCAAAAAACAGCAAATATTAATAAAGAGAAAATAACATTAATGAAGGGGGCATTAATGCTGTTAAGAGGGTTGTAGGTATGATGCTATTTTGCTCATAAGAACTCAACCACCCAAATATCAAAAAATAAATAAACATAATACTGAAATTAAGAATAGAAAACAGAAAGACCAAAACAACACTCACGAGTGAACGCACGGTTCCTCGTTCAAAGGGACACGTACACCCACAAAGAACGAGAACGTTGCTTTGGTCTTTCTCTTCTCTATTTAACCTTATTATTATGTTTATTTTTATTTATTTATTATTTATTTATTTTTTTTGTTTTGATATAGGGGTGGTTGGATCATAGGACCAGACCAGCACCTTACTTTACCTACAACCCCCTTAACAGCAATAAATAATTTGATGTATTTATTTCATTATTCGTGTCTTCCCTAAGTTCAATTTAATAGCTTTATCGATATAATCATGTTTTAATTCCCCATAACAAATGTTACTGTGAAAGAGAACAGGAAGAAATTAAAGAAATACTAATAAAACCAAAAGTTCCTACAATGGGTGACAAATCCCTCCCATCGAATTATCATATTATTACATTTACCTCTTACTCTTCCCCTCTTGAATATTAATAAACTTCTTCCACTGACTAGGAATCCTATCCATAGTTCTGCTGATGACAGTACATTGAATTCCACCTTCCAGTTTGAGAAACCTTGCCGTGCGCAAACAGCTGCAACTTCTCGAATATCCACCACCAATTTCTTAAATGCTGATCTCCACGGAATTCCACAGTGGGGCAAAGACAACTTAGTTAATTGCAATCCTTCTGAAAGCCAGTTCTGTTTATATCTCACAAAACGGAGTCTGCCGCTCTATGCTTGTTTTCGATGACACTCGATTTCTAGACAAAATCACATACCTCTATTAGGGATTACCCTAACTTTTAATCTTTCTCTTTGACATATTTATCGGCACATCACAAATACTGCTTCCGGTGTCTAAAAAACTGGGTTTTCTCTTTCGTTTTCGGCGTACTTTTCTTCTAAACAACTACTCATTCTGCACAAGTCTTAATTAAATCCGCCTTACAATGGAAATGGAATACGTATTGTTCCCACAACTGAGGTGGAGCCCACGAATCCTCTCTCCCTATAGAAAATGCCTTTTCTATAGATACTTCCACAAGCACTGTTCTTCTGAACTGACATCTCCAATTCCCCCCACTCTACTTCGAACCAGTCAGAACGCGCTCCTCAATTAGTCAGCATCCTTTTACTGTCTAAGATCCAGCTTTTCTTCTTCCTCGTTTTATCTTTTCATCTTCCGTTTTCTGGAACAACTTTCCTTCATATGTAATTTCCTGAAATTTACAATCTACAGAAATGCAAGTGTAAAAAAAACTAGAATGAGATAAAATAATTCTTTAACGAGAGCTTCCGTTAAATGAAAAGTTATACTATCCCTATCCTCACCTGAGATCAACTAACTCAACTACGTCGTGAAAAATGCCCATTAAAATTCCTCATGTCATCGATAGGACGCGAATTCAGATCTTTTCCACCCGGTGTTGGGAGAACAGCGATTCTACAAACTATGCTATCCACGAGGAGAAGTGTATTTCTTAAACTTCTTAGAATTCTAATAGAAGCATAAGAGGACATCGTAAGTTGGCATGTGAATTCAAATAAGGGCATCTTTTAACTACACGGGGTGGAACGGCTGGAAATCGGTTTGAAATACTGACTTATATTCTGCAAAAATTATCTGGATCGGAGATGCTGTTGTCTAAGATGCTTTACTTTAGCAATTTCAGTAACTCTGTTAACATGGAACTGGAATGTGAACACACCCGACTAAACAAAGCGCGAGCAGGGGTCAATAGATGTCCAGGAGAGAGCGGACTCGTAGTTGGTAAACTGGCCGAACACGTGAGCTTCCTGAAATGGAAATTTTCGAGGCATGAGCCCACACAGTATACCAGGGTCGGCTCGTCCATACGCACTGCGGCACTCCCCAGCTATTTAAATCTAGATATACAATGAACAGAGTTATATGAAATTTTGTGAACAATAATGCAACGCAATGAATATTTTTATTAACTGGACACACATATAGTATGCGCATCCGCTATTTCCAGTAATCATTTCAATAATAAACGAATAAAAACACGAAATCGTTTCCAAATTTGAAGTTTAATTACTACCCATAACGCAGTACTTTGCATTTGTCAATGTTCTTCTCAGTCCATTTGCCCAACATGTCTAGATCCAGTTGGAGTGGCATACTGTCTTTACTGTCGTTAACAACCTTGCCAACCTTTGTATCATCTGCAAATTTGAACATTAATCACTGATGAATACACAAAACAACGATGGACCCAGCACCGAATCCTGGGAAACCCCATTAATAACATTTGTACACGAAGATTAGTGTCCATTGATTACTACTCTCTGTCGTCTCTCACTAAACCATCCCTTTATCCATTGTACCAACTTACACTTAATGCCATGCCGCTACAATTTGTACAGCAGTCTTCCATATGCAACAGTATCAAAAGCTTTCCTGAAAGCCAAGATATCAAAATTATTTTTGACAATCAGTTCCTTTGTGACCAAATGATAGTATCCAATCATATTGGTCACACAAGACCTCCATTTAACAAACCCATGCTGTGTCTTAACTATTACTGCAGTCTTGTCTAGATTTTCCTGCAATGCTTCCTTAACCAGTGAATCCATTATTTTCCCCGAAACACAAGTTAAACTAACAGGCCTATAGTTACTTGTGTCACCTTTTAAACCCCGTTTGTAAATTGGTGATACATCTGCACACCTCCAGTCCATGGGAGACCTCCCCCTGAGTCCAAGGAAGCTCTCATAATTATAAATAAATAAATCTTTATTTGTCGTACCAAATTTAAAATATAGGTTTACATTGGTAAGTGACAAATTCCCTTCACGGCAGAAAATGCCAGGGGATTACCATAAAATGTGAATAAAAGAATGTCTAAAATATACAAGAAAGGGCAACAAATATACAATAAATATACACGAAAATATGACATATAAATTGCATTACTCTTCACTACATTTCTTTCTACAGTCCTGGCAATTGTAACACAAGTTCATCTTGACATCGCATCCACTGATTAACTTGTAAGAGATATACATTGTTCAATTGCGTACACAGTTCTTGAGAGAAATTCACACAACCGCTAGGCTTATGGCTAAGTGTTTGCTTACTTCCTTTGCTGCCTCCTTTAATATAACTGGATAGATCCTGTCCACCCCAGGAGCCTTCATTATGTTTAACTTCAACAATTTCTCCTCCACTTTGCTCTCAGTTATTACAAAATCACTTTGCTCCCTATTAGAGTTTGATAAACTTCTGGTGTTCCCCCCCTCATTGAATGTGTGAATGTAGATGCAAAATATTCATTCAGTTTTTATTATTATTAAATTACAGTTGCTCAGAGCGAAACGGATACAAAAATAAATTGTGACAAGTTTAATAATAGGAAAATAGACAAACTTAGCTAATTCGTAACTCGGTGAGCCACAACAGGATACAATGGGTCTTAGCGGTGTGCCTTCTTTGTGGACTTTCGGTAGTCCGTAGAATTGTGGAACCTGGCAGCCGGAGTCACGGAGGTGATTACGTGTTGATTCTGTTATTTTCTTCTGTTTGAGCCAATTGTTGACGAGGATGTTCACTTTCGACTCCCATCGTTCCAAGGCTTTGATGGGAAGAACGGTTAAGGGTTGGTAAACAGAAGAGTCCTGCAAGAGCAGCAAGGCTTTTGTCTCGTAATCTGTGCGGTTCATTACGACTGTTCGACGTCCTTTATCTGCCGGTAGGATGACGATGGATGAGTCTCGTTTCAGTGTCTTAAGGGCAGAAATTTGTTTGTGGCTGAGATTGGAAGAAGCGGGGCGAGCAGCATGGTGTAAAATTGCTGCAATTTTTAGGCGAATTGTGTTTGCCACATCTTCAGGGAAACGTGTTAAACACGCTTCTACGCCTAAGGCAATATCAGTGATCGGTGGGTTTCTTGGGAGAACAGCAAATTTCATACCCAGAGTCAACAGGTCTACTTGTTCTGTAGATAACTGTTTGTTTCTCAGGTTCAATACAAAATCGTTTCGAGGCTCCTTTCACCCCTTGTAGGCAAGACCACCAACACCGTCTCCAACAGTAGTGAGTTCATAGAAAGGATTCGAACCATATCCATCTCACAAGATCAAGTTATGGCATCATTTGATGTAGCTTCACTTTTTACCTCCATCCCAGTAGAACTTGCCATCACATGTGCAAAGTAACTCTTAGATAATGACGAAACCCTTGGCAGCAGAACAAAGCTAACACCAGATGATATCTCCACCGCCCTCAGACTGTGCTTAACAGGCAGTGCAATCATGTTTAATGACTCCATTTAACAAGTACACGGCACAGCCATGGGTTCCCCGGTTAGTTCGGTCACGGCAAACATCGCGATGGAGGAATTAGAGGGTCGTGCATTTACAAATGTACCAGATCCCATTGCCTTTTGGTGTCGCTATGTGGACGATGTGTTTGTGGTTATCCCCAGAAATTCAGGTGACCGAATCTTAGACCACCTCAATTCTCTGTCACCTTTCATAAAATTCACGATCGAGCTAGAGTCGGACAACACCATACCATACTTAGACACCCTTATCCGGCGCGAGGGAACGCGCTTGAAGACAACTGTCCATCGTAAACCTATGTGTGCTGGCCAATTTACCAACTTCCGGTCAGCACATGCGCGTAACCATCTTCTTGCCACTGCACGAACCTTGCTAACTCGTGCCTGGCCACACTCTAGCTCTGTAAATGAGAGGCGCACCGAAATTGCTAAAGTCGGTGCGCGGATCTTACGAGGTGTGGCTATCCCATCAATACCCTTCACAGGTGTTACCTACAGACATGCGGCCACAGCGACCAACAGAACATCCAAGTTGATGACTCAACCACGAGCGCCTTTATCGCATACTACCCAAACCAATCGCAACAGGTTTGTAGAATCTTAAAATCACATGGGATAAAATGCATACAACTCCCAGGCAGAAAATTACGATCCCTCATCTCTAAGGTAAAAACACCTGTCCCCACCCTACTACAAAGCGGATTGGTCTACTGCATCTCTTGCCATGACTGCACTAGCTGCTACATCGGGGAAACTGGGAGACGGTTCGAAAAACGCCTTTCCAAACACAAAAGAGCAATCCGCTTAGCGGATGAGGAGCACTATTGATGATGATATACCATCATCAATATTATTTATAAATACGGAAAACAATAATGGACCCAACACTGAACCCTGAGGGACTCCACTAATTACATTAGTCCACGATGAACAGTGTCCATTGATTACCACTGTCTGTCTTCTCCCCCTCAACCAGGGGGAGAAAACAGAGAGTCTTCTCCCCCTTTAGTGTTAGGAATTGCAAGAAAATAAAATTTAAAATTAATTATTCTAAAAAATGAAAATCTTCGCATCGGCGGGAAGGGATACCACTGTCAATGTTGCTAAAAGTCAACATATACCCTTGAGCTCTGTTTAAAATAATTATTACAGACTTCCATGTATTGGCTGTTTTTTTTTTTTTTTTTTTTTTCGTTTGTTAAACTGGAAGATATACTGTATGTTCTATGTTAAAGTGGTCACCTCACAAGTATAGTAACTATTTAACTATTCGTGTTGTGCAAAATCCAAAGGAAAGTTCAAAATTCGAAATAAATTCGAGGTATTGCGCATGTTGAGCAAACTGTTTCTATGCTCGGGGAAATTTTATAGTTTCAGGCGTTTACCTAGAATTAACTATGGCTAAACTCAAACTTATCAATTTCTATTAATTACATCATATTTGAACATTTCTTCACCCCCCCCCCCCAAAAAAAAATTATTACTGAGAATTTTGTCCTCATGGAATTGTAAAATGTGTGTGTCACTCAAGGCAGGTGTACTTAATGCACCCGCGTGCCTGACCACTCAGCTACGCAGCAGCAACTTTAAACGACACGAGCCTGTAGTGAGGATTGAACTTACGACTCCTGGTTTACGAGATCAGTGTTCTAACCACTGAACTATAGAGGCTATCAAGTAGCTTTTTTGGAACAATGGTTTTCACAAAAACAGTATTATTTATTTATATTATCAGTCAAACAACTGACACTAACTTATGCGTCTCCCGTTTTTTCAGATATAATTGTACTATTTCATAGTTATACAGTATTCGTATTATTTGTGCTATTTGATAGTTTTGTCCTCATGGAATTGTAAAAGTACTGCTACAATTACTTAGAAACTCATATAATAGATGGCAGCACATATTGAAAGATTTTGCCAAACGCGCCACATTGACTGACGATACTTTAAGTGTCCCTGACAGAAATTCAAATGTAGGGGGCGTGGTTGTATTATATGATCTGTATGAACTATAAATTGCAACACAAAATTTTGTTTCCTTTTTTATTTTTTGATAGCGTCTTAAAGGTAGTGACAAAACAATAGGACGCTTCTACTACATAACTTGAAAGGATAATAGTAAAATGCAGAGTGGTCCATACATAAAGAAACATGTTTGATTACAAATAGCAATAGTATTTAAATTAATGGTAGTACAATTGAAATGGTATACCTAAACTTTAAAAAATTACGCCAGCTGAATGCGGCCGCCATTTAGCATTAGCATTAGTACAGGAGAGTCATTCAATGCAAGAGAGGCTGATGCTTATGCAGCATCAACATCAGCCCAAAAAAAAAAAAAAAAAAAACCCTCCCATTTCACCCCTCCATTCATTCCAAATGCCTGTCCAGCTCAAATTTATTTAGGCTATCAACTTCCACAACAAAAGATGGAAGTCTGTTCACCAATAAACTACCCACTGGCTAAAGGCAAATTTCCGCACATCTATACCTGCAGTGCCTCTATAGCTCAGTGGTTAGAGCACTGGTCTTGTAAACCAGGAGTCGCAAGTTCAATTCTCACTACAGGCTCGTTTCTTTTAAAGTTGCTGCTGCGTAGCTGAGTGGTCAGGTACGCGGGTGAATTAAGTACACCTGTCATTGAGTTAATGGGATTCAAGCTCGTGACTCCTGAATACGGTGCTGTTTCTTCATTCTGTCTATTTTGTGAAATCCTCTGACCGTTTGGTCGTCCTAGAGTATAAACAGAAAATTTATTTATTTTTATTTTACAAATATCTTTCCTCAAATTAAATCTATGCCCCCTCAGGTTCTTAAATTGAGCAAGAGGAAGAATCCCATCAGCATTCAGCTTGCTCAACCCATTCAAGGCCTTATACACCTCAATCAGATCACCTCGCATGTATCCACTCTCCAGGCGCTGCAATTTGCAGAACTTAAGCCCTTCTTGGTAAGAGCACCCCTTGTTCCCCTCACCATCTTGTTGCTCGTCTTTGTACTTGTTCTATCAACTCTACATCCTTCCTAAAATGAGGCCTTCAGACCTGTACACAGTACTCTAGGTGTGACTGGACCATTGACTTGTATAATGGGATAATCACCTCCCTGTCCCTGCTAGCAAAATACCTATATATCACTGACAAGACTCCATGACCTGTCCTGGTAGCGCGTCTGCACTGCTCAGCGAACTTCACATCTGACTGCTTAATTACTCTCAGGTCTTTTTCACTTTCCTAAGTGTAGTACCACACAGTTGGTACGTATCTTTTGGGTTATTGCTACATATACGCAGTAATTTGCGTTTGTCAATGTTAAACTTCAGTTGCCACTTCTCAGCCCATTTACCCAATTTATCTAGATCCAATCGGGGTAGCATACTGTCTTTACTGTCATTAACAACCCTGCCAACCTTTGTATCACCTGCAAACTTGAACATTAAGTCTCATATTCCTTCATCTCATATTCCGCAGGGTTCGGGCCCAGCACCGAACCCTGCGGAACTCCACTAATAACATTTGTCCACGAAGACCAGTGTACATTGATTGGCACTATCTGTCGTCTCCCACTCAACCATCCCTTTGTCCATTGTAGCAACTTACTTTTAATACCATACCGCTCCAATTTGCACAGCAGTCTTCCATGTGCAACAATATCAAAAGCTTTCCTGAAATCCAAGTATATGATATTTAACCCCGGGGGCTCACATCTGGTATGGGCTTGGCACACCCAGGGTCCTGAGCTGGATATCATCATTCTTCTCTTCCTTGATGATTCCCTTCTATTTTTGACTCTCTCTCTCTCTCTCTCTCTCTCTCTCTCTCTCTCTCTCTCTCTCTCTCAGGGTTACTCGGGAACTTTTTTTTTTTTTTCCTGGTGCAGCATAAGCCTCAGGCTTCCTTGCATCATGTGGATAACAATAATAATAATAATAATAATAATATCAAAATTATTTTTTGAATCCAGTTCCTTTGTGACCACATCATAGTATCCAATCAAATTGGTCACACAAGACCTCCCTTTATCAAACCCGTGCTGTGTCTTAACTATTATTGCAGCCTTGTGTAAATGATCCTGCAATGCTTCTTTAACCAGTCACTCCATTATTTTCCCCAGAACACAAGTTAAACTAACAGTTCTATAGTTACTTGTGTCACGTTTGAACCCCCTTTGTGAACTGGTCATATATTTGCACACTTCCAGTCCATGGAGACCTCCCACTAAGTCCAAGGAAGCTCCCATCACTATGGTTAAGGGTTTGCTTAGTTCCTTTAATACAACTGGATAGATTCCGTCCACCCCAGGTGCCTGCCTTATGTTTAACTTCAACAATTTCTCCTTCACATTGCTCTCTGTTATTACAAAATCACTTTGCTGCCTGTTAGAGTTTGATAAACTTCTGGCATTTCCCTCATTGAATAACTCCTCGTGTGTGAATGTAGATGCGAAATATTCAGTTTATCAGCTACCTGAACATGATCATCAATAGTCCACCCATCTATGTTAAGTGGTCCGATCTGGTTCATCCCTTTCCTTCTAGAGTTCACATAAGTAAAAAACTCTTTGCTGTTTTTCTTTGCATCCTTTCCAAAGATTTCTCGTAATATGCATTTGCCTGCCTAACCTCCCTTGTGACTTGATGATAGACTATTTTATATGTGCCATAGGCTTCTGTATGGCCTGATAATTTATGTGCATCCCATACATTTTTCTTCTCTGCCACGAGCCTCATTAATTCATCTGACATCCATTTAGGCCTAAACGTTGAACAGTAATTCTTAGTTGGAATGAAAAGCCTAGTAGCCTCCAAGATTAAGTCCCTGAAGGCTTCCCATTTAGAATTTAACGTTGGTAACATCATCTGTTGATGCCACTGTATAGAATTTAAAAACTGTCTGAGACACCTGTAGTCACCTCTACGAAAGCAAAAGCCCTTCCCTTTAGCCTTGATGGTAGTTACATCTTTAAGTAAATCCCACATCAGGGTACATTGTGATCACTGTCACCCCAGTGGTTCTTTTATCTGCAAATCCGTAATGCATGAATAATCACTGCTGATTATCAGATAAAGAGTATTACTCCTCTCTTGCTTCTCTAACGTCTGTAGAAAACCATTATCCAATAAATCCACAAAAGTCTTGCTAGTGTGCCAGTGACCAATCCACAATTTCCTGTTATTGATCTGGAAAGTTAAAATTCCCCATTATAAGACATTCTGATTTATTGGCCCACTATTTCTCTGTACAATTGCTCATTATACTCATCAGATTCATTAGGCCTATAACACACACCTACTCTCATTTTTCCTTTGCCAGTGCTTATTTCACACCAAACAGACTCAACATTGCATTGTCCATCAACATCATTTGGATGCACTTCCTTAGATTTTATGTGTTTCTTAACTAACATCCCCCATTATAAGACATTCTGATTTACCGGCCTACTCTATTTCTCTGCACAATTGCTCATTATACCCATCAGATTCATTAGGCCTATAACACACACCTACTCTCATTTTTCCTTTCCCAGTGCTTATGTCACACTAAACAAACTCAACATTGCGTTGACCACCAGCACTTCCTTAGATTTTGTGTTTCTTAAGTAACAGCATAATCCCTCCTCCTTTCCTGTCCTGTCTATCCTTTCTGTACACATTGCGCTCCCAAAATTCCAATTCTGCACTGCTTATGTCTGTGTGACACCATATCTCTGATATCCCAACAATACCCCTTTGATGTTTTGACTAGCAGTTCAAGCTCATCGAATTTATTAACTATACTCCTAGCATTGGTATACATCCAAGTATACATGCACCTGTTTCTACTCTTAGTTACCCTAACGCAGCCCATGTATTTACTTGTTCCACTATGACTCACAGCACTCGTGACCAGGGTGCAAACCCGTGACTGCTGAATACGATGCTGTCTCTTGTATTCTCTCTATCTTGTGAACCCCTCTGACCGTTTGAGTATAAGGAGTATACAAAATAAATAAATAAAAAATATAATAATATTTTTTATTTATTTATTTTTTCTCTCTCTCTCTCTCTTTCTCTCGAATGAAACACAGAATGCGAATCGCCTTGTCAAGGACTGTTTCCTTTACAAAAAAAATCCACTACTGCTAATTTGTTGGAGGTCACCCTTCAGACTTCAACAAGATCTAAATGAAAAGTCCTTGAGATCGTATTTCTCGATATAAAGGCAGCTTTTGATAATATATCGATAATCGCGCAGGAAAACATACTGAAAATCTATTTGCACTTTAAAGGCAGACGGTTACAGATTATCAAAGCTATCTTGAAGCCAAATCACCAATGAAAAATTGCGCCCTACTCTTAATGATGGCAACGTTGGAAATTATTTATTCTTTCTTTTGCCGCCTCTTTCAGCTTTTAACTTGAGGCTAGAGCCTCATCCTCGGCACGGCTCTGCAATGTATTTAATACTGCAGAGTTACCTTCACTTCGGTACCGCAAGTAGGGGCTTTGTCACCTCTTCTGTTTGCAGCAGCTTTGGAATCGTTCCAAGTACAATTTCATAATTCTATTCAACATAAAATATTTCTGGTCTCGTGCTAGGCGTCCATATACACGCCAATGCCCATCTTTGCGATGTGCAATCATACTTATCTGAAACAGGATTACGGCGAAACTCCAACAAGTCAGCACAATTGACATAATTAATAAAGGGGGAGAGGGGGAAGAACCGATCAGATTAATTCATTAATGGATCACACGAAAAGAAAGTCAGCTTCTACAGTGACTCGGGAGTGACGTAGGACGCTTCAAAAGAAGTTCCAAAACGCTGCAGCGGCCAACAGTTGATGGAACAAGCATTCGCAATCCAATACAACCAAAAATGTATCGTTTTTCAATTTCCCTGTTTTGCCTCAACAATTTGGTCCTCTGATCAAAGTACCTATTTAAGGAAGTTTCTCGGCTTGGAACACTCTGGTGGAGTTTTATGTGTGATAACACGCTGCTCAGAATTTTTTCGTTAGGGCACACAAAAAAAAAAAAAAGAAAAAGAAAAGGAAAAATATCTTGTGTTTAATGAGATAATAAAAATTTTAGGGCTAAGGCTTCAGACCATGAAAATTTACAATCACCTACACTCCCGCCTTAAAGTTTGGAATCATGTTTCATTTTTCTTAATTTTAAAAGTTTTTATTAAAAGAGTTAAAAGAAATAAGTGACTTCTTTACCAATTTTTATTAAAATATATTCTATTATCTATTTTAAAAAAACCCTCTTGAATATTCTAGAAATTTCTAGAATATTCGAGAATATTCCTGAAAACAGTAAAAGGCTGCTGAATGTGATAGAAAGTTGTAGACAAAATTAGAAAATGGGAGGATTGTTTCACTATTATAAAAGATTGTAGATGATTCTGGAGTGTTTTGCAATAATATAAATTGTGGAGAGTGAGAGCTGTAACTTTTAAAATCGAACATCCGTCATTCAGAAACAGCGTTCGGTGTAAATTTGATGTGTTTCGCGATAAACATGGCAAGAAAAAAGGAACTGAGTGCTGAAAAAATAAATGTTATTATAACTCTGTATTAAGCAAGTTTATTCCATGATAAGTACTATATTGGCAAAATACTAGGTGTTTCATTTAAAGGAGCACAAACCAGCATTCAACGATTCAAGGAGACTGGCAGTTTAAAGGACAAACTACAATCAGGATGACCGCGCGTAACAACGGAAGCACAAGATGAGCCCATAACACTGATTTATGAAAACTCAGTCGACGACTTGCACCTGAAACGCGAGTTGAGTTCAGTAGGAACAGAGAAATTACAGTGTCTACATCCACTGTAAAACTAGATCTTAAACAAGCAGGACTTCATGGTTGTGTCCGAAAACCCTTTTTAAAACCGGAAAATCGAAAAAAAAAGTTGGCTAAGAGCCATCAACCGAACAGTGAGAAAACGTACTGTGGATAGATGAAACTAAATTTGGAATTTTTGGATCCAAGCGTCGAGTTTATGTGAAGACGACCAACTGAAGAAAAAAATGGTGCCATATTGATTAGTGCCTACAGTCAAGCACGGTGGTGGTTCCATATTATGGTCTGGGGTCGCTTCTTTTTTCTGCAATGGATGACATCGTCAGAATTGAAGAAATTTTAAGAAAAGAAGGCTACAAAAACATTCTTCATCATAAAATGCAATATCCTCTGGCTTTCGACTTTGTGGAAGAAATTTTATATTCGAAGCACAACTCAGAGCTGTGCAGGGACTTTCTAGCAACTAAACAATAAGAGGGGGGATTGCAAATTATGGGGTGGCCACCCCATTCGCTTGGCTTAAACACAATAGACTTTTATCATCTAGATAGTGAAGTCTGCCTATCTTCACAAAATTTATGCGAAATTTTGCATATCGCTTGGAATAATGTTAGTCACGACACTATTTATAAAAATTAATTGCCAGAATACAATGTCTGAGTAAGGCAGTGATAAAATCTCGTGGAGGTATTATTTTGATGAAAAATCAATATAGTTGTTAATATCAATCATTTCACTATTTTTTGGCGTAATTTTTTCAATGCTTAATAAAAAAAATCTTAAAATACAAAGTATTTTAAGATTTTTATTTGGAAGGACTGTAAGTTACAGACATAACTATAAAAAAAATACTGTAAAGAACTAAAATTTTCCGCAGTCTGAGCCTTTAGCCCTGAAATTTTTATTAAGTATTAAACTACTAAACATCATTTGACAACTACCGTATTGTGAAATTATTTTCCCAACTGGGTTGTCAGCTGTTATACTCTCAAGCACTTACCGACTCACCGATGAAGGGCCAAATAGCTCTGAAAGGCCGTTTTGGTAGTATCCATTGAGACTTGCAGTAGGTTTGTTTGTTTGTTATTTGGTTTTTAGGAGCATTAGCAACAAAGGCCATATTGCTCCGGGGATATGCGGTGGTCATTCCCTGACCTTTCCGCATCCTCCGTATTTGGTGGTCACGGGCTCGAACCCCGGTCTAATCAAGAAGCGTGTGCTATGCACTGCTGCTCCTACCCACCTGGCTACGGAGGCGCCCTTGCAGTAGGTAACAGTAGTCTTCTCTATTGGAGAAGCGTTACTTATCGAGTGATTGACGAGTGAATGTGAGTAAGGAATGTGGCTCCTTTTTTTTTCTTTTGGACTTCTACTATCCTTCTTCTTTCCGTTAATCCTTAACCTCTACGTCCAACTTTTTAGGAGCTTGTAGGTTAAAGAGCATTACATCGCTAAATATATACTCAAAAACGGCCATCTGGGCGGTGGTATCCACTGAGAAAAAGAAACAATAGTCTTCGCTGTTGAGGAAGCGTTACTTCTTCGAAGTATAGCCGAATAGGCATCTCGTTGCGAAGACATTCACAACATAAGATATAAAGAAGCGATGCCATCATTGTTTAATTTTCTGCGTATATTAGTGATGCATTTGCACTAACTGTGAATGTGTTTAATGAGATTAAACTAACCAGTACGGGAATAATGCAATAAATGGGTGGGGGGACATCGCCTTGGCCCTATACGTCACTGAGGGGTATACGTTTTCATAAGATTTCTCTAAACCGCGACCCGAACTGCGGGAAGAATGATAAAATGGAGAAGGGCGGCAAGCGAGACAAAAGGAGAGCAAAGCCGCCATCTGACATCTTTGCAAGGTAGCGGTGGGTGGTTGTTGTTGCTCCGAAAAGCTTTTATTCACGGCTATCGAGAGTAAAGCAAAGCAGCAACTTGCAAAGAATCATTTTTATTAATCTCAATTATTAACTGCTGAATAATCAGTCGCCGGGTTGGAATATTCTCCGGAGTCAAGTTCGTACAGGACTGCCTTCACCCCTCGGATGACTCAAGTCTCTCAATGTCGCCTCTTCGTAACTCGGTGGAGGTAAGTTAGTCAGCTGTTGGTGACGTTCGGAAGTGTCTATCTGAAGGACCTCTTCGTACGGCGGGGGTTGAGAAGTAGGAGGCGGAAGAGCGCACTCTTCGTTGTTGGCAATGTCAACGGATACGGCGTTATAGGGCGGAGGACATACTGACGACAGAGAGTACAGTTCTTCGCTGCTTCCGCACGTTGGAGGAGATTGGAAACGCTTCGGGAGAAGAAAATATAAAAGCATTTTTTACAAAATGATTCCAACTAAGATCATATTTGCAACTATTCAGAACTACCATTTCTTTCAGCAATCATTTTTAGGGAAAAAATATAACACAAATAACGTACCTTTCTTTGCAATGTCTGCGTTTAAATCAGAATCAGTTTAAATCGGAATCCAGACCCGAGCACAACAGGAATTCCTGCTCTAAGATTCATTTTAGAGTTAGAATTCGATTTTGTTCAATTCTATTTCTACTTTTTATCCCAAGCTCGCGGTCGAAATGGAAAATTTTACGAAACGAAACGGAACGCTGGGTAATAAAATATCATATTTTTAAAAAATCGAGTGCTTCAGCCCCTTCAAAAATTATTCGGATTCACATCGATTTCACAATGACGTCACTATACTCACGTCAATAGCGCGTTCCGACGCACTCCTTCTGTAAGCTTTCCACATTCAAATGATACACTGCACAGGTATAGTCCTTTCAGAATGATGAGCAGTTGAGCTACCGATGAGGGATGTGTTGGCCTGGCCCTTGCTCAACATTCCAGTTCATCCCATTGGTTGTTGTTATTTAGTTTTTAGGAGCATTAGCAACTAAGGCCATATGCTACGGGGATATGCGGTGGTCATTCCCTGACCTTCCCGCATCTTCCGGATTTGGTGGTCACGGGCTCGAACCCCGGTCTAATCAAGAAGCGTGTACTATGCACTGCTGCTCCTGCCCACCTGGCTATGGAGGCGACATCCCATTGGTGTGGCGTTTCGATTGAAAATAGGCACTCAGCGCCGACAGCACCGGCGGTAAGGCATTATTCTGATGAAACAAACACGGGTCTGTACCAAAGAACTGCCACATCGTAGGAAGTATGGAATTGTCCAATACGCTGAGGTAAGCACCAGCGTTCATGTTTCTCCCAGAAAGGGCCTCGGCCACACAAGGAGAAACAGCCCACACCATAATCCCACGTCCTCATAACTTCATTAGGGAAATGCACTCCAGCATCAGATGTTCTCCAAGCATCCTCAACACCCTCCTGATAAAGCGTAGGGAGTTCGTCACCCCACAGAACCGATTTCCACTGCTCTATGGACCAATCGCGATGGTCAGCACCATGCAAAGTGACACCGCTGTATGTGGTTGGGGATATTCGGCTTATGCGCCGCCACTCTAACGAAAACCGAAGCCGTGTAGAAATAACTCTCTGACACCAAAATGTTTTGTTTTGCTTTATTTGTTTTAAGTTTTTTTATATGTTTTAATTTTATCATTATCACTACTGTATAGTACTTCTTCATTAGATTTTTTCGAGGTTTAATTATTACTCTTTATTTGCCTCTGAGAGAAACGAATACGAATATGACGTCTTGCGCAACAGCGCATAATTCCTTTACACATTCACCCGTTGTCAACAGTTGTAATGACATGTCGGTAAAAACATTCCATTATTTCTGGAGACGATATTTATTTTTACAAACAAAACATTCGTATATAAAGAGTGTTCGTTCTAACGACAACTTTAAGGCCAATGAAACTTTTAAACGGACTTTCACTGTAGTTATTTAATAAGAACATTTAAGACAGCTCCATTATGGCTTGCTATAAGGCGTAATAACAAAGAATGTTTCTATCGACCTTTACCCTTCCCAAATACGGTCTGCAGGTCATTAAAAGAAGTAGTCTCTGTAGGTCATCGTGCTAACGCATGTTTCAGTTTCGCGTTCATTTCAGTTTTTTAGTGTTGCAATGAGTTTTAAGTACCACTGGTTTCATCTGGACGTCCCCTATAAGAAGACCAGTAAAAATCAGCAGCCACATGAAGAGATAATTTTACATTTCATATTTTTGCCTGAATTCAAAGATGACAACAAAACCGGTTAAATTCAAGAAAGACCGAGAAACTATAGAGTTTAGACAAGGAATTCCCTATTAACCAGAATAATAAACGGTAGCATAAAATTGAATCAAGTATCTTCTCTTTCATCTCCTCAGACTCCAAACCATGCGCAGTACTATAGGTTCTAATACCTCTCGTGCATGGGGTTTTCATTAAAAAAATAAATTATCAACGAAAACGAGAATAAATCATTTCAGCACAACCGCACACCGAATGAAGCACCCCTTATATCTGTTGAATACGAATCAAGTAATCCTCCTCCTCCTCTCAATTCTCGTAGCTGTAAGATTACTCTCAGTCGCAATGAAGAGAGTCAGGATAATCCGGCCATATCCGTTCCAAATGATTATTCGTCTCACTCCTTGTATATGTCAGCTATTAAGGCTATCGACGAGCTCATCCAAATAATCAGGGCAATTGCTATCCACCCCCTCCCACCACAATAATGTGCCAATGACCTCATTCAGCTGTACTGAAATGCCGGTGAATTATCAACCGAGATCAAAAGATTTCTACGACAATTTTTCCCGCAGGGTCGCTATTTCGATCCGCTTTGTGAAAGCAATGTAATTATTTCTCTACGGAGCAATAATCTCTCAACCAAAACACAAAGAAACTTATACGGTGTACTCAAATATAAAAATGTTCACAGGAATATCTTATTGTCCGACGATTGGTCACTTATATGCATGCGTGAAGAACAAACACTACAACATAAGACAAAAGTTTCGGATTAATTGTGGGTTGCTCTATTCCTGTGAACATGACGCCCCGAAAAGTTCTAGTCCAACTTAAGGAATGTAGAGAATAATCCCCCCATATCCAATTTTTTTAGACCCCTAAATTTAACTGTAAAGTCAAACTAAAGGACCAAAAGAAATAATCGGTCCATATTTATTAAGCAGTTTAGACCTTCAAAAATCTAATTTTATGTCAATCCACGTAATGGTTTCCTTGCTGCCAGAGGTATGGTGTTTGAAGACAGAAGTCTTGAGCGCTCATTGTTGATACCGTACGGTCTGAACACTACGGTTCTGACAGTGGGGAAGATGTCCTACATATTTTGCAAAATTGATATCGCCTTCCCCAAGAATTATTAACGAGTTGGACTAGGAGAGTTGGTTGGAAAAGAAGCTTCCTATATCTAAAATAAAGGTAATCCCTGGTGATTCATAACAACATTTCTTGCAGTGATTGCGACTCGTCTTACCAAGGATCGACGCAATTTCCGCTGAATTTTAGAATTAAACAGCACGCGTCGTCAGTTCCTGCTTCTCGTTCATCAACATCAGAATTAGCCTTTCATGCCGTTAATAAAAAACACATTTTCATTCAACGAGACCAAAATACTTAATTCGAATGTAATTATACGAGACTATTAATTGCAGAAAACGTCGAAATTAAATTACATGAGAATTCTGTTAACGTTCGCCGTCCATATCTAATCTCCGATTCAGGGTCTCTTATGCGCATGCGTAAAGACAGTGTCTATTTAAGATTCCCGGCACAGATACTTGATAATTTTCATTCCTGTGATCACGACATACGGTTGAAAAGCTCTATCAGCTTCAGGAAGGAAAATATTTTTCAAAATTTCAGTTAAACTTCTTAATTGTGTTCAATTGATTTCTTAATTATTTACTTATTTTTTATGTTAATCATTTTGCGTTAATGTTATATTCGTTTTAATTTCTGGAGAGTATCATATGGAAGTGTTCTACGTATCATATTGAAGTAAACTTTTTCTACAAATATTGAAACCAACGTAGAACATATTGAGCATCGTAGCTCTGGTTTATACTATCAAACTATATTGAAGACCATCGGACTGTTGCACGCACCCGACCAACATTAAAAGCACCTCAGAAACGAAAGAAGAAGGTGACAAAAGGGCCCAGCTAGTAACCACCCCTCATGAGCAGCAAGTATCAAACCCAGTTATTCAGGGACAGCTTAAGTCACGATCGAGCGGTTCCCCCGAATAGGGCGCCGAAATTTAGGGGGCGCAAAATCCCCTGATTTTCTGTGAATAGGGCGCTGAAAGACCTGGGGCCGGTTCTTCAGCCATTAAAAGTAACAAAACTAAAACATGGAACACCTGCGTACCCAACGGATGAAGACAGCAGTGCAGAACTAGATTTTAGGCCCTCCAGGGTACCTGAGATAGTAACTAATAAAAACATCCCGAACGGGATCGCGCAAACCCTCGAAAACCGTAGACTTTAAGAAGAAGAACTCTTTATTGCATACAAAACGCACACGCCGTACACAATACCCTTCACGGCTACAAGCCAAGGGTTAACGGTTCTATGGTTCAATGACTTTGTGACAATAGGACCTTGAAGTTGTAATTTTTCGACAAACCTACCAGATGATGGACTCTGGCTTGTATCCCTAGAGCGCCCGTGACATCTCGGGTGCTGCCAATCCCTCAAATGTATATATTAATTAATTAATATATACGTTTATATTTGGTAGGACAAATAAAGATTTATTTTTTATATTTTATCTTATTAATTAATTAATCTTTATTTGTCCTACCAAATATAAACGTATTGGTAAGGGACAAATTCCCTTCATGGTAGTAAATGCCGCGAAGGGAATGTCAATCCTCTGTGTTCGCGGCAGAGGATTGACATCTATTAAAATATATATGAAAGAATAGTTAAAATATACCATGACTGGATTAACACTACATTTCTGACTAGAGCCCTGGCAGTTGTGCAAAATGTACAGTATAACTAACTACACAGCTACTGAAATACGCTATTATACGAGTGCATGATATACTGTACATTTGTTCACATAAGCACACACAAATGAGTTCACACAGACACACACACAACTAGGGAACAGTAGCCTGAGCGAACCACACCCCGGTTTGTTTCCTATAGTTCAAATCTTCTGTGAGCCTTTCAAGGTCAATTCCAATATGTGTTAAGCACTGAATTGACTCCAACGTCCTGGTTGGTATAAACCTATCAGCCGTCTTCAGTCTGTTGGCTTTCATCCTCAGGGATTTCGTGCCTCTTAAGTCAGATGGAGGGATGTGCCACTAACAAAGCTGCCAGGAGCACGGTGATGATATCACTCCAGTCATTGTCGTTTCCAGGCAGTGATATCTGATAAAAGCTGTAGTTTAAGCTGTTCAACAAGCTGCGTGGTCCTTAACTGATGGGGGGAGGGAGTTACTTATTGGTTGCCCACTCAGCAGCCAGAATTCACTCGTATATATTCTCCTAACGAGGATATGGGTGGCTGACGCCCACAATTGGGCGCCATACAATATGGCCGAATACACTGCGGTTCCTAAATACATGATATATGTATAGACCACTGTGATGTGATTTCGCGCCCATTATAATTCTCTCTCTCTCTCTCTCTCTCTCTCTCTCTCTCTCTCTCTCTCTCTCTCTCTCCTACACACACACACAGCGTTCAGTGAATTAAAATCGAATTTATTATATTTACATATTTTTGCAGTTACATTATCAGCCACTGATATAATTATAACTCTATCTATCATTACTTTTGACTTTCTTCTTTAGAGCCCTCGGTTCGAATCCCTTCAATTACGCAAGGAATTTTTATGGACTTTTTTTTTTCCTCTATAACGTAGCTGAGTTTATCGGCTTCAAGCGAGGGTTGCATGAGTTTATCTTCGGAAGCTCGGATTTTTCGCCCAACAAATCGACCACAGAATTTTGGCAAAATATACTGACGCCTCATAGCATAGCCTTAAATGCTTTGACGCTTAACACAAACACACTAGTGTCCCTAAGACTGAAGTTCATACCGTGGTCTCTTTTTTTTTGTTTATCAATTCCAGCATCGCTTTCCACAATACATCTCGCGCAGTGTCGATAAAGAAGACTGCCTACACCCGATGAGACTGCAACATCTATTTGGACTTGAGACAAAACCTATTATTAGAGAGCAATCTCCCATCTCTCATGCTTTTCAATGATCTTATTTCTACCAAAGACAGATTCAAAGCTCTTCTCAATTATGCCACAGACCTGTTTAGGCGGAGAATATGCCTCCTTGCTACCCCTCATAAAATAGTCGCAGAATCATGTGGCGTGACACTAAAATTACCTGATGTCAATATGGCATGCTAATCCCGCTTCCAGGCGTGAATCGTACTTTGCCTTGGATTCCAGACCGATGACTGCTAACCCCATATAGGGGCAAAATACTTTTGAGCCACGTCGGCGGCTCATTATTCCTTCCTCTTGGCTTCTGCAGCTGGTCTTCCACATTTCTGTTTCCTGGAGGGCCCATGCCAGCGGTCTGTCGCTTTTGAAATGTGGTCTCCCCCAGGCTGATGTTTTCATGATATTTCAGGCGGAGTATTGAAGGCCCCTAGTGGGCGTCTTCGCCCACTAGTGGCCTTCAATATTCCTGCTCGCCTGTGAAACATCTTTCCAATTTGTTCCCTCTTTGTCTTCCCCCACTCCTTTCCTTGGGCCCCCTCCTTGCTCTGTTGGAGGAATGGCCCCGTCGGATGTCTCTTCTATCACGACCCGAGTGACCAGTCAAACAACGCACTGCTAATATAACCCACACCGACAGAGTATTAACTCCCTCAGGCTAACTAACACAGCTGGAGTTGATGGAGTCCCCCACTTCATGGTAAAGTGTCTTAGTCCTTACCTAATTGAACCACTCCAAGCAATTTATAGCTCTATCCTTGCTTGCCGAGTTTTCCCTGAGAGCTGGAATAAGTACGCTGTAATTCCAATGCCAAAAATTACAAAGCCTAACCTTGTGGAGCACTATAGGCCAATATCTACTGCATCTACCCTGTTAAAAGTACTGGAGAAAGCTCTGTTGCCAAAGTTGTCGAATCAGATACTAGCTGGGCAGCCTCAACAAATTCATTATTCAATGACTGCAAGATCAACAATAACTAACCTCCTCACAGTTCAGGCCACGATACTAAATGCTTTCCAAGCCAGAAAGGAAATTGCAATAATTTATGCCGATATAAAAGCAGCATTCGATAGTCTGTATGTACATGCCTTACTTCATCTGCTCCAACACGCCTTCCAAATAAAAGGAAATTTGCTGAAGTTCCTACAGGCCCTACTTACTTGTCGGTCCATTTATTACCGCACAGATAATCAGATCCTCCAACGCCAACTCCATGCAGGAGTTCCACAGGGTGGAGTTTTATCAGGACTCCTCTTTACCGCCATGATGATCCCGTTCTGCAACGGTAGGGATGATGTATGCACTTATGCAGATGATATTAAGATCCTAACACCTATCCAACCATCCATGAACAATAGGGCATTATGTGAGCAGATTAATTATAAGCTTCTGAACTTATTCGTGTACTTGGACAAATTTGGCTTGGTCCTAAATCCGCAGAAGACCGTAATCATGGTGTACTCGCTCAAAAAATCGCCTACGCTCGTACACCCGAAACTTCATGGCAAACCTATCCCAGTTGTTGAGACGCATAGAGATCTCGGAGTAACATTTGATACGAAACTCACGTTCAACTCTCATATTGACCTGACTGTAAAGAAAATGAACTACTTACGTTGGGCAACAAAACAGCACCTCTTGCACGTGAAACAGACTGCAACAACCGCACGATATTTAAGAACCACAGTGTATTCAGCCATTTTGTATGGCGCTGAATTGTGGGCGTCAGCCACCCCTACCCACATTAGGAGAATATATGCAAGTGAATTCTGGCTGCTGAAGTGGGCAAACCATAAGCACCACCTCCCACAACAGTTAAGGACCACGAAGCTCTCTGAACAGCTTAAACTGCAGCGTTTACCAGACATCATTGCCTGGAAACGATTAATAACCACAATCAAAATGATGACTGGCACGATATCATCACCATGCTTCTGGCAGCTTTGTGAGTGGCACATCCCGCCATCTGCATTGATTAAGAGGTACAAAATCCTTGAGAATGAAGACCAACAGACTGAAGATGGCCGACAGGTTTATACCCGCCAGTGCGTTAGAATCAATTCAGTGCCTAACACATATCGGAATTGACCTACTACGGCTCATAGAAGACCCGAATTATAGGAAACAAACCGCAGTGTGGCTCGCTGAGGCTACTGTTGCCTAGTAGTTGTGTGAATTTCTGTCAAGAACTGTGTACGCAATTGAATAATGTATATCTCGCACAAGTTGATCAGTGGATGTGATGTTAAGATGAACCTTTGTATTACAATTGCCAGGACTCCAGACAGAAATGTAGTGAAGGGTAATGCAATTTATATGTCATCTTTTCATGTATATTTATTGTATATTTGTTGCCCTTTCTTGTATATTTTAGACATTCTTTTATTCACATTTTATGGTAATCCCCTGGCATTGTCTGCCGTGAAGGGAATTTGTCGCTTACTAATGTACTCATATATTTTAAATTTGGTAGGACAAATAAAGATTTATTTATTTGGATTTGCAAAGTTGTGCAGCATCACAGAGTACGAGTACTTAACGCGGATTTGTGGGACAGCGCAGGAACCGCCTAGCAAACACAGTCCACTGGTTTTTGCGCAAATCCCCTTCATGGCACCCACATTAATGCAAAGCATCGTCCCCATTTCTTTCTGCCTGACCTTTGTACAACTGCTTAACAATTGATACCCTATTCAGGTTTTTATGCTTATACATTTTAAATTGATAAAATACTGATAAGCACACTGAGTTCGTCTTGAGAAATGACTGTAAAATATTATTTTTTTAAATTCTTATTAGTTACGTCTTATCACTGTGCTTCTTTCACTATATAATATCTCAGTACAGGCATACTTCGCTTAACGACAGGGTAAGGGGCCTCAATATGGGTCGTTAAGAGAGCTAACGTTCACTGAACAGGATATTTCATATATTTCCATGTTATAGTGATATACGTATTCCTTGAAAAAAGTAAGAAGTAAATTTTATATATAATAGTTGTCGGAGTGTAATAGGAGAAGAAATAGATATGCCTACTTTTCATAAATGACTTAATAACTGCCTTGCTATATCGTATACCAGCATAATATTTTTCCATACAAATTGTATTTGTAAAAAGAAAGTCATACATTAAATGTAATTTTAATGCGGTATTGCTATTTTCAGACAGTCAGTGCACGCTTCGCGTGTGCGTGAAGTGGTGTCACTTGTCAAACGATACATACAAGTATAAAGGAGCCTTAAAAGTATATGGGAGAAGAGTAATAAATATTATTCAGTTGTAATTAAACGGATAAATTTAGAGAACGTAAAACTATAGAGTTTTATTAAGTGTTCTATAAAATTATAACCTTAGTAATTAATTGATAAGAAAATTACTTTATTGCTTTTCACTTTGGTTAATCAGAGAAAAAGGGGAAAAAAACTGAATGCGCCTGAAACGTAATGCACTGCCTACATAACCTAACTTAAAATGGAAGTATGTTATCGGATGTTTAATAAAAAAAAGTTCAGTCGATATCATATTTTCAGCGTATGATTCGTTGGTCCTCCGAAAACTTTTAGGATCAATAATAGCCTCCTCTGCCCCCCACCACACCACAGAAATCTATTCATATAAATAAAATATATTTCGCGCATTACTCCAAAACGAAAAATCATTTAAAAAAAGACGTTTTGACCCGTTTTCCTACTTGTGAGCAGTTAAAAACACAAAATCAAAATTTCTCTTTCTCACAATATTGTGACAAAATTGAGGAAATCAAAAACGAATTCGATAAGCGTTTTAATGATTTTAAAGAGTTAGAAGATAGGTTTTCTCTTTTTGTTGGACCTTTTTCATTTGAAATCGAAAAAGCTCCCACTTTGATTCAACCGGAATTAATTGATTTCCAAAATGATTCATTTTTGAAAGACAAATGTCGAGAAGTAGGAATTCCAAAAATATATTCTTACTTAGGTGAAAAATACCCGGAAATTAAAAAGTTTGCCGCGAAAATTATGCGCTACTTTGGGAGATTAAAATAAAACGGCGTATAGATCGAGATCGAGATTGACAGATAAACATCTTTCCGACATACTGACAATTGTACGTTCCCAGTGTTTGACTCCTGATGTTGAAAAACTAGTAGGGGGTAAACGCTGGCAGGTTTCCGGGAAAAGAAATTAATTATTTTCGTAAATATATTGAATATTTCATTTTTAAATAAAAATAATAATATAACAATTATATATACTAAAACCAAAGGAGCGCAAAGTAACACACCTCTGTTAGTTACAATTTATTAGGAAACGTTTCGGAAATTGTTATTGTTACAAAATCCATCTTCAGTCTTTGTAGCAATTTTCGAAACGTTTCCCAATAAATTGTAACTAATAGAGGCGTGTTACTTTGGCTGTCTTGAGCTCCTTTGGTTACCAGTTCATCAACAGCCGCTTTACTCCCATTTCTTCACTATACATACTAAATTCTAAATTACTTGTGTTCTGTAGATCTGAATAAAAATTTAAATGTTAATTACATATGAGTTTTAATTATCCTGATTATGCTACTGAATCCTGAATCAATGTATAATATTTAAGAAAATTTTATGCGGCCCGCGAAAATCATACCATCGCACAAAATGGCCCGCGACAGAAATGAATTTGAAACACCTGCCGTAGGAAGTTCAAATACGAAAATAGTATAAATATGTACATACTCCCACACGATACACGTATATATTGTGTATTCCATAGAGTCAACGAAGAACGTATATATATATATATATATATATACACACGAACTAGACCACACTTTTTGCCAAACTCCAGCCATATTTTAATCACCCAACTTCCACGCTGCTTCATGAGCACTGAAAAAAATCCGTTCATGGCCGTTTTGTACGTTTCTTAAGTGGACCATTTAACGAGACTCAATAACTGAATCAAATAAGCGTAAAGTGAAAACAGCGCATGGAGTAATTTGCTAAGTAGAAAAGTACCTTCTGCTTGCCAATTCTTTGCCGTTATTTGAAGTGTCGTTAAGCGAGGTATACCTGCACTGGGATGGGCAAACCCTGTGGGTAAGTACAGGGTACGCCCAAGCAAGTGAAACTTAAATACATAAATAAATAAGAATATAATTGGAAAAACATATAAGTCGTGTAACTAATAAAGCATCCAAACCATGGAAGACGATCGCAAACCCGCAAAGAACATTCCCGACAGGATGAACATCAGCACACTTCCGGTACACATGCCATACACGATGGAGGACTTCTTGACGAATATGAAGACCAACACGCTGAAAACGGTTGTGGCTGTAGAGAGAAGGAAGACCAGTTTGCACGCCCTCTCGCAGAATACAACGAAATTACTCCTCGTGCAGCACAAGTTATAATAGAGAGGGTACACGGGCATCTTAATCGGGCATTGTCTGTGTATCACGATCACCTCCATAAGATCAAAACCTTTGAAAAGCAAGAAAGAAACACGTTTTAAATCGCTTCATTTTAAATCACACAACATTACTTTGGGAAAAAAATTGCCATTTGAATAAAATGAGGACGAGTAGTTTAATATGTACTGTTTGACGTCATGTAATGATGAAAAGTTATACTCACGACTGCGAACTAAGTTAAATCGTTTCAGTGCCGATTGCACAGAAGTACGAATTATAATGGTAAACTGATTTTCTTGCTTAGAATTCTGAGCTTCATAAATAGTTATCCGTGCATCGGCTTCTGTGGCCATATTACCTCCCAAAGTTTTTGCATTTTACTGTGATCCAAGCCCGAGGCGGGATTCGAACCCGCGACCTTTGGGTTGCCGGGCAGGCACTTTACCCACCTGGTTAGCCCGGTCGGCGGCCTAGGGGGTGCCATGAAAAAATGACTGGGACACTAAGGGTGCCGTGAACCGAGAAAGTTTGGGAACCTCTGCATTAGGGTAAGGAAGGTAGAAGTAGAAGGCGGCTAAGAATACAGTATGGTTTTCTTTGGCTGCTAGCAACACTGAGAAAAAGTACGCATTCAATGTTACTCACCACGTGCCGTTGAAGCTCACCAAGTACTGATTCAGCGTTGCTACTTCGCTGCATGGGCCACGGTAGACACTGTTTTCGATATTTTGACTGTAATTTTCTGACTGGGTTTTCTGGTGGAAATGAAAAGAAACAGTGAATTACTGCAACGCACTATTTCCAAATTCGTAAACTCTCTATTTCCTAATTGCAAAGTTCTCGTAGTGGGTAATTTTCACGATGTCGTCCAGCGATAAAGGTGGAGTAATGTATCGCGGTTGACGCGAGAGTGGCGAAGGGTGCGCATCGAATTCAAGGGGTCGTATCCTTGAATTCAATATTTCCGTCCGACTTAAATCAAATTCCTCAACTTTCGGAAGGTCAACTAATATTCCGGTTGCCAGCAAATCTCGATCATGGGCAAACACAAAAGTGGACAGAAAGCTGTTTACGCAACAAATGTTTGATGCAGAGAGAGAGAGAGAGAGAGAGAGCTGCAAAGGAACGGTGAGAGCTCATCGACTCAGTCACTCAAATTCAGGTTCCGACTTTATTCAAGGCTTTGTTCAATATCTTGGTCTTTTATGGTCAAAAGATGGGATTCAACCTCCACCCAGCAGAGAGAATATTGATATAGCCTGCATACAGGAACCATACTTAGTGAAAGGTCGGCCTACATGATATCCACTTTTAGCACGCGTATTCTGTGCAGATAAACCAGACTTACGAGCTGCAAATGATAACGACGTAGTTATCACTGTTATAAATTTGTTGTGCTCTTCACAAATTATGTGCTTAGGGGTGGAGTCAGATCTAGCATCATTCTATCTATGTTGTATGTATTGTCATCACTCAACAGATATTAATATCCACATTAGGTACATGGAACTGGTTCAATTACTTACGTAGTAATTTAGTAATATTTGCTATGGATTCTAACGCAAGATCAGCATCGTGGTTTGATAGAATTACCAATGATCGTGGTCGTCAACTAGATGAATTGTTGGCTTGTTGTGGATTGCTGATACAAAATCTACCAAGTTCAGATAGTACTTTCTTCACTGTTAATGGAGAATCAAATATTGACTTGACAATCTGTAACGTAAGGGCAGCTGGTATTGTGGACGATTGGCGATTAAGAGCAGATTGAGTCTGCTCTGATCGGAACCTTGGACATGGCCAGAACTGCATTATGGCTAAAACAAAACTTGTGATGAATGTTCCCTTCATTTTCTATAAAATTTGTAGTGACATGTCTGTCTTCAATGGCAAGCTGTTCAACTTTAGCCACAATGACAAGGTCAGAGGCTGAGTTAGGTCTTCTTTCTGTTCCGTAATCATGCACACTGCTTCGCTCACACCTGAACTGCCTTTTCCACTTTTCACAGTTGCATCCTCCCCATATACAGCTTCCACGTCCTCATGGCTTTGTTTCGTTTCTTTGCCTAGTAAATGAAGAAAGTTTATTACGGATGGGACCTCAACCTTCTCCAGCACGCCACCTCTCGCTGTATTCATGGCTCTGGTTCAGGAATTGACGGACTTAGAAAAGCAAATAAATATCCGTTAACTTATGAGACTCAATAGTATATAGACAAGTACATAATAACAAATCCCTAACTCATTATTTCTAGTTGAAAGAAAATACTTGCTGACCGCTCTTCGTAATAGCATCTTTCAGTGGAGACGTGTGCACCATGTAATCACACACCTTCTCACTGAACAAAAGAAGGAATCGTGCTTGAGACTGGTCGGAAGAAGATACGCCATACAACCCTAAAAACAAACTGTTTCAGAATTGTAAACATTTTTTGTTAGAAAATGTCACCAAGGTGCGTAAGCAGAAATTCATATTGGGGGATGCAATCTGGATATCCGCTACATTAATTAAAAATGCGAGACGTATTTTTAATTAAAAACAACGCTTCCATTTTGTAACTTTCAAAAGTAAGTGTAGTTACTTTTTATTTCTGTGAATTTCTTGGGGGACAAATGTAACTTCGCACCCGTGGACGGTTGCACCACATGAAACACAGCTTTGAATCAATTTGACTACTGCCGTCTCCAGAGTGACACATTTTTCAAAGCCAACGCTGCCTCTTCTTTCTCTCTCTCTCTCTCTCTCTCTCTCTCTCTCTCTCTCTCTCTCTCTCATCAAAAGTGCCTGCTGTGTTGTGTACTGCTACATTAGAGCAGGAGAGTCTTTATTGCAACATTTGATTGTAACTGGTTACAAGGTTAAGTATTGCAACTTTCCCTTCACGGCCAAAAGGCCAGAGGTTTACACATAAAAACATTAAATACCATAAGACATTAAAGAACAAATACATATACAATTTACAGTAGTGACTATTGTCCTCACAGTTCATGGGACAGAGCAGCAAGAGCACTGTCAGGCTCGTTTCCCGTTATGCTCAATAATTAATTCACAGCGGTCTCCAACCGAGGCAGTTTCACTTCCGTCTAGACGGTTGCGATGGGTTGCAAGGCTTTGTCAAGATGGTGGCACCACGATCCCTGTGGTTGCCATTCCCTGTATTAGTTAAGGGGTTTGGTGATTGGCAGATGCAGCTGACAGTTCGCGGTCTATGGAGTGTGTTGGACGAGTATCCTCCGTCTATATCGTCGGTTGACGGCAAATTTATTAAGGTCGGCGTCGATGTCCTGGGTATGGTAAGCATCTGGTATGGTAAGAAACGATATGATAGGTGGAGGCGTGAATGAAGAAGGAAAATAGTTGGGGTGGCTCTGAGCTGGGCAGGTGGAATCCTCCAGTCACAGAGATCCCAGAATGAAGGCGATGTGATCAGACCGGCCAACATCTTTGCTATGATTACCAGTCTTTTTTGAGAGAGGGCAGCCTGGGGATTCCCATGGCATGGGCCATTTCAGTTGTATGAACATGGGGTGGTAACCTGTGCTTGTAGATTACACTATTTTACTTCAGGAAATATATTTACTATCAGGTATGAATTAATACCAAAGCAACCAAAGCTATGAGGCATTACTCTAGTGTGTCTGTGATACATGTATTCTTCGGTCGGTTTGCTGGAGCAAAACACCAAGTTTCTGGGGGGGGGGGGAGAAGAAATCACCCACGTCTGACACTGACCAACTCAACTACGTTCAAAAAAGGACCATAAAAATTCCTTGCGTCACTGAAGAGATTCGAAATCAAGCCTTTTCCACCTGTTATAGGAAGACCGTGATCAGATCCACACGCTATCCGCGAGGGCCCTAAATATTTCCAAAAAATGAACGTGAACGATGAGAACAGCTCAGTAGAAGATTATGTTCCGTGGATGCAATTAAGCAATCAACTTATGCCAGTACCATTTTCGCTTCAAAACGGTACATTTATTTTCGCATTTCTTTCTTTCTATGAATTGTACGCTGTCGTTATACTTATTCCTTTACATGTCTGATTTACATCGAAATTTATGCATAACGTAGCAAAGTAGTGAGGAGCGAGAGTGCAGAAGCCCCCGCCCTTTGAGTGGACCGCAGTTTTCAAGCCCTCTTGACTGCTAAATACGGTAAAACGATTGTATTCACGGTTTATTGTAAACTCCTGTGTAGTCATGTGGAAGTATAAACAAGAACATTTTTTTCCCAGCATCTTACTGAAGGCCATCACGATCAGCAAATTGAAATGATCACCGTCTTCCCCACCCCGGGTGGAAAAGATCTGAGTTTGAATCAGGTCAATAACGCCAGATATTTTTACGGGCCTTTTTCATAACGTGGCCATCGAGTTAGTTTGCCTCAGGAAAGGGTTTCGTGGTTTTTTCTCCCGGAAACTTATTGAAAGACATCATTGAATAAAATTTAGCTTCGCATCACACATAATTGTGATTAAAATGCGATTCTATACTTCTATATAAAATCTTTATATTTTAACATCAAAATATATTTTTATATTTCTTCACACATGCGATTTTACGTTTTTTCGTAAATGGAAGCAAAAATGGAATTTCATCAACAAATTTGCAGAAGTTCTTATCCGAATTTATCTGGGAAAAACCTTTTTTTTTTTTTTTTTTTTTTTTTTTTTGTGGAAAAAAAGAGAGAAAGTATGTTAGTACTGTGAGCAGGATAATGAGTCAAAAAAAAAAAAAAAAAAAAAAAAAAGAAAGAAAGAAGTTTCCATCTTTAATCAGGAACTGGCAGCTGTGCATTACAGATTTCCTCATCCTAACCACTAACACAGCTAGATTTTTCGATAATATAAAATATACTAATTGTATCAAACCCTTACGGAGGTGTCCTGGATACCTCAATGTCACCTCATTCCTGCTAGTAAGTTTGGTGCGTTAACCTGTGTCCATATAACGTAGAAATTAAGGACTTTGCCTATTCATGAACTGCTGGACACGGCAATAAACAGATCTATGTTTGCACATAATCGAAACTGAATTCAATATTCCATTTCCTATTTTAAATTCGAAAGCGTTTCATTTAATATCGGTGGCTGCGAGGTCATCTCCGCTTAGGGATAAAACCAGTTGTTGCCATTTCTGAGGAGAAAATGGCGTGCTCGAAAGTGGTTTTGTCGATTTATTTTAACAGGAAACAAGGGGGGAGGGAGGGAGGAGTGCAACAAAAATTTCAAAAGCGATTCGTTTCGCAAATGGAAGAGAAAAACGTAACCGACTATTTAACTTAGCACAACGAAGAAGGTTCATTTAAGAAATGGTGGCGCTTACTTTTAAGTTCCGAAGTGTTGAAATTTCTGCAGTCACATTTTGCAGACGGTCGACAACTCCAGATGTTCCGACCCTAGCATTTTAGTTAACGAGAGCGAGAAATCAGTTCTGTATCGAATCGAGCGCACATAAATTTCGAAAAACACTTCAGCGCGAGTGTTGATGTTTTGCTGGCAACTGTTCCAGAACAATCGCTTGCTGATTCGAGCAACACATTGTGACGTCAACAATACCGCTGTTCCTGGAAAGTAACAATGAGTGGTAAGCAACAGACGAACTGAGCAACACTGTTTCTGTTGTTGTAGTAAGATTTTAGGAGCGTCGATAACTAAAGCCATATCGCACCGGGTTCAGGATATAGTTTGCAAATTGCGTGTATTCTGTGGTCGATTTTCTGTTTGTTGGATGAAAAACACGAGTTTCCGGGAGAAAAACCATGCCCCCCTCGCCTGAGACCGACTTGTAAAGATCCCTATATAAAAGTCAAAAAATAATAATAAATTTTGTATTTTGAAATTTATTATATTTTAAACGGACAGGGTTAGGAAAATTGCTTTTTTTTTTTTTTTTTTTTTTTTTTTGGTAGTTGTTGGCGCATCGGCTTCTGTGGCCATAGTGCACCTCCCAAGGTTTTTGCAGTACTTTGATCCAAGCCCGAGGCGGGATTCGAACCCGCGACCTTTGGGTTGCCAGGCAGGCACCTTTTACCCACCTGGCTAGCCCGGTCGGCGCAAATTGCTCTTTCCACAGTTGTTTGTTTGAAGTAGAGCGCGGATTAGCTGTCAATGGGGCGCAGTTCAGACCAAACAGAACAGAAGTGTCAGCTGATGCTTACTTGTAAACATAAAGACGCAGCACACAGGTATGGCCGTAAAGATAAGCTGGGAAGAAAAAAAGGCACCGTCCCCAAATTTCTCCTTAAAACTGTAAGTGCATGAATCAAGCAAATGCCTAGTATGGTAAAGATGAAGGGAAAATAAGAGGTAAGAAATGTCCGCGGAGGGAAAACGCCCTGCCAGAAACGGTCTATACTTCGGGGGAGAAAATCAGCTGTGACTCTAGTAATGGAAGACACTTTAAGGTTCGGCAGATACAAAGTGATGGATGCGGTTGTAAACTGACTGCACGCCGTGAAAACTGAAGGGCGAAGAGCGTAGAAAGAAGGATTAAAAGAGTGTGACCATTAAGTAAAGTAACTGATGGAGGCAGTCCGTAAACAACACGGGTGTTTCTGCGGAAGGATGGCTTGGCCATACGGAAAGTTCCGTTCACAAAGAGGAGAGACTTTAACGAATAAGAATAAAGATGAAGAAAGAGAAATTAATGGTGAAAGTAATGGGTCAAGGAAAGGAGGGAGAGGGGTGAACAAAAAGGAAAAACACGGAGAGAGAGAGGGGGGGGGGGAAGAGTGAGACACTTTTGGAAGGTGTGAGACGGAGTTTTGGGGGACGGAGATTTTTGGAAATGGGAGTGAGAACAGGCACAGTTCAGTGGATATTAATAAAAGTAAAGTGAGAAGAAAGGTTAAGAAAGAAAATGTTACGAGAAGTGAAGACAGTTGCTAGAAGGTCTAAATGAATGGCCACAGCAGTGTCCCAGAAGCAAAACCCTTGTATTGTGGAGAGAACCAGCAAAGAACGTAGTCCAGAGATGTACGCCTAGTGGACCAGTAAGACGGACCAAAGAGGACGACCGCTTGAAAGAAATCAGGAGTCAGAAACCCTATCAAGGCAGTGGAAAGAAAAGTAAAGAGAAAAGTCCTGGGATTTTCATTATGTTAACTGATAGGCAATGAATAGGACTGATAAGTCGAGCTAAATACTTTATTTAAAAAAGGGGTTGTTTTGTTATTGTTTGGTTTTTAGGAGCATTAGCAACTAAGGCCATATTGCTCCGGGGATATGCGGTGGTCATTCCCTGACCTTTCCGCATCCTCCGTATTTGGTGGTGATGGGCTCGAACCGCGGTCTAATCAAGGAGCGTGTGCTACGCACTGCCGCTCCTGCCCACGGAGGCGCCCTTTAAAAACGGGGGGACACTTGTAGATAGAGAGAGAGTGTGTGTGAGACAATGAGTTATCTAAATAAATAAATTTTCTGTTTATACTCCGGGACGACTAAACGGTAAGAGGAGTTCACATGATAGATAGAATACAAGAAACAGCACCGTATTCAGTAGTCACGGGCTTGAACCCGGTCACTCAAGGCACGTGTACTTATGCATCCGCGCTCCTGACCACTAGGCTACGGCTAGCTGATGTAAAAACATATGTGGAGTAATGTATTAGATGTTATTGTCATTAACAAATAGTTAGTGCTCTGAGTGGAGCAACCAGTTTGTTCATAACCCACAGAGATCTGAAGGCCAGAGAAGGTATATATATATATATATACACCTTCTCTGGCCCTGATGTGTTTTACAACCTAAACATAAATATACATATATATATAACATCTGATGTGGTTTTATATAAGATATAAAACTACATCAGAATAGTGAATCTGAGAATAAAAAAGGGATAAGTTCCCACAGTTGGCTTGTTGTGAAGCACTTTTAAGAGGTTGATTAAAAAGGCGATAACAACATACCTTTTTAGTCTTATGCATGTGGAAGAAGGGATAGAAAAAATATACAAGATAATTATATGTTTATGTGAAAGTAGAAATTATATGATCCATACGTGAAGGAGCATGAATTGAACGATGGTATATGCTAGTTCATTTAGTATTTCTTTTATTATTGCTCGTATGTTTTAGATGCTTATAAATGCGTAGGAAGGAAAGAGGTATATGAGAGCATTGCAATTATGAAGAGTAGAAGAAAGCAGTGAGTGATTGTATATTTATGATTAATTTAGTGGTTGCATTTTCCATGTGATTCTAACTGCGCAATAAACTTTATGTTGATAATACAAATGTCTCATCGTAGCCCCATAGACCACCACCGGGCTTATCTTGATTGGGGGATAAAATAAAAGAAAACCTCATAATCGGGAATCTTCTGACGCTAGAAAAGGTAAATCAAATAAAATAATTGAGCAGCAGATAGCTTGTGGGCTTTGAGGTACCAATTGTTCTGAAAAATTATCACTACCAATTTGGGTTCCAAAGTATAGGGGTATTAGAAAAGCTAAAAATTAAGAAAGACCCGGTTCCCACAGACTAACTCGGCCACGTTCTGAAAAAGGACCATAAAAATTCCTGAAGTCATCGACTGTACTCGAACTCAGGTCTGTTCCACCCGCTGTGGAGAGGACGGCGATCGTATAAACTGTGCCACCCACAAATAAAGAAATAAAGATACAACGTTAAGGGAGGCGCTATCTAAGGGAGGACACAGTAGATGTCCGAGGCATGCCTCCATCTGTGTTTCCGTTTACATTTATTTATTATTTTCCTCCCACGGCAGTGCAGTGAAGGAGTGGATTAAGTATTTCATAAACAAAAAACAAATTTTTATTATTTTTTTTTTAACTAAAAGTTGCTGATAAGGAACTAGGTCCATTAACTACTTAAAAACATTTATTATTATTATTCGTGCAACGCTTCTACCAGTTCTTGAAATCATTGACACAGAAATTAAAGGACTCAGAAAACCTTTAGAGCTTGAAGGCAAGCTGTTGAGGTAGGCTGCATGTGCCCAGTTATTTTAAAGAAAGCATCGGGGAATGGCACCAACCATCAAGACAACTTCCTTTCACTCCTTGAATCGGAGAAGCGCCAGTGTAACGCCAATCCATAAAAGCGATTCCAAGAATGAAGTAGCTAACTAAAGACCACTCAGCCTGACGTCAGTCGTAGGGAAAATGACGAAGGCAGTGGTAAAAAGTGCAATACAGGTCATTCAGAAGAAATTCTTCTGCTGGGGTGTGCAGACGGAAAACGGAAACGTGCTGAGTTAATTATTTATCTTTCACGAATAGGATTAGCATTATCGACTCGGCTGTACCAGCAGACCTGCACTTCTGAAAACAACGAAGGCACTTCCTCGCGTTCACAGCCTCTCCTCCACAAAAAAACCTTGAATGTTTTTCGTCACTACACTGACGTTATCCCCTTTATTGAAGTAAATTCGTGGGGCACAATATGCTCCTCTGAAATGTTCCATAATGTCTTCACTGACCGATTCACTTATTGCCGAGTCACTTCTACGCAGCAACACTTCAATTCCCGCGCAAGCGCACACAAACGCAATTAATTCGTATCGTTGTCTTCTCGTATTAACTCCTCCCCCAGCCATAAGTCTTTTGGCATACAGCAGCATCCGTGTCAACTTTAAAGGGAATGCTATAGCCATTAGCTAGATGTGCTTAATAAATTAGCCACTGAGCAGTGACCACTTTGTATGCAGTGATTTCTGGCTTGTCGCGAATCAAAAAATCTGACTTGAGTTTTTGTAAAGGCAAAAAGGTTAGAATGGCTGAGTTTTGAACACTCACGGGACCATTTACAGCTGGCGACAACCTTTACAGAAACAGGTGACAATGATCAGAGTGAACTGACGCGGGTAACTGTCAAGGGCAAGAGCAACAAGGGCTTTTTCTTTCGTAAATGTAACTACGGTGGTCGCACACTGTTTTTAAATACTATGGAGTCGGACCAACTGATGGTGCTGCCAACAGCAAATTCTACATGGGAAGTAATCATAGAAGCTGCAGGCTGTTCATGCCAACTAGGAACACTTGAACCGATGTCAAATGAACTGATGAGACTTTCGGCAGAGAAGAAACGTGTGAGATGCATATAAATTACCAGGTGATGCAGCAGCTTATGGTAGATATAAATTAGTCTGCAATAAAGTCACAAAGTAAGTCGGACAAGCCCTCGTGGGTAGCACAGTTGTTTTAATCACCCCCCCCCCACGCAGGGTGGAAAAGACCTGAGTTCGAATGGGTATTTTCACAACGTGAATGATTTAATCGGTCTCAGGCGAGAGAAGCATACTTTTCCTCCCCGAAACTCGGGTTTTGGGACCAGCAAATCTACCAAAGAACACCCTGCACATGCATTTTATTTTATTGTTATTATTATTATTGTTATTATTATTATATTAGGGTTACCCCTAATTTAATACATAAACCGGCATTTGTGTCTGTGAATTGCATGTGTTCTCTGGTCGATTTGCTGGACGAAAAAAAAACCCAGTTTCTGGGGGAAAAGACCTTGCTGTCTACGCCTGAGACCGACTAACTCAGCCACCTAGTGAAAAAAGCCCATTAAAGTTCCTCGCGTCATCGACGGGATTCGAACCCGGGCCTTTTCCACCCGGTGTGGGGAGGACAGTGTGCATAGTGTTAGGGGAAAGACCCTCCGGTGGTTTCCCACATCTGCGTCATATAAACTCTGGAGACGCACAGATTGAGTTCTGTTGGGCGTTCTGGCTTTTGGCCGCGGGGCCCTTGAAGGGACAAACACACACACACTAGGAGGTAGCCAGGCTGCCCATAATTCTCAGGCTGGTCTCCTCCAGGTCACCTGAGCTTCCTGGAAAGAGACCAAGTAAAAAAAATAATAATAAATAGGGTACATGGAGTACAGGACGTACCGGAGAGAGTAATGGAAAGGAGGTATAGATAGAGCGACCGAGGATGTAAGGGAAGGCATCCTCCGCAGGTTGGGTGGGATTTCTCCCACCTAAGCGGAAAGTGGAAGAAGAGAGCCCTCGAGAAGGTGGAAAGACGTCCCGTCGCGTATCAAGAGAGACGCGGGTGAAACAATTAATTTTTGTTATGAGCAACGTTCGCAGGTCCTCGTACAGCGGGCAAACATAGAATAGGTGATTCCAGTCTTCGTTTTCACCACAAAGACAGCGAGGGTCATCCACGATGTTCATAGAAGCAAGTTTGTGATTTATGGATCCATGGCCTATAATCAGGAAAGTGGTGTATAAACATGGGCTGTACCATGCTGGAGCTTTAGGGTAGATCTGGGCTATTTGAGGTAAGAATTTTTTAGTGATGGAGCCTTTCGGGGTGGTATTCCATCTGTTTTGCCAGGCGTTAAGAAGGTGAACTGCAAGGCGGTTTTTTTTTCTTCGTTGATGGCGTTTGCTGGGTTTGTAGAGAAATCCAGGATAGTGGTAGGGAGTTCCTTTGCGAATTACCTGCAGGTCCAGAGGGAGAACTCCCGCCAGGACTTGGAGCGCTAGGTTGCTTACTGTGCAGCGGGCATGGGTGATAGTGAGAAGGATATTATGCTGAATGGAGGTGAGCTTCCTTTGATTACGACCAAAGAGTACACGATGATACTAGACACCTGCACAGTAGGTTACAGTGGGAATAAACACAGCTTTGTATAGCATTTGGAGTGAGCGGCGACTAAGGCCCCAGTCAGACCTGCTGATCCTTGCGGTGTAGTTCCTGACCTTGCTGTATGAAGGTAGTCTAGATCCGGGTAAAACGTGAGCTCGGGGTCAAGAATTACCCCAAGGTACTTCATCTCAGTTGCCAGTTTGATGGTTCTACCAGCAATTTTAATCTGTGACGGCTTGCTTATTTGAAGTGTTCCTCTGAGTAAAAATGAAGTAATTTTCTCAGAGGATATATGGAATATATGGATGGCCCATTCTTGTAGCTTTTTACGGCTTCATTGGCCGTTGTTTCCAGGGAAGCTCTGAAGTTTCCAGTGACTGTCAGAGGCAGGTCGTCTGGAAAGGCTTGGGTGGAAACATGGCCCAGGTCTAGTTCAGGAACTCACCCATGACCACATTCCATAGGAACGGGCCAAGGACAGAGCCCTGGGGGCAGCATCTGCAGACATTTATGGAGACTTGTTGATAAGCATTTCTGACTGTAACACTTCCGTTGTGCAGATAGTCCTGTATACAGCTGCAAAGATTTTCTGGAACGCTTCTCTGAGTCTTTGTAGTATACTTGCCCACCAAGAGCAAGCCAAAGGCCCCGGCGAAATCCACTGATATTACTCAGAAGTATTTGGTGGCTGAATTTTTGACAGAGTCCATGAGCTGTCGAAGGACATTTTCTGTCGAACTGGTTTGTGGTGTGGAGTCCCCAAAGCATTATCATAGTGTTTTTCCAATCTGGATAAGAGAAGACGTTCAAATATTTTGCTTAAAACGGGAAGGAGTGCTATGTGTCTGTATGACCTTGGCTGCTCTGGTGGCTTACTTGGGTTGTTCAAAATGAGGCGTAGATTAGCTCTTTCCAGTCATATGGGAAAAGTCAAACTTCCAGGCAATGGTTGTGCAGGCTGAGATTTGATTGCGTTTCTGCGAGCTTCTTAATTATTTCTGCTTCAATGAAGCAGAAGTAATTAAGTAATTAAAAACTGGGCTTTTTTTTGTTTTGCCAATGGCAAAGTTTAATTCCTAAGTTGAAAGGCTGTTCAACTTAGGAAAGGCTGTTCTATAGCAGTGGTGCTGTAGGATGCGTTTTCAGCGCAGATTTATTGTTGCTGGCTGGATTAAGGATCTGTATTTAGCGGGAACAATGTGTCCAAGATATTGTTTACTGACTCTTCCCATGTGAGAGTTGTTGTGCCCTGCAGGGTGAATGTAGAGGAGGTGACCTCACCTTACCTTGTTCGTAACAATGCGATACCCAACTCCCCAGGGGGTACTGTTTCCAGTCGTGGAGACCACGTGCTCCCATGACCGTTTCTTCTTGGCTCTAATTAAACTAGTGTGGTCATTTCGTAACATACAGTAGTTATTGCGCAGGGCATCAACTTTATGGGGGGAGCCAGGTAGGGCTAGCACGTTGGGATGCTTTCCGTGCTGCATGAACCTGATGGCGGAGATGTTCCAGTTGGTTGCACCACCATGGGAGAGCACTCGGGAAAGGGTTTTCTTCTTGACTGTTCTGTCGCAGACATTGGTTATGATTGATGTTATTTTCCTCTGATGCTGTTTGTGGTTGAGGTTGGTGAGATTGACGTTTCCAGGAATTTGAACGGAAGCTTGAACTGTTGAATTAAAGAGATTCCAGTATGCTTGTGACGTACTTGTGTGAACTTACGTAGAATATAATCTATAATTGCAGTATAAGATATATATACAATTAAGCTCATCACTGCGTATTGGTATCAGGGGGTTACAAATACACATACAATTAACTTAATTACATTAAACTAATAAGTAAACAGGTAAATTGGCATTGAGATACTGCTGTAGTATTAGACACATTTCTATAAGATCTTATAGTGTAACTGTGACGTTGTATACTCTTAGCATAGCAGTCCAAAGCTGGAGCGATGTGATGTTAGCAGTCCGGATCCGGAACCCACGGGTAGAACTGGAAAAGTGCTCTCAGTGCTGGTGTTGTTCCAAATGTGGCTGGACGGGGATCACAGGTGCAGGCAGCGATTCACATCTCTAGCACAAGTATATGGTGGTCACGGGTGTCGTCACTATTAAGCAGCTAAAAGCGCAGTTGGTTGGGAAGTGGCGCTCTAAATTGTTAGTGTAGCGAGGATTTCCTGTCTATTTCTTGTCGTGTACCACTTCTTGGAGTGAGGACAGCATTTGCTTTGGCAGGAATCTATCGGTGAGTGCTACCCACTTATGGATTTATAATAGCTGCTGTGCTGAAGACCGGCAATAAGGCCGAAGAATAGGCCAAGAGCAATGATTCAAGAAATTCGGCTGTGTAATTTTACTCGTGGCCATCTTGATTGTGAATAATAGCGTTATTTCTCCGATGTTGTTGTTGTTGTTATTTGGTTTTTAGGAGCATTAGCAACTAAGGCCATATTGCTCCGAGGATATGCGGTGGTCATTCCCTGACCTTTCCACATCCTTCGTATTTGGTGGTCACGGGCTCGAACCCCGGTCTAATCAAGAAGCGTAAGCTACGCATTGCTGTTCCTGCCCACCTCCGATGTGCTACTTAGAAATTGGATTCTCCTATGTAGAATCGCAACCTTGACAGTTGAAGAGCATCTAACTGTGTTGCTCTGAGAGCTGTGAAGAAGTGGAGCTTAATTTTGGCCCATTTTAACGGCTATAATTCCGCGGCACAGATCCTTTTAAGGTTGGACTCGACACCTGAGGCCCATATTTCTGAGGGGATACAATAGGATATAGAATGTATACAATAGGAGGAGATATAGAATGGATACAATATATCTTTTTAGCAGGTGTGGGTCATCGGTGTGGAGCAGTGGTTGCTTGGCGAACCACCATAGAGAAGTCAGTTTCGAATGTATGACGTTAACAAGCTAACAACCACCGTGCTCGGTGATTGGTAGCTGGGGGTTGAATACGACTCCCAGATATTTGTGCGTTTGAACACTTGGAACTGAGGAGCCAATGAGCGCAGGCTCCAGAGTCATTGGGATTCCCTTTAAATAAATAAATAAATAAATTTTCTGTTTATACTCCGGGACGACCAAACGGTCAGAGGAGTTCACGAGAGACAGAATACAAGAAACAGCACCGTATTCACTGGTCACGGGCTTGAACCCCGGTCACTCAAGGCACGTGTACTTATGCACCCGCGCGCCTGACCACTAGGCTACGGCGGCCTTCAGTGAGACGATCTGTGCTGAATTCAATGAGGATTGATTCAATGAGGAGGCGTGATTTGGAAAGTGAAGGCGTTGAAGTAGTCGGCTATGTCCTATAGTTTCTGTTGATTTACTAAGTGCTTTCGGCTGGCGATATTGGATCACATATGCTTGACATCGTTTGCATAGGTGATCCAATTGCATTTGTTGGCCACAAATGGCATCATGAGTGCCATGAAGAGACATTGGCTGGGTCCTGTCCATTGCTGGACAGGACCCAGCCTTGAGGCACACCGGCAGTGATATCACGCTATCTGCTCTTTGTTCCGACCTTTGGGACGAGAGTCCTCTTGGATAGGAACGTTTCTATGAACATCACCGCGGATATTCAAACAGCCTAATAAGAGGTGTAGCTGTATGGACACAGAGATAGCATCAAACGCAGCGTGGATGCCAAGATATGACTGACAGCTCCTATCTTTCCCCCATAAACTGGGGTTTTTCGTCCAGCAAAACAGACAAATCGACAAATTAAGGGAGGAAAATGCCAAAAATTTATCAAACTAACAGGATGCTTAATGATTTTGTTATAACAGAGAGAAAAGTGGAGGAGAAATTGCTGAAGATAAACATAAAGGTTATGTTTATCTTCAACAATTATAAACATAAGAATCATCATCATCATCAGCCATTTTCAATCCACTGCAGGATGAAGGCCTCTCCAGCAACTTTCCAGTTCCTTCTGTTTTGAGCACTGGCCATCCATTTACTACTCAAAAACTCACGAATTTCATCTATCCATCTTCGCCTTTGTCTTCCAGGTTTTCTTCTAGCTCCACTTGGGTACCATTCTGTTATTTTCTTAGTCCATCTGTCATCATGTCTTCGAGCTATGTGTCCTGCCCAAGACCATTTCAGTTCTTTAGTTTTGATAAGAATGTCCTTTACTTGAGTTTGCTGCCTAATCCATGTGTTTCTCTTCTTATCTAACAGTCTGATTCCCAATATAATTCGTTCCATTCTTCGCTGTGTAGTTCTTAGCTTCTCTTCCATTCTTTTGGTGAGTGCCCAAGTTTCACTTCCATAAGTCATGGTGGGGAGTATACATTGATTCATTATTTTACGTTTCAGACAAACTGGGATATTGCTCTTCAGTATGTGACTATATTTCCTGAATGCTATCCATCCAAAATTTATTCTTCTCTTGACTTCCAGCCATTTATCATTATTACAGCTAATAACTTGTCCCAGATAAGTATATGACTCCACCTTTTCAATTACTGCTCCTTCAATCATTATTTCCCTTTCCGTGGCATACTTGTTCATCATTACTTTTGTTTTAGCCATATTCATCTTTAGTCCAAAATCCTTACTAGCTGTGCATAACTGATTAAGATTTTCCTCTAATTCTTTGGGATCGTGGCTTATGACCACAATGTCATCTGCAAATCGTAAATGGTTTAGGTACTCTCCGTTCACATTGACTCCTTTCTGCGACCAGTCTAATCTTCTGAAAGCTTCCTCAAGGGCAGCAGTAAACAGCTTCGGAGATATTGTGTCTCCTTGTCGAACTCCTTTCTCGATTTTAAATTTGCTACTGTCTTTGTCTAGTCTAATAAAGGATGTAGCACTCTCATATATTTTCTTCAAAATCATAATATATGGAGTATCTATGCCTTGTCTTTCCATTGCCCGAAACATTGCCTTATGCTGTATGGAGTCAAATGCCTTTTCATAATCCACAAATGCCAGGCATAATGGTGTTTTATATTCATTTGCTTTCTCTATTAGCTGTGATATTACGTGAAGGTGATCCATAGTTGAGAATCCTGTCCTAAAGCCAGCTTGCTCTTTTGGTTGATTCTCATCAAGTATTCTTTCTAATCTGTTAGTAATGACCCTTGTGAACAACTTGTAGATATGGGATAACAAGCTAATTGGTCTATAATTTGCAATTTCTGATTTATCTCCTTTCTTATGCAGCAAAACTATGATTGCATTATTCCACTGCTTAGGCATCACACCTTTTCTAATGCACTTTGTGAAGAGCCTTGCCAGTTTTTGTGTTATGTCTCTTCCTCCCAATTTTAACAACTCTACAGTAACTTCATCTTCCCCCGGGGCTTTCCGATTCTTCATTTTATTCAATGCATGTTCTACCTCATCAGGAAGAATATCGGGTATGTCGTATGTGTTGCTACTTTGCAATCCATCTTCCTCACTGCTGGTATCATTCCCTCGCTCCTTGTATAATTCTCTATAGTAGTCTTCTGCTATTTGAATTATGCCTTCTCTGCAATTTATAAGTACACCATCGCTATTCTTCAGTTTCAGTATCATTTGTCTTTCTGTATTACTGCTCATGGCTGCTGATTTAAATCCTTTGTTTTCCCTTAATGCTTGTTCTACTTTTCTTGTGTTAAATCTTCTTATGTCCTCTCTGAGTCTCTTTCTAATGGCTTTGCATAACTCAGTATACTCAATTTTCTCCCTATCAGTGTTTTTCTTGCTCTTCATTTGTCGTCTTTGGTTCATCATGACAAGTGTTTCTTGACTAATTTTTTCTTCTTTGGATTTCTGTTTTCCTATAGGTTTCTTGGGCTTTATCACTTTCAGAAAGTTGTAATATTCCTCGTCGATATCTTGGTCCTGAGCAGTCTGCAGAAGCTCAAACTTGTTCTTAAGTTCCAGTACATACTGCTTTTTCTCCTCCTCTGTTATTTCAAAGACCTTTGTATTATTTACTCGTGTCAGTTTTTTCCTTTCCTTTCCTACATCTATATCAAGTGTACATCTTACCATTCTGTGATCACTTCCAACATTTACCTTATTCAGGACGGTAACATCAAACATAAGAAAGGTTATGTTTATCTTCAACAATCCAGTTATATTAAAGGAGGCGGCAAAGGAACTAAGCAAACCCTTGCCATAATTATGAGAGAATCCTTGGACTCAGGGAAAGTCCCCATCGACTGGAGATGTGCAAATTTATCCCCAATTCACAATTACTGACCAGTTAGTTTAACTTCCGTTCCGGATAAAATAATGGGTCACTGGTTAAAGATGCATTGCAGGATCATCTAGACAAGACTTCAGTTATAGTTCAGACACAGTATGGGTTTGTTAAGGAAAAGCCTTGGCTGACCAATTTGATTGGATACTACGATGTGGTCACAAAGGAACTGGATGCAAAGCATAATTTTGATATCATATATTTGGATCTTTGAAAGACTTTTGATACCGGCACATGGAAGACTGCTGCACAAATTGGAACAGTGTGGCGTTGGAGGCATATTGCTGCTATGGATAAAAGGATGATTGACTGGGAGAAGACAGAAAGTGCTAATCAATGGACGCTGCTCTTCGTGGACTAATGTTGTTAGTGGAGTTCCACAGGGTTCGGTGTTGGGCCCACTGTTGTTTTGCATATTTATCAATGATATTGATGAAGGTGTATCAGGCTTAGTGTCGAAGTTTGCAGATGATACAAAGGTTGGCAGGGTTGTTAATGTCAGTAATGGCAGTGTGCGACTGCAACACGATCTAGAAAATTTGGGCAGATGGGCTAAGAAGTGGCAACTGAAGTTTAACATTGACAAATGCAAAATACTGCATATGGGCAGCAGTAACCCCAGATGCGTGGTACTACACTTAGGGTGGTAGAAAATGTAAAAGATCTGGAGGTAATGTGCAGTCAGGTATATGAAGTTTTCGGAGCAATGCGGACAGGCTGCTAGAGCAGGTCATCGGGTGTTGTCAATAGAATATAGGAATTTTGCTAGTAGGGAAGAGGAGGTGATTATCCCTTTGTATAAGGCAATGGTCAGGCGACGCTTTAAGTACTGTATACACGTCTGGAGGCGTCATTTTAGGAAGGATGTAGAGCGGCTGGAACGAGTACAGAGAAGGGCAACAAGATTGGTGAGAGGAATGAAGGGATCTTCTTACCAAGAGGGACTTAAGTAATGCAAATTGCAGTGTTTGGAGACTAGGCACCTGCGAGGTGATCTGATTGTGGTGTATAAGGCTTTGAATGGGTTGAGCACGCTGAAATGTGATGGGATTTTTAGACTTCCTGAGATTACGAACCTGAGGGAGCATATATTGAAATTGAGGAAAGACGGTCGAACATTGGAAAGATGTGCGCAATTTGTCTTTAGCCAGCAGGTGGTTAATTGCTGGAACAAACTTCCATTTTTGTTGTCGAAGTTGATAACTTAAATAAATTCAAGGAGGAATCGGACAAACGTTTAGAATGAATGTTGCGTGAAAATTTTTTTTTTTTTTTTTTTTTTGGCTGAAGGTACATAAGCTCATACGCTTGCTTTCTTGCATTTTATGCCCCTATTACTTCTGTACTCCCTGCGCTTCAGCTGAAGTAACTGAAGAAGCCTCGGTTGAAAAGCACTTTAGAAATTCTTCCATTGGTCGACGGAAATGAAACCTTGACCTCTCGAAAGGAGTGGGAGACCACGTTGTATCGTGCCAAATAAGCTGAAACACACAAGAATGCGGGGTGCTTCGATGTAAACATAAAATAAAGTGATGTTTATTCAAAACTGTTTCGTCCAAAACTATTTAATAAAGTTGCATTTCATTTGTTTATGAAAGGAATCTCACTTAAGACTAAACTTTCGCGCCCATATTTTATTCTAAAGCGATGGCCCTCGAGCCTCCATTCAGCTCGCCCTCCGCAGATTCGGCAGGAAAGTGGAGGCTCGTGGAAAAAGGAAAAGTCTGCAAACCGTAAAATGGCAAAAATAAATCTGTTCGTGCAACAACCACCGTAACAAACGAGGTTGCTTCCACGCCTCGTTCCAACCCGATTCCGAAATCAATTTTTGGCACTTCACCAACTTCGGGAGGGGGAGAGAGAGAGAGAGAGTGAGACAGAGAGAGAGAGAGAAGGCTCCGGGGATGGCACAGATGATGGCAGTTATTAAAAGTTAATTAGTAAATGGACTGTTTAATCCAATACAAGAGTTTTCACCCCACTCGACCCGACTCCCCCCCCCGTAATAAAAAATCCAAAACACCGTGAAATTGACTTAAAGGTCAACTTACGTCAAGGGCGCGCCAATTCCGCTTTGTGGTGTATTTAAACGCGTTATGTTCGCCGAAACAGCAACATCCGGTAACTTAAAATGTGACGCAGACCCCACTTTCCTGGAATATCACCGGCCCGACCTACTTTTCCCACAAAGTTCGCAAAATACTTTCTGTTCGTCAGTTTCGATCACATTTCGCATTACGAGCGCTTTGTGTCTTTTGCCTTCCAATAACGCGGCTGCGAGTAATGTGGGGGGGAAGGCGTGTCACGTGAATGTACGACCCGTACGGATAATTTCCCGTAACGGAGGAAAAGCTAGCGTGGTCTGGGAGCACGCACGCAGAGTGACACGCGAACAGAACCCAAAGTGTTCCCCCTCCGCCACCCGAACACCTTCCCCTCGTGCTCGGCTTTGGAGCGAGCGTGTCCGTGAAAGAGCCGCGATTTAATCGAAGGCACAGATCTGGACGACGGTGCACGCTTCAAGCGTTTCACCGCAACATCATCTCGCGCAGCGGAAACGCCGACTTGAACTTTCTTTCCGCTGCCCTCAGTCGCCACTGGTTGCCGCGCCCTCGAAGAATGGCAACATGTTGAACCCACGACGGAGGCTTCGCAAGCTGTTGGTGCTGTGCATATTCCTCGCCAGGCGGTTGGCGTCGTCCGAAGGCCCGACCAGGTGAGTCCTCTCATTCTCTGACCTTTCCACGTCCGTCTTTAGTGCGTGAACTGTTTCCGAAAACGGTTTCTTTCGGAACCAAAGGGGGGCCAGTTCAGTGGTCGAATAAACGTTCCGGGCTAGCATTCGCAATAACCTCGAGTTGCGGCAAAAGTCCCGAGATAAATATACCGCTAACTGCTTCTGACCCAACGCAGAGGTTCTCCTCGAAGTGTGGGACGCGTCCGTCTGGAAGAGGTGCACTTCGTTTTTTGGGGTGTGCTGATCGTATTTTTTAAATAAATAAATGATGTTTATTGTAAGCCACACGATTATTTAACGAAGTATGGACCAACTTTCTTTTTCCAATCCTTTGTTTGGTTGACGTAGTTCACTGAAAAGTGTTAACCGGTAGAAGTGTGTACACTCGTAGCTAAATATTATGTCGGATCGCTTTATTTGCGCTTGTTCTGGAGGGGGTGACACTTACGGAATATATTAATGGGGTGAAAGGTATACAAAGTTTGGGAAACTGATCCACTTTGACCACTCAATTTTTTTTTAACGGCTCTTTGGGAGGGACAGGCAGCCTCACTCACTCACTGCGCTTACGCCTGCAATTTTACCCTACGGCAGTGTTCCCAATTTAATTCGCCACGAAACCCTCTCCTAATCTTTAAACAATTACGGAAGAACCGGGCGGAATTCTTCACTTTCACTTCGTGGAACAGCATTTGGGGAAACAACACTGCCCTAACGAAATGACCAGGGACATTTAGGGGAGAGTCGATACTCGTAATCCAGTAACTTGAGAAAATACTCGCGCTAATCCAAGTACCGTGCACGACTCAATGCTCAGAAGAAAGACGTTACCATTAATCGGTGGTTTTAAAACACCCCGAAGGAAGTAAAAGAGTGACAAAGGTCGGAATGTTTGGTGACCAAACCAGAATTTGTTGAACAAGCCACGGACGCTCTTCTGCAGCGAATTCTGTCTCTCTTGAAATGTTTTAAATACCTCAATGCTGTTATTATTCATTTGTTGTAGCCGACTTTGGTTAGATCGGTGGTCTCCAAAGTGGGGTGCGCGAGATGATCCACGGGGTTATTTGGTAAGCAGAGCGAGTGATGCAATCCTTCCATTTGGATCAACGTACCCACGTGAGGTGACTTTCTCCGCAATAACTATTATTAAAACCACGTTTAGAAAGAAACTTAACTTGGAACCAGATCTTAGGGTAGCTGTGTCCCAAAACATGAAACCGTGTTTTGGGACACAGCAATAACGAAAAAATATTCAAGCACATTGTTCCCGCTAAAAAATGCTGTTGATTTGATTTATACCAATTTGTACTTTAATTTCAATTTCGTTTTGTTTTATTTGTGATCTTTTAAAATTATATGTGATTTTAGATATAATAGCTTCCCTGTAAATGATTTATAAATAAAAAAATTAAACTTTTTATATTTAATTTTTTATTCCGGGGTGTGCGACCAAAAACGTTTGGAGACCACTGAGTTAGATGTCTCGTACCAGTGGCGTATCCAGGTATCGTCGTAAGGGGGGGGGGGGCACATGCCTTCTCTGCCCACCCCTGAATACGCCTGTCTCGCACAACGTACTAATAAGTACAGTATATGCGGCCAGCATCTAATATTAAAGCATCTAACACGATGAGTTCGCTGTTGGCAACGGAAGACAGGTGGCCCGTGCGATCCCGGGTTCGTCGCCCCACCGATATTACTGTACAGGGTGTTGAATAACGTGTGGGCCGTACTTTCCAGGTTGATCGAGGACCTGCAACCAGTTCGAATGAAAAAAAAGTTCAAATAAATGTTTTGCTGGTTCTAAAAGGCTGTGTGAATTTTAAACCTGTTAGTTAATGCACGCACTTGAGGCGCGTTCGATTTTTTTTTTTTTTTTTTTTTTTTTATTCGTATTGTGCGATTAAGGAAGTGAAAAGTAATGCAGTTGTCTTCTTATCAATCAATTACTAAAGAGTATCACTTTATACTCTGAGGTCCAAAAAAATTATCTGATACCTTACGTTCCGTAAACATCTATTTCATCACTCTGTCTCGCCTCGACTCTGCGACCACTGACTTTATGAAGTTCAATCCACTGAACAGAATCACTCTCTCATTGACTTTTCCCAATCACAGATGAACTCCATCAGCAAGTTTGGAGTTCATCATGATCTTTTCTTGAACTGCAAAGTGACTAGCGCTCATTTATTTGTAGTTTATTACTTTTTTAAATTATTTTTCCCTTCTTTAATTAATTTATTTAATGTTTGTTTTACCCGTAGCTTAATTGAATTTTGTACATTTGATTTTAACGTTTGAATCTATATCAATGTTTTATCTTTCTGTTGGATTCCTTACGATTGTTATCAACTCTGCTCTCACATACATTCGTGATGGTTACCCGTTGTGTAATAAAATAAGAAAACGCGTAATAAAACTCGCAGTTTTACGTTCTTCTCTAAGCAGCCGTTCAGTTAAATTGCAGTACAATATTTATTACCTTTCTCCCGTACACTTTTTTTTAAGTCTCTTTTCTCTCAACAAGCGACACCCCAGTCACGAGTGTTAGATGACAAAAACATGCCAAATTCTGTTTGTCCGATTTTTGGCCAGCTCGCCAAATCTTTCTATATGAACCAAATGTAAAATTTCGTGAAAATCAGTCCACTGGGGGTCCATTTGTTACCTATGGAAGGACAAGATTAAGACGACAGGTCGCTTGTTTGTGTGTACGCGCGCGAACGCTTCTAAAATGGCTGTGGAGTTTTTATGGTAAACAAGAATAAGCAAACGTGTACCTAGTATGAATAAACATTTTACGGTAATGAAGAAACCATCCAAGCGGCTGATGATTATTCACCGCTTTTCCTCACTACTGATGGGCATAATCGATTATATGCAAATTAATTGATTATGAAAACGACAGCGTGCTGTATGTTATCAAAAGAGGAAGAGAGAAAGAGCTTATTGCTCGGGTGGTAACAACACTTTTCTTCTTTAATTTCATTCGGGTAGATTTCATAATCGACTAATTTGCATATAATCAATTATTTCACCGCCTCTGGAAGTTCTCTCGACTTTAAATCATTGTTATAGATTTCTGATCACGCGGCCCACCACTGAACAAAGATTTTCAGTAGTAGGTCCGTACTATATGATCATCTTAACAGAGTATGTCCGTAAATTAATGAGGGGAGGGGGCGGAATCCGAAATGCTTCCCTCTGAAATATCGGTAATTTTTGCAACGAACATTACGCACTTAACCACATACAGTAATTTTAAAGAGGTTTTACTTTTCATTAAACTTTCTCGCATTTTCTAATATATTTTTAAAAGAAGCACCCGCCTCAGCCACAAAGATGCGGAGCGACAGACGATTTAGCCCCCAAACCCACCCCCACAACCCCTAGTTACGCCGTTATAACAGAGTGACGGTTCCACCTGGTGAACTTAGTGTAGTGCAATGACAGTGTCGTGTGCTAATTTAAGTGTCAATCAATGGAAATTAATATCGCGTGCAATTAATGCAACCTCCACATCCTTCAGCGTTCAGCTTGTCCTGGGATGCCGTTCACTCGCGAATAAACTGCTCTGACATGGACGTGTTGCATCTTGAACAGGGCCGCTCCTGAATCTTAGTTCAACTGTGACTTGGTTCTCTGCGATGATACTTGCTCATACCGAATTGTCCATAAAGGCCGAAAAGCTGAAGATCATGCATTTGTAAACAGGGAGGAAACAAAAACAGGAGGTTCTTTTTCAAAAAGTGGGAGTGCTTCCCTAAAAAAGAGGAGGAACGCAGGAAATATTTCTTAAAAAGCAGGACCACTTTTATAACCAGAAATTAAATCACCTAACATTAATTAATTACCTAAACACCCTTACTAAGAATTTTTCCGGTCTGTGGGGTTCTCTTCGGATACTCTATTGGACTGGTATTGATCGTTTCAAACAAGATACCGCTGCACACTTTCCCTCTTTAGAAATGTTGAGAGCAAGTTCTGTTCATAATGGCCGTGCTGGCTATCAACAGTACTTTTATATTAAAATACAGAAGGATTGTTTCCCAGTACAGAACAGTATGCTTTTAAGCATCAGCTTACCTAAAATTTTTCTGTCTGTGGATTTCTGTTAGACATCGACTAATTCCGAGTACTTCAACAAAGATACTGGTGAAGACTTTGCTTTCTTCAGAAATGTTAATTCAAGTTTTGTTCATAACAATGACCCTGCTTAGCTGTCAGTAGAATTTGCGAAGCTTCCTTAGAAAGAGAACATCTGAACTGATTTCCCCACCCCCCGACAAGGCTGAATATTCTCTCACACTCACCACTGCTACGATCAATTGTTAAAATGCCAAGCGCAGGAATGTGCACCACGTAGTCATACGCAGCCATAAAGTACTTTCTCACTGCGAAAAAGAACAGAACCTTCTTTTATTTCAGACTCGCCACAACTTTGGCAGTAGAAATGCCAATAATCAGGTCAGAATTTTCCTCCAGGTTTCTGCCATGGAAATAAACTTCCAAAATGGAAGCAGCTACGTTCGGGTTTTACAGACAACTTTTAAAAAGAAACAGGAATGAATATTGCTTTTTCAACCAGGAAGACGGAAACATAAACAGAATTTTGGCACAAGTCATCATCAGCTTGCTTGGCCTGTTTTAGAATTGCTTTCGCAAGAAGTTTACAATTATTTTTCTTGAGTTCATCAATTTGTCTTTCTTTCAAAACCTTTTGATGACGAACTGGATTTGAAGAGGAGTCAGTGGCACTCACTATAGATCAATGGTTCCAATCTGGTAACTGTGAAAAGTGCTCGTATCTCTTATCACCGCTTCTAACCCCATCTTTAAAAGCGCTTGTCAAAGACTGCCACTGACCCCTGTTGTACCAGTGTAGTTACACAATTAACCACAGATGGCCAACGTGTACACACGTTTCAAAATCTTTTTTTTTTTTTTTCACTTCAGTGGCATGCATCGTTTGAAGTTATTTAAATCTGTCTTTCCTTTTATTACTTCTTTCGAGACAGTAGTAGTTGAAATTTCTAAGAAATATTCATCCACTTTCACGAGAAGGCATGCAGCTTTATTCAGCACAAATTAATAAGTTGACAAGGACATCTTATGATCATTACCACCAAATGCTCCGCCTCCTCTTTTCATACCCTTACTACTCCAGCTTTTAAGCTTACCATAACTAGTACACCATCAACACCAGAAAGCTTTTTGTAGGAGTCACCACAACATGAGCTGAAGACAACAGCTCATGTTGTACCCTCTAGAGCCATCTTTCAATGCTGGTACTTAAAGAAGCTGCTTTAGTTTTTTTTTTTTTTTTTCTAAAGGCAATCACAGTGGGATATCGCTTGGAATCTCTGTAATCAATGCCATCTGTAGCAATCGAAAATGGCGCATTCTGTACCGCCATCACCACCTCCTTTTTCCCTATCCACGCAATTTCATATTTAGCTATGCTCGTTTTTGTTCCTAGAAAACTGGGTCTTTTGGCTGGATAAAGTGCAATACGCACATTTTACGTATATTTCTTTCTATGGACTGCACGCTGTCGTTATGCTCATTTGCTTGAAAATGTCTGGTTACATTGCGTTTATTTATTTATTTTTAACATGTAATATACACAACAGGCATGCGCCCAGTTAAAGTGCATAACAGAACAAAGATTGTACAAAAGTAGAATAATACACTTTGTACAAGGCATAAGGTATGTTCGTGTCGGACGGCACCTGGGATTTCTCCCATCTACACTTTGTACAAGTAAGTGTAAAGTGTGTTCGTGTCAAACGGCACCAGGAGTTTCCCCCATCTCCGCGTGGTTTTCTTTGTGGGTGTAACAGATCACTTAAGGCCAGAGATTTAAAAGTGTATGGGATTTGGAAGTATTGTGTTGTGTATCGTTGTTCCTCTGGCCATTTAGCCGCTAGACCCCCTGCTGGGGCCCAAAGTTGCCCACACTCAGCTCCGTGGAGGCAGACCAGGTACACCCAGCATAATTATTTACTCTGGCAGGCCCTGCCACCTAATTTCCTGAGATTTCAGTGGCTAGGGCCTAAAAAAAAAAAATAGTAATAATAAATAAAATAAATAAAAATAATAACGCGATATTAAGGGGTGGTTCGCTAATGAGGTTAAGTTTCGGAATTGATGCACGATTTGGCTGTTATAATTTGGAAGTTTTTGTCGTGTGGGGCATACACTGTGATGTATAGAGAGAGAGAGAGTGGGGGGAAAGACTGAAGGGGAAAGACAGAAGTATGAGGCCAATAGGGTAGACGACCCCAGATATCAGTGTGGCATGCCCATGCCGCACCAGGAGAAGTAAACGGGGGAGACGGGGGAGGAGACGGGACGGGACGGTCCCGGCCCCTCCCACCGCCAGGATATGGAGAGAAAGTGGGCCAGACTAGGTGTCCAACCCAGATCGCCAAAAGGCGAGGCAACAGCGTAGCTGCGGTCACAGTCATGGTTTTTGAATGTTCAGTTCAGTGTCACTTCAGGTAGGTCACAGTCTTGGTTCAGTCTCACTTGTCTCGTGTTCATCTTATGGGATCAGGAAGAGGAGTGATGACTCTGGTCAGTTTGTAGTACTGCTTACACTTTGTACAATGAAAGTTCATTCAAACGGGAAAAGTCCATTTCATGGAAATAAAAAGGATATGCATGACGTCAAGTCGAGCGTCATGAAAAATCGCAGAGAGAAGTTTGCTGCAGGAGACATCATCACACACGAATTAATGAGGACATCTTTGGCCCAGAACTCATCCGTCAATCGATCAACCCACTCCAAACAGTTCTGTGAAACTGTTTCTTGTTCACAGCCATAAAAAAAAAAAAAAAGGTAAAGTGCAGCCATTATCAACCCACTGCAGGATGGAAGCCTCCTCAACAATTCGTGCTGAGGGAAATGGACCATAATCTGCCACGCTGGTCCAGTGCGGGTTGGCAGATCGACCGTATTCAGCAGTCAGGGGCTTGAACCCCGGTCTACTCAAAGAGCGTGTGCTACTGCACTCTCGCTCCTGACCACTCGGCTGTGGAGGCCGGTTCCATATCCAAGTCAAACTTGTTCATGAGTGCCAATGTTCTTTTGAAGAAGGAGTTCCTCGATATCTCTAATCTAGAGTTACCGATGTGGAATGTAGTCTTCTGTCTAGTAGCCACCACTGGAGCGTGAAGGTCAATATGGCACAGAAGATCCGGCAGGTAGGTTGAACCAGCGAAGATGTGGTACAACAGTTGTAAATCAAGAAGAGTTCGCCGAGTTTCCAGAGATTGAAGCTTGAAGTAAGAACAGAGATTCGGGCAGAAGATTCGGTGGTAAAACATGGGGTTACGTGTGGAAAGATAAATTTCATCTGGAGCGATTCTATTTGCTGTATCAAGTATGTTTCTTTCCTCCTCCATGGATTGAAATATCGCGTCTAAATAAGGTACAGAAAATGCAATGCACGGAAAATCTTGCGTGTATGCTTTCTGAAAATTTACAAATATTTCTTTCAAAATATTTCTTTGGGGTTTCGCCGAAAGACATTTTTAATTAACTTCGCACTACTCGAGTAACTGAAGTACTTAAAGTAGCGCGAAGTTGTCCGAAATGACCCGCACGTAACGGGAACAACACTCATTGCGCGTTTTTGTTTCGTAATGTGCGCTACCACAATGACGGCCAACTGGTTAAAGAAAATAAGCGGGGGGGAGAGTAATTTTAGCGTAGTTGCATTATTGTTATCTTATTTTTTTGTGAAAAGAAAAAGACGCAGAAAAACAGTTAGTTTTTCGCAAAAAGACAATCTTTGTCACCAATTATATTACACGGTGAGACGGAGAAAGGTCAAAATGAGCCGATTCTCCGTCATAAACCCGAGAGAAAAAGCTAAATGAAATGAACTGCGCTCTGAATGTTTACGGATGAGCAACTTCAGTCCTTACAAGGGTTGCGCACAATCGTCAACTGCCAATTTCAAACATCATCGCCATTAAGGCACATCTCAAATTGCCCGAAGACTTTCCCCGCTCTCTTAAGCGAGGCTTTGAAGGGTCACAACCCCTCCCGAAGGGCTGCTGTCAGAAAGCGACTCGAGCTGGAATAAGACAGACCCTCGAATCTTTTGCGAGTGATGGCGTCATCATCGGAAGGAGTTATTAAAGCTGCGCATCCGAGAAGAGTGGCAGGGATTAACGAAGCCTTTTAATGATCGATGGAGCGGGACTGCAAGCCGTTCCCGCCCATCCCCCCCACCCACAAGAGTTCACTCTGCACACAATCACGAGTATTTTGTGGTTCGTCATTACGAAGGTAATTCCGCTGTTGCCGGAGTCAGACGAAGAAGCCTTCATTACTGTCAAGAAACCCCGTGAATTCTAACCCCCCCCCTCTCTCTCTCTCTCTCTCCAGTGACGGAAATGTGTCAGAAGCGTTGCTGATCGTGTGCGAAAATGAAATGATTCCTCCCAGATTTTAAAAACAAAATGCAACTGGAAGAATTGAAAAGTTCGCTTCGATTTTCTTAGATCGTAAATCATCTTTTGCATCGTCGTGTAACCAAGCGAACGGCATTAAAAGGAAAGAAACGTCGAACGAATAAATAATGCGCGATAAATTTCCACGGCCTTCGACGACAACACCTGCGCGCTTTCGAAACATCCGCGCGGTTTCGGTGATGTTCCCGTTTTACCGACGATGATTCGTCCAACGTGTCCCCCCCTCAGTCGGAACTTTGCTTGTCCCGAATGGCACCCGTCTTCTACCGGAGGAACACCCGTAGAGGGGGAGGTGCAAGATTTTTCGCCAGTAACGCCGCTTCGTACACGCGCATTATTACGAACCTCGCGAATTAATGGACAATTAAAAATATACAAATTAGCATTAGCAGAGGCATTAACCCCGGGGGCTCCCATCTGGTGAGTATGGGCTTGGCATGCCCAGGGTCCTAACGTGGATATCATCATTCTTCTCTTCCACGGTCTCTCTCTCTCACAGTAACTTGGAAATTTTTTTGACTCGTGCAGCATAAGCCTCGGGCTCCCTTGCACCATACAAATAATAACAAAATGAGTTCCTTTGCGGGCGATTGTAAACGGTGACGTGGAGAGCAAATGACAACGTCACACGGCATGGCATAAGTGTCGCCGTCGTCTGCTTATGTGGCAACAGGAAGCGAACATTGCGACAGTTCGAGTGCGAAACGACAGGGTTGGAAAGCCGCAAACACGAACGGAGGTTTCGTCCACAACAAATGGGGGCAGTTTGGCACTCGTGCAAAGTTCATTCACGAATGTCATCGCCCGAGCAGTGAAGAAGGGGATGGACGCAACGAGACGTCTTTTTAAGACTTCCTCGTCGCCGCTGCGACGAAGAATTCTCGGGGCTTCGAAGAGGAGCGCGGCTGATGCAACGGGACCATCGGTCTCGATTGGGAAGGGGGGGCGGATATATTTACAGAAATTTTCTGCCAATAAATTACTGACGGAAGAAATGACGCAACGAGCGGCAAATTCAGCCAAGAAAATGACGAGTGGTGCCGCCGTGTACATTCAATTAAATCGAGATCGGTTCACGAGGGTCGTTTGAAAAGTTCACGGGCCCGAGTACGAAGGGGAGCCTGGTGACGCGTTGCCTTTCCACACACAGCCGGGTATTTTCAACGAAATGAAATTCAGTTCCGGTTACACTGGACGAGCGCAGTTCGCACTTCGCTAAAACTGTTCGCGTCGTTATTTTTATTTTTCGAAAGCGCGTCCACTGCAAGTACATTATCCTGGAAGGCCACAGCTACGCAGGCTCCTTCAAAGCAAAATTTTCCGAAGTGGGTGTCGCCAAACTTTGACCTCTTACCGGCATTCTTTTCACGCGTATTCCGACGTAACGATCGATTAAAATAGAATTATTGAACGAACGTTAAAAATTTACGACCCTTTTTTTGTTTCTTCACGTTTTTCAAAAACGGCGGCCAGTGAGCCGCGTACACGTCATTCCTCTTTCGATTTCAGAATAGCTCCGCTCACACTCGTGCTCGTTCTCCCTCACCCTCGTCTACACGGCGCTGCATCGAAACACGGAAAGTTGCGTACCGCTCAATTTGCCACCGACTTTAAAGCGAGGCAAAATGAATCGCAGGAATCCGTCAAACGACGGCTTCAGTCGCGTGACGCTATCCTGGGTCAACAGCCCTTAAATGGATGAGGTAAGCTTAATGCTCGTGGGATTCTCGCTCTTGTTCACATTAAAATATCTTTATGGTTACTGCAATAAAAGGAAAATTATAAGGAGACAAAATATTTACGTCCTTGTACTACAACTGAAAAGATTGGGGGGGGGGGGAGTGAATAAAGATCCAAACCGAGGATTTTATCAGACAAACATCAGATGGAATAACAAGCGGAAGTCATCAGGCGGGTTGGAAACGATCACACAGTTAAGTGTGGAGAAGGGGAGTCGGGTTGTGCCACTAACAGATAACACACACGTTCGGGGCATTTATCACCCCTACGAACATTTGTAGGGTCGTAATTAAGTGTGCCCGATGTCAATTAGCTAGGGAGCCCGGGCACATTAAAATGCTCGGCCATTTCAGTGGTTCCCAGTTGAGAAGATGCTTATGACTGGTCCATTTTAGGGCCCAGTGTTCGTATATGAACATGGGGGAGGGAGGTATAAGTTCAAATTGCAGAAAGATGTGGAAGTTTGCCTACAGCCAACGGGTTGTCGGAACAAACTTCCTCCATCTGTTGTTGTGGAAGTTTGAATAAATTCACTGAAGAAGTGGTCAAATTATTGGAGAGGGGATGAACAGGCGATGTAGGAAGGTTGTTCCCCCCTTCTATGTCGCTGGTGCTGGCAAACACGATAATGACGCATTCACGAATGATCCTTGGAGGAAGTCAACGCAACTGGCGGCTAAGTTCGTTACAGCATAAAACAGAACTCAAGGTTTTCTTACTCTCCTTTTCTTGTTAAAAACGAGAAATTATCAGCTTCCGTACTGTGTGAGTGTATTCAGAGCCCCGATAACATCGCGTGAACAATCACAGCGATCAGCTCGAGGGCACAAGAACCGTTGTATCTTTGGCTGAGCCCGCCCTTGTTCAGAAGCAAAGCGTGAAAACTAGTCCGAGATCGGACGCCAACTCTAGGAAATTAGAAAGATTCTGATACAAGGTTAATTCACCAGACCGCTAAGAGGGGTGTTCGGATCAATTACTCATTCCTCAATATCTCAAAATTGCGCATTTTGCAAAATTTATTTAAGGCAACGTTCTTTCATTTTTGCCGAAATTCTGCTTCACTTTCTTCTTTTTCTCTTCTTCAGTTGGTTGAGAACCGTCAGCTGTAATGAAGATTTCCGAAGTTCCCTCCTCCTGCAGCAACGTGCAGGAGGAGTGACCGGGTGTACATTTCCCTCCTAAAAGCCCATTGGCCACTCTCAAACGCGCGGGGGTCACGTTAGCGCGTGGTTTAAATTTGAACGATGAAAACTTGAGAAGTACGAGGTTCCAGCGATTTCTGTTCTCGCAGGAGCGACTGCAGCCAACATTTATTGCACACTTGCAGGACGTGCTTATTTTGGAATCGTGCATTTCACACACTCGAGGTTTGTCGACTCGACTTCCTTCGCCGATTTCGTGACGTTAAGTCCGTTCGCTGTCTTACTATCTGTTTCGGTAATACTTCCGGTAATATTCGATACTGTACATACAGTGCGCGACTAAATTAATAGAGCACGAAGAAAATGTTCTGTAACCGGTGCACAGTAGAATAACGATGAAATGAGGAGAGCGAGAAACAGGTATAAGGGACATTTATAGGGGTTGCGTAAGAATTTCCAAAAAGATCACATTACAGAATTCGATACAAGATGCTCGCAAATATGGCCACATGACATCAGTATGGCGTATGACCCCCCTCCAACGGCTAAACAGGCATGACAGCGGCGAACCATGTCCGACAACACTCTGTGGCAACAAATCCCATTCTTCCACCATCGCAGACTTTAGCTCACCAAGGAACCGAGGAATTGGCATTCGGATTGAAATGTGACGCCCAAATGCATCCAACACACGTTCGATCGCATTTGTCTGATCGTGTTGGCCACGGCAGTCCTTGGATATCTTCAATTTCAAGGTATTCCCTCCACCTCTTGAGCTCTAAGTGCACTGGCGTTGTCGTGCACGAAAAGAAAATCCGGGCCAACTGTGCACCCCCTAAAAAAGGTCGCAAATAGGGTTCGAGGATCTGTCCTCTGCACCACTGTGCAGTTACAGTACCCCTATCAAAAACACGAAGAGGAGTGAGTTGATCATTATTTCGCCCCACACGAGAACACCGCTCGAAGAAAGTGTCTGATTTTGGAGGGACTGTTCTGCATTCCTCGTTGTTCCCAAATGAAATACCGTGTAGAATCTGTTTGTAGGCTGAAAAGGCACTCAATCAGAGAACTTTTCATCGCTTTTCATGTTTTTTCATTTCCCATGTTCATATCAATTTTATACGTTTTATGTTCTAATATACGTATCAATTCTTGTATTAGTTATTTCGTGTTAAACCCCTAGCATTGTCGCTGTCGTGGGTATTATTGCATCAGGCAATCGTGTAATCGTTCACTGCCTGCAATAAAGATATTAATTAACTCAACTGTACGCCATTTGTCAGGGCTCCAAGTCACGTGTTCGTGGCCACCAGCTTCGACGAGCTGTGCCGTGGTTTGGAATTAATGGGACACAAACCACTGCCTTCCTTGCGTAGAGTCCACTCGAATTGAGCCTTCTTAACACAGTCCCTTTGGAAATGTTTTCGCATGTGGCCAGGGGTGGACTGCCATAAGATTTACAGGGGAAACCCCGGAGGGCGATGTGATTATCAATATTATGCTCTGAGCCCCGATACATTGTTTCCTCCGGTAAGAATTTTTGACCCAGTCCTCCCTTGCCTGTGGCCGCCGCGACCTCAAGAGGCAGTCGATGACACGACATCGTAGGGTTCCGTCTTGCTGTTAGAGCTAGAGAGTGGTCTGTTCTGGTTGACGTAGCCTCGGGATGTTGTTATTTGGTTTTTAGGAGCATTAGCAACTAAGGCCATATTGCTCGGGGATATGTGGTGGTCATTCCCTGACCTTTCCGCATCCTCCGTATTTGGTGGTGACGGGCTCGAACCCCGGTCTAATCAAGAAGTGTGTGCTACGCACTGCTGCTCCTTCCCACCTGGCTACGGAGGTGCCGTAGCCTCGGGAAACATTGGCCGGATTTGTTATAATGGTTCCTGTCTCCTGAAACCGCTTCTTTCTTAGTGCCGAGACGACACTGCGTGACACATTAACCCCACGTGACACCTCCGCCAGCGACTTCACGGCTTCAAGTTGTCCAGACCTCTTCGGTAGCATAGTTAGTAGAATCGTTGTTCTCCCCACACCAGGTGGAAAAGACCTGAGTACGAGTCCTCTCAATGACTAGAGGAATCTTATGGGCTTTTTTACAACGTGGCTGAGTTAGTCCGTCTCAGGCGACGGTGACATCGTTTCTACTCCCAGAGTAGAAACACACTCTGGGAGTAGAAACCATGGGTTTTTCGTCCAGCAAACAGAAAACGAACCACAAAACATACGCAATTTATAGACGGAGTATTTTCGGGTCTAACGGCACCAGGGACTTCTTCCATCTCTGCGCATGTTCTTTGTATCGAGGACAGTACGCTGTCAAGGCCAGAGGTTTAAAAGTGTGTGGGTTATGTGCTGTGTAATATGTTGTGCCCCTTGTTCATCTGGCTTGTTAGCCTCCAAGCCCCTGATGGGATCTGACGTTTATGTACTCCGCCACGTGGAGGCCAGCCTGGTGTTCCCTTAAAGTTTGCTCCGGCAGGTCCTGCCACCTACTTTCCTGAGATTTCACTGGCTAGAACCTAAAAAAAGAAAAGAAAAAAAAATTCTTATATTTTCTTTTGGGCACAGACGGTATATTAAACACTGTTTAGAGAGGCTATATTAGGGATATGCGCTGGAAGTGATAAGATTTCTTAATAGGTCGGGCATGAATTTTGATGTTTTAAATTTGGATGTGTGGAGCAGGCGCTGTGTAAGGGGAAAGAAATGGGAGGGGATTGGAAGTAAGGGGTCGATAGGGAAGTGACTCCTGTTGAAATAGTGGGGCATGCCTATGCCCCACCAGAGGAGAAAGAGGGGTGGCAGGAGGGGAATGAGACAGCAAGCCATTCTTTCCCCCCTGCCAGGGAAAGAGAAGTAAAAAAGCAGGCTAGGCAGAGTATCTAGCCGGAGCAGCCCAGTGGAGGTCCGAGTCCAAGTTGCAATCTTCATCTTTGCGTTAGTTCGGTGGAGATTCAAGTCCAGAAATGAGGTCCAGTTCGTCACGTTCATGTGTTGTATCTACTTCAGGTAGCCACTAGTTCAGAGTCTGTGTTTTCATAGGTTAGTAACGATGTGCCAGGGATCATTGTCATTCAAAGAGTTCGCGGGCAAAAACTGTGAAAGCCCGGTAATTATCTTCTTCTTGTAATATTATTTCTTCTCGGTTCCTTAGCAAGGAGTTGATCCATGTGTATAGTTGACATCTCAGGCCTCGTAGTTGTCACAGTCGTGGATAAGATGTTCCCAGGTTTCCACCTGCCCTTAGTTACAGCTCGATTTGTCGAAGATTCCCAGCTCGTGGAGTTTCCCTCTGAAGGAGGCGCGTCCCGTAAGAAGAAAGGTGGTGTGCAAGCCAGGAGAAAACCAGGATGGGGAGATAGAGGCGCCTCCGTAGCCAGGTGGGAAGGAGCAGCAGTGCGTAGCACACGCTTCTTGATTAGACCGGGGTTCGAGCCCGTCACCACCAAATATGGAGGATGCGGAAAGGCCAGGAAATGACCACCGCATATCCCGGAGCAATATGGCCTTAGTTGCTAATGCTCCTAAAAACCAAATAACTAACTAACTAACTGGGGAGATAGGATATACCCTGCTGACATTGGGTATAAAATTTTTGGCGATTTGCCCTGTTGTGGTAAGATTTCATCTATTTTGCCAGAATGTTGCAGATGTTCCGTTAACCTCTTATTTTCTGTGGATCTGTTGTGTAATCTAGATAACTCTAGATAGGTTTAATTTCCTTTTCTTTTATTAATTATTATTATTATTTTTTTATTATTGTTTTATTCGTGTTTTTTTTTTTTTTTTTTTTGCTGGTGCAGCATATGCTTTCTTGTACCGTGCGGCCATTACTAACACTAATAGAGTTTTTAGAAAAAAGTCATTTGGTCACATTTATCCGAAAAGCCCAATGGGCTGGAGAAACTAATTTGTCACAGACCAAGTTTTTTTTTTTTTTTTGTTTAATTGAAGCAGTGTTTCATTTCCTTCAGGTAAGCCGTCCCAGATCATCCTAATTACGATCCCCGTCCTTGCACACGGCGTGGAAAGGGGGAGTGAGGGTCGGAAGTGGTGAGGATCAGAAATGTGGTCAAAAATTATTTCCTTGTTGTCCGGCAAGGGTTGCGTAGTTTTTCGGCATGGAACGAGCAAAATACAGTGACGCCTCATGATCTTAGTTCCTTTGGCATATAGCGCGCACCACCGCCAATCTTCATATACGGCGAGGAGTTTTAATCATGTGCACAAGCCAAAAAGTTCCGATTTCCTCAGAGAAATGAGTCCAATGCCACTTACAAACGGCACAACACTTCTTGGGGCAGCAAAAGGAAGTGGCAGTGCTCGTGGGAGACGGCCAGGATGCGGTGAAGAAGGAGTTTAGTTAGATCAGTTAACGAGTTTCCAGGAATACCAAAAAGGACTACAAACTGAAAACGTAACACGAAGTTGCCCCGATGTCCACGAAAGTAGAGAAATTATGCCTTTCTAATTTGTTTCCTGAATTTCAAAGAGGTGTAGCAATTTTGTTACGTTTTTTTTCTTTAATTAGATTACGAGATGAAGAGAGGATAAGCGGAATGTAGTCCACCACGAATTACAGCGATTAGAGGACCTTTCAGCGAATTACTGTGATCAGAAGTAGACCAATTCTTCATCAACGTTTCATTCAATCAGATAACGAGAGTCAAATCATTCAACTTATCTCAATTAGTTCCTCTGCATGCTTTCGGAAGACTTGACATATTTCGTGACAACTGAACCGATTCCAGAAGGCCCCTTCCTACTTCGAAACGTATTCCCCACATATACTGCCAACTATAATGTCAGCTGCAAGGGACCCACCGGACGAAGCAATCTGCGTACAAGGGGCACAAAGTCAAAAGGGGTTAAAACAAATTTTCTGTTTATACTCCGGGACGACAACACGGCCAGAGAAGTTCACAAGACAAGGAGAATACAAGAAACAGCACCGTATTCAGCAGTTCTCTATGTCCGCCTCTACAATGCGAAAAAGGCTGAGCGAGGGTAGCCGCAATGCAAGTTGACAATTGTGCGTCACAGGAGAGAACGCCTGAACTGGCGTAGACAGCGCGGCTACCTGGACCACAGTTCTGATTTGTTTTCCACAGCGATTCGATGCAGGCACGTATCTCGTGGGAAGGGGGGGGATTCAGAAACGAATTACCGCTTCAGTGGAGAAGCAACTGCTTTTTATTTATTGTAGCGGTATCTCTTTTTTTAAGGGGTGCAATACAAGGTGACGAATCCTCCGCAGATGGATCCAATTACAAATTGCTTACATAACGCGTTTCTTATTTGTTAAAGAAAGGTTACATTTTGATGTTCAGCGATTATTTGTTTAGTTCCTCTGCCCTTGTGCTATCGGGGCAGTTCCAACGCACAAATGCAAGGTACAACCAAGTCTAGCGGTGCAGAAGTGCGACATTTATTTGCTGGTTTGTTACAACGCAAATTCAGGAAAGAAAACTTGGCCCATCACAGCCGTCGACTGGAGGCTTTACGTAAAGATGGTTTCATCAAACACAATTAAATTACCAAACATCTCTCACCTAGACAACGAGCAAACTGGCAAATGTCCATATTTGCCAGCTTATAAAGACGAAACTTAAAAGAATGAAACTGTGGGGAAAGTTATTAGGGCCGGATTTCCCATTAGGCCCGATAGGTACAATGCGTAGGACCTATGAACGAAGGGGGGGGGGGAATAAATAAATAAAAAAAAATAGAATAATGCAAATAGAACTTCAAAATTATATTTCAAAAAACTAATTACACGATGTCTAGGCTACTAATAACATTTCCGAAACAAGTTTCCTTTTTCGGCTTTTCGTTAGAACAAAGTGTTTCTTAACGTGCTCAAAGTTCATATTACGTTCTCGATGTCTCTCAATGAATTACATTCTCACTTCGTCACCTCATTTTCTTCCTTCCGGCGGAGCATGAGCATGTCTCACTGACCATCTGTGGTCGCCTTCTCTATTGACCCCACCTCTGTCTAACCCCCCAAGTCTTCAGTCTCCCCTCCCCTCTAACTTTGCGACCACCTCTAATGATAAATTATTCCCAACCCACACTCAAAAACTCAAGTGAATCATGCAACAACCCTATTATCATTCAGCCTACCACTTTCAGCGTAATTATACACTGGTATGCAAAATTTAAGGACCAGTCAGGTTTTCACCTGCAGCTTCTCATAGAAGTGGCCTGGATATGGGGAAAACAATACCAAAGAACAGAGGAAACTCGTGAGGTACAGAAATGATTAAGGAAACAAAACGGTACAGAGGGACTTTATTCAAAAGTGGCAACATAGCACTGGCTGCCATGATACAGATGCATCACTGCCAAAGGTGGAACAAAGGAAAGAGGTAGAAGAAATGGCCACCACTAATGTCGATGCAGTCTTTGCACCACCTGTCCGTACTTAGAACAATGTTGTTGATAATGTCTTGTGGTAACATCGTCCATTCCTCTGTCAGCGCCATCTTCAGCTGCTGAACATTTTCTGGTGGGTGTGCCGCTAGGCTCTCCGCAAAGCGTCCCATATGTGTACGATGGGATTTAGATCGGTGGAACGTGCAGGCCAATCCATACGAACAATGTCCTCACTTTCTAAAAGCATATCAACAGCTGCAGTGCGATGAGGTGTGGGGTTATCATCCATAAACACGAGCTCGGGGCCAATGGCCCCTCGGAAATAGACGCACATGGGGGAAGGATTACTTCAGTAGCGTGCACCGGTTACAGTACCGCCTTCCAGTATCTGGAGTTGTGTACGTCCATCCAAGATAACGCCTCCCCAGACAAGAACACCTCAACCGCCATATCGATCCCTTTCAGTGATATTTGCGGGGTGATACAGTGTGTCAACCTCTCCCCAGATTAGCTGACGTTCAGAATTACCGCTGATACTGAATTTACTCTCATCAGTCTGTATGTATCAGTCAAAATATGTATTTTGACTGATACATACGGTTCCTTTTGCGGTTTCTCATCAGTCAAAATATGTATTTTGTGGTTGTAACCTTTAGAAATAGTGTTGGTCCTTAAGTTTTGCACACCAGTGTAGTATTTTTATTTTTCCCCCTTAGGCCTAGCCACTGAAATCTCAGGAAATTAGGTGGCAGGACCTGCCAGAGTAAATATACGAGTGTTCCTGGTCTGCTTCCACCAGGCACAGTGTGGGCAACTGCGAGTCCCATTGGGAGTCCAACAGGTAAAAAGCCAGATGAACAATGGTACAAACCGTTACACACCACAATATCCAAACAATTTTAAATCTCTGGCCTTTACTAGGATATTGATTTTGTCAGCGGCGAAGGTCAGTGAGTTACTGAATTATGTGCTCCTAAAAATACTCAAATACCTAAGTTAACCTGAAAGGATCATAAATGAACTGCATATTGACAGAGAACTTATGAGAAGTGGAATCTGGATATAGTGTCTACTAATGGAATCTTGAACAGGTAATATGTCTAATCTTGATTTTAAGCATTCATACTTCGCGTAATAGTTGAAAGGAACGGTTGGTTTATAGCGATTCAGTGCAGCGGAACATAGCAATATTCTGCTTAAGGCAATACGGCACTTAAGCTCTGAACAAGGTCAAGCGGTGACAAAGTTAGGGATTAAAACCTCCCCCATTTCCACCTGCATATTTCTTCGGCTAGTCATCGAACGATAGAAGTGCCCTATCTTGTTGTACTAAAGACTACCTGCCTCGAAATTACTGAAATTCCAGCCCCCATTTGCATTTCAGAATGACAGATTTCAGCGCATCAGCCGTGCCGCTTACTTGCTGCATATGTCTGACCAATGATGACTTCATAATTAAATGCGTTACTTGTCACAAAAACTATTGCAATAAGCCTGATTGTACTTCTGTAGATATTAAGAAATTAAACAAAACTAGAAAACGCAAGTTTGAATGTAACGCCTGTAGGCAACAAACAGGGAAAAATAATGAAGAATTACCCAATGAAGTCATTTGTGAAGATTCTTGCACAGAACAGATTAATGACCTTGAACAAGCAACAAGAGAAATCCTCTCGCAGACTGACCTTGGAAATGGCATCTTGGGCCATCCTGAAGGATCAATTTTTGAAACCTTGGGATGCGATATTTGCCCGGAAGACTGCGAGCACTCTGAAGGGGGTTTCGCTAGAAAGAGGAGCAATCATAGCCCGGATGAAAGGCAGGAAGAGAACCGTAAAGAATATGTCTCGCGTACGGAATTAAAGGATATCCTTGCAGACTGCATCAGCCCCTTTTCGATGCAGGCTGTGGAATACGCTGAAAACCTCGCGAGCAATTTCATCCCTGTACATAAAATGCTACAGGAACTGCAGGAAGAGAATTTTCTTCTCAAAGAACAAAACAGTAAAATATTGCACACCCTTAAACGACTGGAGGAAAAGCTAGGATGCTTTGAATCCGTCCTCGTTGCACAAGGTGGCTCAACGGCTCCCGTAACCGACGAAACTTGCTATGCGAGGCAGAGCTACCCAAAGAAAAGTAGAAGTGATATGCATGGATTGTACAGGAGGACAGAAAGCATTGAAAATCACAAACAGAAGACAAGAAAAGAATTGAATTCGGAGGAAAACATATCAGAAAGAATTGCAAAACTACAAGACAGCCAAATAATATGTGAATCTCAAGCCCAGCCGCGAACTGTCTGTTTGCAGCAGGACCTCGCAAGCAATAGCACCAAACCCAGTGAAACATTAGGGGCAGCACAAGGAAATGGCTCCACACATTCCACTAGGAAAAGTCGAAACCAAAATAAAGAAGCCTCAGAAATATTAGGACAACAGGAATCAACTGAAATGATTGGAGCATGCATGTATTCCAAGAGTACGAACTCCAGAGTTACATCTTCCCCCTCAAATCATGTTCCTGCAAACCCACTCACTTATGCGCACATCGCTATGCTACCTAAAAAGCATAACACTTTTGAGGGTAGAAAAACCCGCCCATCCCAAAATTTCATGCCTACTCTCGCCGAGGACAGCCGACGACGTAATCCAGTTCACAGAGAAAGTATTAACGTGTCTTCCTGTAACACACCTGAAACAAACAAACGGTTTTCTGAAATCTACAACATTACTTCCGTTGCAACCAGAGAGCAAATTTTTGTATCAAGGCTGGGACCCACAACACAGCCCAGAAACATTAAAGCCATGTGTGAGGGCGAACATGGGATAACTGTGGAAGTAAAGCAAGTGAAAACACGACACCCAGCTTACTCCTCCTTTATAATCTCTTGTCCACCAGATAAAGCAACTCGCCTACAAGACGTAAGCGCCTGGCCAGTAGGTACCTTAGTCAAGCCCTACAGAGACAGATGGGCCAGACCACTGGTTAAAAATGATGCAAGGAATCGGGCTCAATAGCAATCAAGAAAACTACCCCCAGCTGGGAATGCAGAACATCACATCCACCTGTTTGTACAAAACGTGAGGAGCATCTCAAATAAGCTCCACACCCTACAAACGATGATGATGTACGAGGACCTGGATTTCATTTGCCTAATCGAAACCTGGTTGGGAAATGGAAAACAGTTAGATCGGCTAACTGCGGCAGCAAACTGCAAATGTGTGGGAACCGGAAGAACAGATAGGCGAGGAGGGGGAGTTATAATTTGCTATCAAAATAAATACCAGTCTATAAGAGAACGAAAAACCAATTCAAATAATTTTGAAGGGATTTGCGTTACCTTTTCAAAAGAGCACGTGAAAATACAGATATGCATCATATACCTCCCACCTGAGCACTCAAAGGAGACAAGAAACGAACTCTATGCTTGGCTTGCTGCAAATCTAAAGCCATCAGTCGACACAATAATAGCGGGAGATTTTAATTTGCCTCTTCCGAAACACAGGGAGGCCAAGAAAGAGCTGGATGCGACATTGGGTGCATTGCACTTAACGCAGCTTCCGACACCAGTGACAAGGGGAATGCAGCAACTTGACCTGTTGTATCATAGTTCCTTAGACATAAGGCTAGCGCAAAACTGCATAAAATTTAAGTCGGCCCACAATCCCATTGAAATAGAAGCAGCACTGAAGATACACAAATACATGCAGGGTAACCACACGAACTGGGAAAAGCAAAGTAAGTATCTTTTCTCCGTGAAGTATATTAATGCAGAGGTCATTCTCAGTCACCTGACTAGTTACAACTGGAATGACCTGCAAGAAAAGCCAGTAGACGAAGCTTTAGAAATGATCACTAAAAAGCTATACCAAACAGCATTGGAAGGAGCAGCAAAAGAAATCAAAATATCTGAGAGAACAAAAGAATGGTTCAACCCACAACTGAAAGCAAGTTTCCTCAGGAAGCAAAAACTGTATAGAAAATGGCAAAGAACGGGTCATCCTGCCGATCACATTCGTTATAAGAAAGAAAGAGCACATTTCATCAAAGCAAAAGGACAGGCACACTGCAGTGTTGTTCATAATAAACTAAAAAGAGCAAAAAGAATTACTAGCAATAGAAATAGCACAGAGAATATGACCGAATGCATTTTCAAGGAATGGGCTAATAACACTTTTAGTAACCTGCATGGACTGAATCAAATTGAGAACACTGATAATGGTAACAAAATTTTTGAATTCCTGAAAGATTTAAACAAGCGAAACCATTCGGCAATAGAGGAACCAACAAGACCTCCTTTGAGTGAAATACAAATCACCAAAGAGAGCGTAATGAAAGCAATCAACGATCTGCCCAATAAGGCCACTGTTGGACCAGACAAATTTCCAATGTTCATCCTTAAGATAAGTAGCCCATTTATAATAGATCTATTACTGCACATCTATCAGGAAATCATCAGGTCAGGAGCTTTCCCGCAAGCCTGGAAAAATTACATTGTAACCCCAATACCAAAGATTAAACACCCAAAATTGGCTAAGGATTACAGACCAATTTCTGTCAGCTGCACCCTACAGAAGGTATTCGAAAAAGCACTGCTTCCCACCATCAATCAACACTGCTTCAGCCATAGACCACCGCATTTGCACTCAGTTATTTCGGGTAGATCAACAATAACAAACTTACTGGAAACCCTTTTTCGCGTGCAGAGAGCACTAAATGAGAAGGAGCAAATTGATATTATTTTTTTGGATATCTCCGCAGCCTACGACAACGTCTCAATTCCAGCGCTCATTGCGATTTTAAAGAATTATTTTAATGTAAGAGGAAATTTGTTAACTCTAATAACCAGCCTGCTAGAACATAGAAAACTTATTGTTAAGCACCAAAAGCTACAATCTTGCTTTACCATCTCGCGAGGAGTGCCACAAGGGGGAGTTCTTTCGGCTACTCTCTTCGCCGCCGCCCTGGAGCCGTTTCTTGCACGGTACTACAATTTTATAACATATGCTGACGATGTAAAATTCTTCATCACTTCCAAAGACCATGAATCAGCAGAAGGTATTTGTCAGATGGCAAATAGCACAATCAGAGAATTTGAGAGCTACCTGGATTGCATCGGGCTCCGTATTAATGCGCAGAAGTCTGCCCAAATGACCATAACTTGCAAGCAGAATAAAAATGACATCTCGATCTCTGTGAACGGGTCTAATGTGGTAAAAGTGCACTCGCACCTGGACCTGGGTCGTAAGTGGGATGACAGACTCACCTTTGCTCAACACTTCGCCCATATGAAGACAAAAATATTCGCCGCTTTATGGGCTACTAGACAGGAACTGGTAGGAATTAGGGATCCTCAGCTAGCGACCAAGTACATTTTAATGTGTGTCCTGCCAATTGCAATGTATGCCTCGCAAATCTGGTCTTCAGCTCCAGATTCACATTATAAGTCCGTCCTTGGGATCGAGTACTGGTTCTTGCGATGGCTTAACAGAATTGCTGGCCACCCTTTTACTATCTCAAGGGCCATTCTCTACTCAAACCTTAACATCACACCCTGGATGCAGCGGACGATTAACAGGAACATACACACTCTCGCACAAATGCTCACAGGCAGAGTGGATGCTCCAGTCTTGGATAATATTCTAGTCAAACCGCGTGCCACTGCTAGACGTTGCGGGGAAGTAAATAATCCACTGCGTCCAGTCCTGAACAATCTTAGTAGCCTGCAAAGATTCTTCCCATCAAATGCAGCGAAAATATTTAACTCACTACACATAGATGCCGAAAAACTGTGTGAGGATGCAACATACCGGAAAGAGATCTTCCAGGATTCGTATAGACTTACCAAAATATGAATCGGCTGCAAAGTACCAAAGAATTTAGAGTAAAAGAGAAACTTTCTGCTTTCAGAACAATAATAATTTGTTGACTGTAAAAATATATCTTCTGTAACAGTTATGTAATTTATAGATGGAATTATTAGTGAATTGTAAATATATGAGTTGTATAATGTATGTACAGAATCATCAATGTGTAAATACTATATATATTAAACATAAAATGTGTATATAATATTTCGGGACGAGACTACGTGTTCAGTATATGTAACCCACTGCACGTAGTATCTCGTACCCTGATATGTACTTAGCACCCTCCTGGCACTTTGCCGTCCCGGGGTGGTTTCCTTATGGAAATAAACGGATAATAATAATACAGTGCTCTGTATCACACCCCAATGTATACTACGCGGAGATGGGGGGAACCCCTGGTGCCGTTAGACATCAATACACTTTACTGAATTAAGGGTGTGTGCAGCACATGGTACTCATACTGCCACTTCGTTGATTTCCTAGTTAAGGTGTCAGTGGGACAGGATCGGGTAATAAAATATATTTAAAAAATTTACTAAAAATGCATGCAATTTGGTAATTTTTTACATGTATGATTACATCGTTCTTTAGAAAAATTACAATTATTCTAGTGTATCCGTAGCGCCTGACATCTTGTTTAAAAGAATGGACTCTACTGGATCCCAGCTCCAAGACTTTCATATACCAAAAAAGCACTTCAGAGCTTTCTTGCAGAATCCATGCGCAATTCTTTTGATTTGACTGGTCTTTAAGAAGATGTTAGTATTAATCACAATCCGAGGAGAGTAAACAGTTCAAGTTACAGTTCCGAGTGCTGTTGCTTCACAATGGGAAATACACGCCTATTGATTTCTGTTCATATTAAAGAAGATTAGGGAAATGTAAATCGTGTGATAATATGAAAATCAAGTACATCCAGTATAAATAGGATGTCTGCGGGGACCTCAAGATGCTGCGGTCCAAGGTGGTTTCATTAAATTCTTGCTTTCCCTGCCTCTAGCGCAGCAGTAGAGAAAAGAAAAGAATATTCTGCAAGAAATTACCTGAAGCCTTGTACACATAAACAAGCCTTTGGTTTGCAAGAAACAACCTTGTTTTCACCACCCCATATCAAGCTGGACTGGTCAAACAATTTGTTAAAACAGCGGATCCTTAAGGTGACACCATCAAGCGAAGATAGTGCCTGTTTCAAAAATCACAAAAGTGAAAGGTGGGATACTTATTGGTCCGTAACTTAAGATGTTCTTCGCAAGGACTGCAAGACACAGTGGCCGATGCTGACCAGTCTTCACTTTATAATGATTGCTTTCTTAGTAACATTAATTAATTAATCTTTATTGTACAAAGGATATACAATTTACCCTTCACGGCAGGAATGCCAGGGGCCTTCACATTGGCTGGTGTACAAAGGCCTTGAGGGCGGGGCCCACATCGAAGTTCGGGTTCGTCCCTCAGGGCCAACAATATAATAGGTTTCAGTTAAATTTCACAGTATTCATAAAAATGTTATACAGTATTTTTTGACATTATATACAATATTATACAGACTTTAAATTTATTATACTGCGACATTACTGTGAAGTTTTCCTGGTTGAGTTTACGTCATCAAGGATCTCCCTCCGGTATTTGCGGTCCTTGACAAATTTGTAGAGGTCGCCTTCGATTGCTTAGACTGTGATAAGCATCTGCAAGTGAAAACATGGTAAAAAGCAGAGGTCCGCATTGATTAGATTTCTGCACGTTGAAGTGTACAAGGCAGTGGGAATTCATTGCTGACTGGCGAACGTATACGGCCCCACAACCATGCCACAGAAGTTGCCAACCGCCTCTTCGAGTCGATGACGAGACACGATTGGGAGGGTCTGGGTTATCCACCACACGAACAGTCTCGATCTCGCTACAAGTGATTCCATCTCTCCGTAAACCCCGAAGGAACAACTGGCTTGCAAGCAAACCCCCTGGCGACTCGGGGATGACCAGCATTTCAGCACCATACCGAAGCTGACTTAAGCCTGAGTCAAACGGAAGCTCCACAACTACTTCCGATCAAGGACCACAGAAGTTCGAAGCAGCTACTATTATTATTATTATTATCTATTTATACAGGTACATTAAAAAAGATTTCCTCCTAGTGATATTTATTCGAACCAATGGGAGAAGAGGGCGAGGCAATTACTTCACAACAAATGCAATTATTGACAACTGCCTCCATAACGTTCACCAACATCCTGCACGTGATTCTCTGTCTAACATTTGATGTTCCATTTAACGTATTCTGTATATTTATATTTTTAAATACTGTAGTTTAGTCTTTTGTAAATATTTTTTTAAATATTTACATAGTGTAAATATTTCAGTGAAATATTTGGCATACTTGCATTATGCAGAGTATATCAATGTGCTTGATGTCATTCTTGCAAATCTAGGTTTAGTATATCGTGTCACTTATACGTAGATTGAGAAAGCACTTTACTCTCTTTTGGCGCTGGATTATTCAAGCAAAAGAAATATATATTTTTTAATAGATTTTCATTTTTAACTACTTAAAGAAGGCTACGTCAGTTTACGCCACCAATTCGGGACGGATTGGAGCAAAACAATAGTGTCCATTATCTTGTATAGAATAATTACGAAAGTCGTTTTACGCATGAATTCGTTAGTCTTGGGGGTTTATTTTAAAACAGAGGAAAGTGGGGGATAAACATCCAAGACTAACGGCTTCATCCCCTACTAGCCGCTGTTTTTAAAAGCGGCAAGTAGGGGATAAACACCCTAACCAACACGAACCCTAGCGGGCTAGCATGTTAATCACTGCTTGTTAATCGGAAGGGTATCAGATTGTAAAGACTTACTTTTCTTTTTTTTTTTTTAATTTTCATAATTTTACATTTACTAGCACAATACAACGTTTTTTGGTTTTTTTTTTTTATTTGATAATTTTACGTTACCAAGAATAATACAATCGTTTTAAATCCAAACTGTGATTCACTGCCGAAGTGTATTCTCAATCTATGTATAAGTGACACAATACATTAAACCTATATTTGCAAGAATGATGTCAGGCGCATTGATATGCCCCATATAATGCAAGTGTTCCAAATATTTTAGTCCTGCTCTTTTGGGTGCAACAATATTCCTCATGTATTATGGAACCCGAAGCAAAAGGTCTTTTCCTAAGTGACCTATGTAAACGCGGGTAAATAATTACATAGTGATGATATCAGCTGAAGTCCAGGATAGAATACGCTGGCAGGTAGTTCGATGAAAGCGAGAGAGACGGCGATAACTGACAGGTGAAGGCACCACCGTTTTCTGACTGTTTTGTGTCGTCGAGGATGGGGGGGGGGGACTTAGCTTAGGTAGGGTGTTTATCCCTCCATTCCGCTGTTTTAAAATGGGAAAACGAGTTCCCGACTTAAAAACAGCGGCAAATCTGGTAAAAAACACCACAGGAGGGCAGTGGGTGGGAAAAGCAGTGGCATCTGTTTGTTCTGTTCGTTTTTCAAAATATGGGAGTCACAACTTGTCAATCATGTTTTGCTTGCCGCCATGATGGAGGGTGTACACCGTTCTGGAATTTTACCGTGATATTTATTTAACCTTGAGAATGACACGCACTACAAATGCGCCGGTAAAAAATTACATAGGGCATTTCCTGATTAGATATCGACCAGTGCGTTTCGACAGGTGTGTCTTTTAAGTAAAAAAGATTTGACTTACTCCGTCCTACCTCTACATTTTACGTAGAAAAGCGTGCGCGGGGTGGGCGAGCAAAGCCCCTAGTTATTATTAAAATTTTTTTTTGGATGTTTCTATTTGTACACAGACTGTGCAGAAGAAAGCACAACATCACGGCGCCAATAATAGTGGCCGGGGGTTAACATAAATAAGCAAACATCAGCACACACACGAAGCTCAGGATGATACTTAATCGCCGCACCCTGTTTGCATATTATATCACATAACCACGGATGATATTACATACACTGCATATAACATCCACAGAAGTCTCGCACGTTTTATATCAGTGAGGTGGCAAGTTACCGTCGGCAAAGGGCATCGGTGTCGAAAGGATTACAGTTCACTGATGAACTTCGTGGTTGAGTTCACTGAGGAAGTTTTTTTTTTTTTTTAAAGAATAAGATCTTTATTGTACAGTACATCGGTACACGCAGGTACCACGACCATACAATACCCTTCACGGCACCATACCTTGGCTCTATGGAGAATGTGACGAAAGCAAACTGCAACTGTTGGACCAGTTGGGTGCGGACAAATCTGATTGCACGCTTTGAATAAGGAAACGTCAATAAAGGACACTGTGTACATTAAACACGTGTTGCCAGTTTACAGTCCAACAATTTATGGTGTGCGCATGAAAATCTTGTGTGTGTGTGTTGGCCGATTTAAGTTGAGCAGCTCCTTCAAAGAGTAGTATTTGCGAATTCAGCTCGAGACCGCGAGGCAATTTCGCATCCGCCCCCTCCCAGTTCTTCTAGCGGCACTCCCACCCACCGAAAGAATCTGCCGTGTTATACGACGCGGAAAACTGTAAACACAGCGTGAGGCACCTCTTTTTGCCACGCAGATCGACAGGCCAGGCTCCAGTTATTCTTTTTTACCAAAGCAGTAATAATTGGAACAGGAATGCGGCTCAATAACGGTGAAGTTGAAGGTGAAAGTTATTTCTCGGACCTCAGTGGGCTTCGCCTTCTGATTGAAAGGAGTAATAAATGAGCAACGCGCTGCGGAATCGGCAGCTGCAAATAAAAACAACTGTCGAACCCACATGTTATAAAAACTGCTATTTCTAAACTCGTGTACTATTTCGAAAACTCTTGCAACCACAAATGAGTGCATTCCTTCGGAGTCCCCCTGAACCCGAAGGAGAAACTGCTACCGGCTTGTAAGAAAGTTACATGAAGACACACACGCCTCACTCCCCTAATCGTCGCCTCTAAGAGGGGTTTTCAAAATACGCTCTTCCGTCAGTCTTAGCGTCCGCTTAACGACTAAACTCAGTCACTTTCAGTAAAAGGAGACCTCGCAATCTTTGCGCACGAACTGCTTGACCTTGTGACATTCGTCTGCTTCCAGCTACCGGATTAAGCTGTTGTTGTTGTTATGGGGGTTTGATGGCGCATACTGCTTTGGCTATAATGCGCCGGATTAAGCATTTTTGAGTTCCTCGGTGTAGGTTAGTACGAACTGACATAAAGGAGGGGATTTTCTGTATTTTATAAATCATTTCAAACCGATTCAGAAAAATGTAGAAATTCAATTAAAAAAATATAGAAAACGGAATAGCAACGTAAATTATATACTACTGTACACACAATTGTGCAACTTGCTTATCCACAATGGTGAGATTTTTGGGGCATTTCAAACTGTTGCCAGAGAGGTTTTTGAGAAAAGACGGCAGCTGTTATCTGCAATTTCATCTTCCGGAATTTATCAGTAATCTAAAAGATATCATAACTCTCGGAGATGACAGGGACGATTTATTGATGGAAGAGCTAGATGCAGGGAGCGGAGGCGGCGGCTTGAAATCACTTAAAGAATTATATTAACTCCTCTGACCGTTTGGTCGTCCTGGAGTATAAACAGAATTTTTTTTTTTTTATATGCTAAAAGTTACTTTACCTTTCTTTTTAATATCTTCATAGTACTTTATGACGTAATATAACGGCTACGAGTTTTTTCAGTCCCCAGAACACGCGATAAATAATAATAAAATAAATAAATAAATAAAATTCCAGAGCAAGAACAACCGTAATAAATTTATATCTTTATCCCACAATTTTTTTTTTCATAAACAAAAGGAAAACGTAAGATAAAATGAAATTTTATCTTACGTTAAACGGCAAAAATGAAGAAACGGTTATACGATACCTAATATGGCCACCTTTTACCCAAATTACAGCCCGTGCTCGTCGCAGCAAGGATTCCAGTAGGGATCTAAAGAAGTCTAGCTTGAACTACAGAAAGAAATTCATTGAAGTACGATCACGTACATGGTAAGAGTGGAAGTACTTTACACAAACAGAACGTACCATTTCCAGCAGGCTTGAGTGATAGACGAGACAGTCTAGATGCAATGGCTTCATGAGGTTGGCGCCACACTTTCACCGTCCCATTGGTACAAAAAAAGTGTAAATCGGGTTCGTAAAACCATCGATTCCACAGGGCAGTCCTGGCGTTGGCAGCACCACTACAATCGAATCTTTCGATTTTCTTACAGAAAGAAGTGGCTTTTATATACATACGCAGACGACTGCCAAATCCCACATTTTTCAACTCCCGCAGCATAGTTCGGCTGGAAATAGGTCTTTCTTTGCCTAAACTGAATTTTTGCTGCACATTGCACTTTCTATTTGACGTACAATTTGCTTTGAATTCCTGCAGCCTTGGTCTTGGAGTGCCGCATTTCTTCCTTCTAGAGGTGCGTTACCATTTAAGACATACCACACAACTTCTCCGTAGCCGAGTGGTCAGGAGAGGGAGTGCAGTGGCACACGCTCCTTGAGTAGACCGGGGTTCAAGCCCCTGACTGCTAAATACGGTCGATCTGCCAACCCGCACTGGACCAGCGTAGCAGATTATGGTCCATTTCCCTCAGCATGAATTGTTGAGGAGGCTTCCATCCAGCAGTGGGTTGATAATGGCTGCAATTTACTTTTTTACTTTTACGCAACTTCTGGCATTTACAGAGCCCTGAATACTCCACAAAAGTGTGCTCTTGTGGAGAATTCAGGGCTCTGTAAATGCCAGAAGATGGCGTAGATGTGTTTTGTTGTTGGTATTGGATTTAACGGCCAAAATTACTAAAGGCCAAATTGTGTCTGCTCATCGTTTATTCACAAGAAGCATATCATTACAGATGTTAAATTATATGCTTCTGTACAAGGCGCAGATGTGGGAGACCACCGGTGGCGCCTTACCCTAAATACTATACTACTACGTGCAGACCCTCACCATCTCCAGTAACCATCCGGTTCAGCTCCAAACGAACTTGCTGTTTCTCAGGTGTGAGTAGTCTTGGAACCCAGCGTGCAAAAGACACGTGACACGTGACATTTGCATATGACACAATTGCATATGTGTCATATGCAAATGGTCACGAAGAATACCGTGCGTGCTTCCTAATATTCTCAACATCTCTTCCAGTTGCCTTACTGTCATCTCACACGATTATAGAAGCAGCCTGTATGGTTTCTGCGGTGACATCAGTGGGTGCAGCTCCAGGACTGCCAATTTTTGTGATTTAACTATGTCCATCTTTAAACATTCTAAACCACCTACCACTTGCGCTATATGGATGCGCAGTTTCACCATCGCGAGCCTCTTTTAACATTTCATACGCTTCAGCAGACGGGAACAAAATTTGAAAGCACCATTCTGTTCCTCGTGTGTTAGTTTTACGTAGGCAAAACTAAAGAGGCAATAAACTTAACAGACCGTCAAAGTCACACCGTGCGCACGAGTCAACTGTGCAGTTGTTATGTAATGCAGCCGAGCTATAAATAGCAAGTAGTACGGTTGTTCGTGAAAACATGATCGTTCTTAACTGAACAGCCCTAATTGACAGAAACACTTAACAAACCGGGTCTCAATTTCCTTGTCGCAAAGTCAGTCAGAGTGCTCGAAGTCTCGATGAGCCTTCGAGCACTAAACCAATCAATTAGAAGTTTCACACGTGGAACTTCCTCCAACCTCAAGTTTTTGCTAATTGAACTTGATTAGCTTTGTTGTTTGTTTAAAACGTACAATGTCGACATAGTTCTGGCAACTGTTTCGACGGCACTGACGCTTCAGTAGTGACAAAAGATACCTCTCTTTGCTATGCGTACAAATCAAACCTTTATTTTTAGGCCACCCGAATAATTAAATTCATCTGCGTGCTGTGTCTTCTTTCGGTTAATTGCGTGTGTCTTCTTTCGGTTAATTGCGTGTGTCCTCTGGTCTGTTTGCCTGCTTTGCCGGACGAAAAACCCCAGTTCTGGGGGGTAGGGGAATCTTGCTATGTACACCTGAAACCGACCAACTGAGCCACGGTGTGAAAAAAAAAAAGCCCATTAAAAAAGCGATTACGTTCAAGTTCCTCGCGCCATCGACGGGATTTGAACCCGGACCATTCCCATCCGGTGTGCAGAGGACGGTATGACAGCGGTACAAGTGTAAAGTGTATTCGTGTTTGACGGCACCGAGGGGTTTCCCCCATCTCCGCGTTGCTGTCATTGTGGGTATAAAGGACAGGGATTTAAAAGTGTATGGATTTTGTTAGTGTAGTGTTGTGTATCGTTGTTCTTCTGGCCATTTAGCCGCTAGACCCCCTGCTGGGACCCAATGTTGTCCCCGATATGCCTCGTGGAGGCAGACCAGGTACCCAGTAGCTCTATATTTTACTCTGGTAGACCCTGCCACCTACTTTCTTGGGATTCAGTGGCTAGAGCCTTAAAAAAAAAAAAAAAAAGCATCGTAGGGGTGACACTAGATTTTGTAAGCCCTAAAAGTTTCTGTACGTAGTTTAATTTAGTCGTTAGAATTTTAGTGTGGGACGTGGTGCGATGTGCAACGATGCTCTTTATTTCCCACTTATTTCTGATAACTAAGGACTCGCTAAGTGTAATGCTCATTGCCCCTTAACTTTTGCGATCTCTCAGTACAAATTCGCCAATTACTCGAGCACTGTTCTGTGGAGCACACGCATTCCAATCTGTTCTTGTAGCGATTACGTACAAAGAAAGCGTCCACTGAAGAACGGGGATTTTGAAGTAATATATTACGGGAATGTTTTTGAATGTTTTCGGAAGAGAAAAGTGGGTTGGCATGCAACGCAGAGCAAGTGTTTTGGCGAAGACTTGCAGCAGAAACTGTCAAAACTACAAATTACAGATTTCCCTCGTAAATAAGACGTTGTTTGAAAAACTTCTGTTCATCAGTCACGGCTGTCCAACGAATCTGTATAAAAGCTCACAGAACTCGCTGCTTTTCTGGAAAGAGGTTCTCCCCCCCCCCCCCCCAACCATCTGCTGCACGCAAATACGCATAACTGACGCCTGTGCGAAGAGTACACAATTCAAAGTGAAATTCCCGAAACCGTACGCTACCCTCGTCTGAGACTGGCTAACTAATAAGTAATATTTTATCGCACACAACCGGATACAGTGGATAATACATACCCATCACAGCCTACAAGGCCGGGATGTTTTTTTTCCCATTTATTAATTACACACAATACACAGTCTCAAGATTATGTACGTAATGATTTATATACAACATATATTTATTTGTAAAAGAATAAGAGAAGTTTGCCTCAATATGATACGTAGAACACTTTCATATTATGATACTCTCCAGAAATTAAAGCGTTTTAATTTCTGAGAGTATCATACGGAAGGGTTCTACGTACTATATTGAGGTAAACTTCTCTTATTATTTTTTTACAAATATTGATATCAACGTAGAACGTATTGAGCATTACAGCTCTGGTTCATACTATCAAAGATATATTTAGATGCTCTGTACATATCATTAAACACTTGTGTGTGCGCGCGCGCGCGCCTGGGTGGCTTCTAGGCTAAAAGCCCATCTCCACCTTGTCCTCTGTGTTGGTAGAGGAACTGTGTACAGCGGGCCTGGAAAAGTGTAAGTGTTTGGGTGTAAGATGTTAGTGTCCGTTCTGGTTTGTATCAGGCTACTTTTCCAGCAGGGAGCAGCCAACAGCTGGGCAGCTGCTCCCAACCCTGGGTCTATTATCACTTGTGATGTGCGAATAAACAATAAATCCCGCACCGACTGGAGGTAGTACAATACCAGTAGATGCCAGCAATCCCGCTCCGAGGTTGCCCACACCCGGGAGTCAGCACAAATAATAATAATAATAGAATCCTTACTGAAAAAAAAAATTGACGAGATCAACTTAATTACATCCTCTGAGAGCCAGGGATCTTAGTTGAAAACGCTTTTTGAAAACATTTGTAGCAAAATCTTAAAGGGCTTTAAAGTTATTGGCACACTCAACAAGAATACTGACGTTTTCTTCTGATAACTGTGGAACAAGACCAACTAAAGTCTATCTAAATTGCTCATATTCCGGGCAAAATAAGAGAACGTGTATCCAAGTTTCGAAGTCATTACATGCACATTATGGATCAGGTTCGAGTCCACGTTCAAAGAGCTTAGCCCGTAAGGAGCCGTGCCCCGCGAGCAGATGGGAAGTGTACATATTTGGCGTAAACCATGAGTTGTTAGATAGTCAGCCTTTTGTATATATTTTGTATTAAATAAATTTTCTGTTTATACTCCGGGACGACCAAACGGTCAGAGGAGTTCACAAGATAGACAGAATTCAAGAAACAGCACCGTATTCAGTAGTCACGGGCTTGAACCCCGGTCACTCAAGGCACGTGTACTTATGCACCCGCGCGCCTGACCATTAGGCTACGGCGGCCTCTATTAGTTGTCTGCTGCAGACAACTAACCAGAGCACTAGACCCAACATCATGAATCAGGTCCAGCATTCTAGTCAGAATCCAATAGTTGAAGGCAATGCAATGCAAGGCAAGACAAGTTGAGTACACGGCAAAGTACAATTAAAGAGTTCTATACCAAAAAGGTGTCCCCCCCCCGTGGGTAGCACGGTTAATAGGATTGCCGTCCTCCCCACACTGGGTAGAAAAGATCCGAGTTCGAGTCCCGTCGATGACGTTAGGAATTTTTATTCGTCTTTTTCACAACATGGCTGAATTAGTCGGTCTCAGGCGAGGCTGGCATGGGTTTTTCGTCCAGCAAGAGAAAATCGGCCAGAGAACACACGCAATTTACATACAGTATGCACGGAGCAATATGGCCTTAGCCTCTGATGCTCTTAAAACTCGAGGAAAAACATTAGCAATAAGGAACGTTCATAGATAACGTTAACAGTTACCATAATGGAAAGTCAGGTGTATTTTTAGATAGGTTAACAATTTTCTGAAATTGTTGAAGGTAAATCGCAGCAGGAGTGCAAATTATGCGATATTTATATTAAAATTAAGAAACATATACACAAAAATCAATTCCACTTAACACAACTGCCAAAGCGTGCAATTATAGTGAGCGGCAGAAGGTCGCTAACTATAATTGCACGCTTAATATAGTGCTGCAATTCCCTAACATTTCTCATGTTAAATGCAAAAATCTTTGCGTCACTACTGGTTTTTTACGTCACAGCTTATACCAGATCTCAATTAGACAGTTCACTGATTGCACTGGAGAAGCAGGGGTACGCAACTTGGCGGACAAGAGATTTAAGCTTCATCACTGGAATCCAAAGGCAACACGCACAGAGAGAGAGAGAGAGAGAGAGAGAGAGAGAGAGAGAGAGAGACGCGTGTCACCAAATGAACACGAGCCGTTTACATACTGAGTAAAGACGGACCTTGCTGTGCTCCACCTGATTTCAATATTTGAATAGATGGTAGTGACTGCACATGTGTGAATCTGTCGCTCAGTTTGAGTCTACGTAATTATGGCAACAGCTTTGACCTTAAAGATTGTGCAGGGGTGCGTCGGATACAGAGATCCCAGAAATTTGGGGATGAAATGGCACCAGTTAGCAGTTTGGTAGAAGTTGTGAATTTCTGCTCCACAGCTCAGAGTAAGTTGCAGTTTGAATACATTTCTTCGTTGTCCTCAAGTTATTTGCACGAAGGTTTTGTTTGGCGCCTTATCTACGGTTACTCATCCTTGTTACGAACGTCTCAATATACTGATGGAATCTAAGTTTTGGATCTAAAATAACTTCAAGGTCGTTGTGGCTTTTCATTATGGGGATCTGGGTTCCACGGAAAGAAGGTAGAATTCTGGCTGGTAAAGAAAATATCATCTCAGATTTATCCCTGATTTAGGTGCAGCCCAACTGTTCAAGGTAGTGTAAGATCTGAAAATCTTACAAAAATAAAATATTTTTTTTGACTTCTGAAGTTAGTTTTCCTTTTTGGATTCTTGCCGTTGGGAGAAATGTTAATAGCGTCAGTTTCAATAAACAAGAATTATCCAGTAAGGATTGTAAAACTTAAAAGGTAGGAAGAACGAAAAACAGGAAAATTAGCTTTGCATCCGTCAAAACAGAAAACTGACGGAGAATACTATGACAAACCCAGCAGGGGGTCCGGCGCTGCAAAAACAACTTAAGTTTTATGAGGGGTCACGCACCGGAAACGCATACGGCAAAACGCACACTAGTTTCTAAAAATAGATGCTATAGTAGCTAGTGTCACAATTTGTGGTTTTTCTGAAGTGCTATAGAGACAAGCTGTGATGACACAGGAGGAGGTGTTTTGATGCATTCGGCCTACATGAAAGAGCTCAACGGATGTTAACAGGTAGGAAATAAAAAAGGAGAGGGGTATTGTGAATCACGTGCCACTAGGCTGGCTGACCTGCCAACAAATGAAAGGATAAAAATGAATATAGGAAAGAGGTGATTGGAAGAAACCCACTGTGGGGAGGCGTGGAAAATTCAGGAGTAAGAGATTGTTTTTGGTCGGGTGAGTGGGAGAAGAAGTGCGGAGGGCAGGAAGAAGAGAGTGGGTCAGTGTCAGTGAGTTGGGCAGCAAGATGAGAGTGGGTGAGTGTCAGTGAGTTGGACAGTAAGAGGAGAGTGGGTCAGTGTCAGTGAGTTGGGCAGTAAGATGAGAGTGGGTCAGTGTCAGTGAGTTGGGCAGTAAGATGAGAGTGGGTCAGTGTCAGTGAGTGGGGCAGTAAGATGAGAGTTGGAGAAGAAAAGAAAGGAATGAGTTCTTTTAGATAGAGTAGCCGGTGGAGAAAAGTGGCTAAGTTTTAATGTGTAGTCAGTATGAGGGGGAGATAAGCTTTAAGTGAACAGTTAAGTCGTTAATCTAATAAGTTAGTGAGAGAGGCAGTCGAGTAAGTGGAAAGATGAAGTTGAGGGGCAGAAGTCGGTCAGACAGTCAGTCAAAAGTAGACTGAGTTTTGAAGTGAGAGATGAACACGTGCCATAGAAAAGAGGGAAAAATTTTCAAGATCCTTAAAGTAGATGAGAAGGAGTCAACTCCATTATGAAGGAACGAGATTGCCTGATATTCTGAGAGCAAGTACGCTGGAGCTGATGAAATCCGAAGCCGGACAAAAAGAGTACAGCCATTCTGATCAGATGAAATTAATGCGTCCATAAAGAAATACAAAGGTACCCAGGAAGGAATCCAGCATCTTATGTCGAACGCCCCCAGTGATTGTGAGATGCGACCCAGATAGAAAGGATCCCCTACTCGCTTAGAGAAGGATGTACCGTGAAGTCTGCCAAGTTATGTAAGTAAGTGATTAGTTTGCTTAAGCACCATCACACCGCCTATAGGCACTCGATAACCAATTTATCAGAACTTTTGATTGAACACATATGTATAAGTAGTACTTTATTGTAATGAATAAGTTAGTGAATGTTATGGACTGAAGGACATTACCCAGGGCAAGTCATATATATATATAAATAAATTTTGGAAGGGAATAGATATAAAATTTTTGATGTGATTGATACTTGTTAATATTTGGTTAAATAAGTGAATGACTAAGTATGAATTTTGGAAGGGGATAGACGGATGTCAGTAACCCCCGAATGTGCAAGTAGTTAATTGTAGAAATTTGATAGTAATAATTACCTAGATTAGAGAAGGTTGTAGGCTATAATCTGTTAGAAAACAGAGTAATGATTTATACTGAAATTAAGAGTATCGGAGCTTTATCAATTTGGAGTAGGAATTGTTTTGTAATGAAAGAAGAATGTTAATAGATTCTTTTGAAAGTCAATTGAACTCAGGAGTAAGGAAGTAGAAACATTTTGTTAGTTTAAAGGAGGAGATAGTTGTTTATGATTTATGTAAAGGAAATAGCCCTCCTTGAGTTTGCTCAATAGGCAAATTACTTTGCTCATTTACATTCTGTTATAAGAAGATGAAATTAAATCTATTTGGTCATGAGTTTAATAAATTTCTTTTGTTTGATGTATCTATGTAAAAGTGTCCAATAAACTGTATTTTTATTATACAACATTTGTGTGTCTCTTTGTTATTCTGAGAAAAAGCCTATCCAAAGGGAATTAAACTCGCCAAGGAGATTTTCCCCTAGAACTTGGAATTTTCTGAAGTAAAATAGTCAGATGCGCAAGTGGGGAGTTATTATAAAGGGGAGTTGTTAATAGGGGAATAAAATATAAATAATATATAAAAAAACATTATCATAAATATACCCCCCCACAGTAGAAAGTTAACTTCTGGCATGATGGGGGATCAGAATCTGGATGTCGTCAGTGTATACCAAAATATGTTCACTACTATCGATGAAAGGTATGAGTGCAGCCATAAAGAGCAATCCGGACAAAACACCCCCTTGTGGCTGACCTCCAGCAGTTATTTTTCTAATCAGACTGGTTTGTTGTTCCTGAGGTATACAGTTACCTGCATACATCTTATTCTAAATAAGAAAACTTCGTGAATTTATTTGAAAGTGCAATAGAAACGAAATGTCAACGCCTCGAAGGAATTCTCACTGGCGATGACAAGAGCAGCGACATCGATGCCAAAGTGTTACGTCAAGAAATCCAATCCTTGCAGCATGTTTAAAAAAAAAAAAAAAAAAAAAAACAAACTTAGTTGAATTATATCCCAACATCACCATTTCTCTTCAGATATTATTAACGTTGCCAAATACGGTTGCGTCTGGAAAGAGGAGTTTTTAAACATATAAAAACATCCGACGTTTTAGACAAATTCATATCAAACAAATATCGTAAAGTAATGCGTGGAAACTTAAGTTTAAATAAATAATTATGATTTGAATAATTTTTGGATATTTCCTTTATTTTTCAATTTTACGAATTCCACCTTTAATTTTTGCGAGGGGGCTCCAGATTAATATTTTGCCCGGGGCCGACAGAAGTCGGTCCCAGGCAAAGTAAAGAACTACTGATTACTTTGTGGCACCGTGCACAATACAACGTAACATAATACACACTCACACGTGTGTGTAGCTGATCTGGGGAAAGGACAAACAATGATTTCGCAGACTAAACCTTCCCTCCTCCCCCCACCTGACTAGTTGATGCCACACGCACCATCGGATCTGACCCTGTTCATTCTATTAGTTAATCAGAAACAAAATACAAAGAAGCAATTTTTATTCACTTAAGATTACCTTCTGGAAACAATTTGGGGGAGGGGGGCTGTGAGGTCTGTTAATTTGCCTAACAATAATCATTTACTATGTACACGAGTTAGAATTTGAATTTACAGGACAAAGATGGACGGTTTGTACTGTGAGCGCAGCGGATAATCTCGCGATGACGATAACTGCTTAATCCCCGCGGTAATTTGAGACTTTGTTGGGAGCCCCGTAAAGATGAAACGCCACGTGTTCAAATCCCATCCCAAGAAACACTGTGAGCATGCGCACAGATTTCTTCCAAATTAATCGGCAAGCGCGCTGAGATTTACGACTTTATTTAAATAAATTAACTGCGGTTGTCCAAAGAGAGGAATTAATCACAGCCAATGAAAGTCGATCGCCAGAGGGCGGACTGTTGCTGCTGAGCACCGCATTTACCACGAATGCAACTTCCGACGCTCTGCGAAATCCAAAATGTGCCCTCGTCTGACCCCCACTTCATTCTGTGGGAGTTTGTTTCTCTTTTATTTAATTGAATTTATATTTATTTCCCCTCTGTGCCTCAGTATTGCTGCGGTGGCACTTGTTATTCTCTTCGTCCAACAACTCCCCTCAAGCAGTAGCTATCTGACTGCGTCAAAATTATCAGGATTTCCCATGAAATAACCATTATAAGAGTAAACTGCCAGTATTTCACGAGCAATGACGCAAAATGTTTAACACAAGGTCGTTTATTATACAATGCTACTTAGGATATGTGTTAGATTATCCATTTCCTTTTTTATAATGCGTGCACCTTTTCTTCCACAACTACGTCTCTTAATTATACCGCGGTGCAACTCATTTTTGTGATGTACATCAATCATACGCCATCATCAGGGCGTATTAATTATCTAAATGATGCTCATTTACCATATGTTACTAACAAAAACTTTTTTTTCCACATACAACGCAATCCAATTTAACACCGTGACTTAGAACTTTCTCTAAAACCTAATCGATTGTAGCGCAGTTATTTCTCGTCTTTAAACTTCTCGTTTTACTTTACTTCCACATTCTGACGTTCATTTTTACGTTACTTCACCTTATATATTAACATTCATAAATACATTATTCCCATCAATCGTATTCATTATTATTTCACTTAACTTAGGTATCTTACATCCACTCTCCTGTCATTTTAAAAGAAACATGAACTGTCCAGTTCTCTTCTGAAAACGCTTGATGCGACGACTTACACTTTTCGGATTTTTCCATCCCGCGATCTCCTTCTTCCTCTACCACAAGAAATCTTTATATCGGAACTTTCCTCGCAGATCTTCTAATTGCGGTAACGGCTCTCGGGAGCGGATTTGCCTACTGGAGTATCATCGGCTATTCCTTCGCCCGCTATCCAGGGTCTGGACATTTTCTTATTTCTCAATTAGGCCTTTCCGTTTTCTCTTCAAGACCGCGCGCGCTTATCTTCAGGGCTCCCAACCACATCTCCATTTACCCATGTTTCCCCTTCGCTCTATTCTTCCGCTACTCTCCCCCCACTCACTCACTTCGCTCACAGCTTGTCTCTCCCACACTCTCTCTCTACTTTTTCTCCCTTCTCTTCATTTTTTCTCCCCTTCCTTGGGCGCAAAAACCTTACATATTTTCCTCTAATTTGCGCATCTCTGCCTATCTAATTTGAACTTCACCCAATCACCGACTTATTCCTGAAACTTACGCTTCCCGTACGTCACTAACTCACAGTTTTGACTTTGCCACACACCAGAACTTTTTTGTTTTGCCTTTGAAACCTCTGCTGACTATACTTTTGAACGTTAAGTACCAACGCCTTCCTAAAATGACTGTGTCCAGTCTTCAAGTAGCGGTATGACAGAAAAGATTAAATTAATGTCGACTACTTCCTTTTAAATTTACCCCGTCCTTCGTTCCACACCTCTCTACTTGCTATTTTGTCTATTATTCCGATTCTTTTAAACTTGTCCCACTTTCCACACCTTACCAATCGTCGTACACGTTAATGCTTTAAGCGCAATGCCGACAGGCGCACTCCCACTAATTGCAAATCTGCGTTGCAACTAGATGAATACAATGTACACAGATGCAACTGTCCCGTCATGGCCAAAGGCCAGGGCTCGCGTCAGAATTAAATAGTTAATTATGTACACACCGATACAAAAGTAAAAATTTAAAAAAAAGTTAGGTTATCGCAATTCCTCATTAAATGCATTATTCGCTGCATTTAACACGCTGCGTCACGTAAGGTTCTATTCACAATATAATACACGAATGGAATTCATACCTTCTCTGTGGAGACGCATCGATGCGCTCTTGTTTAAAGATGCGTGGGTATGCCAACTTTTGCACCCACACGTAGCAAAAGACTTTTGTAGTAGCACAGGGGAGCTTGGCAGATGGTGTGGAGAAGAGCACCAACTTGTTCTTATTGGCTTTTTGGATCCGAGCGAATTGCTAAGACCGTTTTTCTATAGGTTTTATTGGTGCAGAACTTTTTAAGTCGGCATCGAGGTGCTGTACTTCCGTTAGAATTTCATTTGGGAGGAAGCGATCTGGATACGAAGTCGCCCATGCTTCGAACAGAGCATCGGAGTCCACCGAAGTTCTAATATTCGCCAGTAACACGAATCCCAAATGGAAGGTGTTTAGATTTGGTCTACTGACCATCTTAACTGTGGCTAGCTCTGTATTTCAATAATATCAGGCAGTCGCTGCATCCCCAGTGAAGTAGCAAAGGGCAGTTCTGTCCTGCGGTGGGAGACCCGCTTTCCGATTAGCCCACTAAGGAGCCAGAATTCTGCAGCGAGGACTGGCTTCTTCATCGTACTAGCTGCTGATGCCCACATTACAGTTCTAATGAATTTTCTAATTATTTGAGGATCTTTGACATAAATTAATTGCTGCCCATTGAAGAGAGGCTGATCTGGAATGAGCTTGTCTACATGAGCTTGAAACCAGTTTTCGGTTGAATGCTGTTCCCAAATCTACGTGGGTGGGAGTGGTAGATATCACAATTCCATCGAATGTTGGGGATGTTATTGTAGGGGAAGATTTGAGGGAAAACACCATTAGTTTTGTTTTTTGAGGATTGATTGAGAGTCCATACTGTCTGAGGTAAGAAGCGATGTTGATGAGACTATTATTGATACATGCTGTAGCCTCAAGATGATTTGTTGGAAGCAATAGAGGTCAGGATTTTTATATCATCTGCATACGTGATGATTTTCTCGTTGTTACGGACAAGAAGCGCAATGATGGCTGTAAATAATAAGCCAGATAGGACCCCCCCCCCTCCTGCGGAACAACAGCAGAGATCGCCTTTTTGTGCGATTGTCCATAGGCATCGACTTGTAGTACCCAATCATAGAGGAGTGATGCTATGAACCAGAGGATATTAGAGGATATACCTTGGATTAGATAGTGCGCTTCAAGTAAGCAAAGGAGTGCCGACACATTGATGACGTCAAAGGCAGCTTGAATATCTAGGTACATTATAACGAGTTCCTCGTGCCGTTCAAAAGCAGACAATATAGTACGTGTGATTGCAAGGTAGTTCGTCACTGTGGATCGGTTTCGGATTGCGTAGTGGACCTGTGGCGGCCTATCTCCAAGAATCTGATTCATTCAGGTGGGCAGCATAATGTTTTCCAGGATTTTTAGGAGCGTTGACGGGTTAGATATCGGCAGAAAGTGCTTCTTAAGTAGAGTGGAGTTTTGAAGTTTTGGATGTGGTCTGATAAGGTAGCTGTTCCAGGAAAGATTCTTGTGGTCAGAATTCCGTTGAAGGTGAACCTGAGCGGTTGGAGAATGAACGGGATGGGGCATTTTATCATGAATTGTTGCACTTTGTTGACCCTAGCAGTTGCAGTCGCTGGAAGCTAATGGAAATCTTTTTGTTAGCCCTCTATCTCCACACATTATTCATAACAGGAAAACAGATATTTGCGACTTTGTCTTACAATTCGAGGGCTTCGTCGTTGGCTGCCCTGAGCCTTCTCGTTCAGCTGCAGAAACCGAGACGGAAGTGTAAACAAAAGGATCTTTCGGCAGTCCGATCTTCGGCCAAAGTTGCGCACGCGATTGTTCGGCAGATTTTTTAGGTGTTTAGATCAAGCTGCACCGCAGCCCCCACACTCGCCAATGTGAACGCGTCGTGCAAACAACTTCGATAAATTTATGACAGCGTCTCGTTCGAAAATTTTCTTCCTGTCGTAAATGGAGCTGGTTGCTATAGCAACCGAGAGAAATTTCTGAAAACGAAGTTTTCTCCGCTTTTAGAAAAATTGTCCGTACGGAGTCCCAGACGACTTTCTTATTAAATTTGCGATTCACTCGGCGTTGAACACACTTCGCGGTGTACAACCAGCTCCGGCTATTTAATTTAAGAAGGAAGTGGTTTTTGTGTCTTAAGAAGTTTATCGAAGGAAACCTAAAGCACGCAGTTCCAAGTGTTTACAGCGCTCGCTTTCAGAACCAGTTTCAAAAATGACGACTTCCCGCGTGGCTACGGGGTCCCTGTTGCCCGCCACATCTAATCCTCCGAACTAGAAGAAGAAGAAGAAGAATTGCGTGAAATGCACTCACTCAGCTGCCAGGGGAACAAATGATGCTGTTTGGAGCTACCAACAGGGCAAAGCCCAGAGGAAATTTTTAATCGGAAAATGAATAAATATCTCAAAAGCATCGCGGGTTTGCTTTGACTGCAAAATATTGAGGTCAAACACCGCGCAGTTTAAAAACTAATTACCCACATTGCATCACACGCGCGTTTTGCGCCGACCTTCGTTCTTCGTGAGGTCAACAGCATTCGCTCTACAGACGGAGACGGGGTCGGAAAGAGATGGCAAATTGACCTTCACCCTGGCCTCGTGATGTATCCATAAATTACGATTTACCCTTTTATAAAGTGCCGATAATTAATTAATAGGTCGGGTGTCAGCGATTAGAGCAGTGACAGCTGGATTAGCTGCGCGTGCCTCCTTAGCTAAAGCTACCCGTAAATGAAGACGAACAACAGCCACGCAGAATAGGTATTCATTTTACAGATATTAAAATATTTCGGCGCTTTAGTATTTAAATTTAAACGCTCAACTGTAAAACGGCCCATTTTTCAAAAGAAGCAACATTTTATAATCCGCAAATATTAAGACAGTAATCCGGCACTCAGACCGACGATCGCATTTGTCTTTAAGAATCCACGCAAAAAAAAAGTGACATTTCTTTCTTTAATAAGATGCTTGCAAAGTTGTTTTATCATTTCATCTGGTTTTGCTGGCAGCAGGATTACAACTGCCCAGATAACACAATGTTCTTAATTCCCACTGCGCAACAAACTTGCCTTTTCATTGAGTTGCTCTGGTATTGTACTCCTTTAACTCATAAACGAGGCCTATGTAGCCGAGTGGTCAGAAGCGGGAGTGCAGTAGCACACGCTCTTTGAGGTAGACCGGGGGTCAAGCCCCAGACTGCTAAATACTGTCGATCTGCCTTGCCGCACTGGACCAGCGTGGCAGATTATGGTCCATTTCCCTCAGCATGAATTGCTGAGGAGGCTTCCATCCTGCAGTGGATTCCCAATGGCTTTACCACCATATCACTGATTTAATAAAAACTGACCTCACTGATTTAATAAAAACTGCACGCATTGCCGGAAGGAATCAAATGGACCCAAGGCTCCCACTCACAATCAGCTTGAACAACCTGAAAGGATTGAGACGCATGTTCCCAGGAAACACGGTAGATTTGATGAACAATCTAGCCATCGACCTGGATAGATTCTGCGAACAGCATTCATACAGACGTCAGAAGCTAAAGGACACATATGCAAACATACACTTATGAGACGCCACCAGAAGGAAAATGCCACCACAATGCATCACGTTAAAGATAGGTGAAGCCATCACTGGTCCTCTCTTACTTAGAATCTACTACTCCAAAGACGCCTGGCTGCACTATTACGTTCAAGATTGAAGAATTGAAGAGATACCACGTGTAACAACTGGTGAAGGACTGCCTCATTTCTTTATATTTTGTATATTTCCCTCATGCTTATATAATTTATAGCAATTTAGAGAAAATAACATCCTTTAATTCTTTTAATTATGTAAAATAATAAACACTAAGTTCTGTACCTGTCGGGTTAAGCATACATGGGCCCCATGTAACCGCCAGGCACATGTCCCTGTCTTAATCTCTGTGTGTAATATCACCCCCCTAGCTTCTAGCTGTCCAGGGGGTGGCTCTTTGGCAGAGCAATAAACACATTTAATAAATAAATAAAATAAACATATGGCTCGTTGATTCGACATTTGTTTCAAAGACGACACCACTTTGTCAGCACTTCAGGGCTAACTGGTCCCACATTCGACAGCAAGTGGTCTCTACTGACAACACGCGGACAAAACAATCGTAAAGAAGTACCCGATACATCGAATTTTAAAATCCGGCGAGTCTCAAATCCACAAGCGTTCCGGATTAGAGTTTGGTGCATTTTGAATAAAGAAAAAATCAGCTTGACGCTGAGAATTTCAAAATTTGGTCGGAACCGAGCGCGCACTTTTAACATTGTAATCGGCCTGTTAGTTGGTACTCTGTCTGAAATCTCCAACCCCTCTTCCCCCACCACAGTTAAAGGCTGTCTCTACTGAAAAATAAATACAATATTTAATAATAACTGATAAAAATAATGATTGCTCATCAGTCGTATTATTGAATATTAATCTGATATCTGCTTGGCCGTAATGCATTTTGCGTGGCAAAAGCACGCGCTTCGTGCGTTAGCAACAAACCGCAGTGCATCAACCGAGACGTTGATGCACTGCGGATATTGAAGATATTAAGGCTTGAAAATGGCAGAGGGTTATCAAATTGTAGCAGTGTGCTTAATGATTTTGTAATAACTAAGAGCAAAGTGGAAGAGAAATTGTTGAAGTTAAATATAAAAAAGGCACCTGGGATGGATGGAATCTATCCCGTTATATTAAAGAAGGCAGCAAAGGAAGTAAGCATTCCGTTAGCCATAATTATGAGAGCATCCTTCGACTCAGGAGAGGTTCCCACGGACTGGAGATGTGAAAATGTATCCCCAATTCACAAAAGGGGATCGAAGGGTGACACGAGTAATTGCAAACCAGTTAGCTTAACTTCTGTTCCGGGTAAAATAATGGAGTCACTGGTTAAAGATGCATTGCAGGATCATCTAGACAAGACTGCAGCAATAATTCAGACACAGCATGGGTTTGTTATGGGAATGTCTTGTCTGACAAATTTGACAGGATATTATGATGTGGTTACAAAGGAACTAGATGCAAAGAAAAATTTTGATATCATATATTTGGATTTCAGGAAAGCTTTTGACACCGTTGCGCATGGAAGACTACTGTACAAATTGGAGCAGAATTGTATTAAGGGTAAGTTGCTACAATGGATAAAAGGATGGTTAAGTGCGAGAAGACAGACAGTGGTAATCAATGGGTGCTGCTCTTCTTGGACTTAATGTTATTAGTGGAGTCCCACAGGGTTCGGTGTTGGGTCCACTGTTGTTTTGTATATTTATCAATGATATTGATGAAGGTATATCAGGCTTAATGTCGAAGTTTGCAGATGATACAAAGGTTGGCAGGGTTGTTAATGACAGTGTGCTACTGCAACAGGATCTAGATAATTTGGGCAGATGGGCTAAGAAGTGGCAACTGAAGTTTAACCTTGACAAATGCAAAGTACTGCATATGGGTACAAGTAACCCCAGAGAAACGTACCAACTGTGTGGTAGAAAATATAAAGAGAAACGTACCAACACTTAAGGTGGTGGAAAATGAAAAAGACCTGGGAGTAATTGTGCAGTCAGATATGAAGTTTTCTGAGCAATGCAGACAGGCTGCCAGGGCAGGTCATGGGGTTTTGTCAATGATATATAAGAATTTTGCTAGCAGGGAAAAGGAAGTGATTGTCCCTCTGTATAAGGCAATGGTCAGGCCACGCCTTGAGTACTGCGTACAGGTCTGGAGGCCACATTTTAGGAAGGATGTAATTTACTTGAGCATGTACAGAGAAGGGCAACAACATTGGTGAGGGAAATGAAGGGATCCTCTTACCAAGAGAGGTTTAAGTTCTGCAAATTGCAGTAGCTGGAGACTAGGCACCTGCGCGGTGATCTGACTGAGGTGTATAAGGCCTTGAATGGGTTGAGCACGCTGAATTCTGATGAGATCCTTCCACTTGTTCAGATTACGAACCTAAGGGGGCATAAATTCAAATTAAGAAAAGACAGATGTAGAATAGATGTGCGGAAATTTGCCTTTAGCCAGCGGTTGGTTAATTGCTGGAACAAACTTCCATCTGTCGTTGTGGAAGTTGATAGCTTAAATAAATTTAAGGAGGAACTGGCCATGCATTTGGAGGGAATGGTGTGTTTTTTTTTTTTTTTTTTTTTGTGGCTGATGCAGTTGCTTTCTTGCATCACATGCCACTACTACTACTACGTCCCCTTCGTTTTCACCCACTTCGGGCAAAACGGCTCTCGCGAATAAACGATTTTTCGTAGTCGGCCCGAAAGAGCCGGTTTACATCCGCATCTCGGTTATTTCCTCGCAGTTCCGATTGACCGAGTCGTTAATCGCTTTATCGATTGTGACGTGTTCTCCCCTTTGAAGCGTTGGCGCACCCGTCGAGGCGACACGTCATTTCAGTCTCGCTTTGACGCAACGCACGGCGATAGCAGGGTGAGTGATGCAACGTTGCCGTTGTACTTTACAAAAGGCAGGAAAAACCAGGTCGCCGCGTCAACGTCAAGGGCTGTTTCACAATTGTATCACCAACTTGTTCGCCATTTTCAAGGCAACGAAGAAAAAAGAAAAAATACAACTCCCGCTTTTCTGAAATGTTTTTAAGCACTTTTCAAGACGTTTATTACGGTATTCTAATAATAATAATTTGGGCTTCGTTTTTTTTTATCTGTCGTCACAGAAAATTCCAAATGAACTCAACAAGGAACAGCGCAACGTTTAAAAAAGCGAGTGACGTAAGAGATTAATCCTCAACTGACAAACGAAGGCCGATTACGAAATTTTGAACTTTATAAAGCCAGTAATACAACGGTAGAAAATATCAGTAATAAAAATAACAAGATACAGAATTTTTCAAATAATAAGCTTTCACGGATTAAAAGAACTTGTTAAGGGAGTAGTTCGCCCCTTATCAACAAGTTTTAATTATTCGAGTAAATTGAAATAACCAACTTATACGATGAAAGCGGGGGGGAGGGGAATAAAAGCCTTGGTATCATGAGGGTAAAAATTTATTATTCTATAAGTTCATTTTGACGATGTGCTTCCTTTTAAAGTTTCAGCTTACCAAAAGAATACTCATATTTAGACCCGTTAGCTTATATGCATATTATACCTGTTAGCTTCACCATGTCCGTCCGCATGTAACAACTCTTCTCCTAGTATACGGATGTTCGTGAAATTTTATATCTGGGTATTTTAAAAAGATTTGTCGAGAATTTACAAATTTCATTAAAATCGGACCAATAGAAATCCGAAAATTATTATTTCTGGATTCTCAGTAGATGAAATTTTATGTTTGGCCCTTCTAGAAAGAGCTGTTGAGCCATCCTAAATTTTATTAAAATCGAACCAAACGAAAACCGGCAATTATTATTTTTTGTCCATCCGTCCGCATGTAAATGGATATTCATGAAATTTTTATTTAGATCTTTCAGAAGATTTGTCGAGCGTTCCCAAATTTCATTAAAATTAGACTAGAAATCCGGAAATGATTACAAATTATTTGTATTATATAGATATATTTTTATTTTTTTTCCCATACATATCACATATACCATACATTGTAGCTGAAGCACATGGTATTCTAGTGACAAATGGGCCTGGAGTACTGGGGTCCATAGTTTAATAATTTTCAAATAGATATTTACAGTATACCCAGTATAAAATAAAATATAAGTACAAATTTTATTTTATACTGGGTATACTGTAAATATCTATTTGAAAATTATTAAACATGGTATTCTGTTTGTTGCTGTGCGCCGATTAGAAGATAGTTCCTAAAGTGTTCCATATTTGTTCAGAGGTGTGGGTGATCTGACGCAGGAGCTATTTGTGAACTGAGAGTATACTAAGGAAATCGCGCTATTATCTGCAGAAAGTATACAGCCTTTATTATTATTAAGGGTTAAATTTAATTTCGCTTTTTGAAGGGGGAATACATTCCAAATTCCCTTACCCGTAAGTAACTTAAATATTGCGTTCAAAAAAATTATAAAACCGTATTACAGAAAAAGTGTCGCACATTTTGTAGAACTCGCTTTTAAAACTTGCATATTAATACGGATTGTGTTAGTTAAGGGGCAAATATTCACAGCTTACTTTAAAAGAGATTTTTCTTTAGAGATGCAGTTTATTTTAAATGTGGTAAAATAAGTATAGACGCCTGTTTGCTGCACAATAATTATAACTCTATACATTAAAAAAGTTTTCCACCCAGTAATATTTATTCGAGCCAATGGTAGAAGAGGTCGGGGAAATTGCATCACTTATTCGAGCTAATGGGAGAAGCGGGCGGGGCAATACGTCACTACGAATGCGCGGGTAAATAATTAAATTGTTTTCTTCCATTCAAAGACAACTGCTTCCATAACGTTCACTAACGTGTGCACGTGCTTCACTGTCTAATACATGACCACGCCTAGCATCATTCGATGTTCCATTGTAATGTCGGCTGATGAAGAAACCCGATATAGTTTGTATATTTGTAAATAGTTTAGTATTTTGTAAATAATTCAAATATTTGTACAGTTTGTAAATATTTTAGTCCTGCTCTTTTGGATGCAACAATATTCCTCATGCATTATGGAATTCGGAGCAAAAGGCCTTTTCCTAAATGACCTGGTACAAGCGAGCGGGGAAATTACATCACTACAAATGCACAGGTAAATAATTACATAGGTCATTTCCTTATTAGATATCGATCAGTGCGTTACGTAGAAAAGTATTGATTTACTCCGTCATACCTCTACATTTTACAGAGAAAAACGGGTTGGGTGCAAAGAGAGCAGGGATGAAGCCTCCTAGTTATTATTATTATTTATCCCTGATGGGGTTTACCACCCTCTGACAGGTATTGGTACATTAATAGCCAGACATAACAGGGTGGTTATATCCGGCTATTAATACTACTGGTTGAAGAACTTTGACTATCATTATTAAACTTTTTCTCCTTTATGGGATTTTTTTCTGCCCAGTGACGGCTGCTGGTACCAAGTGCTTGGAGTTGTTTTGTTGTGTCCAGTTATTATTATTATTAGTCGAGAAACTCTAATACATACTTTACATACATATATACTTTCTCCAGAAAGCTGCAATCCTCAACACCTGTCCTACAGGTGTTGACCTTTCTGTCTTTGTTTCTTCTGTCTGTGTGAGTGTGGTCTTATTGTTGGGGTTGAGTGTTGTGTGCCGTTTGTCTATCTTTCTTGTGGCTTGGTGCTGTATTTTCCTTGAAGTAATCCCGCAGGTTGGTTCTTAATCATCTTCTTCCCTTGTTCAAATGATGTCAATCAATCTCTCCCCTCCTTCTTTCGGGAGAAATGGTCATTCCCTCAATGGATGAATTTGGGTGCTATTGGCAGCTCTTGGTCATCAATATTATTATCTTTTCTATATATTAGAATAATTTTCCTCCTAACGACATTTATTCAGCCAATGGGAGAAGAGAGATGCGGGTTATATGTATACGTAGCAAATACAAAAATACGTAACAGAGGCTTACACTTCAGTTTAAAGGAGGTCACGCGCTACTTTTATTTAACATGACCACGCGGTACCATTCTTGATTTCCATATGTAAAACGTATTTATTTAAATAAACTAAATGCAACGAGGCATAATATTTTAAGAGTTTAAGATTCTATATCTATATAATATGGGTTTAGATACACCATAGGCAACTCTTAAAGAAAAACTACGATTGTAGTGTGAAAAGGCACCCGCCAATGAAAAGCCAACTAGCTTTGAAACGGTGCCGTCTGGGTGGTGGTGCCTACCGAGAAAAGTGACAATAGTCTTCTCTACTAGTGAAGCGTTATTTATTCGAGGTAGTGCAATACTTGGTAACTCGTTGTAAAGGATGAGCGCAATATGAGATACAGATGAAATGATGCCTTTCACATGATGGTAGTTTTTCTTTAAGAGTTGTCTATGGTGTATCCACACCGATATTATATAGATATAGTAACCTATTTATGTATTCATAGCTGAGGAAGAGACACACACAGTGTCGAAAGCTTCTGTAAGTATTTTATTTTATCAAAGGAAGCGAGCAGGTGGCAAAGCCCCCTAGTTATTATTAATGAAGAAACGTGGGGATGTGTTGGTTTTTTCTGGGGCCAAGTGGCGCCAGAAACAATCCAGCACATCACCGCGGGATGCAAGGTGATCACCCAAACACTTTCGGACACGAACAGGTCGCCAGGATAATATATTCTGAAGAATCATGCTTCAGAAGCTAGCGAGGAAATACCAGCTGATCAAAGAAAGTGTACCGTATTACAAGTACTAACCTCAAACAGTACTATATATTATTTTTAGGCTACCCGAATAATTAAATTCATCTGTGTCTGTAAATTGCGTGTGTTCTATGGTCCATTTGTCTGTTTTGCTGGACGAAAAAACCCCAGTTTCTTGGGGAGGAAAAACCTTGCTATCTACGCCTGAGACTGACTAACTCAGCCACGGAGTGAAAAAAGCCCATTAAAGTTCCTCGCGTCATCGACGGGATTTGAATCCGGGCTTTTTCCACCCGGTGTGGGGAGGACGGTGACGCTACCACTGTGCTACACGCGCAGACCCTCAGACAGTACTGGAGATCCCAACCCACAAGCTCTAAGGGATTTGGGCCATAATAACGGACAAGACGATCCCGCAGAACAGGCCGGACATAACGCCTCGCTGAAAGAAAGAAAAGGATGCCTACCTGATCGACATTGGGGTGCTCAACCAGCAACCTTCAGGAAATACAAAGAACTTAGACAGGAAATCAAAGAAATGTAGCATGTGAAACAAGTAATGACCATCGCTATCTCCACGTCAACCACCGGCATGGTGCCAAAGAGCCTGCATAAGAACCTAGTAGCAGTAGGCCTCCTCAGAACACCTACAAGGAACTCCAGAAAGCTGCAACCTGAACACCTGTAGGATAGTCAGACAGTTCCTTGACCAACAGCAAGAACAATAAAAATAATAATTATTATTAGTTTATTAACTCAAGGGGTGTAAATTGCGAAATACAGAAATTTTGAAATATACATCATACAATTTTTCAGATCTTTACAATATAATTATTGTATTGTAATAATTATTAAATAGATAAATACATGTACTTAATTGTATTCACTTTGGAATAACATAGATCTGAATAATTGAAGGATGACTTCTTTATCAGCAACTAATATAAAAGATTTATTTATTTCCATTGTATTATTGTTTTGTTTAATTTAATTGTTCATATCATACAAATTTTTGATAAAACTGCTCAATTTTCGCAGCAATCCTGGTGATTTAGTCCAGATTTGGTCTATAATTTGGCTTCTGTAGGTTTTGTTGACTTCAAATTTGACCGGATCAAAGGAGAAAGTGTTGAAGTGTTCAATGGTGTTACATGGGAACATTCCTTTTAGGGAGTCCAAGTTTGATAACTTCATCTTAAGTGGGTGATGGCTTCTATTTCTTCCTCTTGTTAGCGCGATGATATCTTCTATCGATGGGGCATCATTCTGGCCAGTTAGCAGCTTGGTAAGTTTGACAGATTTTTTTTTTTTTTTTTTTTTGAGTATAGCGAGCTTCCAGTAACTGGACACAACCAACCAACCACCACATGCAGTTGTTAGCAGTCCCCTTCACGGGGTGGTAAAAGAAGAGAATGTTTATTGCAATATTAATAATAATATGCAGACAATACAGTTTATGTTGCAACTCACCCGTCATTGGAACAGGCCAGGGGTTTACATGTTCTGAGGTCAATGAATTTAAATAAAAAATTAAAGAATTCACAAAATTAATATAAAGAGTGGCTAATATTTAAGTAGAAAAGGGGATTGAAAAGCGAGCAATGAATGAAAAAGACAGTCCGGGTGTTCAAGTAAAAATACAGTCGTCTGTTTAACAAAGTATATCCATAAGAACTTGTCACATCATCGACATCGTCAAACAGCGAAAGGAAGCATCTTCATAATCCAAGAGTATTCCAATGATGCTTTTTTAGAGTCCAAAAAAAAAATGCTTTCTGTAGAATTTGTCCGCGTCGAGCTTGTAGAATTGAGACATCCGAAAGGGGAGAAAACGGTCAGTCAGGAGTAGTCTAGTCTTCTAGGGGGTTAGTCGTGAAGTAGATCGGAAGGCAGGCAGAGGAATCCTTCTTGGTATTAACAATAACGTAAATATTTAACGAAGGTTGCACATTTCCTGCCCTGTGACCTTAAAAACTCTGAATAAATGACAAGAGAGGCCACGCTGCATCTCATATTCACAAATTCCTTTAGACAATGCGCTGATTTCCCAATGTCACAGGATAATGGCAGCTGTGTCACCGTTGAGCACATTATACGTGTCAGACACGTTAATATATTCAACACGCAATCACGTAATAACATGAAAACAATCCCTCGCCGGAAGCAAACTAATTAAAATTAAACTTGGCCTGGACTATTTAAATGTCAACGCAAAGTTGTCCTGATTCGCTATGAAACTGCACAGATTGACAATTTGACACCTTAAAGGTTGAGGACGACCCTTAAGGAGGTGTAAAAAAGAAAGTGGGCCAAGAAAGTGTAAAAAACATGCTTCGAGCGCGTATGGCCACTGGGATCAATAAAAAAAAAAAACACGGAAGTATATTTACAAGGGAATTTACAAGTCGAAGGGACTACAAGAACTTCGCCGTATTTAGTAGTCACGCGAGCTCGAGGCACAGCCACTGAAACACGCGTGCTACTGTAATCCCGCATTACCCACTTGGTTACGTCAGCTGGAAGAAAAAACGGCTCGCGTGCAATTTTATAAATGCTCCTTAATTTTTACTATTTAATAATTCATTACACGACATTGGACAAGTTAAACAATGGTACAAGGTCGGACTGGAAAAAAAACGCCCCTCCGGGGAAGAAAAACTAATCTAGTTGGGATTTTTAAGTGATTGTACAAAGCTGCAGACTCTGGAAGAATCTTAGGCCGCGGAAAAATTTCGGAGACTGAGACACTTCCCCCCCCCCCGTATCCCCTAAGATTTGTCTAGGTATCTACCCGATCCAATCCAACCAGTGTAGGGTTGGATTAGATCGCATAAATTCATGATTTCATTCAGAATTAACGTTCTCCGTGCGTTAATGCGATAAACAGCGGTGGTTACTGCAAAATATCTTTAATCACAACCCTCTGCGTTCTGCCCTGCAGCCACCCATATCAGAAGATTTCCAGCCCGTTCACCATAAAAATAATGCCCAAAAGCACCCCCCCCCCCTCCCATCTGAGTGGGCCTAGTATTTCGGAAAATAAATACCGTATAAATATAATCTTTACCTAGTATAATATTAGCGTGTATATGGAATGATTGACTAATTTTACAGCTTAAAATAATTATCCGTTTAATTCTTATTCGGTTTCTTCGTACTCAGCTGACATCCGTATTGGTTAAAGTTAAAAATTACGTGAAAAGGGAATAAAGGTGAAAGTTCCATTACATTATTAATTGATTCAATTTAAAAACATATCCCTAGGAAAGGGGAGTGCACCACCTTTTTCCTGGTTGTCATTTGTAAAATTGCGTGGGGGGGGGGGAAATAAAAATTGGCGCGTTAAAAAGCCAAGAGCTGGACGTGAAGCTTTCGATGTCGTCGTCATCAGTTGGTGAATGACAAAAGTTGTGAGTGATAATTTATAGTATGCAGTACCCAGGATGCATCGCGTTAAACACGTGGGAATGTGATTCGTTTGAGCTGGCATATTGATGTGGGTTCGTAGGTAATCTGGTGTTTAAAATTTCGCACGATCTATTTTGGCGAAACCATTCTATAGCACTGGAATATTTTATAATTCGATATAAGTTTAATTAGTGTAATTGCGTTATCTATTAATGGATCGTCATTAAAGGAGTGTACGTGTTAACTAAGTTCGGTTCCTAGTTGGTCTATTTGAAACTATTGTAACGATTAGTTCCAAATCTTGTGGTAGTACCACCTATGTAGCACGCGTTACATCCTGGTTGGCATTTTATAAAACGTATATCATATTATTCCGATCATGGACGTTGTATTTATATGTTTCTTTGTATTTACCAAAAAAAAGTCGTTAGTTTGTTATACGATGAAAAAATTAATGTGATGTTTGTACCTCTGAAGGTGTTACGGAGCTGGGGTGGCTGCCAGCTGCTTATGGTACGGTAGTGTAACTATGGTATTTTGTGTGCGATCAGTACTAATGTTATCTATTCGAAGATTATTATTTTTTTTCTTTTACGGCTAATATGGTTTCTTAAATTAGCTGTTTGGGGTATTTTCGAGCTATAAAGGTTTTCGTCAGGTATAATAGTTCTGTTGTCAAATCTTCCCGTGAAAGGTTGTATTTTATCGCATTGTAGATTTGGTTAAATAATACTGATATTTTTTTTTTTTTTTTTTTTTTGTATTATAGGGGTGGTGGAGTGAAAATGTAGAAATTGTCCTGTGTGTGTGTTCGCGTTTTCAGTTTGTTATCAGATTTATATAAAGTCAGATTTAAAAAAAGTCTTCTTCTAGTTCTAAGATATACAAAGGGTACTAGGAAAGTTTTGCAATACAGCTTTGTTTATTTAATTTTTTCAAAGTAATTTCCTCTACATTCAATACACCTCTCCATCCTCCGAAACCAATCTTTAAACCAGTTCTGCCAAGTTTCACTAGGGAGTAAAGCACACTCGTTGTCCCAAGCCCGTAGAAAGTCCTCATCACTGGAAAACCGCCTCCCTTTTAGCTTCATTTTCACATGCGGGAACAGTGCAAAGTCACAGGGAGCAAGGTCTGAACTGTAGGGAGGGTGCTCGAGAAGTTTCAGTCCTGTCGTGGTCAAATATTCGGTGCAGGCTTTGGCGTGATGAGCTGGAGCATTTTCGTGATGGAGGTACCAGGTGTCCATTCTTGACTTGGCCGCAGGTTCTTCATAGATCCAATGACTTTAGGCAGGCATTATTCAGTATACCACTTAGCTGTGACTGTCTTCTGCGTGTCCAAAACGACACGTTCCACAATTCCATTCGATTTGAAAAATACAGCTATCATTTTCTTCTTTACAGATCGGGATTTTCTGACAATTACGGGTGTGTCGTCATCATCAAAGACCCAAACTTTGTTTTGAGCCTTGGTCGGCAGATCGTAATAGTACAGCCAAGTCTCGTCACCTGTCACGATGTTGTTCACATACCGAGATTGTCCCTTATCAAACTTTTTTAACATCTCCCGGCACCAAGTCACACGTCGTGTCATCTGCTCTTCAGTCAGTTGATGCGGCACCCAGAGAGAACAAAGTTTCTTCACGTGCAAATGATCTTGCAGAATCGAACGAATTGCTGGTGCATTTAGGCCCAAAGTATCCTCTATCTGTTGGTAGGTCACTCGCCTGTTTTCGTCAAGCATTTTCCTCACAGCAGTAACGTTTTCCTCCGTAACTGACGTTCGTGGCCTTCCCGGCCTCTCAGAATCCTCCAGAGTGAAATTTCCCCTTTGGAATTCTCTATACCACCTGAATATCGTTGTACGATGTGGACAATCATCATCTAGTGCAAGAGTCATTTCTTCTAAGCACTGGTCTATGGTTAAACCACGCACGAAATTATACCGCAAAACTGTCCTTATCTCATTTCGTGACCACGATGCCATCGCAAGCACTTTACACTCTCACTACTAATGAATAACTGAGCCCATCGACTTGGCGCGGCGGCTACTATGCACGTATGAACATGTCTCAACATGCAGCAACAAGCAGCTTCCTGTGATTCATTGTTGCGTCATATTGCAAAACTTTCCTAGTACCCTTTGTATTTCAATCTGTTGTGGATGGAATTGAATTTTTGTAGGAGCTCATCAATGGTGGTCTTATTGCCAACGATTAATACGTCATTTGCATATCGCGTAAATAATTTGATCTTGGGGGGAAAAGGTTTTAATATTTGGTTTTCAATGGTAGCCAGATAAATTTCAGAGGGTGGGGCGGAAATGCCTAAACCCATTGGGAGGCCGTACACCTGTTCGTATATTTCATTCCTAAACCGAAAATGTTTTGCCCAAACTAAAAAGCTGTTTAATTCTAAAATACTGTTAATGTTAAGGGACGTTCGATCTTTAGGTGTCCATTGCTAATAACACCCGTAATTTTTGCAACGTGTAATCGCGTTTATGTTAGTGTAAAGAGATGCAACGTCGTAGGATGCCAATTTGTCTCCGTCCGATGTATTAATTTTTTCGTACGCTTGGTTAGTGTTGTGTATTCTGATAATCTCATTAATGACGATATTATTTTTACGAGAAATGTTGATAAGTTGGCAAAAGCAGATTTTTTGTACGAAATTATGGGTCGCAATGGGTCATTGATTTTATGCAGTTTAACTGTCCCAAATATATGTAGCAGAATGTTATTCGGAACACCCATATTTTGTAAGGTACGTAAATCAATTTGTTTTTTAGCCCTAATTCGTCTGAGAAGATTTTCGGATTGATTTTTCAGTCTGTTATCTATTTTAAAAGGGAACAAAATATAGAATTGAACCTGCTACGGTCAGTTCAGTATTTCAAATAAAACAGTTTTATATTTCTACGAAAATGGGATGTTGAAAGATATGCCATGAATCGGAGGAAAACTGAGCCAGTTGCTGTTTATAAAGTTGAGTTAAATTTGAGCGCTATCAGTTGTCTTCTACGTATAAATATAGCTGTAAATTATATTTATTTAGGTACTCATTACAATTAAATGCATGGGTAATCGTGTGATCGGTCTGATTTAAGAAGAAATTTGGTCGTGGTTCACTGAATGGCCTCAATTTGGAAATCTGTAAAGCAATCGCGGGACCATACCCACCGGAGTCGCAAAATTCGATGTGGGAAACACAAGTGCCGTGAAAACTATCCTCGCTGGGTATGAATTTGTGTGTGGGAATGAAAAACTTTTAATAAATACTTTTTTTTTCGCGGGCCCGTGTCACTATTTTGTCAACGTAACTTTTGAACGTAACAACGTGCTTGAAAATAAAACTCGTCAATCGCTAAACTCATACTCACCCTCCAGATCACACTCATGTCATTCAAATGATATCATCGAATTATTTCGTCCGAATAATATAATTGAATTTTTTCGTTCGAAAGATATAATCGAATGAAACAAATGGATTACGGAAAATCATTCGATTATTTCATAACTGAGTTATTTCATTAGATTATACCATCGCTCATTACTAGAAATATACGGTATAATACGCCCTTATGGGTAGCACAGCTGGTATAAACCGTTCCCTCCCCACCACGGAAAAGACTCGAGTTCGAACCTACAAGAGACATTCTCTGCGAGAAAAATGAACGCGAAAATCTACCCGTAGAAAAGTCTACGGGTATTTTTCACACCGTAGCTGAGTTAGTCGGTCCCAGGCGAGGAAGAGAAGAAAAAGGAACGCGAGGAACTATGCGTCTTTTTTCACACACACACCGTGGCTGAGTTAGTCGATCTCAGGCGAGGGCAATATAGTTTTTTTTTTTTTTTTTCTTCCTGAAATCGGATTTTCTACAGAAAACACTTTGCAATATACAGGCATATTATATACGGCACAATATGGCCAAAGTTGCTGATGCGCCTGGAACCACACAACAGCAGTAGAATACACGTACAAATTTTGTCTCCAACGTCTCCATTCTGTTAGTATTTGCTGACGAAGAGGCTCGTTTTATCTCGAAAGCTAGAAACCATTTGTAATTAAATGTGTATTAAAATTTTTACTGGACATACGTATTTACATTTAAGCAATGGATCCCACTACTCATGCACACACAATATACCCACCACAGCAAGCAGCCAAGAAATCTAGATATTAAAAACGACTGCAGTTAACATTAAAGGAAATTACCTACATTGATGAGGCTGATAAATTTGACATTAAGAGAAACGCAATGGCGTATTAACTTTGAAAAGATATGGAGAAGTATTATTAGAATTATCAAACATCTGCCTCTGGATCGTGTCAGACATGACACGATCCAGAGAAAATGACACACACGATCAGGAACCGAATCAAATTACGCCCCTTGTCTTCGGATTAATCCCTTCATTATTGCATATGCTGCGGAGAGTACTGGATAGGACCAAGTCTCAAGAGTCCAACCGAGTGTTTGAGAGCTGAGTGAAGCACCTATCCATTTAAGAGAGAATGTCTCTTGTATTTCTTGGGTTTCCGGACGACATTATAAGGGTCAGGACCAACAGGTATCCCAGCGACAAGTTTACAAAGAACAGCGGGGTTATGCTCTATAACTGTTTGAGTCCACGAGATGGTTTCTATTGGATATAGTCGGGGGTGGCCGTGACTCAACTGATATTCCACGTTGAAATTGTTTGATATTGGTATAATCCCTTTAGGGGATTATACCAATATCAACAGGCCTTGTGTGGTGTTCAAATAGTTTTTGATGAGATTTTCGAGTAGATGGCTGTTTTGCAGCGGCAGCTTTTAGTCTGTTACTGTTTGTAGCCCCACGCTGGTTTTTCATAATAAATTATTTCTTTGTGAAACTGAACTCCAAATAATATTAAAGCAAATATGTAATGATTATTTAAGTTTAAATTGTCTGATTAACAATAAATTAATTTCGATATCTTTCCATACATTAAAATCATTTTCCTCCTAGTGATATTTATTCTGCCAATGGGCGAAGAGGGATGCGGGTTACGTGGTAATACATAACAAATACTAAACACGTAACAGAAGCTTGTTTTACTGTGCAAAACAAGCTTCCGTTTTAGCGTGATCATGCTAGATGAACCTCGTGCTCCCGCTTTGTTTATTTAGCATGACCACGCCGTACCATTCTTGATTTCCATATGTAACGTGTTTATGTATTCATATACTGGTGTGCAAAACTTAAGGACCAACACTATTTCTAAAGGTCACAACCATAAAATCTTTATCTGAGGTACTCTTTACTGATCAGAGTAGATTCAGTCTCAGCAGCGATTCTGGACGTCAGCTAATCTGGCGAGAGGTTGGCACACGGTATCACCCCGCAAACATCACTGAAAGGGATCGATATGGCGGTTGAGGTGTTCTCGTCTGGGGAGGCATTATCTTGGATGGACGTACGCAACTCCAGATACTGGAAGGCGGTACTGTAACTGGTGCATGCTACTGTACTGACGTAATCCTTCCCCACGTGCGTCTATTCCGAGGTGCCATTGACCCCGAGTTAGTGTTTATGGATGATAACCCCACACCCCATCGCACTGCAGCTGTTGATATGCTTTTAGAAAGTGAGGACATTGTTCGTATGGATTGGTCTGCACGTTTCCCCTGGTCTAAATCCCATCGAACACATATGGGACGCTCTGGGGAGACGCTTAGCTGCACGTCCACACCCACCAGAAAATGTTCACTAGCTGAAGATGGCACTGAGAGAGGAATGCACGATGTTACCCCAAGAACTTATCAATAACATTGTTCTAAGTATGGACAGGCGGTGCAAAGCCTGTATCGACATTAAGGGTGGCCATTTCTCATACCTCTTCCCTTTGTTCCATCTTTGGCAGTGATGCATCTGTATCATGGCAACCAATTTGCCACTTTTGAATAAAGTCCCTCTGTACCGTTTTGTTAACGTTGTTTCCTTCTTCATTTCTGTACCTCAAGAGGTTCCTTTTGTATGCTTTTCCCATATCCAGGCCACTCCTATGGGAAGCTACAGGTGAAAACCTGACTGGTGCTTAAATTTTGCACACCACCGTAGCTAAGGAAGAGCCCCATTCAATTTCGAAAGCTTCTGTATTTATTTTATGAAAAGAAGCGAGCGCAGCCCGCTAGTTATAATTAATTTATAACTAATAAATACTGCGCGAAGACATCGTGGTTATAACAGGTTCGAGATTGTAATTTATTGATTAAATTTTGATATTTTGTTGTTATTATTAATAATTATCATCGTTATTGTCTACTTTTACTATATCTTATTATATTACTATCGATGTGAAACCCCTGGCAACATGGCGTGTTGGTTACATTGTATCCTACCTTTACGTATAATAAAGATTAATTTAATGAAACCCAGGCTGATTGCTTTTAGTATCGCAACCACCGAGTCTTCACTGAGAAGATGGTGTGGTGTGTTAAGGTGCCAGCAACCGTAGTCGTGAGGCGTCCGAAATTGCTCCTGTATTTCGATGCACAACTACAACCATGCTTAAATCCATAGTGAAGAGAGGAAGATAGATTAATATTGTTTTGTTTTTCTCCTGTCTCGTCCTCGTTTATTGCATTGTAATAGCGTTCACTGTAAACCCCGGGCTTGTAGCCGCGAAGGGGATTGTGTACGGCGAATTTGGAAGGCTGCTCTCGTTAAAGTAACGGGGGAATTCCCAGCTTCATCTTCGTTTATAATGAAAATAAGAATTACCGGCAAAATTGCATCTCTAACTTTGACGACGCCATTTTTAAAACTCAACGTCGACGAATCGCGCTCTCGCTGGCCAATGTCAAGGTTCCTTACAGTAACAGCGACGCGCAATCTTGCAGAAGGGCGATTAATTAATTACCTTTCGTTCCTTACGATTTTTCAATTCCGCTGCCACGGATATCTGTGAGGTCCTCGTGCTGCGTTTGTAGAATTAAAAGCGGGTACCGTGGGCTTGGCAACTGCGGAGATGCTCGGACTACGAAGGCATTCGCTTCTCCCCCCTCCTGTAAATAACGGCAGGAGAGCAGTTTGAAGGAAAAATAAAAATGGCAGGATTTTCGGCGTAATGAGAAAATTACTGGCCGTCCATTATAAAATTTCGAGATCCCGGGGGGATCCGAAACTGCACGCTACCGCCGCTCTCCTCGACAGTTAAGGCGCCCATTTCGACCAAAACTTTCAAACTAATTTAGCCGCCGATCCCGATGACGAGAGGGAGGGGGGAGAAAATGAACTGCCGCAAATAATCACGGCTGAGTTTGAGCGCACCACAAATTTCGTCAGTTTTAACTACGGAAAGCGGTAAAGTATTTGTCAAAATAAGAGCACCCCGAACAGGCTGTCGGAGAAGTGCAGTCGTCGCAACTCGTGCGATTTAATTCAACGCAATCTTTTGCTCGCATTCCACGATTCTGCTTAACGGGAGGGGGCCCATTTAGAAATGTCGCCGAGGACGAATAATATTCGGCGGGTTTAAGCTGTGCCCGCTGCTGCTGTTGCCATGTCGGCACGAGCTGAAAGTTGGGCGGCATCGTGCTAAATAAAACCGACAGCTGCGGGGGAAGGCAGGGGGGGCACCGAAATTAACGTAGCATCGAAGACTCGATTTCGTGCCGGGAAATACGAAGGCGCGCGACAGCAAAACAAGAAAACGAAGAGCGTCTTTCATCTTCATATATCTGTCCCACCAATCCCATTTCGGCCGGTTCTAATGCGAAATGTGCGAAGACACCCCAACACATAAAACAAACGTGCCGAAATGAGGGGTCGCGGCCTTTGCTGCGCAGTTCCGACAACTTCCCGGCTGAACTCTCCCGGAGCAAACCATCACTGAGGAACACGTTTCGCCTTTCTTCTCCTCCGCACAAAGGTCCTCAACAGGGCCGACAGCAAAGCGCATAAAGATGACGCGGTCCTATCCTACGAGGGGTGGTAAAAAAGCTCTAAAAACAGGGTGTATAAAATGTACGAATAGATTAAAGAATGGGCAATTCTGAGAGCTTAATGTCCCAAAATAATATCAATGTCTGACGCAGTTCCTAAAAAGTAGGTCGGTGGAAGAAGAAAAGCGAACGTGCAGCAAATCGAGCATCGTTCAGTAATCAACTTTTCCACGAAGAAGGGCCGAATGCTAAAAAAATGCACGAAAGAGTGACTAGACTGTTTGGGGGAGTCTCACCCATTTACACCACTGCCGCAAGATGGTCGAAAGAGTTCAAAAGAGGGAGCAGTCAGTTGAGGGTGATGATAGGTCTGATTGGCCACCTTGAAGCAATCGATCTGAAACATTTGTCACCACTGAAGGAAAATTTTAGAAAGCGGAAGAATCATTAAAGTGTCTGAACTTGGAAAAGTGCTCGACATCTCCCACGAAAGCGTTTTAACAAGAATACGCGAGCATTTGGCGAATGTGCAATTTCGTACAAGATGGATCCCCAAAAACCTTTCCATTCGTGATAAATTTTTAGCCCGTTTGCTGACTAGTGATAAAACTTGGCTACATTTTCTTTATCCCGAATCGAAATTAGAAAGCACGAAGTGGAGGCACAAGGGATCTCCAAACCCGAAAAAGTTTCCAACTCAACCATCAGCTGGAAAAGTGTTGGCCTCAGTTTTCTGGGAGACAAAATGGTTGTTGTTCATTGGTTGCTTTGCACATAAAACTACAATAACGGGGGAACATTATGCCTGCCATTTGCTGAAATTAAAAAGCTACAGTTACGACGGAAGCTGGGTCATCCTGTTTGCATCTCCGTGACAATTCCCCCAACGTACAACGCCTCGGTTACGCGGGCTGAACTTCAGGAGTGTGCATTTAAACAATTAAAGTACCTCGGCACAGCTGAGATCTGGCAACAGGTGACTGTCGTTTGTTCATAAACCTCGTGGATGGGGCGACTACCTCTTCGTGCTGAAGTCGGTAACTCGTAGGTGGGGGCGGAGACGTCGTCCCCGCCGCGAGGTCAAAGGTCGTTGCTTTCTTTATCATTGAGTTACGTTGAACTTTGATATACTGACCACGAAAGGTTTAGATACAACTAAAGCTGCAAACTGGCGGTATGGGCAGAGGCCCAGGTGGAAATAAGACAAAGATGACAAGACATCGTGTCTCTTTTTAAGATGACGAAAATGTAAAGTCGACAGTAGAAGCAGTGGCATAACTATGACAATGCAGCTAATGCGCTGCATTGGGGGCCACGACCAAAAGGGGGCCCACTGCCCTCCGGCCCAAAACAGAAAAAAATTTATTCAGTAAAAATGTAAGTTTCTTAATTATGTTTATGATGAAATTGACTACATCTACGAAGAATAATTTTCTTTTCACACGAAGCATGTTTATTTGTTAACTAGCTGCATAGCACACGCGAAACTGCAGTGAATAGAGACGAAATGGTATTAGCATAGCTGGGCATACCAGGGCAGTTTTTAAGGATTTGTGACTGCGGGGGCCAAAGTCAAATACGGGCCCACTTATTGGGGGTCATTATTGAGTACAGTATTACTGTTGCGCCTATAATCACCGTTACTGATGGATCAAATGCTGAAACAACGCCAATTATTTGCAACTCCAGAAATTCAATTGATCTGGATCTTTCGAAATATCTTGGGTACGATGGAGCAGCAAACACAATCAGTGGTGCATAATCAGGAGTACAATCCCGTCTAAAATAGTTACAACCGAATGCATTGCGGCGAACAATCTCAATCTAGTTATTAATGATGTACAGTAAATGGAGTACTGAAAATATCCAACTATTTCAGCATTGTTCAAAGCATTGTTCCACGGGCAACGTGGGGTCCCATTAGGGGTCCTGCGGCCAAAAGCCAGACCACAACAACAGAACCCAACTCATACAGAACTTCTCATATAGAACACACAATTCTTTTGTCTGGCTTTTACAGAGTAATGTATACTTCACAAGAGTACTTATGGCGCAGTTGTGGCGCCCTCTTCCCAAACACTATGTACGTGTTTTTGACTACAGTATTAACCGTTGGGACTTGTAATCTCAAATTACAAGTGAATGCGATATTGTATTAAAGAAATTAAATCCAACTCGTCGGTCTAGCCGGCTTGCATCTATAATTGCCATAAAATTGAGATTTCCCGATTTACTAATGGCATTAAATAAAATTATCGTACAATCTGATGAGGGAACGAGATTTTGAGGGCAGTATGAATAAAAGAGAAGAACAGTCATTGATTAGCTTCAGGTCTGTTGTTCAGAACTTCTTAGAGAACAAGGATCCAAACTACAAGAATAACTGTATTAGTTGAAAATACAAATGTTGGCAAACTTCGAGAAGTTGGGTCGCAACGTGCGTGTCAAGGTACGTTTTTCACACTCCCACATAAACTACTTCCCACAAAATCTAGGGGGAGTTAGCGAAGAACAGATGAGAGGTGTGTCACCAGGACATTAAAGGCACATAGATGAGGTACCAGGACAGGTGGAATGTCATCATGATGGCTGACTATTGCTGGGTGCTGTAGAGGACTGTAAAGTAGAAGGATCTGCAAGAAAATCAAAGAAACGAAAATTTGACCCATCGAAGATTAGCTTTTAAAATGAGAGGCGAGTGTTTAGTGGACTGTTTACCACATTGCCCTTTTTAATAGTGTTTGCAACATGTACTCGTATTTAAATACAAAAGTTGGTAAGTAGCATTTTGTTATAATTCCAGTGCCGAAATTATAATTCTCCCGAAAATTAACAAAAAATTTTGAAAAATCAAATCTTTTCTGTCATGATTTTTGAAGAAACCTCACGTGATCGAAACAAACGGAAGTCATTTTTGAAATCAGCATTGGAAACTGATTCAGAAACTGCTTTGGGGACAGGCCAGAATACTTACATTCTGTGCTTCCTCGAAGGTCGACTATTACTAATTTAATGGAGACTCTACTCCGAATACAGCTAGCTTTAAACAATAAACAACAGTTGGACATCGTTTTTCTGGATGTTGCAGCAGCCTTCGACAACGTCTCAATCCCAGCTATAACAGTAATCCTCAAGGAGTATTTCCTCATTTCAGGAAGCACTTTAAGCATTCTCACTAACACCCTTCAAGAAAGACAAATTATCGCAATAAACGGGAAACAAACAGCATCTTACTGTATCTCCAGGGGTGTACCTCAAGGGGGCGTATTGTCCGCCACTTTATTTGCAATAGCACTAGCCCCATATTTAGCTCAGAACTGTGAGAAATTTATTACATATGCTGACGATTTGAAATTTTTTGTAACATCTAAAGAACAAGAAACTGCACCCCATCTATCAGAGGAAGCAAACAAGGCAATCAAGAAGCTAGAAGAATATCTGCACTACATTGGCCTGAAACTTAATGAAAAGAAAACTGCACAAATGACCTTCACCAACAAAAAGAAGAAAAATGAAATTACGATTTTTGTGAACAATACCAGAATCCAAAATTCCCCCGCACATGTTGACCTTGGCCTTAAGTGGGATGAAGGATTAAACTTCATACCTCACTTCGAACACATTAGGAAAAAGACATACGCAGCACTGTGGAGCACTAGACAAGAACTCACCGGTCTCCGAAGCCCTTATCTTATAATTCAATACATCCTTAAATGCGTTACACCGATTCCGTTGTACGCATCGACTATCTGGTCATCAGCCGCTGAGAGCAACATCAAGGCCTTCTTAGGAGTAGAATACTGGCTCCTGAGATGGCTAAACAAGACTGACTGGAAACCGTTTACCATCTCAAGAGCGGTCTTGTCTGCCAATCTGGATATCACACTCTGGAAGTATATCATCACAACCAGAAACATCTTAACTCTGGCAAAGCTACTAACGGAGAGAATAGATTCGCCGAAAGTGGGAAACGTGATCACTCGCCCTCGGATGATACGACCGAGAATAAAGAGGGAAGAACCAAGTCTCAAGTGCCAACTGACTCAATTGGACTCTCTGGGGAGATTTTTCCCAGCAAATACTGTGAATTATTTTAATAATTTAAATATAGATGCAGAAAAACTATGTACAGACAAAATGTACAGGACAGAAATCTTTGGTAATGTGTATCGGCAAGTATAAATATAATAAGAAGACTAATTTAATAATTTATATAATAATATTTAGCATTTAACAACCATTTGCAATTAATTAAACCAACTTAACAATTAATTCATTAACCACATATTCTGTGTTTTTCATCTCCAAATTTTGTAAATAAGTTCATGTAAACATGCTTGTAAATACTATAATGTAACCACACCCTCTAGCCACGTGCTATCTATGGGTGTCTCGAAAGAGAAATAAACAGATAATAATAATAAAAAAAACACCCTTTACTCAGAAAACATCAGGAATTTTTTTCAAAATGCTGAGTAGTGTAATCTTGCGCGTATCTGAACAGCATCCGCGCAATTGTCAAGCAGGTAGGTCCTTGTCCACCTTCTGCGACGGGCACGGACAAAGTTGCTAAGATGAGACTTCGCACCAAACTTCTTTGGCCACTTGCGAGTAAAATGTGCGGTATATTCCGGCGTAATCTGTACTTGGTTGCCGAATTACAAAGTAATGCTGGGCGGTTTCAGCGGACACTGGTTTTGGGGTAGAACTTTCCCATCCCTCCCCTCACTTTCCCCAAACAAAAACATCCGTGGACTTGGATCCATTTTTGCGGTGAATTTTTCAAGCGGAAAATGAAATCTCGTTAGGGATGTGGACAATTTAAGTTAACGAGGAGGAAAAGAGGTGTGTGTGTGTCTGTTCTTCTGTAAGTACCCGAAAACTTCCGTCTATTTGCAGAAAACCACGTACACACCATAAGGGAGTATTTCCAAAAGCACGAGAATATGATACATTACGCCGCAGACCTTTCTTAATTACTGAGAACGAAAGTTCAGAAGTCAGCATCTGAGTTTGCAGTGATCGGCGGCGGAAATCTGAGCGCCTTCGCATTCTGGGGAAGGGGGGATGTGCATTCTGGCTGTACACACAATACTATTCTGTTAAATATCGTCCCTTTTTACTAATTATATTCCTTGTTTTCGTAATTTAGCATTCTTCGCCCATTTTCCTCCTAATTTCCTCTTCAAAGGAGAATTCTCCTTCACTAAGTAAAATTATTCGCAATGTCGCCATTCACAGAACCTTCAAATTTTTGATGCGTGGTTCTTTAATCGCATTCCAGTTTTCAATGCTTACTTGTTGAACGGAAAAAGGAGGTCGACCTTTCCTACGAGCGTACAATTTCATTCGAGGTTTCTTAAATCTGATTTTTGTTCTCCGGTCCGTCCGTAAATCTGTACAGAGACTGTGGGAGTTTCCTTGAGTGCAGGAGTTTCCTAGAGATTCCCCAAATAAGAGCAAACCAATTTCTTGAACCAACGGATGTTAAAAGAGCCAATGTGAATCGGCGGCCAAAAGTTCACGCGTCCAGCTACATACACAAACATGGACACACATCTAGTGTTCAACGTCAACCATGGTTCAAGCCTATGTGACTGCAAAATGCAGTTAATATTGTATTCATTGGCAAAACAGTTAATTGTAAACTCTTCTGAGGTAGTGGTCGTGCCGGAGAATAAACAAACACAAGATTTCCAGTCTCTATAAGAAGTTCTTAATATACAGAACGAAAAGGGAAAACAAAGCACGGAACACCAGCATTAGTTTACAAATTAGACTGAGAACCATCTTCTAATGTACACAGTGAGCAATAAGAGTGGCTACGCGACGCAAACGACAGGGGCCAAACCACGACATGGAAGCTGGTTTTGAAGGTGGAAACTTGTCTTTTTACGCCAACGCGATCAAAAGACTAGAAATGTCAAGAGCAGCAGTTTGAGTTTCTTCGAAATTTTCCATGGAGTTTGTTTCGACTGGAGATATCATGGCTTATGTTACTCATCTTGGCTTGGAGACAGGTGACATAAGCCAAAATGTCACTAGTGCATTGATACTTTTTTTTTTTTTTTTTTTATGTAAACTCCAAACACAAGAGGTATTAGAACCTATAGTACATGGTACCGTGCTTGGGTTGGAGGTTGAGAAAATGAAAGAAGATATTTGTTGACATTGGACTTGAACTTCTGTAGATTGTAATTTTCAGGAAATACGTATGAAGGAAGGTTGTTCCAGAAAACGGCAGCTGAATGAATAAATGAGGAAGATCAAAAGTTGGTTCTGTGAGTTTGGAGTTGGACAGAAAATGGATGTTGGATGGTTGCGGCACGTGCTCGGACTGTTTTGAAAGACAGAGCGGGAATTATAGAAGCCAATTCAGAAGAACAGTGCCCATGGAAGTATCTGTAGAAGAGGCATGCAGCACAAACAGTGCGTCTATGAGAAAGCGAGTGGAGAGACTCTGTTAGAGACGAATCATTAATTAGCCTAACTGCTCTCTTCTGAATGGAATCAAGAAGCCTGAGAGAGGTTTTGGGGGGCACTATCCCAGATGTGGGAATAATATTCCATGGTAGGGTGGATTTGCGATTTGTACAGAGTGAGCAGCAGTTTGGAAGAAAAGTAACGCCGAGAGCGAAAGAGAAAACCAAGTTTTTTAGATGCAGAGGAAGCAATATTTGTAATGTCCTTGTACCAAGAGAGAGAGAGAGAGAGAGAGAGAGAGAGAGAGAGAGAGAGAGAGAAAGAGAAAAGTCAGGGTAATCCCCAAAAGAGATATATAATTTTGCCTAGAAACTAGAGAAGAAGAATCATTTTTGGAAGATATAAGACAAGACTGAGTTTTAGAAGGATTGAAATCAACTAAGTTGTCTTTGCCCCACTGGAGAATTACCTGGAGATCGGCATTTAAGGCATTGGTAGCGGATATTCGAAAAGTTGCAGCTGATTGAGTAGGGCAAGGTTTCTCAAAATGGAAAGTGGAATGCAATGTGCTATCATCGACAAAACTATGGATAGGATTTCCATTCAATGGAAGAAGGTCATTAATATACAAGAGGAAAAGAGTGGGGGAAAGAAGTGAACCTTGGGTGAGTCGGGCATTAGTGGAGAAGTTAGAAGACAGAGAGCCATCTATCATCACCCTCAGTGAGCGATCAGAGAGAAAACTGGATAACCAATTACTAAAAACAGTTGGAAAACCATAAGATGGAAGCTTGTTTAGAAGACCTTTATGCCAGACACGGTCAAAAGCCTTTGAGATGTCAAGAACAACTATTTGTGTTTCACCGAACCTTTCCATTGAATTAGTCCATAAATGGGTAACATAAGCCAAAATATCACCAGTGGATCAACTGGCGGAACCCATACTGGCAAGCGTTGATCAGACGGAAGGTTTCTAGGTAGTTTAAGAGTTGGCGGTTAATTGATTTCTCCATTACTTTAGAAAGAGTAGAAGTACAGTAATTGCAATGGGACGATAATTGGATGGGAGGGATTTGTCACCCTTTTTAGGAACTGGCTGGATATGAGCAAATTTCCAAGCAGAAAGAAAAACATCTTCGGAATAAGAAAGTGAAAAAAGGCGGCAAAGAATAGGAGTAAGTTCAGGAGCACAGGTTTTGAGAACAAGTGGAGGCCTGCATCTTTCTTAGCGTCAAGATTCGTCAAAATCCTAACATCCTTTTGACGGAAGACCACAGGAGGCATTGAATGGAGCGTGTTGGGAATGGTGAGAGGTGTTTTAACGAGATCGTTAATACATGAGTTGGAAGAAAAATGGGATGCTAGCAGGTCAGCTTTATTATTGGCTAAAGTGACAACAGAACCATCTGGTTTGGACAGAGATGGGAGCAGAGATGGGCAAAAGTTGCGGCCAATAGGCTTTGGCAAGAGACCAGTATGCTCGGCTACCATTAGGGCAAGAAGCAAGTTTTCTACTCTTAGCCTATTCAAACTCTAGTTTGGACTGATTAATAACTGCTTTACAATTGTTGCGAGCTTTGGTGTAGGCAGAAAATGAAACTGAAGAATTAGAAACCAGCCAATTACGATATGCAACATTCTTCTCTTGGACAGCCTTAGCACATTTATTGGAAAACCAAGGTTTAGATAAAGGACGAGATTTTAAAGTGGAGTGTGGGATAAAGGATTCCATTCCTGCAAGAATAATTTCACTGACACGATCTGAGCAAACGTTGACATCAGAAGTTTTGAAACAGTAATCCTACCCAGGAAAAGCAGAAAAGAAATCTCGCAGGTCATCATTTTGCATTCTTGTAATGGCAAACAACACGAGGTTGGGAATAGCCATGAGATAAAGGCTCCATTGGAGAAGAGACACTCACCAAGTTGTGATCTGAAGTGCCTAAAGGACCTCTCACTTCGACCGCGTACTTAGAAGGGTTGTTTGTGAGAAAAAGATCAAGCGTGTTGGCTGTATGATTAGGATTGTCCGGTATTCTTGTAGGTAAATGAACAATCTGTGCTAGGTCATTAGTAATTGCAAAAGCATCAGCATCTCGACCAGCTGGGTCGTTGTGACTAGAAAATGGAAGCCAGCTGGGGTTGTGAACATTAAAATCACCAAGGAAAATTACCTCACTGTTAGGAAAGTTGGACTGGAGAAAGTCAAGTTGCAAAGAGAGTAAGTCAAAGAGCTCCAAGTGATTAGTGGAGTTGGGGAACGGTAGAGCCAACAGATGAATATGACACAATGAAGTAGAGAGAATTTAAGCCAGAGAAGATCAAAGAGAGGAGATTCCAAATTGCCAAGTCTCTGACAGGGAATATCAGAACGGATATATGCACAAGTACCACCTTTGAGGAGAAAGGAATCATACAGCGAATAATTTGGGCATCTGAGATGAGCAGTAGTTGAATCAACCGATAACTGAGATTCTGTCAGAAAAAGTACATGAGGTTTGGCAGACTGCAAGTAGAAATGGTCATCGTTGAGATTAGAATTGAGACCACGTGTATTTGTGAAATGAATTAGGAAATGCTTGGGAGGTTTAGATCTTTTCACATATAAGCTTGCTCTGTTAGTTTGGCAGCTCATGGTGTATTCAATAGTAAGAAAACCTGGGTGGGACATGCTGTACGAAGTAATGAAATTTTTGGAT